>NC_044017.1:29439587-30051575 GCF_900496995.4 Aquila chrysaetos chrysaetos | reverse complement strand
TAGCCAGTGAATTATCCAACAGCTCAGTACCCAACCTGGCAAGCAGAAGTGACTAAACACATATCTTCCACACATGTGCTGATATCCACCACTGTCTGGCTCCACATAAGCCCGAAACCTAAAGTGAAACTCAGCCCTCACAGAAAGCTTGCACAGATGTATGCAAATCCACTGGCTTCGTGTCGCTTTGCTTAGCGGCAGTTGGATGTGGGCGTGATGGCTGGCTAGGAAAGATGAGGGAAGAGCAGCCACCTTGCAGCTGGACGGGGAGAGGTTGTCCTCCCCGAGCCTCTCTTTCGAGTTGCCTGGGGCCAGCTGGCAGGGATGGGATGGGATGGGATGGGATGGGATGGGACGGGATGGGATGGGATGGGATGGGATGGGATGGGATGGGATGGGATGGGATGGGATGGGATGGGATGGGTTGGGATGGGATGGGATGGGATGGGATGGAGGAAGGTCTGAAGGGCAAGGAAGTAGCAGCGTGAGGAGGAACATACAACTGGAAAACCACAGGAAGAGCTGCAAGCTGTCTGCGGAGGCCATCGGATTGTGAAGGAAAGTGAGCACTGCCCTGGTTTCCTAAATTAGCTGTGGTGCTTGGCGGTACGAAGGGCCCCATTTCACTGCTTCCTCCAGTGCCCACGCTGCCCGTGCTGCCTTTTTGCTCCTGCTCTGAAGCGGTGACGGAGCAATGGTGTGCCATGCCAAGGACTATGACCCCTCCTGCCTTCCTTGACAGCGCAGCCTCGGTGCCTGGTAAGGGCTTGGGAGAAATTAGGAATGAAGCAAAACAGTCCTGCTGCCAAGGCAGGGGAAGCAAAGCCAAAGATTGACGTAACATTGAAAGAGTACATAAATGGCACCATTAAAATGCCTTTCTTTACCTTATCCCAAGATCCAGGAGCTGCAAGACACTGTGTGGAATTTGAGAAAAGCACCTTTTAAGCAAGAGTGGGAGTGACTAATAGTCAGGATGTTAATTCACAATTACAGATAGGCATCAGACACAAGAAACAGCAAGCTTGGCAAGGGCCAGGTCATCTCCTGACCACCAACAGCATCCAAAGGGATCCTAGGGCTCAGGACACATGGCAAACTACCTGCAGGAATGTCTCCCTGTCTTTTAGATGGTTTCAGGACAGTGTCGTTAGGTACTGGCCAGCAGCACGTAAAATCAAAATGTTCTGAGCTGATGTGCTAGGCACACTCCTTTTTACTGGCATTTACTCTCTCTCTTATCCTGAATACACCAGGTAAGACCTGAGTTATCCTTAGTGTATCGACCACAAGTTTGAACAGAAAGTCCTTTTACTGCCTACATTTTGTAATTCTTATCTAAGCATTATATCTAACACAGCTAGGACAAAACTGCACTGTGGAAATCCTGTGCTAAGCAGAAGTCCTTGCTGATGAGCGGCTTACAAGCATCCGATTTCTTTCAGAGCCATGACCACTTCTGACCTTTTCTCCATGTAACTTTAGGGTACACTGGGTTCTCAGGTTAAAAAATCTGTACTATCAGAGAAACTCCAGATGGAAGGCTGTTTGTTTTCACCTTCCTCTGAATGTCCTGTCAAGCAATTTGCTGCTACTCAAAATCCAGACAAACAAGATAACCGCACGCGCAAATCCTGTTTGTGCTGTTGGGCTTCTTCACTCTAAATATATCTGGGTGGAGGAACCCTGACCAATAACACAGTGGAGTCCTCTGCTTATCTGCACCACGGCCTTGGCACCTGCAGGGGCAATAAGCCATTTTCCTTGAGTTGTTCCAGCAGACTCAGATTTTAGGGGTATAAAAGCTGAGCAAACGGTCAAAAACATTGCTTGTGCTTCTCTTGCAGTCAGTGGAAAGAGGAAGAGACTCCACAAGGGTGATTCATCTCACCTCTCCTTTTTAAGGATGGGGTTACTCACTGTCGGAGGTGCCTCCCCCTTGGGTGACAGACCCGGCTGCTCCTCCGTGTCAGGGAGACTTTCCGTCTCTCCCGCTGGCTGCAGGCTGACGGAGCCGCGCTCTTTTACTGCGAACTCTCGTCTCACTCACTCCACTTTAAACCTGGAACCGCTCCATGAAAATTAAAGGCTCGTTTTCACCGGGGTCTTCCAGCTGCTTAACACAAATCCTCTGTCAACTGGCTGGTGAAGTTGGGTTTAGAGCAGCCTGGCTCCAGCTGAGCAGACTGTCCAGCCTGACCCAGTAAAGCGATTCACACTAGTGTAGCATTGACCGAGTGGGCCAAATTCTCCACAACTTTTTGGGTTTCATTACCTTTTTTCCATAGCATGAAGCGTTCCCTTGGGAAGATCACTCTTCTGGTGTCTCAAGAAGTTTGGCGTGAGTGTGTGTTGGCTTTGAAATCCCTCAGTGCCTCAACTCCTTGATAGAGACCAAGAGTGAGGGAGGGGTTTGGGTGGTTTTTTTTGTTGGGTGGGGTTTTTTTTGTTCGGTTGGTTTGGGGTTTTTTGATTTATTTTTCATTTGCACTCTATACTTTGACTCTGTTCCAGCAAGGGGAAAGCCAACTAGAGGTGGCAGAATTTTCAAGTCTCTCTGTGTCTCCTCCAGAGAATATTTCCATGTAATCCCAAAGCCACACAAACAGACCAACTGTGCAAGAATGGAAATCCTGTTCAGGGCTCAGCTAGGCTCTTTCTGTAATGTCCTCTCTGGGAGATCTTGGAAGAGATTGTCACAATGGCCAGGTTTTTGTCTTTTAACAAACATGCTGTATCTTGGCTCCATTTCCTCCCTTGCTTATCACTATTTTGTTAGCTTGAAGATAACTTCCAGGAGATCTGCATTCACCTTAAAGTCTGATCAAAGCAAATTCCCTGTTTTTTAAGAAGTTGTAGGGGGAAAGGGTGGGTGTCTTTTTGTCTGGTAACAGTTTATTTTAATCTGACTGTTTTCTCCTTTTGTAATCCATGAGCACTCATGTTTTTAGAAGGCTTGCCAGTTATGATAGGTTTCCTTGACGTTACTGTAACAGACAAGGCTAAACACAGCTGTCTGGTGCCTGCAATCCTTAGGAGTCCTGCAGGACCCGAGTCAGTAAAAATAAACTGAACTTTAGACATACTCAAGCCAAGGGCTTTTTCAGCCAAATCCTTTGTAAATAGACAAAAAGTCAAAGTAGATACAGGGGGACAAATTTGTGTCTGGGGTCACTCCAGTAGCTTCACTGGCACTCTGCTCAGGATTCGTTTGCTGCAGTTTGTCCTCTACAGAAATCCTTGTGCTAGGAACAGGCAGTACGTAAATCAGAAACCAAGGCTCAACTCCTCAACTTTTGTGTTCATGAAAATTAATAGAGAAGAACTCCTAATAGAGACAGCGTGCACCTATGTGTCAATATAATACTGCATGTGATGAGTTTTCGTTAACTGCCGGAGCTGAAACAAACATTTCAGGAGAATACGTGCCAAAACACTTTGAAATATTCAGAAAGCATATGAAGATGAATGCTTGTGAGAAGGACATAGGCACCATCCTGCATCATCTTTGATTTTCAGTCCACATTTTGATTGTTCATCCAATTTTTACAGTAGGAGGATTCAGCACAGTTGAGTCATAGGCTGGAAGGGCATCCCAGACGTTGATTATTATCCCAGCACACCACCAATGGAAAGTGTGTCCAAAACTCCAGCAAGACAAAATGCCCTATTTTTCCTGACGGTTAGGTTATAGTGGGTTGTTACTGTTTGTCTCCAGCTTTTAGGCTTAATTTGTAGCGCAGAAGGAAAGACTTTCCTCCAGATGGTAGTTCAGAATAGGAGCTTAACTTAGATACTCTACAGTTGTATCTGTATTACGGTACCCGGGCACACTTCCAAGTTCCTCACCTGGGTGCAGACTCCAGACGTGTCCTAGTCCAGGTGCTCACCAAACTCTGAGCTTTTCTGTCGCCCAGCTTTCCGCAGAGAGGCAACCCAAAACCAGTAGACCAGAACGGTCTACTGTGAACGGGGCTCCCGGTGAGGGCGGTGGGGGGATCTAATCAGGACATGCCATTCCGTGCACCCATGGACAGGTCTGGCCTCTGGGTTGGTGTCTGGAATAGCCTCTCCTCCTCCTCCTCCAGCAGGGAAGGGGATTCTGAGGACGCTGTGCTCCTACGTGCTAATGGCAGGTGATGCAAATATCCAGCCTGTGCATCCCCTTGGCACAAGTGTAAATGACCACCTGAAACCCTGCAAGGGGCCTTAGAAGAAATGGGTCGCTTAAACCCTGCGTAAAGGCGGGGAGGACAGCTGCAGAAAAGCATTGCAACACAATGACATATCGGGGAATGAACTCAGAGACATTAAAGGAGGACAAATGATGAATTGGGAAAGCTTTAGGAACTCTTCCAAGCACCAGGGTCTTGTTTTATTTTCAAATGTACCACATCATAGGAAAGAGGCACGGTTCTGTAATGTTTCTCCTGGAGAAACTGGAATCAAATGTTATTCTTAGGAATAGTATATGCAGGTGTTCACCAGATATTAACAAATGTTTCACTATTAATTGCATGAGAGTTAGTTTCTACAGCAAATACTTCATCTTGTGATTCATACAGCACCTATCCTGTTGCCTCCCTACCTTTTAAAAAATTAATGTGTCAGTAATGCAAAAAACACACCATGCACAACTTTTACAAATGGATATTCTCCCGAAATAGCAGCACATATTGTACATGTGCTTCTCCTGAAAGCTTCTAGATGACTTCGGCGAATCCCCATGAGGGAGCAGACGTACAACCACGTGGTTTAGGTGATCAGTACAGGACTTGACTTGTAAATCAGTGGATACTCAAAGTAATAATCACAGCAGAAACTAGGAGAAATCTGCAGGATGAATTCTGTTCCCGCACACCAGCCAGTCAGTCACCCTGAACGCCACGAAGAGAACTGGTTAAATTCATCAGAAAAACTGGTCCCTGTGCACAGCTCAGCAACCTCTCATTGCAAACAGCAGACCAGGTTGATGCCAGACCTATAAATGCACAAACACACACACACTCGCATATACGCTCCCTTCTCACAAATGGAAGTCACATTCCTAATAAATATTGGGATTTGGGGGACAATTTATACCTACCTTCATTGCTATTGTGTTACTTTTTAGAGCCAGGTGAATTCAGCAGAAAATATCATAGCACTATTTTGAAGGGGCACACTGTGTTTCTGAAAAGCATTTCTTCATTAAAAATGCATTAAAAAAACCTGAAGCCTGAGGTACGTATCAATATTATAGTAGGCACTTGAGGTTTACTTTCCTAAGATTGATCTCGCTCCTGTGTAAAGTCTGCCTCAGTAAACGCCAGCTGTTTGGCTTTGTTGGTTTTTTTTTAAATTGCTGTGCCTATGTTGAAAAAAATCTGTTTAGGAATATTGCAGTGTAAGCAATGCTCTTCTGTAGGAACAGATCTATTTTCTAGTGTGGAGAAAAAAAATAATCAAAGCTTGACATTATTCTTCCATGTTCAAAGACATGTCTTTAATCAATAAATTTATCTGATTCACTGCTAGTTTGACACCACTGAAACTAGAGGAGTTGTATGCTCTTGTATATGAGTTGAATTTGTTTCTAAACATAAATATGAATAAATAGAGCATCTGCAGCTACTCCAGATACACTGAAATGACAAGGGCTATCAATCCTCATGCTTCAGGGTACATAATCTGATAACCAGCTGAGGTCAGGGAGAAATATCCCCCACTGGTATAATATTGACTAATTGGATTCATTATGAGCCTTTTACGTCTTTCTCTAAAAAATCTTACATTAGCCACTAGATGGACCAGCGGCCTGTTCCGGCATGGCAATTCCTGCGTATCTAATCCACAGAACAGTTGGCAATGCGTGGTCCAGCTCCTGTAAGTACCACTGAATCAGCAGCACACCAGCTGGAAGGGACCCTGCCTGCATCCCCACGGTGGCACCGAGAGCTCCAGACGAGGCCTCAGTCAGGAGGCGGGAAAGAAGAGGAGGCTTTTCACCATGGTGAACACGTTTACGGAACGTCTGATTTACGGACAGCTGATTTACAGTGTCTGAAGTACACGACATCTGACCTGACGTCCAGACAAGGGCAAGAAAATTAGAATACAATAGAGTAGAATAGAATAGAATAGAATAGAACAGAACAGAACAGAATAGTGCAGTGTAACGTAGCATATCGTAGCACTGAACACATCTGAAGGCTGTGTACAGGAGCAAGAATCCTGAAACTGGAGATGAGCCAGTGCTGGTCTGGGAAGCGCTGGCTAGTCAGATGCCAACCTACCTCCTTTATTTCCACCGCAGAGAAGGAGAACAGATGGGTGGGCTGGAATGAAATACAAAATAAAAGCAGAAATCCATGGTCAACTTTATACAAAGAACAATAAACCCCCTCATTATATTACAGAAAGCCAAAGTACATTAATACTTCTCTAACGGTGCTTCCCATAGAAGCAAAAGCTGCATCTGCTTGTTAGCCACAAGGTGCTGGGGTGATTATCAGTGAAAGGGAGCAGAGGGCCATATGTGCTGTAATTAGGAAGGGTGCTCAGAGAGCAATTTCACTGCTAAGATGAGGTCCACGGTATCAGAAACAGAGATTCTCCCGGACTGTAAAAATGAGAAGACAGAGTGAGACACTTCTGCTCCCCAGCTTGCTGAGTCACAGGTCGAGCTGTATTTTCTATCCAAGGCTATTCTTGCTAATATGTCACACTTCGGTGACACTTGAGGCTCAAAATGGAGCAATCTTGTTTGTCTGGCCGCTTGCCAGGGTGGCTGGAGACTTCTGGATTGTGCACTGGCAACAGCTTACTCGATTAAAAGCAACTGTACTCTCCTTCGGTCCCCGGGGAGGAGAGAAGGTTGCAAAGCAGCACCTTCACGTCTCTTTATGTGGAAAACACAAGCACTCGGACAGGAATAAAAATAGTGCACTTGGTTTCCCTTTACGCTTATCATCACCAGTGAATGTATCTACTGAAACGAATTTTTAGCTACTCAAAGAAGTTCCCAGTAGATAAGTGTACCTGTCATGAATCATATACACAGGCTGCCCCCGTAACCACCGAAATAAACCTTGTTGCCTCTGTTTGTCTCTGAGGAGCAACCCTGTTGATAATTGTCTCACCATTGCAATGCACGGCAATATTCGGGGAGCTGAGGTAGCCCCGGGAGGTTGGAGTTCTTCTAAAACATTGTGGTTTTCTCATTTGACCTATTTCCTCACATTTGAGGGAATCCTTCTAGCAAAATGGGACCCTGGTCTTGTTTATGCTAAAGTCCCTTTCTCATCTGCTAGAAGATGGTCAGCAGGTGAGGGTGGCTCACAAGCAGCTCAGACCTACCTCCCAAGTGGAGCATCCATATAAATACCTCCACCCTGCGACGGCACGGGGCTGCTGGGTCTTCTCTCGTGGTGAAGAAAGTGAGCCAGAAATTCCAACGTCTTTGTCTCTTATCTGCACAACCCCAACGTGTCAAAAAGCAAATGGGACCACTGCCAGCTCTTTCCCTTGCTGTTGGTTCTCCAAGAAATGTATTAGGCGATCTGCGGGTCTTAAGAGATTTTTGGTGTTCAGTTCCTAACAAGGTGAGGCACCCTCAACAAACCGATTGGGATAAACTGGCCTCTGTACACCTGGGACTCGGAGCCTAAGCAATACTTTTGGTTTTTGCTGGCGTGGTCTGTGAGCATCAGAGGAGAGTCAGAGGGAAAGGAGCTGGCCTTTCACTCACAGCACAACTTTCGGAATCACCTTTGTAATCTGCTTTCCTTCAGGTCAGCCTCAAGACACCCCCGAGCACTAGTGACCCCCGGGCAATGCTACCAACGTGTTGTGGATGGAAGGGGCAGCCACGGCATTCGTGCCCAGACAGATCCATGCGGGTGGGCTGTAGAACACGTATGATGGTGGCTACCATCAGCAGAGGTAAAAGGGCCACACAGCAGGTCTGTGACCCTCCAGGAGGTTCCCCGACCCGTGACCTAGGGGCAAAGGAGGTGGCACGGAAAGGGCAGCACGCATGTGGCTGATGAGTAATTACTGACTCACCAGCTTCCATTGCTTTTCAGTTTGGTTTTGGGAGGGTGCTTGTCTGCCAGGCTGAGAGCGTGGGAGATCCGAATCCCACATTTTGTTTCACTCCTGAGCTCCTCCGCCTGAAGTGAACCTCCAGGAGAGAGGCAGAGTTCACAGTTTCCAGGGTGTCAAAGCTGACACTACTGCATTTCACCCCATTGCTGGATTCTGTTTCAGAAAACCTTGCTTCTCAGGCACAAGAAAGTGAAGTTTGAGGCTTTTTAAAAATAAACGTGTAGTTAAAATGATTCTGGTACAATCCAGCTCTTAATTCTGGAGAGGACGTGGAAGAGGGGGAGGAAGGGAGAGGACAATGAATTTATAATCTGGCTTTTAGCGAGGTGTAAATTTACCACCCAGACTCCCACCCATTACACCACAGACAGGAAACCAGCCGGTGGAGGGGGCAGTGAGTTTGTTGTTCCTCCTTGCACAATGACTATGTGTGTTATTTATTTCACAGGCCTAACCGTGACTGGTATAATTTTTAAATCTTGCCTCTTGCCTTTTTATGTTTTCAGATCAGCTATGCATTTCATCAGCCTCCTGCCCACCAGCAATCATAAAATATGAGCCTTTGTGGGAAAGCAGAGACGTAGAAAGAGTTTCTTATGAAACGGTGGCTGGGATTGTTCCAGACACCTCCGGCCAGCTGCTCTCCAGGCAGCAGCTTTGTGATACAAGGGACAGTAAACATCAGCTTCGGAAAGTCAGACGGTTGGGCCTTTTGGCTTCGAGCCCACTGAACAAGTTCTCCTGCCTACTGAGGCATGGCTCGTAAAATAAAAGGGCTCTTTAGTGCTGATAACTTTGGACACTGCTGTGCAATATAGCTGGAATCGGTCCAGGGTATTCCTACCTGCTTTGCATCTTAGGCTATAAAGCAAATCCAAATGCATCACTCCTTTCCTGGTGCTCGGTTTTCATTAAAGTATCTCCTGCTATTAATTCTGCCCTGCCCAACCTTGAACAATGCAATGTCACCGGGCTGCTGCATTGCCTGTGGTAACCAGAAATAGATGACATCACTGGTGGAGGGGCAGAGATGGCAAAATTATCTTTTTTTCCAATCCGCAATGCAGAAACTGTACCCATTTGCATAAATTCTATCTACAGAAATTCTGCATCTTGCGCTTTCCTCCTGACTGTCTGTAATGTCAGCCGGGTCAGAAGAAGGCAACACTCATGTGCAAGGACCTTTATACGGATGAGGCAGGACTCTCTCATATTCTTGAGTGCCTTACAGTCAAAGTACAGGAAAGGCATAGTTGGAGACAGAAAGGTGATCAGCTCATATTTACGGAGAAAGTAAATAGGCTGGGATTCTTCAATCTGGAAAAGAGAATGAGGTGAAATCTAAAATCATGCAGCTTTCCAGATAGGTCAGGAAGTGTGCAATTGCTCACTGCAGGGGAGGAGCAGGGAACACCGAATTAAATGATCAGGCAGAACATTTCAAGCAAACTAAAGGAAACACTCTTTCACACAGCCCTTAAGTCAGTGAGGAGAGTCACTGCCATAAATTTTTCACTGCCATAAATTCACTGCCATAAACTTACGGAATGCCAAAAGTACAAACAGGTCAATGAAAGAGACTGTGAACATTGGGCCTGAAAGGGTAAGATGGACTCACTGTGGAGAATAGCTCCAGAATTCCCTAACGTACAGATTTTATTAGAGGTTAGGTAGGTCCCCTCTCCTTGCCCTCTTTCTTTTATTCTTTTTCAGCTACCGATAACTGTCAAAGACATGATACTGTCTTGATGGGCTTTTGATTGGACTCAGTGCAGCCACTCTTATCTGATTTAATGGACCGGCTCCTCTTCGGAGTAATTCCAATGTCTTCAATGAATTTGAAGCAGAAATTATTTCCTACATGTTTGGCAATTCCTGCTTTGTTTCCATTTCAGCATTTCCTAAGGCTTAAAAGCTGCTCTTAGCCTCTGAACCTTTCCTTTGAGTTCATGTCTTGGTTCTCTCAGTTGTGTTCAGCATTACATTAAGACAAGCATGCAAAAAAAAATATACCATAGTATTTTATTAAATTGTTGTGACAAATAGTGCCAAACGAGGGGCTGAAACTCTCAGATATCGTGATGATGGGATGAGGATATACTACCTTACTGCCACTCTGGATCTCAGCAGTTTTAAGTACCTGTCAAGACAGGGCAGATAAGCTGTCAAGGGCACATCCCCGCAGCAATTATGGAAGATGAGCTGTAAGGGGCACAACCCTGTAGCAATTATGGGAAACCCCTGGAAGCACCAGTACAAGGGCTGGGTACCACTAAGTGGCCATAGCCAACTGGGTCAGGTCCCAGCCCCCTTTGGCAGCTCCCTCATCCTCCGGCTGTTTCTGAAGAAGACGGAGGACGGAGGAAGGCTTCTGGTCCCCCAGGCCAGGTGTGCCCCCAGCTGTGCACCGCCTCCCGATGGGGCACAGCCCCCCACATCCTTCTTCCCTCTCTCCACTCCCCCGTCCCAGTTTCCAATGAAAAGAAACCTTGAGCGTGAGGGTCGCAGCAGATCTTTGTGCCTCTGCTTGCCAGCTTTTCTTCCACCCAGCCTCTAACCGTCACAAATACCATAAACTCTCTGGGGCAGGTGCTGTCTTGTCCCTTTGCGCTGATACTGCCTACAGGGGCGCAGATGTAATTTGGACCTAAAGAACAATAACCTCCTGTCTATCTCAAAAGTGTCTCCACCCTCCATTACGATAAGAGATCTAACCATGCTCTATAACCACCCGGCTGAGGATGGGGCTGACACCCGCACTGCCGATCCTGTCCGGCCCTCGCTCCAAGGACAAGGCGAAGTGCCTGCTCCGGCGTGGGGAGGCTGTGCAGCCCGCGCAGCGACGTGCACGGCAGCCACGGGAACTCTGGGATGGCAGGACCTTGCTGCCAGCTCTCCTGGGTTTCAACTCCTCCTGAGGAAGCGATCTAGCAAAGCAGAGCGGGGATGCTAAGTGCTGCGTTATCATCTGTTGGGAAGAGCGATCTGTCAAGGCTAATGCAGTCCATGAACCGAGCGTTCAGCGGTATCCTGTACAATTTATCAAGACCTACAGCACGAGCCCAGTCCTCCATCTGTTTCCTGAAAACAAGCTGGAGAGTCCTTCCTCTTAGCTGCTGTCCTGCTTCAAAACCAAGTCTTGTGATCGTAAGGAGAGCCTTTACAAAACTGGAGCAGCAATTAAGCCAGGGCGTCTGATCTCACCTTGACTTGCTCTTTCACAATAGCCCTTTCTTACGATATTTGGCACCCGTAGAAGGGACTGTTTATTGAGAGCCACCAATGGCCTGGCTTGAAAGAGACAGCAGCTTCCGTCTTCATTTCCTGAAGGCAGGGCCACCAAAAGGGAAAAGAAGGTTGATGGAATAACTGAAAATAAAGATGGGCTGAACTTTTACTGGGAAGGAACTGGGACTGCCCTTCTCACTTCTGCCCACCCTCAGTCCCACGGCAATGGAGCAGCTTGCTGCACAGCCCCAAAATCCAGAATGGAGCGGTACAGAGCCCTGCTAGCATTCAGCAGAGCTGATCCTCTGGGTTATGTCTTAGAAACCAGTTGCAAGACTATTCTGTCTCCCACATAGTTTCATATTCCCCGAAAACTCATGAGACCTGATTAAATAGACCCCTGGGATTCTCTCTCCAAAGGATATTTGATGAAGTGAAACATATTTCTGATGGGAGACAGAACCATTGCAAAGAACTGACGGGTCTTCGGACTCTCAGGACGTCTGATTTCATGTACCTATTTACATCAGTGTAGACAACTGTACTATCTCTTTACTATTAGTGCAGGCTTGAAGTTTAATTCTTGCCCATGGATAGTAATGATAAGCCTGTTCTGAGGCTCATTGTGTCAATAGGAAATTTTCCAGTGATGTTAATGGGCTTCGTCCCAGTGCTAGGAAAGGGTATTTAGTGGAAAGAGATTGTTCCAGTGTGCAGCTATCCATCCATCTCTTATCCACACAATTATGGTAATGTTCATCCCTCGCAGATTCCAGCTCTGCCACTATTTGTTCTCGCCTTCTGAGACTTGATTTACGTTCCAGAGTTTAAGACTTTCACCTGGCTGGCTTGCTTTCCTCTGGCTCTAGTTTTTTAAATACACTATTTAACTTATCCTGCAGCCTACTTTGTCACAGGAGACAATCCTCTTTTGTTGAATTATTATATCAACCAGGCGCTCCTTCCAATATGCTGATGCTCATCCAGAATCTGAATAGAGCGGAGCCAAGCTGAATGATTCCAAAAGTGAGTTCACCCTTACAGAGCAACTCCAGCTGAGAGATTAAATATTAGATGGGCACCTACAGTTGGGAGATTAATGGTAGTGCTTCAAAATGGGTGGTCCTTTTGTCCATCCAGTTCCCACCAGTAATGTCGGAAAGTACGTCACCCACCAGCAGTATCTACCAGTGAGTATTTCTGTCACGCCACGCAGGCCATTCTAAAATGAAAAATATTGCTAGTGTTATCTCCTATAGCCAGAGCTTGTACTTGCACAGGGAGCTTGAGGCTGTGTGTAAGCTATTGCTAATCCTTTGATAGCTTCTGGTCGCATCTGTGTTGTTGCTGTATTTCCAGCTCAGCGTCGTGACAAAAAGCTCGTTGGTGTTATAGAGAATAATTCCCCCAGTTTCTGAAGCCCTGCAAACTCAGGTGTAAACCTTTGATTGAATAGATGTTCTGAAACTCCTTGGTAATTCTGCTGTCAGCTTCTGAGCCAGCTCTCTTCTGTATGATTGAGCAAGCCTGGCAAACACATCTTGACTAGTGAGCGTGAAGATGGGGCTAGGAGTGTGCTCTTTCTGGGCTTCCTCACCCTGTGAGTGGGAGGACAATGCAGAGAAGGGTGACTTTGAGAAGCAGTTGTGCCTTTGGAAGAGTGGGAAGTCCTCCCAGCAGGACTAAGTTGGTCTGGGTGACTACCCAGGGTAGGAGTACTGAAGAGAGCAGCATTTATGTTACATCGCTTGTGTTTTGCTCACGCAGCTGTACAGGCACGGTGGAGGATGGACAGAGAGCTATGTCTGTTCTGAGTTGCCATCAGTTGGTGGTACGTTGGATGGATTGATTGGATGGTATTTGCTGGACTTTTTGTTTTGCAAAAATAGATGCAGTTTTAGTATGTAAGTGCATGACTAAGGATGGTGGTACCTTTGCTTGTTCTTTATTGCATACACCAGCATTTGGAGTGCTTCCTCCATAGATAAACCACCACATCTGTCACAGGGTATCAGAGGCAGCATCAAGCTATCAGTCCTACTTCCAAGAGAAGAGGAGCCAACCCTTATCATTTTAACTGACACTCTATCTTGGAAAATAAGCGTAGAAATGTCCACAGGGAGAGTAGGAAGAGATATGCAATTATATATTTGGATTTCACATACACACACAAATTTATTTTACTTGACTTAGATATATAAACATACGTGTCAGGACATACCTGAATCACTTATAAACTCATGCATATATACACATCCATTTTCACTCATACCGATACATATGTGTATGCATGTAGGTACTTACACACATGCACAATTTCCCAATGAATATTACGGTTCTGTCCCAATCCGTTACAAGACAGAGGCAGTGTTTCTAACCTCAAACAGTTGCAGACAAATGGTATACCCTGTTGTGGAACTAATTGTTTCTAATAGTTTTGTTTAAGCTGTGGGATGGCTCTATTTTAAGACAGCACTGAAAGAAATTAAACATTTACATTTTTTTTTAAGCCTGTTTTCTTTCTTTGCTCTTTTTTAATTTCAGGGCTTCAGAATATGTTCACCGCCTCCTGGGCTCCTTTTGTGGGATGTCAGTTCTTCAATTTGTCTAGGTTACAAATTGGTTTGCTTTGCAGGTTTGTAGCTTGAACCAGAACTGCTAGTGGGAAACTCAAATGAATAAAATGAAAGAGACCCTCCAGGCACCACATGAATTTATAGCACAGATTGCCAGTGCCACCTAGAAAACAGAATGAGATCAAACACTAATCCGTCTATGTCTGCAGGATGCTATGAAATCCAGCATGGCCAAAAATGGACACATCAGCCTTTTTTAAAGATGAGTTACATTTCTCATACATCAACAGACAGGATACAGACTGGCTCTCTCAAGGCATTATGACACTTGTATATATGCTTGCATATATTTACTGCATATATGTATTTCTGTAGTTAAGTTACTATAGGCATGTTTTTTCTTAATGCAAAATTGCTTTAAAATGCTCTCAGACCACATTTAATGACACATATTCCTGTACAGTGCAATTCTGTGTGTAAGAGCCATTGCTGACCTTCCCTTGCAAACCGCGATGCAATGAATGTGTTGAAAGCTGTACGCGTTTCTGTGATCCCAGTCAGTAGATTTATGATTTAATAAACAGCACAGGAAAAAAAATTGGCTAAAACCGCCCCCCCAGCCCTGCCAATCTGCCGAGAGCATCTAATTGCTCCAGAGCTCAATAAGAAGTCACAGTTTAATAAACTCCACCTGGTGTTGCCTCACCAATGCCGCTTTGTAGAACTCTATTGCCCAGGATGTCTGAGGTTGATTTTATTGTTCTGAGTCTTTTGCATATGCTCAAGCTAAAATAAGGGATTGCAAATTCTAACTTGCGGTGACCCTGTTTTGTGAAAGGGCCTTGGGATGAGCAAAAATAGAAATGAGGCTCAGGGTCCTGTCTTTTAAACCATTTAGTGTCACTACAGTATATAGTCTCAGTTCTGCAAAGCTCCTTTACCTATATATTTAAACACCTGTTTAAGACCATTTGTTTTACCCTAATGTAACTGTGTATTTAAATCTATACCTACACATAAGAGCTTGGCTCAATGAAGTTGTAAAGCAAAATGTGATAAATGAGTATTCATAGCAAGTCAGAATGAAGCTGTAACACCGTTCTAAACAATATGCAAACTGTGACATATATTACAGCTAATGGCACAGGAGGAAGGGAACATTTCTGGCACAGGGAAAAGATTGACACTGACAGCTAATGGGGGAAAAATACAAAACTCCTAAATCACACCAATAGCACACAAAAATTGAAGCTGTCACCGTGCTAAGAGCTCTAGAAAAGAAAATACAAAACTCTCCGTCTGTCTAGACAACATCAGAAAAGGAGGCAAAAGTGTGAAACCAAAGAGGAGTATAAATTCATTCCAATTGCTCCCAGATGCCTCAAGCAGGGAAAAGGAGGAGATTAAATCAGTTGTATTGAAAGAGAGGGAATCCAATGCATCCGAAGCGGAGCAGGACAAAAGTAAATTGAAGCCCACATTAGCGGTACTGAAAAATGGACAGTCTTTTCTAAAGGAGAACTTGATCTGAGTACAAGTAAAATGAGTTCTCTGTTAGATTTGATTTAAGAGAAGAAGGAAAATACCTCATGGATAGACCACAGGAACAAAAAGCCTGATTTAATTTTAACAAACTACAGTGAATGTTGCAGACGGAAGAGTGACAGGGAGGTCTAAGTGGATAAGAGGTTAGTGTAGATTCCAGAAAAAACAGCCTTTTCAGCCATTTCATTACACCTAACACAGCACCTGCGCCTTGTTGAGCCATTTGTTTTCTCCTCTTTGTGAGTTTCATATTTATACTAGTTCGATATTAAGTTTTGCACATACAGGTGCTACAGGATCTTAAAAGGTAAAACTAGGAGAAAGGTGACAGAAGTCATCATTTGCTTCTTCAGCCAAAAACGTCCCAAAGAAGTGCTGGATGTCCTATTGTTTCAAATGTTTACTACACCGGACACAGAATAGACAGCTGTGTACGAGCTTGCCCTGGCAAAGGAGTGGAGCGGGTAACCTCATCTACCCTTTCAGTCTCTGAGCTTTGATGATTCATATTTTGCAAGAGCAGCTTTGCTTATAAATAAGAGCAGGTTTAGCAAGTGAAACCAGTTAGCCTTTAAACAGAAACGAAACGCATGCCTCCTAACAAAAGGCAGAGCTTGAAGTCAAAGAGCAAACCCCTCTTGCTGTGAAATGCTTTCCAGAGTTTAATTTCACATGTAGGACCAGTAGCACTCCCAGCAGGAAGGCAGAATGAGTCATGTGGGGATGTCGGGAATTGGGATGAGAAAGCATTGCAAAAGTACTCATAACATAAATTGCTTATCATCCTGTCCTTTGTTCTTCAAGCAGAGATGACTTTGGCACTGTATCCTGTTCCAAGGAAAGAGAAAAACCAGGAGGGTGCTAGACTGAAGGCTAATCCCACCAGCGCTCTTACCATCCTGAAAGGCAGCACAATTGTTCCTCATTCAATGCTGTAATGCAAGATAAAGGAGAGAAAACAATATTTTTAGAAAGTGAGACTGCTTCTTTGTTGCCCTGTTTCGGTGTGGACTGATTTATTTCAGAGAGGATGAGCAAGGAAAAAACATCACTCTGGTTGGACAGAATTCCTACCTGTTTTCAGAGTCCTTTGCACTATTCTACGTGAGAAAGTGCAAGGCAAAAGATGTTCACGTATCTTGGCAACGACAGAAATTAAAAAAAAAAACCACCATCCAGTTTATCTCCAGTTTGGTCCTGCCTTATCATTCCCATCACTGCCAGTTCAGCTGAGAAAAGCAGCCACTGAGGAAGACGGGGTTTTGCCCAGCTCCATCTCAGGGCAAAAGCACACAACCTCAAACCAGCTTACACTGGTTGCCATTTCACAGGGGCTTTTATTCCTGAAAACTACCTGCCCAGGTGAGTCCCCTTCACCTACCTTGTGGAGAAAAAAACCCTGAAGCTCTTCCCACCACATTTCTCTGGATTGGGTGGTTGAAATGGTGTCTTCGGGCAATGGCAGAATAGTCACAGTTAGGGAATAGGTACAAGGATCAGTTCTAGCTGCTTATACTTAGTTTTTGGTGTTCCTAAGGATTGATGTTGTCGTATCTTTTTTTTTTTTCTACTTTTTTTTTCTATTTGTGGGTAGAAGAAAATACAGACATAGATATGTTTCCTAAAAAGTGCTTGTTTTAAACAAGGCACCAGGAACCAAATGCTGATTCACAAATCACAGAGTCCAACATTCCTCTCCTGTGCTATCTCGGCACAGGTCCTGATACACACATAGTATCAGATTAACTTATTCAGGGAAAGGGAAAGTGATTTTCTTACTGATGTGGTGGGTAATTCATCTTGTTGTGAATCAATGAAATCAGGGCAAAGACAATCTATACTAGCACAGTTTATCCTCCTGCTTTGGTAATGTGTCTTCCTTGTCTGTTTTTGCTGCTTCCCGTGAAGCCATTACTTTGGACTGAGATCTTCCCTGATTCAGAGCGAAGAGTATCCTGCCAGGCTTTGGGAAACACGGCGATGTCTCATCGTGGTGGAGGTCAGTCAGTTCACTTTGTATATACGAGGGCAGCCCCGTGTTTTGTTCCTCTGGCAGAGAGCAGAGTCAACCGCGGGAGCAGTGCAAAAGCCCAAGGGGCCCCTTTCCTCCCCTCCCCGACCCCGTGGCAGTCGTTCATCCCAGGACAAAGCGGGGGAGAAATGCTTCCACCATGATCCAGTGACATTTAACACCAGCCTGTGCTGGGATGAGTGGCCAGACTCCATGGGGACCTGAGAACAGAGGCCGACAGCAAACACACCGCAAAGGGGTTCAAATAGACATCGTCCTGGCTCCAAAATGTACGAACGAGCAAGACTTCTGTGACATTTGGGCTTTTTCATTCAGTTTGGGTATCTCCAAAATGGGTGCCATGCTCTTGTTTTGCTTGATGCCTTCCCCGCTGTGGCACGGGAATGGCATTTCCCTTCTCTTTTACCTGTCCACAGCACGTTCCTGAGGAACTGGGCAAAACAAGGGTCCTCCGGTGGGTTGGTTTGGGGCTAGGCGAGTTATCTGCTTGGGAAATGTGTCTGTCACGCGCGGGGACCTTCTGCTTTCACAGGAGGTCAGAGAGAGGGAAGAACGGGTCCCTGGTACGGTGCTCCGTGACAAAATGGGGAATCTGGAGATGGAGGAATAAAGGGGTATGGATTTCTAATTCAGAGCGGATTAAAAAGAGAGTACTGGAAAATGGATCTGTATTTATAGACGCACCCTGTAACACAAGGATCGTAGCACTTCGTTCAGCAGTGGGAGACATAGGAACATCCGTATCCTCGAGTAAGGTTTGGTTATCGTGCTTTTAGTGTGGGATTTGACTTATTCTGGCATATGTATGTGAGCCAGTCAGACTAAGCTCCCTTTATAGTCAATGGAAAGAAAGGGGCACTTCCAAGACATCGTTCACCTGATCTATTGTAAAAGATTTCTGCAGGCTGAGACAAATTGAACTTTTAGTGTCTTTCACCTGCGGTAATTGTTCTCTAATCCTCACAATGTAAAACATTTCATAGACCTATAGTGAATCTCCAATAAATGCAATCTCCTAGAAAGTATCCCAGTAAAGATAAGATAATTTTTACTTTATTAGACAGCTTCTTTTGCTAAGCAACACTTTTTAGATAATCCCTAGAACATCACCTATCCTGCACCACAAATCAGCACTGAAGGAGCCTGATGGCAGGGTTATGCGTCTATAAATGAGATCCACACTTGGATATGCTGCCCAAATCCCTATCTGCACTGCTATCACTGCCCAGAAGCACTGCAGGGCCAGTGAACTTTGCCTACCAGAGTGACTGAAAGTGCTCGTCCACCAACCCACCACCTCCTCCCATCCCAAAGCCTGACTTGTCACATATCTGAATTTCAGAAAGCTGAGATGGCATCGCAGCCATCGCCTTCTGCTGGCACGCCGGGTCACAGGATGGTGAGAAGCTCCAGGTGCTCTTGGTGGATCACATGCACCCTAAGAGGTCTCCTTTGAAGAAGATGTAATTGGGACAACAGCACAGCGCCTAGGGAAACCTGCCTTACCTACCCCAGCTGTCTGCAGATCCGAGGATCCCCTGACCAGCTATACCTGCACGGCACTTCGTGAGGCGGGAGAGACACCACGGCTCTGCGTTGTAAATGCATTAAGCAAAGGTGGATAGGGAGGGAGCCAGGGGGGAAATTCGTGCTAAAACACACACGACCTGGCAGGTCTGAGGACTGCAGCTGATGGTTTCAGGGAGGAGTCGTGTTTAACATATCCGAGCTGGAAGGACAGGTTAGTCATGCGTATGGCCTAAAGCAAGGAAGAAGCAGAGATGAAAGATGGGGAATCCCAAAGAGACGAGAGGTGCGGGTACACACACCCCAATAAAGAAAACCCCAAACTTCACTTTGGGAAGGGCAGCTTGCTCTGTTGTAAGAAGAAGTACACAAACAACTGAACATCCACGAATGGCGTATTTACCTTTTTCCCCGTATTAACAGTGCACACAAGTTTTTATCTCCTACTTAACCAGGGGAGTGGCTGCTCACATCTGATATAGCCTGATGCAGAGGTGAGCATGACCGTGGCAAACAGCCTTCCCTCTGTTATCCTCAATGCTTTTGTACTTGTGCGTGTGTGTCGGGGGCACATCCCACAGATTTTTGTCCTGCGAGGTTAGGGGTGCTGGCTCACAAACTGAGCAGATGGCAGACAGCCCATAAGGCACGTAACTGATCTGCTGAATGAGGTTAAATAGTAAATATTATTAATTTTCATATTGGATGGATCACAGATCCATGGAATCCTTGAAGGCTACTGGTGATCTGCTGGTCCAAACAATTGGAAAGCACTCCTGTAGGAGTCCTCTTCAGGCGATCGTGGGACAAGTTGTCTGTCCTTTGTGGGAGAGAGCAAACAGGGCTATCATCGCCCAAGGGATCTGACAAGGAGGTGAGTTCAACTAAGTCTAAGCAGAGCTCTGGCTCTAACCCACTCCTAGTCATGTAAATTAATCTTAACTTCCATTAGGGATGGACAAGGAAGTGGATGGGCACGCTGTCACCTGTGGTGCTTTTCTGGATCCTTTCTCTTACCCAGCACCGCACACAAGACTGAGATCATGAAATTGCTGACTCTGCCTTGGAGTAACCACCTGACACAGGGTAGTAAGTACTAGGCAGCTCATGCACAATAATATGCCATTTAGGAAAAACTTATTTGTCAGCCTATATTGCTATATCGTAGCAAAGTTTTGTTTCCTACATGCTAGGTACACAGACAAGCCAAGAAGATATTGAGAGCTTGGGCTGGCTCTGTAGGGAAGACCTGTCCTACTCATGCAAAAACACTATCCCAATCAGAGACGGTCAGGAAAACCAACTACAGGCTCCCTGAATTTCTGTATGAAGCAATCACAGTTACACAACTCATAATTGAGTTTACTGCACTTAACTCTGTTCTTTATTACAGTGTTGACTAATGGAGTCTTACTTTAGAATAAAACCCCGCTTCTGGTAACATTAGGGTGTTAACATAATTATTCATTGTCTGTGTGTTGTGCTTGTGCCAATGCTAAAGAGCAGATGTTAATAGTGAAATCTGGAGAGTTTATTATAAGCAAAAATAATTAGCTTCCTGTTCTGTAGGAACAAGTCTGTTGTCCACCAGACTAATTAGAACATCAGTCAGTCTTGTGTCATGTTGTAACCAGATCTCTGAAATGTTAGTTTTTAAGGTTCGAAGGCCTGACAATGAGGCAACTCATCTGGATATCATATGAAAAGCCTGACTGCTTTCATTTATCTCTGTACCACCTTATTCACTGAAGTGTCATTATACAGCGAAGATGTTGCTATAACTATTTTTGTCCTTGTTACTGTTATACACTATAATTATAACAACATTTTATTTTTATTTCTGTAGGGTCTACAAGCTCCTGTGTGCATAGACAGGAAAAAAAAAATTCTAAAATCCAGAGAAACTGGAAGCTGAGGTCAAAAGCAACAAAAGCAGATAGAGTCCACTTTAGAAAAGATACGAATCAATTGTAGAGACATCAAGGAGAACAAAAAGAATGAACAAACATCTGAGAAGGGACAGGGTAACCGTTTTCAAGCACATGAAAGATTGCTGCAAATAACAAAGGAATTAATCTTCCTTCCAGCATTTGTGTTAGATAGGACAAGATTTAACCCGCAGCAATGAAGATTTCATTGAAACATGAGGAAAAAAAACTTCCTAATTGCAAGGACAGTGAAGCAGTGGAACAGACTTTCTAGGAAGACTGCAGATAATATTTTCTCTGAGCAAGTTAGACACCTGGCATCGTCGTGGATGCTGCCGTGGGACAAGATTAGATGACCCCTGAAGGTTCCTTCTGCTTCGTGGCTGTATGGGAGAGCTGGGCAGGCTGTCAAGGCAGTGAAATGGACATATCGTGAGATGATGGGTGAGGGTCAGAAGAACAGTCGAGTTGTCTAGGGTCACCGGGACAGGAACTGGCAGGAGGGTCTAGTCACGACGTGTCAGGAGAGCTTAGGTGACAGCAAAGGCCCACAGGAGCTACTATAGGACCGCATTTGGGGCTTGGGAGGGGCTCTAAAATGCAGTTTCAAAGAGTCTATGTTGTAAAAGAATTTAGGTCCACAGGCTATGTTTGAAAAGCTGGCCTTTATCTGCCTACGGTGCCATGCAAACACACAGAAGGAAGCTAGTCGCTGCCGGAGATGGGTCCACATCCAATTTCTTCAGTACCAGGCTGTTGAGAGCCAATCACCCTCATACAAAGCTTTATCTGGAAAGCACAACGGTTAATGGATAATGGCGATTTATTTTTCTAACCAGCTCCCTGCTCACACAGGAATTTTTATAGCTGGCAAGTGAAAACTCAGCCTAAAATACCCAGGGTAGGCTCTGTCACTGCAAAACATGACAGACAAAGTACGGAGGAGGGGAGCAAGGCCAGGCACCCAGAAATTTTGACGTGTAGTCCGCTCTCCAGAGAGCTGCCCGCTGAAACATCCCCAAATCTTTTGCTACATCTGCTCAAGCAGGGAGGCCAAAAGAGCAGGGATCAGTTCATACGAATGTCTCCTCAGGTCTGTGTTGTGCAATGCCGGTTTCTGTTCCTCTTCTCGCAATAATAAGCTGCGACTGCTGCTTCAGGGATTCTACAAAGGGTGCAGTTTATGTAATATCCATTTAGAAATGACAAAGCTTTCTTTTCTGGGCCTTTCATGTAGTAGTCCACCCACATGCAGGCGGTGCACACAAATGACGTATCACCCGGGGGCTGAGACTTGCTGCAGAAATTGATAGTAAGCCGTTGTTATTCTAATTATGTGGCTGTCTTCCTTAATTAAAGCTATGCCACAGGTCATTTACCCTGGTGCAGAGTCCACGAACATTAATCCTGGCAGTATTTTGGAATCAGAGAGTTCTCATTAGCATAGGATTGGCTGTGAGGGAAGTATAATCATCTGAAACCCTTTACAAAGGAATGTAAATTAGCATCCATGCCTCCCGTGTACTATTGACATAGTGAATTATTTTACTGGCTAGAAATGAAAATTAGCACGGAGCAATGACATTCATATTTGCAGCTCAGGCTGTACTCTGTTTGCAGTAGGGATTTCTGTGTGTGCCTCTATCCACAGCCAGAAACTCCAATTATCATCTCTGATGGCTCACCAGCTCTTGAAACTCATGCTCCTCCCCATGCAAAGCACTGCAATCTGTTTACACTGAAGTAATGACTGAGAATAAAAAATAGACTTTATATTGCCTTATTAATCTTGATGTGCTTCACTCAGAAGCACAGAGCCCCATATTAGGAGTGGATTTAGGTTTGGGAGTGGCTTCTGAACCCCCTTCTAATAACAGGAATAATTCTCCAACTTGCCTAATCAAGCAATGTTTGAACTTTATTTGGTCACAAACCGTGTTTCAAGATAGATCTTTGGGTTTGCAGAGATTGAAACGGGCCTCAAGAAGAGAAAAAATAGCTGGTTTTTATCAAGTACCTCAGCACGGATTCCACACATCGTCAAGAACATCACCGACAGCTCATCAAAAAACATCCCTCCAAGGAGACAAGCTAACAGCGATTGCCCACGCTAGAGCTGAAGAAAGGGACACCACACGCAGGAACAGAAGCCAGATGTTCTGACCACTGGTCCCCTGTTCCATCTATCCCGTGCCATTGCTTTTGCATTACGTGATTATAGCAGCATAGAAATAGTAGATGCAGTTTTACAATAGGAATTGTTCTTCTAAACAGTCGAGTTCTTCTTTACTTGGAATAATTACTTCCCTGGCATAGTTCCCATCCTGTTCAAAAGCCAAGCAATGGTCATGGCTAGTTGCCAGCCATGGCCAACCGTACTGTGGCTATAATTTTGGAAATTCGTTTTCAGAACAAAGACTTATGCTCCTGATAGTAAAATATAGTCAGGACATTGAGCTGTGATATAAATTAATCTAATATTTTGCTGGCATGTATCAAAAAGCTGTATTATTCCACACGGATATAGTCAGTAGTTCTTCTTAAAGTGGAAAAAGTCAGGGAGTGGCAGGATAAGTCCTGTTTTCATCAGAGTTAAAGAGGCTGGTTCTAAGGTGTGACCCTTCTGGCAGTATTTACTGGAAGAACGAAAAAAAAAAGAATAACAACTAAAGAATAGGAAATTGTACATTAAAAATGAGCAAAAATGGCTATTGATCTTAAGGGCTGCATTTAGACTAGGACAAAGCAGTCTGCAGTTAAGCAATTTCATTTCTATTTAATTTATATTATGATATTGATAGGATTACCAGGAGCACAGTATCCAAGTAGTTCACAACACAGAGGTGTTATTACCAACATCGTAATTTTACAGATGAAGAAATGAAAGTCCAAATTCTCAAAGCCATTAAAGTACACCGATAAGGTATCTTGACAAAGTGACTCGCACTACGGTGGGTCAGGAAATCAAATTCAGGTTTCTCACTCCCTCAGCAGCACTCAGATAACTGGTCCAAGGTCTGCTTTCAGTGGGATGGTTTTGCTTTTGTTACAATATAAAATAATTTTAACCAAGACCATATGGTGTTACTGAGTCCTATCATGTATGGATTTAAGAACTGTTCAATCTCACTTCCACTCTGAGGTAAGTAACATGTATTCTTTTGAACATTCAAAGTGATCTCATGTGTGTGTGTTTGCTAACAACTCACAACTAATTTCTTTTCCCAGGTATATCTCTGCTTTTAGCAGCCATTTGCTCCTGGTCTCCAGTCATCATCACACGGTAATTCAAAACCAGCATATTGGCATCAGAATTATTTGATCTTCAGGGTAAGAGGACAATGAAGTTTGTGGACACTTCCACAGAGCATCTAAATGACATGATAGAAGGCCTGGAGCTGACAACGGGGCTCCTTACTCAGCCAGGAGTTGAATATATTTTGCATCCCATGGTTCTAAGGTATTTAATCTGTTTTCTGTTTTTTGCTGGGGAAAAAAAAAAAGTTGAGACATCAGTTAACAAAAAATGAAGACTGGGCCATAGAGTAGTTTTGGGAGGCAAAAATTCAAACACTCCCCACTGCTGTCTATAATTGAACTTCCGCTCCTGACTAGACATCAAAAAACTTGTAAGCCATGAAGTTTTATCCAAACAATGTGAAAGCAAAGGAAGGAATCCCATTGATTTTAATGGTCTGTTAATATGACTGTGGGGTGGGTAGACAGCAGTTGCTGGTTTTAGTCTATGGAGAACAAATGTGGCAAAGTTGTGGCAGCAGGACCTTTGGCAAAGGGGAGCACCTAAATCAATCAGACATGCACAAGTCCATAGGACAAGATGTGATTCATCGGATGGGGCTGAGAGTTGGCCAATGTCACTGCAAGTCCATCTGCTATCATCTTTGAGAGGTCATGGTAATCAGGGGAGGTTCCTGATGACTGGAAAAAAGGCAAATGTCACACATGTTCTTGAAGAAAGTCAGGAAGGAGGATCCAGGGAGTTACAAGCCAGTAGGTCTCACCTTTCAGTCCCTGGAAAGATTATGAAGAACATTTCCAGGCACACAAAGGATGAGAGGGTGATTTGGAACAGCCAGCATGGCTTTACCAAGGGCAGATCATGCCTCACCCACCTGGTTTTCCTCTATGATGAGATGATTGGCTCAGGGGACAGTGGGAGAACAGCAGATGTTGGCTTTTGGAGGACTTTTGACAGTCTCCCATAGTATCCTTACAGCCAAACTGGTCAGATATTGACTGCAGAAGTGGACAATAGGGTGGACTAAAATTTGGCTGGACCTGTGGGTTCAAAGGCTTGTGAAGGGCAGTACAAAGTCCAGCTGGCAGCTAGGTCATGGAACGATGGTGTCCCTCTGGGCTAGATGGCACTGTTTAATATCGTTATCAATGACCTGAAGTGCTGCATCTGGGACAGACTAACTCCATGCACCACTATAGGCTGAGTATCAACTGGATAGAAAGCAACTTCGGTTGATTCGGATTCGGTTGATTGTGATTTGGTTGATTCGTTGGAGAGCACGTTGAATATGAGCCAACAGCGTGCCCCTTCTGCAAAGGCGGCCAGCTACATACCGGGCTCTGTCAACAAAAGCACAGCCAGCACGTCAGCGGCAGTGATCACTACCCTCTGTTCAGAACCCGGTGGGACCACGTCGAGTGTATTGTCTCCAGTTTTGGACATCCGAGAGTGAGCTGAGAAAAGGCTGAGATCTGCTGAGTGGAAATGACTGTTACAGTTGACTACAACTATCTAAGGGGAAGGTATAAAGAAGACTTTCTTCCCAGAGCTGCACAAAACCGGGAAAAAGACACGCTGCAACATGTTACATTCTGACTACATGTTAGGAAAACAAAATCATTCTGAAGGTGGTAAAACATTGGCATAGGTGTCCCAGAGAAGCTGTGGTATCACCACCTTTGGAGATACTCAGAACTTGACTGGACACAGCTCTGAGCAACCTGGTGTAGCTGGTGCTGCTTTGAGCAGTGGGTTGGACTAGATGACCCGGTGAGATCACTTTCAACCTAAATTATCCCATGATTGTGCAGTTCCAGGTGAGCCCAATGACTTGCATTGGACTTTTGAGAAGATAGCAAGTCCTAACCTGAAAATTTAAGAAGACAGAAAATCCATTTCTACTATTACTGCTGGGTTTCAGTCACGGTATTAGAAATGAGCTCTTCCTCCCCTCTCAAATTGCCTTCTCAGTTGTGATATGTGAAAGAAAAGAGTAGTGTACAGAAATCAGAGATAAACAATTTTTACTTTATTTACATAAAACCCCTGCCAAAAAGCAGATGTTCATTTTAGTGTCCTTTATTAGACATGCTGTCTATGCTCTCATTAATTTGTATCGCTTGTCATTACCTCCTGGGAGGGTCCTCAGGACACATCCACCTTTTTACGAAGTGCTGGCCCAGCCCCTAATATAGCCTGAAATGGGCCCTCCAGTCATGGGAAAAACACAAATGCAAAGAAATCCTAAAAAACCACAGTACGCACAAAAGGCTTTTCTTCTCCTATGTAATTTTGGACAGACAGCTAGGTCATTCCCTCACCCTCTGTTTTCAGCTGGGAGAAAGCCCTTGAGATGCAGGACACAAGGGCAGAAGGGACAAATAAGTCATTACCAGCAAGCTGCTTGGGTGTGGGAGGTGAGTCCACACCTTCCCCGTGGAAAGCTGGAGCACGAGGAGGGCAGGGAGCCTTGGGGTGAATACAGCTGGCTGTCGCTCCCCAAATCTTGCACATGGAACCCTGTGCAAGTGAAGCTTTTGCAGCCAGTTGCTGTTTTCAAACCAGCACCACGGCATACAAGAGCTTCGGTGCTTGCTTTCATATTGCTCAGAGCACACACAGGAAAAAAAGGCAGCTGTTTTCCTAAATGAAGTGTTGTGGGGCTGCCTCTGTGTTGTTAATCCGATCTTTTTGACCTTTCTTCCCCTGCTTTCATCCTCCACCCAGCAAGGCAGGGCAGGAGAAGGGTGTCAATAGGCACGGTGCTTTTTCAGAGACAGCGCGATGCATCACAGGGAGGATGTCTCCACTGGGACGTCAAGCCTAAGGCTGGTCAAAAGTTAGACAGGTCTTCATTTGCCTTTTCTGACAGTGAGGAACAAGGAGCACAGCTGCTGGGTCTGCTTCTGCCACAGAAAGGGGAGCGTAGAGGGTGGTTGCTCCTGGGAACTCCATGGAGCAGGAGCAGGGAGAGGTTGCCTCTCCTTCCAGTTGCAAACACAACCCTCATCATCCCAGCCTTGGCTCTGGCCGCAACGGGCCGCCTGGCTCCGCAGCCTCGGCACAGCGGTGATGGGCCATTTTGTAGATCTGGCCATCAACTCCCCGCCGCAGCTGCCCGGTTTGTCGGTACCCTACAACAACTGCGGAAGAAAATGCGCGGGACCGAGGGGGAAAGCGTCCAAACCCGAGGTGACACAGCTCGTTTAGGCTTGGCAGGACAACTGTCAGGGAGCAGCCCGTCTGGATTCAAAGGCAGTGAAAGAATGGGACTGGCAAAAGGACTCTCTGCTGCCCGTATTTCTTTAGAAAAGCCTTGTTTGTTATGCCACCGGTCTTTGAGGGAAGAAGGGCAGAGCTACAAGAATTTGACCTTGGTCTGGAGAGGAGAGGGAAAGCAGGCGACAGTTTATTTGGTTGGTTTGTTTGTTTTCTTAAAACACGTAAGACAGAGAAAACTACATACATTATTATACAGCAGGGATGTGCAGCCATTGACTCCCACACGTGCCTGTGGGATGTCCATCGAGCTCATGACTACTGGGGTCAGCCTGGCCCAGTCCACCTTTAACTTGCTGAACCAGAGAGCAAAAGCAATTAAAACATTGCAGTTGGTCTTCATGGAAGGTGCCTACGGATTATGTAGGGCTACTGATTTCAGTGGGATTTAGGTACCCTATATAACTTTGGGAAGCTGGGCTTGAGGGTCTCCCCAGATGCTGTAGCTCCGAGTCCCTCCTCCAAGCACTGTGTCCAACTTAAAAGCTATTGATTACAGCGGTGTGTGTCATATATCAAGTCATCCGGCAACAAAAAAATACACATTCCTCAGGCTTCTTCTAGCTCTGGCTGTCAACCACAAAACTATCTTCTTCAAATGTATGTAAAATAAAACTGTTTTGTTACCAAAGAACTGGCAAACCTTCCTCCCTCTTGCTTGAAGCGCTTACAGTCCTTTGTTTAAAAATGCACTGACGGTGAGCTAGACTGCAGGAGCAAGCCTGCTCTCCAAAATGGCAAAACATCATGCCCGACTGACTTCTCCAAAACACACACAGAAATTGCAGTACGGGGCTGGGAAAGGTGGAGGAGGGAAGTGGTTCCGCCAGGCAAAGCAGACAGTAGCCACATGGAAACGGTTAAATCTGGGAGACTCCCAGTTCCTGAAGCTGGACTCGCACATCATGACCAGGCTGAGATGGAGGGGCACCCCCGCAAGTCATTCCCGTCACCTCGGTCTTCTCTGGAAAGGAGATGTGGTGTCCTGCAGGTGGGTCCCTTGTCTGCACGATGTGGGGGCCAGGACACCAGCATGTCATCCTACATAGCCCCAAGCAGCCCCACGCCAGCCAAAGTAGTGCTCAAATCAGGAGTGGGAGGACTAGTGGGATGATGTGCGGTCAAAAAATGAAGGAACTGGACTAATGGAAAGTGCAGATCCTGTTTCTGTTTGACAGGATTTGAAATGTTTCTTTTTTTACCAGTTTATTTTTATATCCTTCCTAAGACTTATTAAATTAGCTTAAAAACATAACTGCTAATCATCAAATTCCCAGATTTCCAGGTTAAAAAAACAGTCATAATTTTCGGAAAGTGAAAATAGACATGATTTAGATATTGACCTGTGTAAAGCCATTGATTGCTAGAAATACTGTTCATAGCACGACAAATGGCAAACACTGAATTATTTTAAAGTTGAAAACTTTCCCCGCTAAGTTTCATATATATATATAAAAAGAAAAAAGTGTTGCTGAGAACATTTTAATATTGAATCATTGGAACATCTGGAGGCAGAAATGTCATTTCAAAAACAAAAACAAGATAGGAGGAGGGGAAAAAAAAAAAAAAAACAACCCAAAAACAAACCACTTCCTAGCAAGTCCAAATGCTGTAAATGATGAAAAACTCCTTGGCGATTGGCACCGTGTTCGGACTCAACCCGGGATGGCTTAGCAGTGTTTTATCACCCGTCCCCCCCCCTCCACAAACCCCCGTGATGCAAACCCTCGCCTTTCATAGCCTGCTGTGCGGACCCCCTTGACTTTTAGCCCTGAGTTTAGGGGGGAAATGCTCTTTTTTTTTTTTTCCCCTGGGTAGGTCCCTAAGGGAGGGATGCGGGGACCTGTGTGTCCCCCCCAAGCTGTCCCCGGGGGTCCCCCGCGTCCCCGGGCGGACGGTGCCGCTCAGTGGCGCAGCGCCGGCACTGCAGGCTCCGGGGGCGGGGGGGGGGGATGAAATCAGTCCTGGCAATCCTCCCTGGCTCTGGATAAAGGCAAAGGAGAAAGGTTGGGAGGTGAACTGATGGGTGTTAGCTCCCGGGGGGGGGGTGTCAGCACGGCCGGGTTCAAAGGATGTATCTGAGCACGGGCTCGCAAGATGCCAAGGGCTGGGGGGGGGGTGTTCATTTCTTGCAAGAGGGGCTTAGAAAGATGGGGCCCAAGCTCTAGACGGTAGCATCCGAAAATCCAGGCCTGAAAGGGCTCATTGTGGGACCCCACGAGTCAACCAGAAAATACCCTCCGGAGCAGCGAGGACCCCGTGTTACAGAGGATCGCAGTCGGCTAAGAACTGAGTGAAATTAAATGAAAATTCCTCTCTTTTTTTAATCTTGCCAGATCGTACAAGGATTTGGAATGAGGATGTTTATAAGAAGGCTTGTTTTGTAAACCGGGGACTAGCAGACCCTTACGATGTGCTGCAGCCGGTATTTACGGAGGTATTTCAGTATGAGTCCAAGAGGGGCCAGAGACAGGAGGATGCAGTTCAATGCCTGTTTCCCAGCTTGCCTAGAGGACTGGGGCAGACGAGTCCCCTTCTCTAGCCCCTCGTGCCCCTTACCTGTCTCCACTGTGACCCCTCTGCCGTTCCTGACACGTGCCTAGCACAGAGGGACGTCCATCCCAGCGCTGCCCTCGCGCAGATGATAATAGGAATAACGCTAACAGATGGCAGGTCTGAAGGGGAGCCGCTGCCACCGATGCAGGCTGGCGGACAAACATTCCTGCTCTGGCAGCTGGAACAACGGTAGCGCAAATGAAACATGAACAATTTCCTCCCCGCCAGCAAAGAAAATAGCTCCAGGGAGAACCCAGGGAGAATAATTGTCAGCCTCCTCTAGGTATCACGGGAACAGAAGCCATTCAGTAATCCCGGAGTAAACAACAGCTTCTTATTTTTAATACAGAATAAAACCCCAAGAATCTAAGAGCGGGTACTGTACAATTGCTGAATTAGCTGCTCCAGTGCCCACCCCCTCCTGACCTTTCACTGAAAATCATTGAAGTGAGGCATGCAGGAGTTTTACTGTAACCGAAATGGGCTCATAACAGAGGGTGAATCTCTTGTCACAGAACGATGCAGATACGACAAATGCTTCACATTCTTCCTGCTCCTGTCTTGCAGAAGATGCTGTTCATTAGAGCGGTGAAATTCCTCCCAGCTCCAGCCCCTCTCTTGGGACTCAGCCAGATCTCTCTGTCTTCAGATGCTTTTTTTTTTCTTTTAGCCATGGTTAAAATACCCTACAGCCTTATAACATGTACCGCAGGCCTGCCAGTGTGCCCCCAGAAACTTTCGGTAGCAGCAAGCAGGGTTGATACTGGCATTCACAACAATGTACATGGGTTATCTCCGCTGATATCCAAAGAGCTAGACCAATGCAGAAGCCCTGTAAACCTCAATGAAGTCAAAATCCTGTAAATACTTGCCAGTAATTCATAATAATATACCCATGACTGGTGCTATTTAGTTCAGCGGGACTATTCCTCACAGAGGGAACTGTGTCAGACTAGCAGAATAACTGTATTCAGGCTTTCCAACAGCAGCTAATCATGGGTACAAAGGGAATAATAAAAGAATAGGGTAGACATACCTCCCAGTTTCCAGTAACATCCCACGCCACTGACACAGTACCTGGCTTTTTGGCTCCTCTTATAGGGAATGTCCTTTTACCTCCTGAGGAATTCAGCAGATACTCCTGTCCTCATCCCAGCAGGTACCAGGACTCTCTCGGAGCAGGGGTCTCAAGCTCAGCTATGATCACTTTATGCCATGGGCTCTACTTCACTCGCACTTGCAGATTAGCCTGTTTAAGAGGTTTCTTTGAAATACAGCGTTTGTATACGGATGGTGCAGTAAATATATGGCTACCAGCTTTTCCTGTCTGCAGTAACCCACTGAGCAACATGCCTCTGGCTCTGGTATAAGAAAACTGATGAATACAAAACTGCCATGAACACACACACTGTAATGAACACAGCTGCTGTTTAAAAAGAAAAAAAAGCCAAGATATTTCTATATCCAGGGCTCGGAGAGCAATCGCTTTTCAAACCTCGCAGTTTGGGGCAGGCACAGGCCAAGAGAAGTTAATGAGAGGCCTGCTCAGCCCTTATCACCCCTTTTTCTTTTCCTTTCTCTTCCTCCGTCCTCGCTCCCCCCTCGCCTCTGCCAGTAAAACCCTGCTCTCGTTTCCTCAGACATGGACGCAGCAGAAATAACACTGATAGGAAGCACGTTTTCCCCCGCCGGATTACTTGCACCCCGGAGCCCCACTCCAAAATGAATTCTCCAGCCAGTATCTCTCATCCAACCTCAGCAGCGCAAAAAGCCCCAGAGGGAAACGTGAAACACAGGTGATCCCTCTAAACCCCCTTTTTCCCCTCAATCTGATTCAGGGGGAAGCACAAAAATCTGCACATTCCTGTAACGGCAAATAATAATGAGAAAGCCTCTGGCATTTCTCGGAGGAAGACCCGAATATATTTTGCCAGGAAGGTTGGTTCAGCGCTGTCGCAGCTTCGTAACCCTTCGCTTCTATACACAAGGCCTCCGAAACCGTTAAGGTCTTAGGAGAGATGGGGAGCAGGAGGGGGGGGGGTCTGGTTTGCGATGTGAGCAGCAGCCAGGCTGCCCGGGACTTTGGCACGTCTGCTCCCCGTGATGGGGAGGATTTGGTTTCCATAGCAGCGATGGTGTGATTTCACCCCCCCCCCCACACCTTTTTCCTCCCCAGGACTTGTATTCCACAATTGCACGGGAGTTATGTTTCACCCCAAGGCTTTTCATTTTCCTGCCGCAGCGTTTCGCGTGCTCTGGCAGGTCTGCCTTTTGCCGAACGCCGGTTTGGGGAGCGAGGGGGGGGTCGTGCGAGCATCGCTCTCGCCTCCCTCTCCCTCTTCACGCCGCTCCACAAAAGACGCAGTGTTCCCTGTCCCCAACTGACTCATCTTCGCCGAGGTCCCCCTTTTCCTCGCTTGTCTCCAGCAATCAGCTCACGCATGCCTGGCTTTCCATAACAGAGCGGAGCTGCGTGCGAGTGCCAGGCGCCCGCACAAAGCCGGAGAGCTGCCCGCGGAGGAAATGTCAATACAGGAACACCAGGCTATTTACAAAACCCCTCTTTATCCTGTGACGGAGATGCATATAGCTGTGAAAACAGTCGTACCTGCATATAGTCCCCTTTCGATTTTACCCACGTGAAACGTAGGGAGCTTCTTGTTTCTCTTGTTGCAGAGAAAGACTTTTTTTTTTTTTTGCCAGCACAAAAGAGAGGAAAACACGCTCAGAAACAGGGTGATGTAACTGCAAACCACACCAACTATTCTGGGGACTCGTAGGAGGATCTGGAAAGCAAAGCCAATTCATTTTTGCAGCTGATCCGTCTTCAAAACAAGCGTCCCTTTAATTTTACAGATTTGACATTTGTCTCCTTCAGAACCAACGGACCAGACTGTGTTCTTATTAATACCATAAAATGTTTTCTCCTCCAGCGTGGAGTCCACACAGAGAAGAGGCCAAATTCTCCCTGATTTTGGCAGGTTTCCCGAGATACGGGTGCACGGTATGTTGTGAGCGCGTGCCGATGCTACCCGTGCTCTGGGAGACCCCATCCCACGTATCTGGAGCAGATGAATCCCAAGGAGTCCTGCTGCCAGGCGGGATGGGGGACCTGGGGCTCAGCACCGCACCGACGCAGTCCCCGGCTTTTAGATCACATCCCCAGCTTTTAGATCAAAGCTGGCGCTGGTCCTACCAACTCAGAGGCTGCCAGGCTGAGCTAAGGCGTACGCTTTTTGGGACAGGCTAACCATGTAGGGAGCAAAGGATAGGATACAGAGCCCGGCGCAGCGTGGTGCCTTGGCTTCTCGCGGAGGTCTCAGCCCATCCACCGGTGGGAAGCGTACGGTTTGGCATCCACCCACGCTCAAATATTGGTCGAGACTATTCCCACTGCTCCTACCAGCTTGTTCCAGCACTTTGGGCAGGTTAGTTTCTCTTCGCCTAAGAGAAAGAGAATTCACTTATGGGCATAAAGATGTTTTTTCACCACTCGGAGGTGTTATTTATACTCACTAATGTTTCTAAGCACCTTGAAAGAAGTGGTTTTATCATTACTTTTAGTAATACTATTGGACTGGTATGGTGGAAGAGCCCCAAAGGCTGCACTCACGAATCAAGAACTCCTCATGGCAAGGGATGCTGAGATAAATTTGACCACAAAAATCCCATTAATTTCCATATGTCACTGAATTCTCCAGTCGTCTTGGAAGAGCCTTTCGCTGGAGCGCAACATCTGTTCCGGCTCAGAAAGATGGTAGTAAACATCACATCTTAATTAAAACTGTGTGTACAGTTGTGGGAGACATACTGGTACCTCCTAGAAAAAAGGTATCTTAATGGCTTTGCTCCCAGGTGCTGACAAGAAATGCCTGTTACTGTCATTGTCTTGGTGAATGCCGAGTCTCCCTTTGTCGGAGACAAAACAGAGTTCAGAGGAAAAGCAGTAAAAGGACTCTGCCCCCTCTTGGCAGTGTCCCTTGGCTGCAGAAAATAACCTTACCCTTCACAACCAGCTTGGTAGGAAAGCCCCTCTAGACATCATTTCAGAGGTAAAACAGATGTAGGTCACACATTCAGCATGATATCTGTTAGGTAAAGGGACTTATGCTCTACTCTTCTTTTCACTACACCAGAAAAATCTCTCTAAATATAATGACTTTTTCCAACCGTGCACAAATCAGGGTGACCCTTCTACGTTATCTATTACATTCTCAGTCAGGTTCATAAATTGGCTGTGGTGCAAATATTTCTCATTCTCAGTTTCCCTTGCTTGCAGACCTTGTAGCAGAACTAACATAGTGATCATCTCACTCGAATATGAATAAAACAGCTCCAAGAATCTGTTTTCATCATTCAACCCTCATTTGGGCACCATGAGTTTCCCAAAAAGTAGAATTTCATGAGAACTCTGTTCTAGAGCTCTTTTTGTTTGAATGAGACTGAAACCAAACTAGAAACTCCTCAGAGGATGCGCCAGCTCACTCAAATTGTGAAAACATCAGTTTTAATTGAATTCATTCCATAAAAGGACCTCTGCAGAGCCCTTCAGGATCTATCATGATATAGATGCAAAAAAAAAAAAAGAATATTCAGAATATATAAGTTAGAATATGAGTTTCAATGAGCATCTGCTGAAGGCTTCCGTGGTTCCTACATCCCACCAGGTTCCTCTGAGGCCAAGCAGCCTGTGAGTTCTGGATCCCCATTGCCAAAACATCTTCTCAGGAGGTAAAATAGGTGCTGATCTTCTTATCTAAATGCAGTTGTCTGCTGTGTAGGTGCCCACACCTGAGCCAGGTGGCTTAGACGCCTTTTGTAGCCAATGGAAAGAAACAGGCCCTTCTAGGTGCAATTTGTCAGACCTAAATAGCTGAGGATGAAAACGAGCGGCACCCAGCTTCTCTCTACTGACTCTAAAGGAGGTCTTTGTCGACTAAATCAAGTGGAAATATCAGGTTTTCATCTGTCTGATGTCAAGGAGTCAGAAAATGGCTAGTCTGGAGCTCCAAAGCCCTATTCAGAGCAAGGCTAACTTCAAAGTTAGATCAGGTGGCTGAGGTCCTTGTCCAGCGGATTTTTGAAATATCCATGGCTGGAGATATCATTGCTTCTCTGGGCAACACCCTCACTGGGAAGAAAAAAAAAATCCTTACATGAAATCAGAATTTTCCTTGACATAACTGCTACCTGCTGCCCCTTGTCCCTTCACTGAGCAACCTGAGATCCTTTCACTCGGGGTTAGTCTGGCTCTGTCTTTCTCTATAATCCTCCATTAGGAAGGGCTATAAAGGCGGGAGTGAATCCCATCCTTGGTTCCCTGGTCAGGGGGCAACAATCATCTGTATGTTCTTTGAAAATTCAACAACCCCCAAGATGTTTCAGATCTGCATGCTCAAATGCTGGGATTTCCCAGAAAAGCTTTTTTCTCCATCAGAAAATTTATATCCAGCACTAGTGCTGAAGAGGGAAGATTTATGCTAGGCTACTAATTTATTTTCTATTTTGGGTTCATCCTTCCTTTGATAGCTGAGCTGGATTTACACCTCTTGGTATAATCTGATGTTGGTACAAGCATGTGTTTTGCTGTTGGAGACATAGCACAAAGGCTGTCCCACAAGCCAGGATATAACTTTTTCCTCGTAGGTCTTTCAGTCTATATAAAGCAGAGCATAACTGAGTACAAAGCAGATAGAAAGAGCACATAGGTCACAACTGCACAGCTATGTGACCGTGTAATGAATCCTGTGACTGTACTTCGGTTTTAAATTACAGCCTGTTCTGATTAGTCCCATTTCTTTTCTTCTTCTTCTTCTAGCAGTTTTGTGATCTGCTTGTTGTTTTAAATTAATAAACAAAAGCGATGCAAAACTCATCCTATTTCATTGCTGTTTCTGTTAGGTAACTTAGTATGATAGTACAGTAAATACAAATATAAAAAAGCTGATATTCAGTCAATTTTTGTTTTGTTATGGACGCTGTTGATATAAATGCTGACCATAATTAAGAGTTCATTCTGGAGCCATTGTGCCTTTGCTGAAGGCAAATGAATGATGGCATAGCCTCACATTCAGGAAAGTCCAGAATTGCAAAAATGAAGTGGATAGAATTAATCAAAAATTCAGAAGGTTGGTGATTTGTGTCCTTGTGAAAGCCTAGGCAGATCATTTCATAGGATTTTATTTTAAAAAGAAAATAGGAGCTGCATAAATATGTAAATGAGGCATCCAAGAATGAGCAAGCCAGAGAAATATTATTGCTATTTGTCTGGCTGGCCTGATATATATATATTAACAAAAACAATCTCAGAGTCATACATGGTTCTTGTGTGCATTTTTAAACACAGATGCATAGCTGAAAGTGTGTGCCTATGCATGTAATTAAGTGATAAAAATATGGATGGAAGCATATGCATTCAAATGAGTTGGCACTTCTATTCAAAGAGCTGAGAAATCTGTGTGTTCCATGATTTCCTTTAAATTTCAAGAATCTTTCTTCCTGAGCTTGTCTGCATATTCTCAAGCACAAAACAAACTCTTCTGAGATACTGGAGACCTTCAACTTCATTGCTATGTTTCACATTTTCTGCCAATAATTCTGTGCTCCCTCTCAAAATATTTCCCATGTGAGACTCTCATATACTGATCTTACCACCATATTCTTCCACAACAGTACTAAAGCTCGCTTTTATTCAGGACTAATTTCTTGTATTAAGAAACTGTGGTAATCAGTACGGAGCAGAGTTTGGCCTCCTGAAGATGTCCCTCTCTAGACTGATGAAATTACAGTTTTCCAGATCCAGCTCACAGAGCACCCTTCAAAATCTAGGCTTAGTTCCCAGTGTAGTGGCTTGAATTTTACCAACAGCGTCACCAGTGAAAGCCAGTATCATGTCGGTTTACACCAGATATGCTGAAAAAAATTAGAAATTAATGCTAGATAACGGAGAATGAAGACTGCAATGCACATCATTAAAGAAATCAATAACAGGAGAGAGGCTGTGGGAGATTTCTTTGTGATCACTTGCTGGAAAAAAATGAGTACTTTGAAAATGTTAAGGAAATGTAACAGGGCGATGTGCTAGAGTTTCTGGTAAGACAAGATCAGAACCACTGGCAATGCTCAACTGTGAATAACTTATTGTAATTATTACTGTCAGTTCTGCAGGCCAAAATGTGAAAACGGGCATGTACAGGGACACTGAAGGACTAATTGGTCTAATATGTCTTAACAGATAGGAATACTGAGGACACTGTAAAATGAAAATGGAAGAAACATCAGAGTACTTTACACTCCAACAAAGAAGTACATTGAATTAGAAGCTAAATATTGATCTAGACATGCAGGTGATACAAACCGAAGGAAGCTTCTTTCATTAAATTAACAGTATGAAGCAATTTCCTAAGTAGTTCCAGTGCAGCAGTCCTACAGTATAACTGATCAAATCAGGGTAAGCTTTCATCAGAATCTCATCTCTAATAGTCATCTCAGTCTGTGAATCTTCCTGGATAACCTCTGAGGGCAGAAAAGAGTGTTTAAAAGGGATCTCATTTTGCAAGCGTCCAAGTTCTCTGCTTCTCCCATAGGTCACTAGCCAAATTCAGGAGGATGGTACCCAGAAGGTGGCTTTTGTCTTTTAATCCACACTTCATTTTGCAGCTTCCCCTCCCCTCCTCCTTTTACAAGCCCCTCATGGCCATCAGTCTAATTAGGTCTCCCATGGGAAGTGATGCACTCCGATCTTCAGCCAATGCACCAAAGAACGTCAGAGTTTACATCCCATACGGCAGCTGAAAGACCGGAGCCTGCCTGACTTAACTATAAGGCTTTGCAGTCAAGATAAACTCCTAGCCTTTGGTCCAATATAGTTCCATTTTTCCCCATTTAGTAAAACTAATGCCATCTTTGCACCACCTACCCCAGGGTGGCAGCACCAGGCAAGCTTGGGTACCTTAAGAGAGTGTGTGCTGCCCTCCAAGTTTGACCAGAATACATTTTACCCCCAACCCTTTTTGGATCAAGTGTACCACTAACGCTCTCTTCCACTTCTTGCGTTACGATGAAGCTCTGCGTGGAGGGAGAAAGGAAAAGGCCCTTTGCATCCTGCAGTCTTTCTGCTTTTTGCAAACCCATAGAGGAACAAGGCAGAGCATTGCCCTTCTCCTGTGAGGTCCTCAGGCCACCATTAGGCGTTTGGCTAGCAATACTCTGTCCTCCTCTGGTTTTTATGGGAGGTGTTGCCCTCTCTACAAACAAAGTGAATTTTCCACTCCAAATTATCTGGGATTATTCACGTCAGTATTTAAACACACTCCCTTTGGTAATGTTTTTACTCTTTATATTCTTGTTTTTACAAGCTTTTATTCATTTTTTGTTGGCACTTATTCTCCCATCGAGAGGATTTTGAACTCATGTCCATAACCACACTTTCAGTTCCCAGGCAGCTATACATGGGGAAAGGTAATTCACACTCCTCCAGTCAAAGGACTAATCTGATTAAACACAGCTGATCTGTAAATTTAAAACACAAGCAATGACCTCCCCAAAACAATTGCTTGTGATCCATCCTCAAAGCTGAAAATTTTAAATACTCTCTGACTCAAAACACACCTATGAAAACAGCAATCTGAAAACAGGAGAAAAAATGCTACAGCAATTTCAACTTGTTCCTCTGCTCACTCCATAAATAAATAAGAATAAAAACGCTCCTTCCCACAGCGGATAAGGCAGGAAGGAGGAAACAGTCAAAAATTTCCTGAGATGGTCTGTAGAAACTCCATACTCAGACAGAATTTGAGAACAAAATGGTCAAAATTGGTTTTGCTTTGTTCATTAAACCAGATGTTTTGTGAAAATGGTAACTCAGAATGTAACTACTACTTTCTTGCAACAACACTGATTTTTATTGAAACAAAGGGCATTACCTATGGCTGGAAATTTTGACTGCTTAGAGAAGAAATTTTTTATGGCATGCTTCTTGCTAGAACAAAAATGTACCCTGACATTCCTATCCCTTAAAAAAGCGTGCGCTTCACACAGGGGGCCTTCTAACAGCAGCCGGAGCCAATCTAAAAACGTGAAAGGGCATTACAGTGTCCAAGGGTAGAGAGCTATGACTTTTGAGAGGCATGAGGGTCGCCAGCTCTTGCGGCACAGCTCCTAAAGCAGCTCTGTGTCCCACCACTCATGAAAAGGGGCTGGTTTTTCATTGCAGAAGCTGTGCTTTTGGGGTGCCCTGTGACAGACCCAAACTCAGCTTGCAGACACCACCCAAACACATCTTAGGCAAAGCCCTGGGATTTCCATTCTTTGAGTGTCTCCTAGAAATCTCCCCCTCTCCTTCCTCAGCCTTGAGAGCATCTGCTCTGTGTCTCACAGCTCTGAAATTTTGGGGTGGAGCTTTCAGGGCCTGGAATTTTGGCACAACCCTACAGGCCTCTTGGTCCATAGATCTTACATATCTAGAAGAGGATCCCTTCAGATCTTTGAGCTATGCCTGCAGAGTTGACCATCTTGTGAGCTATGCTGATGGCCTTACTGTCTCTACTAGTGGCTTTGCCCACGAAAAAGAATAAAAACACTGTAAATTCACAGATTAGAAGTTTCTCCTTAATGCTTTCTTATGAGAAGTGTGGTAATAACAGGATATTCAGCTGACCACTGCAAATCTTGAAGAATCTACCAGTACCAATATGCCTGAGTCTTTCCCCAAGAGCTAGGTAGGATCAAGGATACCAGAAATTTCTATTGCTCCAAAAGAAGTAGGGCTCAAGGTGCTCGGTAACTTCCCATTGGGCAGACTGGAGCAAAATATACAGTAGATACTGTGCAAAGGATCTACTTTGACCTATTCCATGTGTTTCTAGCAGAACCCAAGATAACGGGTTCATTCCTCTTCATGACCTGCCTCTTCTCAGCACCGCAGCCTTGCCCAGAGTTGTAGGTGGCTGCCATGTAAGTAAGAAGTAGTTCCACCGTATTTAGCACCCTTGTCCTCTCTGCCCTCCTAGGACTGACCAGGAGGTCAGTCTGCCTTGTCCACTGTGAAATTACTTCTGCCGTAGTAATTAGCATGGCTGAGAGTAGAAATTTTAACGGTAAGTATTCACACAGGAGGGCACTTCTCCTTTTTAGTCAAGATGTTCCGATGGGGCCCCATAGCAGCAGGGAGCCTGGACTTCTAAGCAAGACGTTTGGGAATTGCTCCATAACAAACAAGAAAAGATTCTTCAAAAATTTTCAACTCTCAGCTCTCGAGCCAAACATACCTCATGCCATTTATTCTCACAGCTAGCTTCAGAGAAATATTATGATAGAAAATCTTCCAAGTCTGCAGAATTGGGCTGTTAGCCAAGCTGAGTGAAATTTCAAAAAGCAGCTTCTCTTCCATATTTTCAGTCCAGAAATACAGCTGCAGTGGCCAAGGGCAGATTTGCCCATCGTTGCAATTAATCTGGACCCAGTGAGGTCCCAGGGTACTGCACGTAGATAATATATACGGTGGTCATTATCTGCCTCCCACAATTAACTGTGGTCCTCCCCCTGCTTGCATAGATCGGAAGCTTGTGAGTGCACGCTATGGCTATAGCAGGGTTTAAATTAGGGATGAAGAGAAAGGAGAACAGGGACGTGTCCATAAGCGTTCAATACTCCAACCTTTCCAAGTTCTGGGAAAAAATTCTGACCACACAGAGAAGCCTCGGTAGCTGCAGCAACTGTGGCAAATAACTACACATAGGAAGATGCTTGGCAGCACGGCTCTCTGCTTGGACAGTATGGGAGGGGGCCACGTTTCCGTATGGATAAATTCTTCTTGCACTAAATCTTTAATGAGCAGGTGTAGAAATGTCTTCGTCATCATGACGCTGTCTTTTTCTGCCTCTTCTATCCAACAGTGTCTCACCATGGATATCTGTTGCAGGCTAGCTGCATCCCAAAGGAGATTTTTTTGTTCCCTGCTTCTGTTTGTTTATAACAGCCTCCAAGACTGCTGCAGAGCCAAGGAACGACTGACTGTTTTTTCAGTCTCAGATATTGGCTCCATAGAAAGTGGTTCATCATTAGCCCAAGCACTCTTTAACTCGCTTGCTAAAAGGAATGCTGCTGTATCCTTCTTGTCTGATATCATATATTACAGCGGGCAAACCACCTCACCCTTTTCTTCCTGCCTCAGCCCAGTTTACTGCGGATAAATCAGTACGTACTAAGGCATCCAGTCCTGATGTGAATATAATTCAAGGGAGGAATATTTGGTTCCACACATTGTTATACTCTCCCCCCCACCCCACCCTGCAAAAACTGTGAAATTATTTCTGTATTTTAGTTTCCTTGTGTCAGCTTTCCAACATCAGATTTTTAAAAAGTTTTTGCTTAAGTTAAAAATGTTCTCCTACCATAAATCCTGTCAGCCTCAAAAATACCAACTATTTTTCACTTTGAGTTGAGCCTCCTTCATGAAGATTGCTTCTGGAACAATGTGATGGATTATGAGTTATAGCTAGGAAGCCTAAAATAAATCCTAATTGAAATGCAATAGACTATGACTCTTTTGAAAAACAGGGAGTAGAGGGAGACCAAGGTTATTCAATTAAGGGTACTTCAAGCTTTTATTGTACTGAGCAGCAGAACTTTGCAAACCTACCAGAAAAAACAGTCCCTCTACAAAGTTCAAATGTCACTCTCCTCCTAAAAGAGTGTGTATGTGAAAACTGATTATCACCTAATTGACATTAATAGGGCAGAATTTAGAGAATTAAGAGCTGGAAGGATCATCTTAGGAGAGACTAATGGAGCTAAATATCGCATGTAAAACTTAGCTAAACATTTACCGAAGGGAACATAACAATCTACAATCTCCGAAGGAAATATTTACTGAAGGAATAAGAAGATTGGCTCATGCAGATAGATATACATAAATAGTAAGACGAGCTCTGTGGAAGACAGGCTCTCTTTTCAGCATGAATTGAGATTTCAATATTTGTTTTAGTTTGCAATGGCACTTCTTCAGTTTTAAATGGTTTATTTCAGATGGCTCTTAATATTCAAAATGGGAAATGAGGAGTTGTTCTGAAAGACGGATTGAAACGTATCATCCTGAAGATGTTGAAACTAGCCATTAGCTTTGTCTGAATCTTTACCCTTCCTCCTATGAACATTTTAGCTCGAGCAGTCCGATTTCCCCATTTTGTGGAGCCTGAATTTTCTAACAGACTTTCATGTTAAATAGTAATATAAACTAATGAAGAGAAGTCAGCTGAATTTTGCACTTCCTGGCCAATGTATATGCAGTCAGTCTCTTCTTAAGAAGCCATTCTTAAAGGAAATCACAGAAATATAATTGTACACTGGACAAGACTCTAAAACCCAAACCATGTTGCTCTGCTGAAGACATGTACTAGATAAGTAGAGTGTGCAAAGTTATCTTACTTTCCCAGTCTTCTGAAAAGCAAAAAATTGCTGTTGACTTACAGCCCCTAAAATCTCAAGTAAATGCAGGGCTGCTCAGGAGTTTTTTCTCAAAATATCTCACCATTGTGGCATAATATTTTTATTACAGCTTCATTTAGGCCAGCACCAGATAGGCTGAAGAAATGCTACCATGTAAACATCACTATCAAGTCTACATCTGTGTTTCTGCCATTGCTAGCATGGAGTTACGTGAGCCGGGATGTTTCAGCGCTGGGGGAACTTGAGGATTGAAGTTGCAGGGTAATTGAGGGAACTGAGGAAGATCTAAGCATCAAATATAGCAAGAAACATCCACAAGCCTAAAGGAGCCTCTCTAACACGCTTCTTGCTCTGCTCACTTCTCATGTTCCGAAAGCCTTTTATGGAGAGGATATAAAGAAGAAAGCACGGAGTCAGGATAAAGTTGTCTGCATAACCCTGTTTTATTTAATCCTAATTTTATGAAGCACTTTTTAAAAGCACATATTAAAACCAAGCACAAGGGTTTGAGCCACCTGTCACAACTTTGGTGTTACAACGGAGTTTATTGTGATTCATTCTTGTGCAGGAAAATCAAGCTCACAGCTTTCGAACAAAGAAAGCCAAAGCAGACAAAAATGCTTTTCTTCAGCAGCAACGTTAGTTTGAATATTCCTTTAGGATAGAGCTCAGTGCCTCAAAGAGAAATGCTAGGGTATTTATTTCAGTTAGGCAGGGCTTTCTGTGGTTGTCATTGATAAAATCACTTTGAACTGAAACATCTGACCAGAACTATGAATTGCTGCCTAAAAATATTGCATCACATGAGAAAAAGTGAAATTATACATCTTGAAATGCAAGCATTGCTTTAAGCCTCCTTTATAAAATGCTTGTGGAGTTTTATGGTAGGTACACCCCATATTTTTATGTTGCAAACCTATTTATTTCAGATGTTTAGGCCTTTGCTACATGTAGAAGAGGCAAAACCAGAAAAACAAATAGGGTAGTTAGTAGTTGTGAATTACATTTGCACAAGAAGAGAGGAAATGATCCCTTAGATAAAATGAATTGTGAAAATGAACTCTCATAGTTTAGTCACATATCGATTTTTTTCTCCGATCTCTTTTCTGTTGCAGGAATCAAATGGAAATCCATGCTGTGTCCTTGCTCCCATGACTGTCAGAATTCAGGTTGCCCTGGAGACACAATGCCACATTTGCAGAAGGGGAAGAGAGAGACCTCAGCCCTGCTGTCCTCTAGGGACCGTGCTCCCCAAATTCCTCATTGGGCCTCCTTTGACCCCCGAGAGAGAGAGCCAGCCGAGTATTTGTAATGTGAGATGTTACTGTAAATTAAACGCTTACTAATGAAAGATCAGAGGGATCACTTTATAAAGCTAGCTTCCTATTTCTCCGCATGCCTTTGGGAAATACACCATCACGCTTTTTAGCAGCACAGCCACAGACACTGTATTATTAAAGCAAGCAGAGCAGCAAAATCTCTTAGTCTCCTAAAAAGGTGTGACACTGGATAACAATTAGTAATATCCTGGGTATAAGAATATACCGGATTAGAACCATTCTTAAATCCACGGACATTTCTCTCCGAATCATTCATCTGGAACACTGGATAGTATCTGCTAGAAATGGAAAGTAGAACAAGTCAGCCTTACAGGCTGAGCTCGCTGTCAGTCTTTGGAGGTATATAAATCCCTCAGCAGGTCAATACATTATTTCCTCTGTCACATATAGGATTTACCGCTCCCATCAGTGCACTGCCCTGTTATGTTGTTGCACAAGAGGCTGGAGTCCAGGGAGGACTTGGGTACTCAGCGAACAAAAGCCTGGCACACACAACATCAAAGCGAGCGAACACACGCACACCCCTCTGAGCCTCGGGACAAATGAGCGCAGCTCATCTCCCTCTTTGCATCACCCAGCAGCAAATTGAGCATGGAGTGGAAATGAGGACAGCAATGAGGGAATCTAGGAATATTGACTTCTTTGCCGTGTAGGCTGGCAATCGGGAGCTCTTGTGGAAACCTGTAAAATGGGAATGGGTTGGAGGGTACTGATAAAGATCCTGTGCTGAGGACAAAAAGCCTCATACTGCTGCTAAAAGAAAAAAAAAAAAGGCACGTGCATACCAAAGAAAGCAACACGGGCGCTGCTCTGCGCAGAATGGCATCTGTTTTCTCCAACACCTTGCGACTGGGTTCACAAGCCTTGTAGGGCAATTGTGAGTGGTGCTGGACAGAAAGACAGCAATGCACAAGAGATGAGCATGAGGAAAATAAGACTGGAGGCAAAGACGACCACTTTGCAAACTGTGTTACTGCCGGGGAAAGGAGACGCCTTCCTGTAACTGAATGCTTGTAATTTGGGAGGAATTATATGCTTTCTGTGGGTCGAGATATGCCCAAGTGTTCTCCTGAAGGTCCAGTCCTGTGCCTTCCGAGTTTGTCGCCGCTCACAAACGCAGCCATCAAATGCTAAACTCAGACCAAGCAACTGACTAGCACTCACTGATGGATCTAACCTCTATAAATTAATTAAAGACATTTTTAATCTAACCCCCTCAATATTTTTCACCTTTGCCATACCTGTGGCAATAAATCCCAGTTTGGGTAAACTTGTCACTAATCATCACACTGCTTCCCCAGGCACTGGAACCCCAAGTCTGTGTTGGGGCTACACTGTTTTCCTGGAATAGTGAATAAAGCCTTTCTCAGACGTGTTTTGGTACACTCCATTCCAATATATAAATGTAAATGAAGAGACCCATATTGGGAATCTACAGCAGGAACAACTGTTAATTGCACAGTCATAGCTATCAAAACCAATATTCAGTGTGATCATGTCTGGTGCTCGCCTCAGGGCATACCACAATCATAATTAATAATGTTATTTAATAACAATAATAGGGTGAATGCAGATTATGAATTCATGGGCAAGGTTAATAAATGGGATCTGATCATTAGGTAGGTACAGCTGAACAATTTATGAAGCATTTTAAGAGCTTCCCTGAAGGTGGTGAATCAGGGCTGAGCTGCTTGGCTCCTTTAGTAAGCAACAACAATGAAAAGTAAATAAATAGAGATGTGAAACAGCCTCGTCTCCTTTTTATCATGCCCTTCCTCTAAACTTCTTTCTTTTCTTTTTATACCAGAATTAAAATGCCTTCGTAGCAAGGACTTTTGAAGGAAACTTTGTATGATACAGAGCCTAACCTTTTTGGGAACTGAACATTATTATTATTTTCTTCTTGGTCATGGAGTTCTCCACCTCAGTAATCCATGTACAAAAGGCTGCTTCCTGTCTTGACAGGTTTACAGTCTAGGTAATTCAGTGTAAAAGAAATAACGAACAACGATTGTGGTAATGATATCTCTTCTAAAAAAGGTAAAGCCTTTGGTGTTTCTGCTCATTCTGACACACTCTCCAGCTTGCACAGTCCTACCATGACCTGTAAATGGTATTTTTTGGAACAGAAAGTCTCTCCTGTCATTCTTGAGCAGGTATGAACAAGCCAGTGCTTACTATCAGTATCATGTTACTGGGACTTAACATACCGTTGAGAATTTGAACTGTGGTAAGTAGCATGGCTGCAAGGTCTTTCGACTTACTGCAAAGTTAAATGCATTAGTTTAAAACCATCTTTGAGGTTAGATGGGCTAACAGCAGGCACATGGGCACCTATGATGCTTCAGCTGTCAAGCAGTACCTTGCAAAATGAAGTAACTCAGCTGTTTTTGACGGCATGCTCTTAATCCACAAGGGAAGAGGGTTAAGCGAAGGGCACTGACAGACAAGCTTTGGCTGAGCTTCAGGTGCAGGGACCGAAGACTACGTGGTGCTACTGCCCCCAGAGCAGAAACAGCAGAAGGAAGGACACCTTACTTCACTGCTACCTCAATCAGTGCCCATGAAGTGGTTCACAATTAGATACCAGGGCAAAGGGACAGAACTAAAAGGTGAAGGTGGGTTGTTGGGGTTTTTTTACCTAGTGCAGCAAGGTAAGCCTGTCAGTGTCCACATAATTATATTATCCTGTATTTGGAGTAAGTCAATAATACACATAATACATATACATACCATACACACCATCAGCTAGTGTGCAGTAACATGCTTGGCAGCATTAAGTTGAGGAGTGTGAGTGTTGCCCCTCTTGGAACCTGAACCTCCAGTTTGGACCCAGCTGTGAACGTCACCACAGTGAAGTTACAAAAGAAAGCAAGAATGATGAAAGCAATGGTGAGGTTTTTAAAAGGTAACTGAAAATGTAAGAATTTTTGTTGTCAAGGACTGCAGTGCTACAGCAGAAGAGGAATAATATTTCTAAAGAAAAAGTAGGAGAGTTGGAAGAAGTATTTTTTTGGAAGATGGTTACAGTCAGAGGGTAACATACTCAGAACCAGGCTCGTCTCTAAGAAATACCATTCACAGGTAAAAGAAAGGTTTTTACAAAGCCTGTTCTCCCAGAGGACAAGGAAATTTCTAATTTGGTCAGCTCTGAATCACAGCCCAACAAAATGAAAAATAGATTACGCTTCAAGCGCAGATACTAGAATAACTTGGCAGATTATTATATAGGCAAAAGTAGCAGCATATGCTGTACAGTGCTTTGCAAAATGCGTGGTTTGAAAACCCATATATCCAGTGCAGCCAGGGATGGAAGTGCAGCGTGAGCGAGCACTGACCTCTAGTGGACATGAAAGTCTGGAATTGCTAAAGATCGTTGAATTCAAAATAGAAAATACGTCATGCAGACAGACAGTTGTCCCAGGGCTTGTGCTTGGCAACTCTGCAAGCTACAGTCAGCATAGTTTTAGTATTAGGAATCTCTCACTGTCTATGTGTCAGAAACTATCACGTCTATTTTAACGTCTAGAAGCAAATTTTTTATGGCCGAAAGAAAACAGTGCACACTTAGAATTTGCTTAGTAAGACAGGCAAGCCAACTATTGGTCAGTAAAATTAACTAAGGCTAAATTCATTCCCCTTTATAGATATTTATTAAATAACTTTGCAGTGTTGAGACTGTCTCCATAGTCATTAGCAGAGCATCAATAGTTTAAAGAAAAAAATCCTAAAGAAACATGAACATGCATGTCATATCATATTAAGAGTCTTAGTCCTACTTTTTCTACAATCAAAAAATACAGAATGGTGAGGGTTCATATATTTTCAACGTCTGCCCCAAAGGAGCTTGCTTGCTTCTCACTTGCAAGTTATCTTCCATAGGAAAAGTCCTGTAAGTGTTCTGGAGCTCTTTAAACCAATCCAAAGGAGAAAAACAATCCCAGGCACATAATTCTGTAAGGCTGACCTTCAGCTGAAACTACCAAAGCTGGGTGCTCTCAAACAATTAATGTGCAATACAGGGTTGCCTTCCTGTATCAGTAACGTCATACTTCACTCAGAATTCTCACCCAGAAGCTAGTACTGTTTTTTTGTGCTTTCACCACCTTAAGACAGTGAGGTTTCTGGGAAATATTTGGTCAAGAAGCCTCCAAAAAATTGGAGCTTGCACCTGGTCTTGCAGAAGGGCTTTGTCACTGGTGTGGGTTGTCCTTGTTTCCTTTGCACCCTGTCTCACACAAGAATTACTGGCCCCACACCCTAGACATTTATTCTTGCCTCAGAATGAGGGAAGGGAAGAAGCAGGAGAATTGTTAAGATCCGTGAATTCCCTATTGCAAGTCTGTGAAAGGAAGGAGGGAGAACTTCCACAAGGAGAGCAGGATGTCAGACAATGCACCAGATTTATTGTCGAAATACTATTCGAGAGTAGGAGATACTATCTCAGTCTTTGATTGATATGAAGCCAATCTGTGTCCCAAAGTTAGTGCCATCACGAAAGTGAGAGTAAAATTTTTCAGGGTGGCATGCAGTACAGAAAGTGATATTTTGGTTCTGGTCTGTGACAGAATCATCTTGGATGTTCTCAGGAAGAATCCCACCACTCTCCAGAAGAACACTGAAATAAAGAAAGGGAAACAGAAAACATATTTTTGTTTTTTACATCTTTGCATTCCTTAAGACACTGTCATTCAGACAGCACCTCTAGTACCAACTGAACAAACTGTGCCAATATCACGGTTGGGACTTGTATTTGCTTTTCTTACTTTCTTTTTTCAAATATTAGACAAAAATAATTGCTTTTATGCAACCAGTAAAACCACATTTAATTTGAACATTTGTCTATATTCCATAAACTAACAGTGTAACAGTAAAATAATAGTTGAAACCCAGCAAAAGTGAGCACATACCATTAATTCAAAGGTATCATTTCTTGATCTGCAAAGTACTAGCGAGTACTTTAAGATGGTGAGGACCCTCACCATAATATTGCTGGATAATAAAATATCAATATAATTATTGATAACTAATGTGGAATTAATCTTTTGTTCTTTTGCCTTCATCTCTAGTCTGCTCAGCACAAAAGAAGTGTATGTCATGGAAATGCACTCAGTAGGCTTACCGTGTTGCTCGTCTAATATCAATATAAGGACTTGGAGAGTCAAATAGTCTCACACACTTTGGATCAATTCTGTGAAATTCTTTAGCTGATTCGTGAGGAAGTTTATAGCAGCAAGGTCCTACAGACGGGCCCAGCACCACAAGGATATCTTTCACATTACAGCCATATTCAGATACCATAGCATTTACTGTGGCCATCGAAACTCCTAATAATGTGCCTTTCCATCCTGTGAGAAATGAGAGGTTGAAAAAAAATTGTAGAAATTGTCTTTTTAATTTTATAGTAGCTAAAATAAATGCTATTGTTAAAGGTGCAAATGAATAGATGTATTTATATCTAAAAATAAACCATTATATCTAATAATAAATAATTGTTTTTTTAAAAAAACCCAACCCAATACATTAACAACTGTCAGTTTGCTGATATCATCATTTTGTGGAGGCAGAAACTAGAGAGAAGAGTTTAGACTAGGATTGCAGAACTCCTTTTTCCCAGTGTCCTGGTCTGGGCAACTAGAGCATACTTTACAGCTCCTCTGTGCTTGAAAGATTTAAATGGGAATATGACAACAGAAATATGTTACACTCAGAAGTGTATTTTTATAATATGGTGAAAATGTTTTTAGTGTTATTTTAGAAAAAAAAAAAAAAAGAGGCTCAAGCTAGAGACATTGTTTGGAATAGATAGATGAAAGCCAAGCTTTGCACTTTGGTGTTGTTTGGAATAGACAGAAGAAAGCCCGTCTTTGAGTTCTCATATCCTAGTTTGAGACCCAGGAAGCCTTTGCATTGCACAGGGAGTGCGTCATAACAAAGGATAGGATATGCTAATAACTCTTCCTCTGCTTTTCTACATCCAAAGACTGAGATGACCTTATACCTAATTGTCTTCATTTGTATACATAGCAATGTGTTTTCAAGTTAAACATGAACTGAGGTGGGGTCAGACAGGAAGGAAAGGATTTAGGAAAAGATAATTGGAAGCCTGGCAAGGACTGTGATGTGGGAATCAAGGCCAAAACTTGGGAGATGGAAGGTAGGAGTTCAGGCTAGAGCCGGGAGGTATGCTTGGAGAAGGCAGTGGTGTGGGCTGGGGGAACAGCGTGGTGTGTCAGGGACTAGATAAATGAAGAGGGAGCAGAGAAAGGAGCAACTACAGATTTAAATATTTTACAATAATTAGGTTTGAACACTTACAATGTAAAACTCTTGAAACTTTCAGGAGTGGATAAAATTCTCTACAACCCTTCTCCCCATTAAGAACCACAACATTCCTCTCTCCTCCCAGACAGGCATGCCACAATTCTCATTCCTCTCACCTCCTCTAAGCTTGCTAGGCACAGGGCGGGGGGAGGTGGGGGGGCAGGTGGGCACAACAACTTTATTGAAGGAAAGTCAAAGTTTTAATCATCTTATGATGACTCACAAATTTGAATTTATTTTGGCTAATTTATTCAGTGTATGAAGAATTGTATGAATTAGGTGGTATTCACAAGTTCTAGGCAGAGGTGAAGCTTCCTACCGTATTAAGGGGTGTACTAGCATCAAAGCTGAGGAGAAACTCTCAGCTGTGCATTCTCCTTGATCTCATAAATACAGACCTGTTTTATAAAATGAAACAGCCCCAGCAGGAAAATCTCACCACAGGATACTTATTGTAGCCTATGAGTTGGGACGTCTTCTGAAGTCAGACGTAACCCCAGGTTGTGCTAACCATCCCTGCTTCAGTTTTATTCTGATTTGGTTTGGGTCAAACATTTCTTCTGATCCAGAATGATTGTTGGGGGCATTGACTTTATAGCTAGTTTTTACATATGAAGTTAGGCAGGGCACAAAAAAAATTATTGGGTTTTGGCTACCAGATCAGAAAAATAAATTTATAAATACATAAATAATAATTATTACAGTTATAAAATAAAACTAAAAAAAACATAGCCTGGGAAACAAACTATTCTTAAGACTAATCTTGTTTTGGGAGGATACAAACTTAGATACAAACAGGGTCTATATTGTTATGTGATCTTGCATTAATTCATTCTCACTCAGTGCTCCTTTGGTTGCTCATTTATAATCCGTAGTCCAAAACTCCCTTTCCAGTGGTCTCCTAGTTATTTTGATCTCTGTTATTTAAAATTCCTACCAGAATGAGCAGCACCGCAGGCTTTTCTGACAGGATCAGCAAACAGCACTGGTATGCAATCAGCACCTGGAGCTGCTATTGTAACACCTTTCTGATTCGTAACTATTCCATCATAGCTGTCAGGCTCTGTCTTTCCCATAATACATACAGCATTAGCGTGATCGACCTGTCAAGACAAAACCAGAACATGGACAGTGATATGGCAGCAAAAAACCCAGTTCTGACTAATGCAAAGATTTTTCTTTGGCATGAAACACTCTTCAGCACCAACTGCTCATGCATGGAAATCAGGCACTCCCTTGTTCAAATGCCACGCAGATGTGTCAGTAGAAAGCCACCATAGAAGTGGTCCTGTATTTTTCTTTTAAGAGAAACTGCCCTGATCATTTATCTGATTATTCTGCTCTGTGTAAGTTAAATGTTAGAATATTCTTGGAAGAAACAGCGCTGCTTCTCCATATAGTGCCAAATGGCTGATATTTTGGATGGCTACTCCCACAGATAAACTGCCAGCATAAATGTTTTAATTGTCCTGCTTCTCACAAGTTCTTGCTGAGAAAGGCAAGAATAATGCCTACAGTTTTAGCCAGTGATACATGAAGGAAGATCTGATCCGTTTACATAAACCCATTGTTTGATAAGATACCTTGACTCTGTGAAAAGTCTCTGGGTTAAATCCTGCAGCATTAGCTAGCCGGCGGAGATTCTCTTTAACAACAACTTGTGGGTCCCTCCGCTTGGAACTGCTGAAGAGATTGCAGGAGCTTAGAGTTGGTATGTAGGAGATGCCACCTGTCCTTGTGGTGAAGCCATGCAGGAAGATATCATCTGGCAAGGCAAAATAGACCACAAACAGTTGCTTTCAAGACAAGGCCAGTCCAGATATAACATGGTTTTATTCTGAAGAGACCTGGAATCAGCCAATCAAGTTGAGTATTGCTTTACCTCATATTTAGCTGTGGCATTTAAATTTCAGGATTCTAAGTTTCCTTTTTGCTCATAATCATAATCCTCCAAGGCTAAGGTAGAGGGGTTTGAGCAAGAAGGAGACCTGGCAGATTTAGCCTGACTTTTTGCGGAGTTGTAGTGCAAACGCTAGAGAAGAGGTAACTCACTGAGGAAAATGACAGTAGATTTTAAAACTAACGTTCTAAGGTGCCGTCTCCCAAGCTTTTTTGGCAAATGAAGCACTAGTCCTCAAGACACAGAATCTCTAACATCTTTCTGAAGTACACTGAAAGCACTGAGAATTTCTAGTGTTACTGAAAAATCCTGTTTTGACAGCGCGGATCTTATTGTGGCCTCATGCACCAAATGCAATCACTGGAACTAAGAAAGCTAGTCCCACAAGTGGTGTTTTTGCTGTCCTAATAGCTGACAACCTTAGTGACATAATCAGAGTTGAGATTCAAAATCTCTACGTAGTGTGATCCTTTCAAAGTCACGGTCAAAAACTTGAAGCGCAACAAAGGCAAAGACGGCTTTAAGTAACCCATGTTCCTTTCAGGCTCTGGATCATTTCAGGCCTATTTTTAGGGACAGTTCCAAATTTTTGCAGTAGCAAATCTCTCAGCTTTCCCCTGAATCCCCTGAATCAGGAAACCCCATAATAACACCGCTTGAGACACATGTTGCAGATAACTGGGTCATGCCATGGCAGGGACACTTGAGACATCAGTCTGATAAACCAGGCATGCCTGAGGCTGCACACCAGGAAAAACTCTTGTCCTGCCTTTCCAGAAGATGATGGTAACTCTCCAAGTGTGTAATTCCCACACAGAGGGAAGGAGATTTCACTGTCTGCAGCAATGCTCTCACTAAACCTGGGGCTCTCTTTCCTCTGATCAAGCCCCATTTCTGGAACAGACTTGCCAGTCTCTTGCTGTATCTCTGTTGACACTTCCCCCTCTTACAGACATGATACACTATTACATCATCATATAGAGTTATTTGCTGCCTGAAGACATTTCCAGATCTTACCCATTCTGCAAGTCCCTTGAAGTATGCTTGGGAACACTCCGTAAAATCTATTAGCTGGGATTCTATTTACCTGGGATCAGGGAAGATCTGAGGATGGTGAGCTCCCCTTTCAGGCTTGGCAGGCTTTCCAAGTACATCTGAATCTCACTTTGGATGAGCACCACATCCTGCGTAGGAAGCGTTTGCCATTCACTCTGAGGTTCAGCTATCTGTAGATTTTTACAATCAGATGCCACCTGTAAATCCTCAAATTCAAACTGGTAGACTGCTGTAAAGAGATGGTCTACATATACTTTCATTAAGTCTTTTCTTATGGTAGGGAGAATAATTTTAATGATGCTTAGGTCTTTTTCATCCAGTCTTTGTTTGATGGTGTACAAAGCAGCAGCTGTAGTCAGAGCATGTACCACGTCCAGTCTTTTCTTCAGACTCTGAAAATCTCTCAGAGCTGGAAGCAAGGACTCTTGTTCACTGTTCCTTTTGCTCTCCTGCCTCTGGGAACACATGACATAAACAAATGGAGCAGGGATGGAAGAGCATTTCTCAATAGTTTCTAGCGTGCTATGCAGTAATCCTTGGATGTTGCTCTGCAAGTTGGCTGGCAGGCTGAACAGATCTATCAGTACTGCTTCCACCATACTCCAGGATATTTAAAGATTCCTGCAACTGCCAAGTAGTTGGTAACAAAACATGAAAAACAAACAAAAAGGCAAGATGGCATCATTAGTCCAAACACAGTTATGTTATTAAGGCAATGCATTCAGTGATACTGTGTAGAGAAGGTAGCATAGCAGTAATTACTGTCTTAGGATTTCCTCACTGCATCAAAAGAAATTGCAGCAAAAGAAAAGTGGCGGAAATAGGAATTATTATGTATTTATTAAAGTATTTAGGTATTTCCCTACCACCCCGCCTACCTCAGGTTTTTCCCAGGTCAGGGATGATAAAAGGTTAGTACATAACATTAGATTTACTGAATCAATTAACCCACATTAGCCTAATGGACCTTCTTAGCGTCTGACTGTTGGGCCCTCCTCCAGCTCCCATGAGGGGAACTAAATACAGAGGTCCCTCAGCTTGCTGGGACTGGAGGAGTTTCTGTAATAATTTTTTTTTGGGAGGCATTTTACACACTTATTGCTCATATCTGCTACCCCTCCTGGCAGCAGGGGTGCTGGGCTGTGAGTGCAATGACAACTTTCCCACAGGCCTTCACAAGACTTTTTGCACTTCTCCCTTTCACGTTACCAAAAGCATTGACTTGCTAATTTCTGACTTCTGTGTGGAGAGGCACATGATCGGTATAGTTCTTCTTTTCAACACGCGCAGGAACTCAGCACAGGTTACTGAAACTTTACCTAGTATGCAAGAAGTACACAGAACTAAATGAAAAGAATATAATACTGTGCACAACTTCCTGCCTCAGCTTTTTCACTATGCTAGCTGCACTCTTTGCTCTGAAATTAAGCTTATCCAAAATAATTCTGTAGATCACAGCTTGTCTTGTGGCCCATGGTGTAATTCCAGTTTTGGTGTTTGTTTTTTTTTTTTTTTTTCCCCCTTTCCTGGGCTTTGTTGATCCAAGCCCAGCTAGGCTGCCTACCTGTGGAAACTTGTCCATTCATCTCTTCCTCTCTCCGTTTCTATGACAGCCTATTTTACATATCCTCTAGGAAGAGTCTTATTTTCTTTTCTCTGTCTTTGATAATTTTTCAGTTTCCAGTGCAAGCCTCCAGAGGTCTGGAACAAAAGACTAGATCCCTCTTGCTTTGGGAACCTTGAACAGATGGCTATTCAGATTTCATGACTGAGCACTGTGCTTGATATAGGAGGAATCCATGCAGCTTTATCACCAGTTCTAAGATCCCATAATTGTTTAGAGTATTCCTTAACACCACCATTTTTTTTTTGCACAGTAACAAATCATGCATGAGTATTAATTCCTTTGCAGGAAGATTAGTATCTTTGTAGGAACAAAGGACTTGAGAATCTTTTAAGCCTTTGAAATCAATGCTCTGCTACCAGAACTAACCATATCAGATAATGCCTGGCACTATTTTCCTGCCCCAAGCCCTCATTCTCCTGTAACTACATGCATGCTCTGCCTTTACAGCACTTCATCATCCTGCAAAAATACTGCTTCGGTGTGTACTTGAGGCCTACCACTATGGTGGACTTGGTGTCCTCCTTGGCATTTTATGGTTGACAATGGATTCCCAGAGTTTCTACACTCAAATGAGAGGTCAAAGACCTCTCTGGTTTTAATGGATTGTTTATTCAGAGTGGGTTTTACAGAAAACATTCTGTATTTTCTTCATTGTTCTTTCCTCCAGACTGGAAGAAAAATAATACTGACTGAAAATGATGTTTTCCTTTCTGCGAGTTGAACACTTACAAAGATTAATTAGTGACTATCAAAACAGGTGAACTAAGAGTATCAAAATGTGACAGCAGATAAAAGCATCTGCCAAGTAATTTACGACACTTGATTTTGCTCAAAGTATTATTTACACACAGCTGACAACAAAGAAAACAGCTTGCTAAGAAAACAGTGTCGAAACAGACTCATGTCAAAGACCATGACTTGGGAAATCAGGGTATTTCCCTCCCTACCCTGACACTCTCTGTGGGAGGCCTGTAAGAATATGACATGATCCCAAACTAGGTATAGCTAATAGCCCCAGCAAAGACCGTACAACAGAGGGGTGTATGGAAAAACAGATTATTGCTCCACTTCAGGTATGTCAGTAGTGGAAGGTAAGTAGAGTTCATTGCTGTCCTCATACTTCCCCAGAAAAATACCACCAAAGAAGGAAAGTGCTTGCGGAGGGAGAGGTAACTGTCTACATTGTTATTGTGTGTTGCAAAAAGTCCACAGGGGCAATTATTGGGATGTACACAAAGAAACAATGGGGCTGATTCACCCTCGTATCCTTCCAGCTTTGCATCACAGAGTCCTACTGAAGTCAGTGGTGTTAGAAGTAAATTTGATACAGTCATAATAAAATTTTTTGACTGCTTTCTAATTACCTCAAACAAAACCCTTATCAAAATACAGGCTTGCCAAGCACAGCAATGTTTTAGCTTATGAGAAATGCATTCATGGTTACTTAGGTTTTAAGTAACATGCTCTACAGTCCCCGTGTTCCACAGAAAGTCTCACTGCATGTAACCGCATCAGGAAAGATTAAGTGCATTTATTAAGGAGTTGCTCATTTCGGTACAAAATGCAAGGCAAATACTTGCACAAACTTGAAGCCAAGGCCACCCCTTAGCTGTTCCGCTCACTCTCTGAAACTCTGTCAGTACAAACATCTGGAGGGTAAAAAGATACTCTTGCACAGACTTCAAGAAAAAGAAAATGAAAGAAAATGATAGATAACGAGAAGAGATGAGAGGTGAGGAGGTTAACAAGAGTGAAAAGAAACAATGAAGGAAATAAAACCAGGCTGCAGAGAACAAGACAGCTCAGGGTAGAAAAAAGATCTGAAAAGCAACTTTCAAAAATGCCAGAAATCTAATTCTAAAAGGTCACTGTTGGTCAAGACAAGATTGCTGGCAATTTCCTGCACCTTTGAATCCTACTGGTCACCTTATCTTCTTACAGAAACTCAGAGAACTGACATGGTTTTGGGAAAATTAAAAAGGCAAGAAATATTTAACATGTGCCAGAGAGAGATGCCCAGAGAAAGAAAACAGGTCATAAAAGCAGCCCAAATGAACAGGGATAAGAGCACAATTGTAACAAAATTTCAATAACAGCAAAGACAAAAAAAATGGGGGAAAAAATACATAAAAACCTCTTAAACTGGATTAAGATAAAACATTCTGCCTCTTTTAATTTACCGGTATTCAGGCAAGGTTGAAGAAACAGAAATCAGCACTTAAAATGAAAATATCGAACTACATGCAGTTTTCATAAACAAACTCAAAGTTTAAAACGCAGGATTTTACTTACACAGGTAGACAATCCTTTTAAACGCTTGAAAAAAATCATCTGGTATAAACACACATTACCAGCTTTATATATCTCACTTCTCACTGTCAGTCTTGCAGCTGATTTGTACAAGATGGAAATTCCTACTCTAGGTAAGATTGGAGTGGGAACCTGTATTTCTTCTTTATGATGAGACCCTGCTTTGTTGCTGTCAGTATCTGCAGGAAATAACAAACTGTACTGAAAGGCACAAACATGATTAAGTGCCAGGGTAGCGTTAAACCCGGAAGCAGCATTAACCCTGCCATGTAACTTGCTGCTGTAATCATACATTCTAATGCATCAGCTTTGCACAATCTCAAACAGATTCAGAAATGTACAGCACTGCAAAACCGAACAAGAACACAAAGAAGTTTAAGGAACACTTGTGCGGACTGAAAGAGTTTCCTTTTCTGAGCTGTAACTGCATGTTCCAGTGAAGAATGTGGCAGTCAGTCAAGAAAAAGTATATTCAGAAGGACCCAGATAGAGAGGTTACGAGAGGCCACAGGCCCAAAACGAGGATGCCGATTTCTCCTTGGAACAGTCAGAAATTTTGCAGAGCTCTGTAAAAAAGTCTGAATGTTTTGACAGGAAAATGCAAAGGTCAAAAGGCAAGTGGAGGCATTAGGGATTTGTATCAGGCTTTGCCCAAGAATTATATGATAATAAATACATTTTCTCAACTGTGCTAAAATCAGTCATGAGAGATAAATATATGACAACTAAAGGACAAGAAGAAAAAAAAAGTATTTTTTTTCATGAACAGAGGAATTAACAAAATCAGATTTCCTCCAAATTGCTGTCCTATGTCCCCCTGTTCCTCCCTTCCCTTCAGCTCCAGTAAACCTACACGTCTGTCAGGTCCAGAACACACCTTGGGAGTCCCCCCCCGTTTCCCCTCCTGCTTTTCCTTCCGCCATATGCTGGGCAGAGGGATGAGGGCTGAATCCTCCTGGCTCTCCCTCCCAAAGGGAACCGATGCTGGTATCTTGTCTTTCCCCACCCAGGCACCTATTTTCATGAAGCTTGCAGAAATCGGTTATCTCTGAGGCTTCCCACCCCACTGTCAAATGTGTCCAAACTAGATCATTAAAAATTAACAGGGGGACTTGATGGAGAGAGACCAACGCAACCATTTTCTTTCCTTCAACCAGACTAAGAAACAATAATTACTGGGGTTATTTTTTGGTGCAGAATGCTGAGAAAGGATAAGGAAAAGGTCAGAAAACATCCGGGATACAAACCAATACTGAAAAATGACAAATTGATGTCTCCAGCTGAAGTACCGTATTCAGCTTCTGCCACTTCAAAAAAGGGATGACATGAACAGATTGTATGCAGAGATAAGCAATTACATTATAAAACTTGTGGGATTTAGGGTTAAAATTCCTTAACCTGGAGTTCAGAGGAATACCAGCAGGCACGAGACAAGTCCGTGGCCATAAAACAGGGCACGGTGTAGAGCGGGAGAAACTGGGCCACCTTCTTTCTTGTAACCCACTGGCGCTCAGCAAAACTTACGTTCTCTGCAGCATATATCAACCACTACCAAATTATGACAGAAACTGCGGTTTAATACAATCAATTAGGCAGCGAAACAAACCGTTAAGCAAAACTCGCCTCAGCCACAGGGCGAGCCAGGTCGCGCTACCGCTGTGGGCCCCACCGCGAAGCACCCACCCCACTTCTGACAGGACGAGTTGTTCCCTCCTTTTTTTCCCTCCGTCTCCTGCCGGGGACAGCCCTCCCTCCGGCCCTCTCCCGGCTCTCTGTGCCCCTCGGCCGCCGCTAACAGCAGCCGCGCTCCCCTCACGCCGCCTCCACCGCTCGCTTTCCCTCGCCGAAGTTCTCCGACGCTCCCTTAAACCCCCCTAATACCCGGCACCGCCGGGCCGGCCCTTGGCCGACGCTCCCTGGCTGGTGGCGGGCGCGGCGCGCGCCGCAGTTTGGGCGGGAAGGGGGCGGCCGTTGTTGTGTGAGGGGCCGGCCGTTGTTGTGTGAGGGGGCGGCCGTTGTTGTGTGAGGGGACGGCCGGGGTTGCTCACCCCTCCCCGCCCAGCGGCCGCCGGGTAGGTGGCGAAAAGGGGTGGCTCGGTCGTGTCGGGGCGGCTGGCTCCGCTCCGTTCGTGTTTCGGTGCCTTTGGAGGGCTTGGGACTGTGTGCCGCTGTTGGTGTTGGGGTGCTTGAGCGGGATAGAGGGGTGAAGCGAGGGGTGCCAGGACAACCGTTGCGACAGCCCTAAACGTACAATGATAGATGCGGTTTCCTAGTCAAGAGTACCGCAGGCACGTCTCGTGGGTCGGCTGAGTGCCATTTAATATATCGCGCCTGAAGGTGCGCTGGTGCCGGACTCACTGCGTTTTCGTGGGAGTTCGGTGTCACTTTATACAACAATACAGATTTTCTGAATTATTCTATCCAAAGAGATACCAAAATAGTATTAAATATTTTCTAATCACTGGTGAGCGGGGGATCTTTACAGTGATAGTAGTTTGCAACTTTCAGCGTGACAGCTTTCTCAATTTCTAGTTTACCTTACACTAAGGATAGTTTAATAGTTAATATAGCAGGCAGTTGCAGTATGGTAACTGCAATTATGTAAATAGTCAGGCTAAATATGAGAGCATGCTCTCATGCATTTAAGATGCTCTTAAGATGATTTTAAGACCTGTGACTATATTCACAAACTGAGGATCTGTCCTACAGAGAAGCCAGAAGAGCATTGCAATAGTTTAGTTTATAAAATTCTGCAAGAAAGAGTTTTACTTCTCAATCATCGGCTTTGAGCATACCACCCATTAGTAACCTGTTATTGTTAATAAAAAAATGAACCAAATGAAATAATGTGTTGATCTGGGATCCCATGGGAAAGCCTGTAATATTGTTCTCTTTCATTAACAGTTAGGGATTAAATAGAATGAAGATAAAACAATTCACTTCTTTTTTCTGTCCTTATAGGTCTGCGCTTTTGCCTAAAATGGCCAAGCAAAATTCTCCTTCACTAATTGAAGTTGTAAAACAAGTTGCAGAGCAGCAGCATTCACAAGTGTCAGAGATAGAAAAAAGTAAAACAGTTATTTTCCAATTGCAGGTGATAAACCTTGTTTAGAGTAGTTTAATTCATTTAATTTTTTTCATTAGATGAGGAAGTATTCCTATGAACAAGAGAAGCTGATAGGACTGTCATTTTTTCTGGCTGTTTGCATTTAAGTGTAAGCCAGCTGTTCTGTTACTGTGTGTGGTGTTTAGACTTAGCTGAAACTGTGTATGTGTATTGTTACTTGTAAGGCTGCAACATAGGTAAGACTTCATTAGAGCAGGTTGTAGCAGAAGCTTTTATTTTTTCCTTGAAAAAAACAAACCCCCAAAACCACCAAGATAGCAAACCCACAAAAACTCAATACAAAGTTAGAGCTCTTTGACTTTTTCATAGTGATTTCCTGAGAAATTAGTGGGAAAAAAAAGGATTTTAAAAGCATGCTTTTTGGCAGATTTTCACCAGACTCTTACAATTTTTTCTTAGTCTCTTTTTCACACAAAATACTTTTTTTCTGCATCTTTGAAGTTGGTGTCCTAAATAGTCATTAAATACTAGTTTTATTTATGTAATAATTTTTGTTCTAATCTCCCACAGGAATTATTAAGCTTTCAATTATTTAACCTTTGAGATCAAATTTCTATTGAGAGAATTACACTTAAGTCTGAGGAAAGACAGAATAGCATTCGGGTGTTTTTGAGCATGGGAGAATGCAAACGGAAGTAGTAGAGTTCCAATTATAATGTGTGTGAATAGCCCTACAACTGAAGTAACTGAGTTTTAAAATTTTGTGCAAAGATAACTTCTCTGAAGGAGCAGTGAAAACTTCTGTTGCTTCGGAATGTCAATTGACTGACCACACCTTGCAAGAAGCTTTCTCCTAATTATATACCATCCCATAATATAGTATGATGATGCTGCAACAATTAATTTGTGGTCAAACAATTTAGCCAAAGGTATCAGTTTTCAAAAAACCCACAGAACTTTACAGCCCTAGGTAATTAAGTTAGCTCATTTATTTTCTTCCTCTTCCACACCTTTTCCTTTTTCTTTCAAAAAAGCGCAAACCCTAGGCAATTCTGTACAAACATTGATGTTAGTAGAACAGCAAAGTTAAATAATTTGGAACTTAAAGTCAGAATGCAGAACTGCTTTTTCATCATTACATCTATTCCCATGTATACACGTGACAGAAGACATGGAAAACAATAATTTCCTTTCCAGAATTGAAGATCTTTGCCATTGAGGTCTTTTGCTTTCCTGTCCTCAGTAAATGGTGGCTGGCAGTGATACAAATCCTGCTAAAACTGTAGCCCAAGATTTCCAAATTAAAAGTTAGCAGAAACTTTTAATTCTTAACAGTTAATAATGTCTTAATCTCTTCAAGACATTGAGTAAGAGATTTCATAGCACTCGTAATGCTTCCATTAGGGAGAAGATAATAGGTGACATAAATCACAGTGCTAATTCTCTCACTTAATGCGCTAGTGTTGGCTGTTGCTCTGGGTGGGATTCATCATAGCTAGCTTACATCACCTACAAGTCAGATGTTAAGCCTGTATTAGTCATCTAGGCTTCCTCGGTAGTCATCAAAGAGAGATAAACATTTCTGAGGCAGCAGTTCAGCCCTCACATCTTAGATTTATGTGTAGATATGGTGCTTAGGGACGTGGTTTAGTGGTGAACTTGGCAGTGTTAGGTTTATGGTTGGACTTGATGATCTTAAAGGTCCTTTCCAACCTAAATGATTCGATGATTCTATGATTTCTTATGATGGGTTGAAGTACTACTTCCTGGAGTTGTTCGCTTCTCATCAGTGAGAAGATGTAGAGACTAGATGCATATTTCTTAGGGGATTAAAAATAGCTGGGATTAATCCTACTCGCAAATACTACTGTGATGAAGGTGGCATTAAAAACTACAGTAGAGCAGGCTAGTTAATCTCCATCACCCCAAACACCCATCTATGTGTTTGTGTGGGTTTGTAAGTGATTTTTGGCATCATTAGTTATTTTTAGTCTGATTAAGACTTAACCAGATTTCAGCTCTAAACAAACATTAGGATTGGGTTTGACCTGTCACGTCTTATGCATCTTGCAAATACAAGGAATTTAAAGTAATTTCAAGGATACTTTATTTCATGTTTTAGACTCAGTCGAAGGGGAGAAGTCTAAGGTAGTATTCTTGCATTGTGCCTCTAAGGTGAAGGTTCTAGGAAATGGAACTCTAATTATCTTCCGTTCAAGCCACGTTAAACAAGTGAAAAAGAAGACTCTCTTGAATAAAAATAAATTACAGTGTTTAACTAGATACCTAGTATCCTCTCAATAAACGTTTTTAAGTGAACACTGAGATATTTTACAGGCAAAGTTTCAGGAACTAGAGAAAGAAATGGATTCTATTCTGTTAGAAATGAAGATGACAGAAAGGGAAATATATCTGCAAGATGATGCCATAGAAGTGACAAAATATCACTGTGAAAATCTGGAGGCCCAAGTCAGAGCCCTATATTCTGAAAATTTAAAGCTGAGGCATGATGCAGAAACAGTACAAGAAGAGTTTGAGATAACATTTGCAAGAAATAATGAATATCGAGAAAAAATAAAGGCTCATAAACATCTCTTTTGGGATATGGAAAGTAAAATGCCAGTTATGATTGAGCTTGCTAAAAAGAAAGCTTTTGTTAAAGAATTAAGGACAAAGAAAGAGGAGTTAATGCGTGACCTCCAGAATCCAGAAGGATCTGTTATAAAACAAGTCCAGGTACCGTATTTCCTCTCTGATTCTTTTCCTTTTGTGTGAAATAATTTTGGCATAGTTTAGCTAATATGATTATTTTGTCTAATATGTTTACGGTTCATGAGGGACTGACTACGGGGAATATAGATGATTTATAATGCTACATTAATTGAAGAAATTTTGACTTCAGTATGCAGTAAAGAGAAACATCAGCCATTGTTATCTGTATATTATTGTAAAAGTCAGGTTCATTCTATGTGATTGAATGAACTCGGATATGAAGAAAATTACAGAGCTGTAAATTAAACTATATCATTGCCAGACTGTGGGCTTCTTTGGGTTGTTGGATAAAGTGACATCGACACTTTTCAGAGCTCTGTGGAACACTGCCATGTTGTTACGTTTTTCATGTCAGAGCACAGTATTCTTTAAACTTTGCTGTCAGGTAACAAACTACAGTTGAGCTGTTTGCCAATAGGAGGTAGATTTGATGAGACAGTGATAGAAGAAAGGAAAGAGGAAAAATGTATTTGATTTGGTATTATAGTCTAACACTGTTGTTTTTACTTGACCCTAATTGCAATACTTATTAAAAACTACCATGTAGGAATTTTTCACCACAAAACTTTACCAATATGCGAACAAACGTGAGTATGAAGTTGAAATGGGGTCACAGATTTCAACTCTGATACAATTTGCATTATTGAAAATCTGGTGTTACTCTGTTCGTGCAAATTGATGAAAACTTGGTTGTACAAGCGAATCTTTAAGTACTGGTAAATAAAGTCTCATTAGCATTGTATTTCCCTTGAGAAGGAAACATCAGTCTCAAGTATTACATTAAACATTCTTTGGTTTTGCAATAAATTGCATTTTAAACAAAATTAAGACCATCAACACGAGTTCAAATTCCTGTATTGTTGTAGTTGTTTGCATATTTCAGATTAAGAGTATATCTTCTTAAGTATCTAAAGCCATGTTATCAATTATTTTAATTATTAATGTTAATTACAATTCTTAAATTATTATTAATTATTTTAATGTGAAGTTGTTTATTATAGATCTTTATCTCATCTCTATTAATGAAGTGAGACTGTTATAATGTGACATTTTTAATAAGTTTAATAGATGTACTGTGCAACTTTTTAAGGAGGGGATTTCTGTATCTTGACTTACATCTGCAGGAAGAAATTACACTTTTAAAAAGGGAAATCACAACATTGAAAGAGTTCATTAATAAAAAAACAGATTTGCTGGAAGAAGAGAAAAAAATGCATGCTAAGCTTAGAAAAGAAATTGAGGTGGGTCATTTGAATAAAATATAATTACAGTTCTGACAGAATGTAGATAGTGCAAATGAAGTTTGAAGTATTTTATATACTGTTGCTGGCCATAGATTATTCAAGTATATACAGTAACCATGCTATCTTAAATTTTTGATACTGATAAATTCTGAATTTTAGAAAGACTAATTGCTATAACGAGAAAAACTGAAGTCAAGAACATTTTTCCTTAAGTCTTTTAAGAAGGAGTTCAGCCGTGAACTTTTGGAATGAGGTCCTGAAAAGAAAGAGGTCACTGAATGGTAGTAAAGCAAAATGCATGTTTTTTTATTTTTGTAATACTTTTGAAATACTTTAAATTTCACGACTGACTTGATTATTCATGACTTGTCTCATGCCTCCAGATAGCTCATCAATGGGAGAATCAATTGCACCAAGAAAATGGACTTCCCATGAATCTCCCTAATTTGAGCTGACATTAAATTAGGGATAACACAGCAGCTCCTAATTAGCTGCCAAGATAAAATTCTGATAAATAGTTAAAACCTTCTCTTTTTAAATAATTGAACTGTATTTTACATTTTGTTCCTTAATAAAATACTTTGTATGTCTAGATAGCTTTTAGTTTGGAAGTTTCACATCATTTATCTTGTAATTTCAAATAAAGGCCACAAAATTTAATGAAAAAAGCTTGATAATATAAAGATTAACTGATCTAAGGTTAGTACTATTGCCCATTGTAAAATGTAGGAGGAAAAAAGAATCATTTTTCATGTGATAGGGAACAGCAGAGAATTTTTAAACTGAAAAGCAAAACACAGCCACTTTAGAATAGGTCTATGCTATTCAGCATCTGAGAAAGTATCTTATTATCAAGGCAACATCCTCCTAAGAAAGTTCTCTAAACCCAAAGTGAAATTAGGCAGCCTAGAAATAATGTTCTGTTCTGTTATTGAAATCAATTTAATTAAATAGTGAAGGTTAACCTGTTCTTCAGTTGTTTGGATTATACGATCTTTTCGTCTCAGAAGGAAGCAGGTTTAAAAATGGAATCTTTCAGGGTATTATTTTCTATTAAGAGCTCTCTGGAAAACAATCCAATTTTTAATATGAAAACTGACAATGGACAGGCAGAGACATTAATACCCAGTAGTCCTTAGCACAACTCAGGAAAGAATACTCCAGCTAAGCATGGGAATAAAGTGAGATACTAGAACATGGATGAGGCTCCATGGAGCTGCAGTGGTGGGATTCGGCTACAGACTGCCAACACCTAAGTGTGGTTGTTTGAACGCAGGTGGCTACTCATGAGTCAGACAGGTTCCCATTATAATCGCTGGAGGTGTAGTCAGTGAAGTTGATGTATTCTAGAGATCAATTCAGTTGGCCATATGTAGGTGTTTACAGTAGGGTGAGCTGCATAATCTGGTCTTTCTAGACTTTATAGTATGCATTGGCTAGATTTCTGTTGATCAAAATGGGAATGTAGACGTGTAGGTCACACATACACCTCTAAAGCTAGGTGTCTTAATCTGCGTGCTGACCCCACCTCAAGGCTTTGTCACTTGTCATAGGACTTTTACATATTGCATGGATTCTCAGCTTCTGGCACTGCATGGGCCAAAAGGAACTGGCCTCCTTATAATCTCAGGAAGCTTAACAAGGCCAAGTCCAAGGTCCTGCGCCTGGGCTGGGGCAATCCCCAGTGTCAATACAGACTGGGTGGTGAATTGATTGAGAGTAGAGTGAATCTGACATCATCCCTTGAAAAGTTGTGAAGGATTATAGTGGAGAGCCAGGCAACATGAATAAAGACAGCCCATCGCCAGTAAAAGAAGGCAGTGTAATTTATAAAACATTAGGGAGGGAGGGAGTTAATTATACATGAAATTTTTGCAGTAAGACTCACAGGAAGTCACTGGCAATGCTGTAGTTCTGATGCAGCTGTACACCATCATGTGTGTGTTAAATACAGTGTAATAACATTTCAATAAGCAGACACAAGAATAATTATACACTACCACTCATGCCATTCAAACTAGGGTAAGTAAGCCCAAATTTTCATTAAGTGAATACCCATTATTTCCATTTTTATTATAATGAATGTTTTGTGCTTTTACACTTTATAATGCAAATCTTCAGAGGGTCGTCTGCAGCAGCCATTCTTCACATCAGGTAAGAATGAGGGCAAAATTGTTACAGTACTGCATTGCTGCAGTATTGCCTTTCAACAAAAAACATACATTTTTGAGTGCAGTGCAATGGTGAAGATGCTACTACAGCCATCTAGCTTACCTCATTTGTATTCTAATTTATACCCAAACACACTTGTCAAATAATGAAAATTTCTTCCTTTCTCACCTCTCACTCTGGAGCCTGAAATCTTCCATGTACAGAGTGTTGCCACAGCTGTGACATGCTGACTCTGGGTGGGATTTACTTTGTTAAATTTTAGACATCTACAGAGCAGATACCCACGCTGAACTCCTCACTTACTTAAGGTCTTAGTGGGACAGAGCTTTTCTTTCCCTTAGTAGGAGAGAGAGGCACGATTCATGTTGTCCTAAAGCAGATATCTGAAATAAGTCAGATGAATTGTTTCCTAGATGTCTGTGTCTCTTCAGCAGTGAACATGGAATGACTTGGTCAAATGTCAGAATCTACACTTAGAGAGTGTCAGGTGAGCTGAACCCATCTCTGTAAATAGTTGTAGTTGAAAGAAATTTTGAAGTGAATTTTATTCTATTTTATTAGGTACAGAATAAAAGATATGATGCTATTCTAAAACGTTTGCATTGCCAACTGAACAAACTCCATTCAAATAAAAGACAATGGCACTGGAATATTCAGCAGTTGGAGAAGAAGGCAGCAGAACTGAGAAAGTGTCTTGGAGTAGTGGAGTTACAAAGTGGCATGTAAAACAGACCTGACAAAGCTACAATGTGGGTAGTGTTTTCCAGACAGAGGAGATTTTTTCTGGAAATGCTACAAATAGTAAATAGCCCGATAGCTGGGCCACGGCTCAGTGATTTCTTTCTTTTTAAAGTTTTTCTCCCTTTCATTCTGTGGCCTAAACTAGGCTCTGCTCAATCTGTAATGCTTTGGAATAACTTTGGTTTTTTTTACTGTAGCCAGAGGCTGTTCAGGAAGAAAGTTATTAACATTTCCAGGTGTTTTCAAAATATCTGCCAATTTCATCTAAAAAGTCATTTGAAGTCAACCAAATAAGATTTGAGGAGTTCCTTTTTATTTGATTAAATCTCTGAAGATTGAGATCTACATTGTTTTTCCTACAGAGAAGTTGGTATCAGTGTATATTTGCATTCTTGGGATACCAAAATTCCAGATCTTTTATCCACATCCCTTATTATTGCAGCCTACTAAGGAACTCTGAAAGCTCCAATGGCCTGTATTTTGCTGTGTGGGAAGTTCGTACAGATGATGTTACAGCCTTTTTGCCCTGTATCTGCCAGGATGTCCTAGCATGGGGAACAAGGAGGACATAGTTTGTCCAGCTATAAAACGCTTAGGAACAAGTATGATCAGAACTGGGCTTCAAATAATCTGATTTCAACTGGTCTAATATATGTTAGCAAAGAGGAATGAGTACATAGAGAGGACTGTATCTGGACAGCTTTTAAAATGGAGCAACTCACCCTCTAGAAACAGGAATGCATTATAGATGATTGATTATAGAGCAACTTACTGTGTAGAGGATCTTAACGAACTAGTACTAGACATCTTAACATCTAAATAATTAATGTTTGGTAAGGTGATTCTTTACATAAATGACTACCTATTAAAAAATTCTTGTTAAAATAGTAGTGAACAGTAGACCTTTTTCTTTGCCTTCTTTTTATGATGTGCTTGGCATTTGAGGAACGTACAGTACTTTCTATTCTTATACTTAAGGTAATAGTTCTGGATGGATGTAACCTGTAACGTTTATCTGTTCTATGAAAGTAGCTTTTTATTTGACGTGTTGTCTTGAATAATTTAGATTTATCTTTACTCTTGAATATAAAATGAACTTTTTAGCAAATTGAGTATTTACTGTGGAAACTTTTAAGCTGCCTATATATTGTTAGCTTAGGAAAGCAAAGTTTAAAATGTAATACTGTTATTAATTGTTAGAACATGCTTATATTCATGTATTTTTACATTTCCCTTGATATGTTATTTCACTTAATATAAAGTTACTTTAAGCAATATGCTGACTCATGAAGGTGCTCTTTCAACATTGTTAGACTTGGGTTTGTTTGGCTTGGTCTTTTTCCTTTGCAATACTATCAACCAGGTTACTTTCATTAAAACAATAATGTAGAAATGAAACCTCAATATCCTATGCTATAGAAACAGTAATGTGATACGAATAATTTGCTGGGTTAAAACTTTTCTAATCTAATTTGTTATGAAAGAAGACAAAGAAAGACAACTTAAAACTAATCCCTAATCTTAACTACCTTTGTGTTCTGAAGTGACTCACACGTTCATTGCTGACGAGTCCAGAAAGCACCAACGGCATGTTGAGTCTTATCATGTATATAGTACATTACTGTAACATTACAACTATTTATCCCCCCACACAGCAAAACATCTTGCATTTGATTAATGTGTATCTTCTAGAAATGGATCCAGACTTGAAAAATAGGAGTATTTGCTGCCTTATTGGTAGTTTCAGTGATTAACTACTCTTCTTTTGTTTTGCATCATTTTTAATTTAAATTCATTCAGCCATCCGGTGAAATGAGTGTACTTTCTATCCTCTCTGTAAAAATACTTATGCACTGTCTTCTTGCTGAATTAAATAGCTTGAGCCTTCCAAAGTTATTGACTGTCAGATCTGACCAAGAACTTCAGGTTAATGTATCCCTCCAAAAGTGGTACAACATCCAAAATTCTCAGGGTATTAAGACTGCGTGCCCTTAAATGTGCCTTTTACCACTGATATTGTCTTGGTTTTATATTTTATTTCTAATTATTTCTCAATCAGAGCAGTCAATGCAGCAAGAAGTTTCTTATCAGCTACACAAATTACTTCAACGGAATGTACTTTGACACTTACTACCATGCTTACAATATCACAGTTTAACCTTGCATTTTATTACCAGTTGAAAACAACTCTAGCAAACAATCCAGACCTTCTAACTTAACAAAAATTAACCTTTATTTTTCTTTTTGACCAATGAAGATGTTCATTATTACTTCTCTGGGTATTAGGGCAGTTTCTATGTATCAACACGTACAGCACGATTCATATCAAGTAAATACCTTAGACCTACATTTTCCCTGTTCCTTTTCATAAATCTCAGTAAATTTTAGTATCTCACATTACTTTTATGGTTCTTTTGTACATGTTTTTAAATTGTTTAATATAATTTAACAAAGGTGAATACAAGAACTGAATGTAATACTCCCATTAGTGCTGTATGCAGAGGAAATGTTGCCTTCTCCTACACAGAGGCCTTCCTGTCATCCAAGGCCTAAGTTGTCTAATACTCCTTTTTGTGTCGTACTTTGCAAGAGAGCTCATGGTCTTGTCTACTGGGGCCCTTGAACTAAAGGGATCTCAGCTATCAAAGGTGTATTCCTCCTTTTTCCTTGGTGTAAAACTTCCTTTTTCAGTATAAATACTTAAATGGACTAAGCTTATCTCACTTGTGTCTCAAATACTCTGGTAACTATAGAGGATTCCCTTACATCTGGTAATAGTAGAACTCTATATCAAAAAGAGCCCTGGGCACTTGTGATTCCCTCCAATTCATGTCCTGGTTTTCCCAAGAAGAAACTCACCTGTGCAGGCCAGAAGGGAGCTGCTGCATAGTTTAGCCATATCCGCATGTGAATGATGGGAGCTTTGGAAATTAAAGACACCTCAGCTTCCTAACTTTCCTGCCACAAAATGTAGCTATAGTTCAGTTATTTAATTTCACTGTGTGCGTCTGTGCTATGTATAACTGTTCTGATCTCATAATTAAAAAAATTATACTAGAACTAAGTTTATCTTTAATTCCATATCAAATAAAAATACAAGTATTGGTCTTAATACCAATACCTGTGGAGTCCCACTATGAATACCCCCTTACATATGCTGGAGCTTCTTTAACAATTATCTGTGGAAATGTGTTAGCCAGTCCTTAATCCATTTAACTTGTGCTTTGCTGACTATATAGAGTATGAACTCTTTAATATAGATGTTTAGTACAAAGTGCACCATGTTACAAAAAGCATTTAATCTCTGAAATAATTTGTTAGATAAGGACTCTGATTGTTACTGTCATCCTGCATCACTGGCCTAGTTAAATGCCACAATTACAATCGCTCTTTCCACATAAACATACTATTTATGTGTTTAACTCAACTGCCTTGATACCTGAGTAGATTCATCTCTAATCTTTGAAGCTTTGGTTGTCCTCAATCTCCACCAAACTTGTGGAAGTTTAATTACTGAGTACGCCTGAAATCTGCATTCAGTTGTTTCATGTGCTAAACACCACATTTTACAGCATCAAATATATTTTGCACGCTTCTGATTAAACAGAACTTTGTATCATACAGTATTTACATATTTTACCATGTGCAGCATTTCAGATTTAGCATTTAATATTTAACAGATAATAGATATAAGAAAGGCATAAACATTTTACTAGTGAATTGCAGTTAACTGGGAGAAAACCTCATCTGAGAAAAAACTCCACTGAAACAAGGAAATATAAATTACTGCCTTCTGTAAACTATCAGCATTCTGTACAACATATGAAAAAAGAAATGCGTGTAGCTTTTTATAAAACGTCTAATTCCAGCAAATCCTGGCAACCTGCTGAGGCAGATTTTTCTTGGTATAATGTTGAACAGCAGTAGGTTGATCTCGGGGCATTTTTTTCTTTTAGCAAGCAAGCACAGACAGTAGGAGAATGATTTGTGTTTTTCGGGGGATAACTCGGTGAACGCACTTTGTGTTCTTTACATAAGGCTCTCTCCCAGCTCCCGGTAGAGAAGCGTGCTGCCAAACCCCTATCAGTCATTTCTGAGGATGGGCATGGGGCTAAGGGAGGAACTTCTGGCTTCAGTACTCTGCAGGCAACGGGGAGTGACTGCCTACTCTGAACAGCAAAACAGACAGCAAACAGCAACAGACGTGTAAATAAATAAGAGTGTGGAAAAACTTGCCAACCAATGAGTCGTACCCACCATTTAGCAAAATTTTGAAGCACAGGAAACTGGATTTATTCAAACCATATAGTGTAAATGAGTAGGAACATACTGGGGGAAACGCCACACTCGACAGGGAAATAATACAGCCATTGGATTGCGTCATGTGATGCAGAAATGTATTGATGGGTGCTAAAGGGAAGAAGGATTTCCCCATGCTGTAAGCTGACGCTCCACATGAAACCCTTTCACGTGACCCGCCAACCTCAGATGCTGAAGCAGAGGAAATGTGTCAGATAATAGAGACATACCTGCTAAGATCTTTGCTCTCATCAAGGCTACATGCGATACATAACAGAAGAGGGAAGGTGGGCTGGGGATAGATACCAATGTTATGCTGCTTCGCCTCTGTTACGGAGTTTGCTTTGGCCCTCAGGAGAGTCACTTGCAGAGAGCCGTGTGCATGCGTGTGACAGTAAGTAATGCATGCTATTCTACTATGGTTCATACACGATGCTTCAGAGGAAGAAGAAATGGCTGCACTGTGCAGCAATGGTGTGTCATGCTGCTGAGGGTGAAAAAAAAAAACTTTCAGAGCTCTTTCCCATTTTCTGAAATGCATGACTATATTGTTAGCAAAATAATTATTAGATCTTTTGTTAAAATGTGGCTGCAGCATGTAGCTCTGAGTCATGTTGAGGCAGTGACTTCTTGAGGAATTCCAAGCAGTACTGAAATATTTTTCTTTTAATTGTCTACTTTGCAGGAGGCAAACACTTTTTCAGGGGCAGGTTTAAGGCACTGCAGTGAACTGCCTCAGGAACGTGGATCGAGCAAAACCAATTCACAGCCTGCGTAAAGTACTGCGCTCAATTCTTTCACTTGGCTTTTTCTAGCATTTAGAGGAAGCGACATGTAGCAACCTAATAAAACAAAGAAAAAACCCAAACCAGAAACTGCAAAGGACAAAGCAAGATAAACAAACAAAATCTCTACCCTCCCTACCCCCAAAAAGAAAGATAATTGCACTGTGCATTCCCCATCTGGATGAAAGCAGACAGAGGAGACAGCTTTAACATGTCACTAAATATAATTCTGGTTGAAAATGGTTGCTACAATAATGAGCAAAGGACAGCACTCTGTGTTGAACAGAGTTTTCTCCTGTTCGGAAATTACATAAGTGTTTCCACATTTTGCAGTAGCTTTTTAATTTAACATTATCTAGTTTTACATAATTCAGTAAAATTCTTTCTAAATCTTTCCAAGAGCAGCAAGCTGCTTAATCTCTTATTTTATTACAAATATCGTATACATATATTCAATACTTGCTGACTAAATGTCACATAAAAGCTTCAAAGTTTTTCTGTCACCTACACATTATATTAATTAACGTAATATATCACTTGCAGTGGAGTCACCATCCCTGGAGGTATTTAAAAGACGTGTAGATATGGTGCTTAGGGACATGGTTTAGTGGTGGACTTGGCAGTGTTAGATTAACGGTTGGAGTCGATGATCTTAAATGTCCTTTCCAACCTAAATGATGCTGTGATTCTATGAAGACTTTTCTGGAGTGGAACTAGCACCCACAGTTTGAAATGCGGTTGCCGACAATAAAGTCTAATAGTTCCCTCTAGTGGTGAAGTGTCTTTTTACATGGTAAAGGCACCTTTCATACTTGTTTCAGTTTTAAGATCAATACTTACTCTGAGAATAGTTAAGATTTCTACAGAACATGATGAATACCCCTAAATGCTATTTGATTTCTGAAAATGCAGGATGAAAAGGAGATGCTGAGTATTCTAACTCTTACAGCTGTGAAAAACAACTGGAGGATTCAATTCATTTATTCTTAATTATTGATCTGTTTTTAAAAGCGGAAGAATTTGGCAAAATTCCTCAGACCTTCTGTTCTGATCTGAGTTATAATGCAAAGTCCACTACAGATAGAAGGACTTCACATTTTTGCTTAAAAATAATAATAATAAAAAGGTTTTCTGAGCTAAAAGCAGTCTTCTACAAACTTTTCCTTAGGTCACTTTCTTCTTAATAAGAACTAGTCTGTTTAAGATCATTACTTCCTGCTGTTTTCTGAAAAATATATTTAAAAAATATTGGGTCAGACTTAGAGCTGACTAAAGCTGATAGTAGGTGGTAGTTAACGAATTTACAACATATTACGTAAAACCGTGTTTTCAGGCTTCTTAAATAACCGTGCCTGGGCTGAATCTTTTGGCCTGAAACTGCAGTTCTGTCTGAAGGTCAGTGTTCTGGAAAGCTTAACCATAAGGTATGAATGTTATCGCTTGAGGGTCCCAATATACTTGACAAGAGAAAGGCGTCCCGCAGCCGATTCAGTTCTCGCTCGCCTTATGGCAGAGTCTGGCTCTTCCCAGTCACTACAAAAGAATCCTAGAGCATCTACCCTTAATTTAAAAGACTCAATTAAATGCCTGTTTTGTGTGAGGTAAGTGCAGCAATAGCACAGCCAGTCTGTTCTTTACCCATATTTAAAGGTTTATTTTATGGCTACCTGCTCCGGAGGGAAGGAGTGAACATTGGCAGGGGCTTTTGAGGAGAGAGGGAGGACAGTTTCAGACTAACTGTCATGTAATTACCTACTTTTATCACCTTTCTCTTTTTCAGTGTTGGCACAGAATTCTAATCTATTGAATCCTGACTTTATAACATTCATATATAATTTACATCAGTAGACCAGAAGCCTTCTCAACCAACTTGGATAAAAGTTATCTGGGTCTCGTGATTAAAATTTTACACTCAGATTTTGTCATAATCTGTCGCAGTTACTAAAGGATTGGAATGCCCTGCTCTGGTGCGGTACAAATACACTATCTACTTTTTGTGCATCTCATCTCTCAAAGGATGAGTTCATACTGTTGCTAAGACTTCTTTAATTGCAAATGCATTTGTATTAGGTTAACTGATGCAGTTGGAAAAACAAGCAAACATTTTGGCAGAGGAGAACTTGGGTATCTGAAGTTTTTTCCCAGTTACATATGTTGATTTTTCCTTTATAGTCACAGAGGGAGAGAAACACTTCTAGGGGATGTTTCACCTGAACTGCTTTATATAGTTGCATTAGGATGACAAGAATTTTGCCCTAAAAAAGTCCTATTTCTCTCAATTGACTGTAAAGAGAGTGAAGGGTCACTAGCTCAGATGTAAATAACTATATTCTGATGTCTAAAGTTAAGTAAGATGTATCCAAGCCCTGTATCTTTAAGCCCCCACAGCCACAACAGTGGTTTCTTTTTTTTCCCCCTTTATTGTCTTATTGCTGGCCACATATTTTTCTTTGTATTTCTCTAGCTTTTCCTATTGATTTCCTGGGCTGTAAGCCTCTTCTTTATATGTTACATTCAATGTCATGTTTTCCGTATGTGACACTGGGGAGCAGTGGGAGGCTGGTTCTAACAACCATTTCCATTTGCCAGTGAACCAGAGCAGGCTTTTAGCTAAAGATTTCCTCTTTCTTGGTAGAGTACTCTTTGCTTTTTAAGCATCTTTTTATTTTCTGTCATAGAACTCCCATTTTTCATTTGCCTTTTTCTATTTGCTTCTCCCCAGCCAACTTCACTCACAATTTTCATCAACCATGGGAAATTAGCCATTTTGCAGCATCAGCTACTGGGCAGGGGATTCACCTTGCCTGTCTTGGACACCTATTTAGAATTTAGTAACTCATATTCTGGTGGTGCCTTGCCCTTTGCTTTGACTATGGAGGGGATCTGGATGGGAAGAAATCTACCTTTTGGATAACTAACATGAAGTGAGATGAAATATCTTAGGGCTCTAAGGTGGCATGACTTGCCTTCTAGCAGTCCCTGTTTCCCTCTGTTACCTGCAGAAGGAGTCTAAGGCAATTAGTTCTAAACTCATGGTAGATGATTAAAATTACATGGCATAAATCCCATCTATCATCTCCAGTTATCCCTCACCGACTCCAGGCCAGGAATTAATACAGCTCTATCCATCGTAGTGAGACCATAATTGAGTTAGCCTGTATTGAGAGCAGTAATACTTTCTGTGTTAAAGTATCACAAGGAATAATTTTAGAAACTCTAATAAGTTGTGTGACCTCCATGCTACATTTCTGAAATTGAATTCTCCCATGGCAAGACAATTGCTCCCCTGCAGTCTGCCTTTCACTGCAGACAAGTCGTAAGAAATAATTCTGGTATGGTTTCATGGTCTATAAAGACTCTCCCTCCTTCCCACTCTGCTGTATTCTCTTCTTGTCTTTTGTGGTTTAGCACATTGACGATTAGTTTCTGAATTATCAGGATATACAGACCAGCTAGCAGTGTCTTTGTAGTACTACCACTTCATCATTTACTACTTTCACCATTCCCCTAAACAAATTTTATCTAAACATCTTTAGCACTCCAGTTGTGAACTTTCTCACCAGTTGCCAATAATACTTGCATCAGTGAGAATTTCCAGTCTCTTCTTTGTAACCTAGACTTTTAAAATTAGTACCTAATGACCAGAAAAATGCTAAGCAGTGCGTTGAAAATGAGGATGAAGTTGGAAACATAGTTAATAAGCTTAGACAAGGGTAGCAGGGGAATGTGGATGGGAGACAGACACAGGCTGCAATGAGTGGAAGTAAAAGAAATTGGGGAAGGGAGAACAGTAGTACATAAGCCTGTGTTCATTTTATACTACAGAGCCCGTAGTTCAACGTGAGGTTCCTAAGTCTGAAAAATCCTCCACAGTCAGCAGATAATCTCATCTTGCTCCAGCTGCTTGGGAATCACAATCTATGTTACTATCAGTGTCTATTATTCATGCGACAGAGACCTGTGCAAAAGATCCAAAGTACTGATCCTGGTGTTGACTCTACGTGTATCAGCAGAATCTCACAAGGTTACTTTTTTTTAACTCATTCTTTGAACTAAGCTGTGAGATTTGTTTGATGCTTGGTTTCCCATGGAACGTCTTTCTCTTTCTCATGGCACCTCCAGTGCTTCCTCACAGGGTGCAGTAGCTGCATAAATTTTTTAAGGCAGTAAGAATGGCAGCTGGCGAGGTAGCACCTAGATCCTGTTGCAGCTCAACACTGCAGCTACTCCTTCACTGTGTGACCTAATGGCTCAGGTGTATTCAACCATCATGGGACCCAACATTTGGCTGTCTTCTGCACTAGAGAAGAAATGGCTTGAAAGTCCAACTAGAGAAGAAATGGCTTGAAAGTCCAAAGTGGAAGACATTTTTCTCATTGACATTCTCTGTTATTCTGCAGGCTTTTCAGTGGTTCCTACACTTCTAACACACTTGAGATCTATTTTTACATGCAGAATTTGAGTTTTGGTGAGTTACCCATAATAACAGAGGAATTCTATGGCTGAACTTTCAATCATACCGGGATTAAGGATTATCACATTAGCATATGGAGAAGAAAGTCAGCCCAGTGCAGTTGCTGTCATTTCCTGGTCTGCTTCTGAGAGAAGCTGTGTGCATGAAAGATCTGATCTTCTAGATGGGAAAAGAATGTTTTTCAGCAGATAGTTTGCATAACTGTACACAACCCCTCGCTGAATTGCTGGAAAATCTCATTTCTATAGCCATACCCATTTTAATGAACTTCTCCTTTGTAATTATTCAATTATCCATCCTGCTGCTCAAGAAAACCAGCATAACAATGATTTAACACAGCATTGCAGCAATTAGCACTCACAAAACAACAAAGAAATACCTCACTACTCAAAGAGGGATCAAAGTATGAAATCAAAAGTAACTCATTACAGTCGTTGTAACACCACTTCAGTTCTTACAGTAGCAATCACAATGTTTTGGTGGTTTTGACTCCTTTTATACCTAAGAAGCTACAGAGCGTGCTTATTCCATTTTCAGAAATATAGCAATTAAGAATTTCAAAGCCTTTTTGGTTTTCTGTTGAAAAGTAGGAGCTAATAGATCAGTTGCTGCTTTACTGCAACTTTTGTCTAGTCTAACTCCACTCACTTCAATAAGTCTGGAGTTGAAAAAGGAACCTTACATTGGCAGTTACACCTGTAGGTAGTTTAGCTGTCACTTTTAAAACTTAATCTAGCTCACTTTGCCTTCATATTGCCCAGGCAGCTGCAGATGGCTTTCTTTCCATTTGAATGGCTTTGCAATGTTTGGGTTTTTTTTCTCAGTACTTCTGTTGGTTTTTTTCTTGGTGTTACATTATATTACTAGCTGATGGCACAGGGGATTTTGACTACTTTTTAGGTTATTGGCACCAGAGACATTCTTAACCATGCTTATTAGACCTTCAAGAGTGCTAATTTTCTCATACAAAGGGAGTGTTGAACTTTCATTAGTGTATTTCCCAAATGCTTTAATTTTCTGATACTGTTTAGTATAATTATGTTTGCTTTTAATACATAAGTGTGGAAAATAATGTACATTGGGAAACAAACAACACAAAAGCTGTCATAAAAGCATAAAAGAGCAGCTGATAAGAAAAAAAGCAATGCAACATTGTTTTTAGAAGCAGTGGAACACAAGAGCTGACATATTGTGATGCTAACAACTTTAATTAATGATGTATAGAAGGTCAAGTATAAATGAGAAAGAGAAGATCTGTTAATAGAAAACATGTGCTAGTATACTAAAATTAGTAGTTTAGAAACATGCAATAAAAAAGCAGAGAATTCTGATGAAATGTTTGATTGGAAATACATTTGTTGAGATTTTTTTCTCTCCCAAATGGAAAATGAGGCATACTTGTTAAGAGACAACAAAAGGGAAATTTTGGCTATTGCATCCAAATTACCAGTGTGAAATACTTGTCCACATTATTTCTTCCTCATTCATATATGACAGTCATCTTCAAGGCAGAGTTCAGGACATGTTTGTTTAACCTAACAGTTAGCTTGAATCAATAGCCAAGTGGGAGTACCTTTTCAGTGGGGATTTAGCGGTCATGAAAGTGAATGGTCTGTTTCACAGCTGTTAATTCTCTTACTTTTGCAGATGTGCCTAATAAACTCCAACTGGGAGTGATGTTCCTTAGTAGATACACTAGTGCAGTTCTTCAGTGCTGGAATTCCAAGCAATTTATCTGCAAAACACCTCCCTCCACAGCCTGCACTTGGATGTTGTGTTGGCTGATCAGCCCCCTCTCCAGCATGGCAAAGAGACTTTTTATAGTTGAATGGAGAGCAAGGCAGAAGACCACTTGCAGCGAAGCTTGCTGAATCCGTGTGGGATTCTTCTTGCCTAACCTTAGCCATACCAAGCATGTAAACAAATAAGCTAGATTTTCTATGTGAAAGAGAGGCATCTTAAGAAGGTGATTCACTCTCTCCTCAAATAAGTGTTTTGGTGAAATTAATTGCTCTAAGAAAGCAGAATTGCCCTGCAGTGATGTCTTTCACTAGAGATGTTCCATTTGGCTGTGTTGGAATTTGTCTTGTCTAATAATTAGCCATTTAAGCATTAGCTAATGTAAGCTAATCATCTAGGCTTCTTAGACTGAGAAGCACATCCAGTGTGCATGCTAAAATTGATGCCTCTTAGAGGTAGCACGAATCACCCTTTAGATGTGACTCTTTCCATGTGCTACAGAAGGAACCAATGCAATTAGCTTCAGCTGGACTTCAGACTCTATCAGCTAAAATACAGCATAGATGCAACTCGCTCACTTTTAGCCACATAAAATCAGGGTGTCTGGTTTAAATGAGGACACTTTTTTCACTTAGCCTGTCTTCGCCACTTCTTTTAGGTAACTTCTGGTCACTTACTGCTGAAAATACCACAGCAAACAGTCTTTCTTCCTGTGTTTGTCTGGAATAGAGGTGGTGACATTCAGAAAAATCAAGGCAAAATAGTTGCTTTTAAATTTCAAATTACCTTTTGTATTGAGGTACTCCACTGATGGTTCTGCCAGCATTTCCCATTACAATCTCCTATATTTAGAAATACACAGCTCCCTCAACAATGAAAGAATAAAACTTGGCCCTATAGAGGGTGACATTTTTCCATGTGAGATAATTGAACAGATACACATGGACAGTAAAATTCCTCCTTTGTAGGCACTGGTGGTTTGAGAAGACGTTTTATATCCCTTCCATTCAAAAAACATTTTGTTTGTTTTACTGCATTGTAAATAGCTGATCTGTAATGAGTGTAGTAGTTTAATTTTCTTTCATTTTAATGAAAACCAGAAAAAATCCTTAAAAAACACAGACAACTTAGCAACGCTGCTCAAAGTGAAAGGCAGACAGAATCTCTGATATCATACCTCCCCCAAAGCAGTATAATCACAGTCATTTACTGTCCCAGAGCATGTAAAATATGGCAGGGACATTACAGAAGACAAAGCCACAATTGTTACCATAAAAATACTAAGATTTGTAGCCAGTAATCTCTGGAGAAGAAGAAAATGTGAAAGTTGAAATTTTACACAGTATAAAGATTGTAATCTGCTGCCATTCTTTAAACTGGAACGGTCTGATGGAACAGCTCCCAAACTTTTCCACTGGTTCAGCACACTCCTGAATTCTCTTCCAGTTGCAACTGCAGTCTTTTATTCCTGCTTCTGGTTGTGAATCCTGCTTTTGCAATAAAACTTCTGTCGTGCTCACAACCCTTACTGAGTTCTGATCCCTTGTTTATGAACCACTGCTGTCATGGTAGTTTTCACCCAGCGTATATTTTTACACATATGGTAGGCCATTCTGCTGTCCTTCTTTTATAATGATCAGCAGGCTTTTTAAGAAAGCAGCAAAAATGCATTAGAAATGATGGCACTCACATAACATCATTGCCACTTGACGCTGTAAGAAGGACAAATCCTATCTTTTGGTCTGCAAAGAGTCTGCCAAGTCCAAGCTGCCTCACAACGTTCTGCAGCAAATTTGATTAGCACAGTTGAGGAAAAATGATTGTCTGCACTGACGTGATTGCTGTTTTCACTCTCTTTGTTATCATTCCCATATCTGTAGCTCTTTGACATGGCAAATCACTGCTAAGAGAGAAGTTCGAAGTGTCTGTCAGCGGATGGCCCAGCATCAAAACAGACCAATTAGCAATGTCCCCATCTGCTGCCTAGACTCATGCTTGCTCCCTGCCTGTTCCCGGAGCCAAGAATTGAACTGGAAGCCATGGGTTTCATGCACAGCAGTGGTAGCCAATTTCTGCAATACTACACATTGTCTGGAGAACTTCTTATAGGAGCCGGAGAATGGAAGTATTGTCAGTGCCTTTCTTACAGGAGCTAGGCCTCTTCTCTTAAAACTTAATGCTGTTCAAGAGATCACTACAGACTGGTTGGGGTCCACTTAAGACAGAAGTCTAGACTTGGTGCCAGAAAGAGAGCTCTTACCCTTTCACACCCGTACTGGGAAAGAAACTGCCCTGCCTGGTGGAAGGAATCAATGTGCTGAATATCCTCTTCATTAGGGTAAAATTTTACACTAATCTGCGACTGATGAAGAATGTAAAGGGAGACTAATGAAAGCCTGCTACAAAACATCCTGTATCTAGCAGGATACCAAATCTATAGAACTTCGGGTTTGCAGTATCAGGCCATTAACTACTGGGTAAACTAAATGAAGTGAGAAGAAAATGTTTGTACACATTGATGTGAAAACAGAGACTGTTAGATTGGGTCTGCATGCTAATCACAAAATGTATACCACTTTTATTGTCATAAGCTTCTTTGTGGCCCTCAGTTACCCACCTTGGAAAGTCCTGATCACACAGGTGACAATAGGGTTCTCAACCTGTGTTCTGTGATTTTACTTTCCAGAAGCCTTAAAAGGGCTGTGTGAAAGGCTTTCCACAGCAACTCCAGTGTTCCCAGTCCTTTCCAGCACAACTTCAAATGGAGTATTATTGCCTGAAATTCCTCTGTGTGTGGCTGCTGCCAAAACTCATACTCCTGAGGGCTAGATAAAAATCTTAACTTGGGGTCTGGGAGCAGAGATGGGACTCCGCTGCGAGAGCTACCGACTCTCTTTGCACTTCTGATTCAGGCATGGAGAAATCTACATCTGTGTCAAGATATGGTTTCCATGATCTGTTGTACTTTTAAAGTCTAAAAGCACTCCATAAGGCACAGATAAACATGATCTTCATTGATAGGAGATGAAGCTGGAGCCTAAGAGCTGTAACTTGCTCTGATGCAGGTTCCATTTGTAGCAATAAAAGCCCTGATAACATGCATTTCCATCCTGTCCTACTTATCTGTTTCTTACCAGGTGAAGACTATCATGACAAACGCATATTTTATGAGAAGTCAAACTGAAGGAGAGTACTTTCCTATGGATTTGCATCTGGTGGGGTTGTCTGATGTCTAGGAAGAGCTTCCACTTGTGCTTTTTCCTCCAAAGGAGCACTAACTGTCACTCTGCTTTTTGTGAAGCACTTGACAAAATTGTGTATTTTCGAGACTGTTTCCCCTTTGCCAGATGCTGTGATTGCACTAGTCTTTTTCTTAGAAAATCAGACTAAAATAGCTCTACAGCTGATTTTGCTTTTTCAAGCAACTTATCCAGATACATTAAAAGCACAACAACAACAACAACAAAATATTCTGTAGCAGTTCCTTTACTCAGTGAGTCCGGTTTGGCCCCAGAAGACGTGCCAAGATTGCTTAGTGTACCTAAGAGTGGAACATGGCACAGTTCATGTAGTTGTCTGAGGCATGAGTCAGAGAGTCAAATCTTGCTCCTGGTGTAAATCAGGAAAAATATTGAGCTCTGAGAAAGAAATTGACCCATAACTTCTCTGTCAATCTGTATATTTCTTCTGTCAGGGCTGTTTACATTTTCTTCTTTGTTTAATAGTAGAAACTGGAGTGGGTGGAAGGGAAAAAACCAGCACGATTGGCTATTCTTTTTCTAACAGAAAATTAATCGGGAGGGATTGGAGAAGCTCTCCTCTCCTCTCTGAGGAGTTTCATCACTGATTTGTCCTATGGGATAGCTGCATCTGGTTCGGTTTAGCTGTATCTGTCTTCACTATCGACCCTTCATCCAGTTTCACATGTCTGCTGGAACGCTGCCTTTTCTCCCTTGCTTGCATCTTGCCATTTTTCTTTCTCCTACTACTCTTTTTTCATTTTAGGCTTGTTTGCTTTACGGAAATGCCTGTAAATCATTCCAAGATCCGTTGTCAGGAAGTATGCTAGCTACAGTCATGTTGGCTTGATTTCTTTGGTGTTTTAATGTGACTTGCAGTAGCTATACTGTACAATCAAACCCTGACACTGATGGAAAGCAAAAGAGAGCCAGTAGATGGCACCATTTATTATATTATAGAAGATTCATAACCAAAGCCTGGAGGGTTTTTCCCCCTTAAACCTGGCTGTCAGTAAAACATAAAACAACCCTCCATTTTTAGAGATGTTACTTACAAGCTTAGTAGAGACCTCACTTTATATCCTTTCCCAGGGCTTCCTGGGAAGGATTCAGTGGCAATGCCTTAAATGGAAAAACATTTTAGAAACAATAATGGAACTAGAGGTCAATAGGATACAGCCCAGGGGAGCTTTCTTCTGTTTTGCTCTTAAAACATATCCCGTTGCTGCTTTACTTTCTTCATTCTATTAAATAACAGACTTGCTTTGAGGCGTATCTCCAAACCCAATAGCTTTGGAAAAGATTCAGGCAGTGGTCAATTACAAACATGGTTTAGCTCTTCTGTAATAATGAATAGTACTATTTTCTTAGAACATACAGCAGCTGTTATCTAGGGCTCTTGGAGCACTTCAGAACACTAATGAAGTATGCCTCGCAACACCTCTGTCAGATAGGGAATATTAATTCCCCAGGAGTCCCATTGACCTCGGTGGGTGCTCGCATGGTTCTACGTGTCAGAGAAAGAGATACTCATGTGAGTAAAGACTACAGAACCAGGAGTAAACAGTGTAATATATTTTATGCCATTTCAAGCATTTATTTTTCCCCAAAGAAAAAAAAAAGAGAAAAGAAAGTAGTTTTGCCTTTCATGAGTTAGCCTCTGCAGCATTTTTGGTAGGGAATCAGACTGCTTGCTTGTAGGTTAGCTGCAAGTTTCCAATTGGTAGTGCATGCACTGTGTGTGCTTCAAAGACAGATTTAGTGACTTCAGCGTCATTTACTATTAAAGGTTAAAAGCAGTTGCTCTTTCTAATCTCCTGCTGCACAGCCAATGTAATTTTAATACTGTGTGCTGTAGAAAAGGAAAGAAATGCAATGCTGAAACATTTAACAGGATATATTTTTCCATCTTTATTTTAAGTTACGAAAACTGTCTGCAAAAAGCTAGTAAGTGTTTCCAGTCAATGATAGTTTCCTGGCATCAAAAGATTTAGAAAATGAAACGAAATATCCAGTGGAAAAAAGACACCAAGAGGAGAAGACAAAGAAAAAGAGAACTTGGATTTTCTATATTTATCTGTGTGTTATGTGTATCCGCTTCACTGGGCTGTCAATTTTAATTGGACTGCAACCTACTGTAGTTGGGTTCACACTGGTTCAATTAAAAAATCCTGTTGTTACTTTTTTTTCCATATTGCCCATAAATAGGAGTATTGTAGAAGTAATAATGTTAACCCCAGTGTCCTGGCAGAATGCCAGCTCAGGTAATTATATTCTGCCTATGGAAATTTCAGTTGCCGTTTCAGCTGAATACATTAGTCTTTATTTTCCATTCCCGATTATCATGTTGTATAGCACTGCTGTGTATTGCTAAAGAGCCACCCCAGATGTGGCTGCATTTTAGTGATCACTGAACTAAGTAGGAATAAAATCAGGATCTTTTCTCCTAGTAAAATTCTAGACTATTTACAACATCAAAATGCAATGTTGGGGGTAAGAGTTGCTTGAATTAAGAATTACTTGATGAAAGTATGCATGGAAAGTATGGAAGGATTGTATAGATAGTTAATGGTTTGTGGGAACTTTGCATAGTCATGTGGTTATGACAAAGAACAGTGGAAGGATTTTGTAGCCTCACTCAGAAAGATCTTCACAAGCAAGGTAGGTCAGGCTGAGTCTTTGACTTAAAGAATGGTATAGCTTAGGAAAAATAATCCTTTAACAGCCTATCTGACGGGTTTGCACAAGGACTACTCGTCACCTAAGGCAAAAAGAAGACAGGCAGTTGCTGAACAAATGGTAGTAGTGCCCTCAGAAAAGAGTGGCCGGAAATGGTAATTTTGTGCATAATTTTCTGCATAGCTGTTGTTATGAATGGTTTTAAAAAAAGAGACATACACACACCCCTCAAAGAAAGAAAGAAAAAAAAAATTAGGACTAGCCTACTAGAATGGGTTCTTCCAGAATATTTACTTTTGTCTGTTTTGAAAATTGCTCCTGGTGTTGTTGGAAAAACAGACATTTGTCTACAAAATAATCAGTAGCAGCCTAACTCAGCATTTATTGACATTAACGTGAGAAAGGTTGAGCAACTCTGTGTTTTCAGTGCGCCTCCACCAAAATGTGGCACTAATATCTGGGTAGCCCATGTAGGAGTTAAGAACAAGGATTATGCTTGCTTTGGGTGACTTCTAAATAAAAATGAAACTTGTGTTACCAAACGAGCAGAATAGTTATAAAGTACAATGGGCATTCAGGAAATCAGCAGCAAAGAGAGAGCATAAAGGTCAAAACACCAATCTTCTCTTTCAAAAGATCTCTGAAGCCAGGGAGATGCATGCTGACTTAAATGGCAGAGAGGTATCTAATGCTTACAGACTTTTGATGATGATTTGGCACCTACCTGTCACTCGTGCCTTGGGGACATCTCCGGCTTACAAATACTGTTAGCTTTTGCTTCATTAAGGTGGAAGCTAAAACTGCATTTTAGAATTGGTCAATCTGCTATTTGGCTTGTATTATCCACACTGTCTCTCTATCTGTGTTTACTGAGCATACGTAGTGTTGCCTTGTGAAACCATCTTCATATTTTCTCCTTTGGGATTATAAAGACCTCATTCAGCAGACTTTTCCTCATCTAAGTAAGCGTGATTATTTTGATGAGCCTGTTTGAGTTAACTGGAGTTTCAGTGGAACTGGCCACATGGCGGAGAATCGCCTACGTGATGCAAGGTTTGACCCAAATCTTCTGCTTTCAATATGGGGTGGTTTTAAATTCTCCCAAATTTTATTTTTCAGATTTAGGGGGGGAACACAGTTGTTTTCATTTTCTGATGGTGATTGGAAGATGAAAGATGAGCTTCAGGGCTGGCGACAGTTCTCAGGACTGACAGCATTAGCTTATGTATCCAATCATACAGTAACAGTGCAATCCGTTAGCATACGGTACACCGGGAGCTGTCAGGTTTGTAGCAATCCAATTAAGTTACATGGTTTCTAAAGCTAGATGATTTGAGGAAGCTTAAAACAGAGTTAACACTGTGCTGGCTCAATGGCTGTGTCAATTATCTGGTTGGATGTGCTTGTAGCTCTGGCTGCTGAAGCATGTGGACTTTTTTTTTCTTTTTTCCCTAGAGCAAGACCAGGGAGAACATATTTAAGAGTTAATCATTACCGAGCTTTATTATTATTTATTAAATGAGAATCCTTATACATATTTGAAAGAGATGGTCATATCACTTGGGGAAAAAACCCAACAGAATAAATGGATTGCATAATGCATTTTTCAGGCTTTTTGCTGAAACTGAAATATTGAAGTTCCTTTATAGTAGCTGTAGTGGTATTAATTTGTGTGGAGGTCACTGTTTGACCTTTTCTCTGGGAAGCCTGTGTGGTTCTTGTCAAAATCTTTTCCTTCTAACCTTTAGTTTCAGATATCTGCCTGCATTTCTGTTTGTGCTATTCCCATTATCTTTGTATCTGAAATGCATGAGACAGAAAAGGAAAGGAGCTCTGTGGCACAGCTATCTTTTTTTACAACTCCTTTCTTTGTGGCAAGTTAACGAAAAGCCCTATGCGAAGTCCCCTCTGAGCTCAGCCCTCCATCCTTCCAAGGTGTCCAAGGACTTGCAGCCAGGTAACCCTGTCACACTCTTACTGCAGGTTCCTCACAGGTGCATGTGCTTCACTCTTTGTTTAGTAATTTGTACAAGGAGCTGCCTTACATGCTTTGTGGGAAACACAGGCAAGATTACCTTACTTCTCAGAACTCTGCTTCTTTTTAATCAGCGGGGTTGTCCACCCACCCAAAATAATCTAGCTCCCCCTTGGCGAAAAGCCTGAGGAAAGAGAAGGGTGACTCATTGTATGCTAACAGCACCTGGCCTTCTTCATCTTATTGGGAAATTAAAGTCAATGCCCAGTCCTCCAAAACTACTCTGCTGCCAATCCGGAGAAGGAAAACCACAGTTATGACAAAATTGATGATAAAATTAATACTGATTTCACTGGGAGCATGATTTCAGCCCAGATACATAGATCTAAGAAGTTGCCAGCTTGATCTCATTTGCCACGTCAGAGAAGCAGGAGAGCTGCCCACACCTGTGCAGGCGTGAAGACAATGCAGCTTGTCAGGTGCTATGTTTCAGGAAAGGTGAATTGCAAGAATGAAGGAAAATTTACAAAATACAGCCAAAGAGGGAGGAACAGTGTGGCTGCACATCCGCTTTGGAGATCCGCAAGCCAAACCCAGCTCTGTGAAGGTTCCTCAGAATTTAATGCTACCAGAGTTGATAGAACAATTTAATTTTTATACCATGTAATGGAGAACACATCTTACTCTTGTATGCCATATTGGACTCTGATAGGAAATGAAATGTTTGTCTCAGCAGTTGAGTTGGCATGAGCATTCCCATCAGCTCATGTCTTGCAGAAAATGACCAAGTTCAGTGGTTAGCCGAGTCTGGCCTTCTGTGAAGAATTACGCCAATATTGGTGCTGATATTGATGGTTGTTTTTTGCAATGGCTTTTAAAGAGTTGAACCATAGATTGCTTCTTGCTCAATTGCTCCATCCACCTCTTTGTTATCAAGATATTTGTCAATACATATTGATATATTTCTTCCTAGCATTCTGTTTGCAGGCCAGCAAAACTGACCCGTGAAGACAGACATGTGCATGTCTTCCAGTACAGAAATTATGTTCTCAGTACAAATTCAAGTCTTCTGCTGTGAACTCGAGCGCACCATTGTATGTAGAAGGCAAGGGTTGAAAAAGAGATGAACATAAATGGCCCATCTGCAGTCACTGGCAAAACTCCCGAGAGAAAGCCAGGAAGAAGAAAGGGAATCAGGAGAATTTTTAAATCCACAATTTCCCCTTTTATCATGTTTTTAATCCCATTTTCTTGGCTTCTTTTTGTCTTGCTTTGTTGTTGTTTGTCTCTAGCATGTACGTTCTTGAGGCTTTATAATGCTTCATCTTAAGGGGGGACCTGAAGAGCGTATTTTGCCTGCTAACGAATAACCTGAATTTTTTTCATCACCGAAGCCAATCAGAGGCAGGAGATTACAGTCAACGGAGGACTGAGATTTGCATATTAACAGCACGGTTATTGAAGAATAGCTGTCTCGTATTTAGACCAAACCGTGCCCTCCGATTCGCCAATACCGGCTGCCAGCCAATGCAGATGAGGGATTCAAAGGTCAGATTGTTTTTGTTTTTTTTTTTTTTTTAAAGAGAGAACCATACAGTGCTAATATAAATCAGAGAGTGAAACCCGTGCTCAGGAAGCTGAGTAAGCGGAGCGAACCTGCTTGGCTCTGGCTCTAGCGGCACGGCCGCCGTGCCCTCTCGTTGGCTCCGACGAGTCTATCCCTGCGTAATGTATCATATTGTGTATATTAATGTTTCGGCTTTACAGTTCTATTTCCATTAGGGGAAGATTGCCTGTGAGCCTCTTAGTGGATAAATAGGAATTTACAGCTTTCAAAAATTCTCTTAAAGCTTGCAGGATCCACAGAAGAAGGAATTACACATGACTATTTTTGAAGCTTTAAAAGGTCCAAAGGGCCTAATTGTGCTCTCAGGTATGTCTGTGCAGCTCTGGTTGAAGTCTTGGGATATAATGCATGCTTATGCAACAGCTAAAATGAGTCCTTTTTTAAATTAAAAAAAAAAAAATCCTTCAGTTATTAAAAAATTGGACTGTAAAGTCTTCGGGGTCAAGCCAGCAACTTCCCAAGAGCTATTCAGAACATAACAAAGTGAAGTCTTGGCTGGAACGGGGCGCTGTACCGACCCACAAATAGCAAATAAATGCTGAAGGCGTTAGTGAAAATCATGCAAAGAAGGTAACACCTTCTGCAGATTTGTGCATGCCTGTTTGTGTGCACACACTTATCCAGGCTGTTCCGTGGGAGGGAAGGAGGGGACAACCCTAAATTGCCACAATGAAATAACCTTATCAAGTGTTTTCACTCTTCAGTCAGTTATGTTAAACAAGACCAACACTGGCAGAGAGATTTCCTTTTACCTCTGTTTTATATCATCCAAGGCTTATGCAACAGTCAAGAGGAGTGTGTTTAAACTGTCTGTGTTGTGGTATTGTGTGTGTGCGTTTCTAAGTACGATTGCGTTCAGTCTTAGGAGAAAGAGGTGAAGAAGCAAATTTAACACAGATAAAGGCAACAAACTTAAATATATTCAGACACTGGAATTTGTGTGATTTTTTTTAACTAGTGTTTTTTTTAACTAGTGGTTTGGCAAGCTGATTTACACTACAGGTGAAGTATGAGTTGTGCGTGAACTTCCCTGCAAGTTTCCTGCGTGCTTTTTAAGAGGCGCTTGCTAAGAATGAACAGGCTTAGGGCCTGTGCTTTAAAAGACTGAAAAGAAGTGGTTTACTGTAAATAATATAGAAGAGGATGCCCAAGTTATAATTATGTCTTACTTTCATCAGGGCTACCTTTAACAGAAATGCCTCTAGCAACTTTTCCTTTATTCAGCTATCTGTGTTGCCACTAAAAAGCAAAGCAAGAACCAGTCAGGAAAGAAGTAATCCACATCTGCACATCTGGGCCAAGAGCAGCTCCTGCTCCTCAGCAGAGGCAGTTAATGCTTACCTAAACCAGTGCATTAATTTCTGTGTTTCGTCCTCCACGTGTGTCCTTGTGTTGCTTGGTATAATTTGTGTCAGTACTATTTGTTGTCACTTCTCAAACTGAAGCTGTGACACTAACCCTGCCAGCCAAGGGAAAAAAAGCTACACACAGAGGCAACACAAGCCAGTATTGTTTAAATCAGATGAGCCCAGTGGTGTGGAAATTGCTTCTGTTGCGTAAGTGTGCTTGCTGGTAAACCCAAACCGATGGGCTGGTGAGCATATATAATTAGCCCAGTACCTGTGGATGTAATTCAGTACAGCTTCAGGGAAAGAAGTACCGTGGAAAAAGAGGGCCAGGAGATTTTTCTATCAGGTTTTCTTCCCACCACTAGAAATCATAGCTGCCGCGAGCAATATTTAATATCTGATGTTAGTTTCCACCTTTCAGCCACAGCCACTTTTCACTTACCAACTAATCGTCACCTAGAAGTGTGCTGAAACGTATTACAAATGGGCACACAAAGGCTTTCTCCGGCACTAAATCACAACCATCTCTACGGAGGGAAGGGACCGCTTACAGCAGCCCCGCATGGTAATTCAGGCCAGGAGAAGAAGAGGCTTTTCCCATTCGAATAGCAGGAAGAGTTCAGATTAGCAAGCACCTTCTGCGGGAGCCGGGGTGCAGCCACAAAAACCTTCGTTGGCCCTCTGCTCGGACGAGGGGTGCGGTGGCATCTCTAGGAGCGGCGCTCGGCTTTGGGGAAGCGCTTGCTGCCGCCAGCCCCCCCGGGCCCGGTGCCATGTCCTGGGAAGAGGTGTCCTTGGCCACCTGCCCCACGGCTTCGTGGACGAAGGGTGAGCCGAGGTGCTCTCGCCACGCTTGAGGGTTGTCTCCCGCCTGGGAGATGAATAAGCAAAAAAGTCAGACCCTGTAGCAAGGGTTCCCCCGGAGGGGTGCTGGTTTTAAGCCACGGCTAACTGGGAGGTGGGAGCCTCTGCAGCTAAAAGACACGCAACTAATTCTGACGGAAGGATTTCCAGGGGAAGCGCCGGTCCCGTCGGATGGGGTGTAGCTCCCAAAGCCGCTCCGGGGTGCTGCGAACAGCGGCCGGCTGCGTTTGCGGGGAGGCCGCGGGGAAAACTTGGCGGCGGGATGCTCCGCCGGCGGTGCCTGGAGCACTCCCGGCTTGTAGGGCGTCCCGTCCCCCCCGCCTGCCGCGGCTCCGCAGGGCCCGCTGCCCCCCACCGCCGGTTGCCCACCCCTCAAACGGAGCGGGACGCGCTCCCACCCCCGGCAAGCCGGCGGGGCTTCACCCGGGGGCCGCTCCCCCCGGGACGCCGCTCCCACCGCCGGGCTGTGCCGCTCCCCGCCTTCCTCTCCTCTCCTCCCCGCCCCTCATCCCCCTCCCTCCCTTCCTTCCCCCTCCTCATCCTCCGGGAGCCTTCCCCCTCCCCTTAGCACACCTGCCTTGCCATTTGTCGGCGGCTTTGCTAGGAGGGGAGAATTTTCCCTCGGTCCCTTGCAGCATCCCTCCCCGCCGCGCACACACACACACACACACACACACACAGACACGGAGACCGAGGCACCGCGCCGCCCGTTCATCGGCGGCCGCCGCCTCTCCGGCACCCCGCACCGCCGGCCCCGCTCTCCCCGCCGCCGCGGGGCGTCCTCCGCCTGCTGCAGCGCCGCCGGACCCGGCAGCCGCCGAAGGGGGGGGGGCGGCGGCGGCGGGAGGTTCCCGCTGCTCCGCGGCCCCGCACCGGCAGCCGGTAGGTACGGCGGTCCCGCTGAGGCAGCTCCGAGCCGGGCGGCTCCCGGCGGATGGGAGGCCGGGGAAGCGCTGCGGAGGGGACGGGGCGGGCAGGGAGGGAGGCAGGGAAGGAAGGAAGGGCGGCGGGAGCAGGGAGAGACGCGCTGCCCCGGCCCCCGCCGCAGCCCCCGGCTCCGGCTCCGCTCCCCCGGCGCGGCGGGGCCGTGCGTCGCCCCCGCTTCTGCCCGCCGCCCCCCACGCCCCCGGGCAGCGGCTCTCCCCGGTGAGTCAGAAAGTTTGCTCTCCTGGGCGCCCGGATTTTGTTGTTGTTTAGGGTCCGCCTGTTCAGGGTGGGTTTTTATTTTCCTCATTCCCGCTAGCGGGCTTTTTATTTATTTATTTGGATTTTCTTCCTTTTTTTTTTTTTCTTTTTTTTTTTTTTTTTTTTTTTCTTAATTGCAGTTGCTGCTGCAGCGGCGGGGAGGACGGGGGCTCCCGCCCCCGCCGGGGAGAGCCCCACCGCGCCGGGCAACCTCCCCCGGGCACACGCGTGGGCGGGCGGGCAGCGCGCCCAGGGCAGCCGGGGTTCGGACCCCGGGCTCCCTCCCGCTTGCAAACCCTCCTCTCTCCCCGAGAGTTAGGTGGCTGCGGCTGCGAGGACCCCGGCAGCCCCCCTGCAGTTGGCAGAACAGTTTTTGGTGGCAGCTCGGGAGGTGACTGTCCCATCCCTCTCCTCCTCTTTCTCCCCCCTCCCTCGAGTGAACGCTTTAAAACAGGTTTCAGCGAAGCTCTAGGTGACAGGATCTCGGTGTGCCACCGGTGAGGGACAGGGGAGCCTGCTGGGCACCGGTTTGTAACTAGCAATGTTATTGTAGTGGGTTACCAGCTGGGGAATAGCCGTATCCTACCCTGGCGAGGAGTGGGATTGGTTGTGGGTCGTGTCCATCTCTCGTCGCTTTGATCTAATCTCTGGAAGTAGCTTGCTGTTGTCTGGGGTGGAAGAAAGCTCGCTTGCGGTTTACTCTTTTGTTCTTTAATTCGAAATGTGTTTTTGGTGAGGGCTCCTTGTTTCTGAAAGGAAGGTTAGAGGCTGATTGAATCCATCTCTGAGCAGGAGAGACAAGAAGCTCTCAGATCCTTCCCGTGAATTGTGTATTTTCTATGTTGTATGTTATTACTTTTTTTTTTTTATCACTGGAAGTTCTGCTGTACTGTGTCAAAAGCTTTGATGTCTTTTGCAATGTGCCTCATTCATTTTTTTCTTAAATTTAAAATGGAGTGATAAAATTCATAGACGTTAATAAATAAGTTGAAAGGACTTTGAAATAGTGCATGTTGTGCATGGTGTGAAATTGTAGATATACATAAAAGAGTAGTAACTACTCTGCAGGTTTTACTTAAAACCTTTTTCTCTATGGCTTTGTGCTGAACTCTCTTCATCTGTCTCTCAGTTTCTAAGTGTGATTGTTTTCTGCTGCTGAGGTCTCCTATCGTGTTGTGGGGATGCCTTGATAGGTACCCACATTTGTCTGGTTTTAATATTCTTTTAATCTCTCACTTTACAAAGACTTGCCACTGTAAAAATATGTGAAATGTGCTATTGTGGCTTTCAGTGTTAGATCTCTTTTCCTGATGCTTTTATCTATCTATCTATCTATTTATTTATTTATTTATTTATGTTACAACCGAAGGGGGGAGGGGGAGGAGGAGAGTAGGGAATTGGCTCTGACTCATCTATCTGTCCAAATGTGCAAAAAAATGATTACATAAAGAAATTAAGGCACTGAAACAACCCTGAGCTGAATTCCAAGAACAAAAATGACTCTGGTGTGTGTGCTCGCCGGCACCAGGCGTTCTGCAGCATGTGGTATTTACAGAACTTGCAGCGTACAGTAGCTCTCCAGTAGTAAGAGAACGTTTTGTATCCTCAGAAGGAAGAAAGTCTTTGACAAGTCGGCAAAACTATAGATACAGTCGAGGAACGCTGATACACGTGTGAGTGCGTGCGTATATAAATATCCCCAGACTGCTTAAGTTCGTTTTTCCTCAGGATAGTTTGTCTTCCTTGACCTGGAATATATATACATCCTTTCCCCTGAATTTTGAGGCATTTTTTACTGTTCCTTTCTGTGTGCATGTGTTTTAATGTTAGTCTTAATCTCTCTGTAAAATATAAAATAATCCGGTAATAGATTTAGAAGACTACTGCCAGGCAAACCAGGCAATAGATCATGAAATCAGACAATAGTATTTTGTTTCCTAGCAACCCCCTACTGCGAACAGAAAACAAAACGATGGTGGATGCTTCCACATCATGATAGCTATATGTTGAAACCCCCAAGCAGTAGGTACAGAACTACTAATTGTGCAGTGGGATTTGCTCCTATTTGTCTCAGCTGCTTTGTTAATATTTTCCTTTTGTGAGAAAGGGATTTGCTGGGGTAAATGCAGCTAAATGGTTAAAATTTCACTCTGCTCTCTCAGCTTAATAACCATGTCTGTTAGAATGAAGAGGGCACAAAATTAAGTAGTAACTGTAGAATTTTTGCCAATAAGAGTAATTTGAAATACCCTGTTCTTATTGCTGGACTATTTCTAAATCTATGCTATTACAGACCCTTGAAAATAAGATTTATTGTCTCCTGTATCCAGTATGCAGTATCTTTTTTGGACTTTGTCTTGTTAGTCACCCTTTAGCTTTGTGCTTTAAAACTACATTTGTTAGAATGTATTGAAAGAAAAATTCTTTGCTGCTCACAGGAATGGGAAGTAAAATCCTAAGTGCTGCTTTGCCATGTTGATGTTCTCGGTGCCCGGTTCACCCCTTCAAAAGAGCTAGAGCTATCACAGCAGAACAGGATCGGGTCCTAAGCCATGATCTTTCTAAAAGTGCTTTTGATAATGCAGTAATTCCCTTAGTTAAAGTGTCTGAGCATTGAAATGGCATCTCGACCTGGACCAATCTCAGATGCACTTTGTGCACTGCCATCTATCTGAAAAAATCCATTAGTGCAAGCTGTGGCTCTGACCCGGTATCGGTGCTTACTGCCTATGGGGTTTCAGCCTTCCAGCAGGTGTTAGTACTTAGAAGGCTGCTGGAGATGCTGAGCTGCAGTAGGGAGGGGAGGTGAGTAGGCACAGATGAGTAGTTGCACGTACAATGCAGCAGAGGAGTTTCTGTGCTTTTGTTTCTTTGCCACCTTTCCTTCTTTCGTAGCAGAAAGTGGCAAAAAGTTGTTCACAGAGTTTTGCCTACAAGTCTTCGCTATCCAGCCGTATTTACAGCGGTCACACTGTAAATAAAAACAGTGGTAGTTTTTCTATGGGTTGCGCCAGTGAATCTGTGAAAGTGAAAGTATTATTTCCATCTGGGAAACTATAAAATCACAAAAAAAATTTTCTGTGGGGAAGACCGCAAACTTAATCATGTATGCATTATTAAACAACAGCATTTGTGCTAGGCGTGGGAATGGCGTTCTCTGAGTGACTTTGGGGTTCACAGCGTTATTTAACAGATCCAATATACAGTCATATACAATTTATTCATATTGCCTATAGGTATTTTTCCAGTTCATCTCAAGTACCGAGGTACGAAAGTGTTACAACAGATGCCACTTCAGTAAAAAAGGTGGAAGCGGAATGGTCAGAGAATACTGTAATTCTGATAAATATCAATGAGCAGCTACTTTCTTGTCTATATTTGAAATCATGCATTTTAGTGCCATAGCATGTGTGGATGGTTTAGTTTAGAACATGTTAATTGAATTTTGGAAGGCTTTATGGATTGAGAGGAAGTAGTCATTTTCCAATTTTTCTTCTCCGTTTCTTTCTCAGATGGCACTCCTCCCAAACCTTGAATCTTACAATTAGGTAGTCCGCAGATTAAGCTTGGTATGGCTACATAATTGCAGTCCCCACTTAGCCTCTGCCTGTGTTTACCAGGCAGCAGAATGAGGGAAGGCAAAGAAAACAAAAAGTACAAACAAAAAACAAGGGGGAGAGAAAGGTCGTGAAGTATTCTGCGTGTAAACAATGGAAGACATTTGGAAGTGATTTTAAATACTCTCCACGAAATTCCTGTTATGCCAACTGCATTTGTTGCTGGTGATGAATGTAAAATCTTACATCTGCTGTCATGCGGGTTGGCGACTGATGGAAATAGTCAACCCATGACTAAAATCGAAGACTAGTACCTTCTTCCCCCTTCTCCCCCCTAAAAACCTAGCTTTCGTGGAACAGTGGGTTAAGTCCATTGCATTTACAGGCATTTGGTAGATAGGAATTAAGAAATGGACAGCTTTCTTCTCTCCATTTAACTATGCAATGACGGTTGGCTAATGAGCTACCGGGGAACGTGTTGCATATCTTACTGAGATACACATGCTCTTTCAAATTTTTCACAGGGCTTTTTTTTTTTTTTTTTTTTTTTAAAGGGTACTGCAGTAATGAGAATATAGAGTTACTTACTGCTTGTTTAAATCCTATAGGCTTAATGATTACTGTATTCTTGCATATTTACTTAAGTATTTATTTGCTTTTCTTATTTTAAGAAAGAAACAAAAGCATGATGTCAGTTTTGGACTGTCTTGAAGCTTCGTTTTTAAATCCTGTAACATACAAGCATTGAGCTGTCAGTTCTTGCCAAATGGAAAATAAACCATCCAAGTGATTACAGAAACTGAGGATTTAGATCAGCAAAGCACTGACTTGCACGCCTAAGTTTTTTTTTTTTTAATGTATGCTTAAGCTCATCTCTGCTTGCTGAGATCTACTGGATTTAAGCATGTGGTTAAAGTTAGGCATGTAATTAAATGCTTTGTTGAATAAGGGCCTTGAGCAAAACCTATAACCTCTGAAACTAACATCTTTGCTTTGGAGTAAACAGAACTTCAGGAGAATTCCTACAGGATAGTAGAGTGAAGGGAACAAATTTGGGGAAAAGGCAAGTTCACAGGGCAAGGGGTATCAAATCAGAAACTTACTGATGGATAATAGTGATGCTGGAAGGGATCTAGAATTAAGACCCAGCAGGAAGTAATACATGAATCTGCAGCGTGACTTGATTACAGAACAGCACGGTTTGTGCTTGAGCTGACGAGAAAAAAGTACCATGTCTGCGAACAAAGAGGTGGGATTCCCTTTTTATAAGATTTTGCTGTGAACACATCTGAAAACTCTGAATATTGTATCAACAGGAAGGTATTGACAATTGGAGTGAAGCTCAAAGAACAATAACAAAATACTTGGGGGTCTGGAGGAGCTAGCTTGTCAAAAATAGACATATATCTAGACTGGCACTGAATATGGGGAGGTATGTTAACTACACGTAGATACTTGAAATGTATTGTAGTCAAAGGAACCTGATTTTTTTTTTTTTGGTGCATTATGTGAGAGAATATCTAGGATTAAATGGAGAAATCAAGGAAATAAAAGTTTAAGGTGAATTCTGGGCAAAAACTTAATGACAGAAAAATGTATTGGAGCCTATAGTAGTCCAGGTGTAGTGGGAGCCCCCCTGTGCCTCTTCAGACATTTAAAATAAGTGTAGGCAGGTCACTAGCAAATGTATTGGAGGAGGCAATTCTGCTTTCTCAAGGAGATGCAGCACAAGATCTAACAGCCCTTTTTCATGTCTCTGTTTCGTTCTAGTTTCAGCTGAAGGTTACCAGAGAAACTAGGTCAGATACTGGGCCAACCATCCTTGACTTGATTTTTCTCAAACTGGAATGTTCGTGCTTTGGCCAAGCAGTTTCCAGTGCCAAGACAGTTGGGTTTTACACTTTTATAAATGCGTAACTCGGAACAGGGCCATCATATGGGCTCGGGTTGAGTCAGGGCTGGGATGGTGGATGTGCAAGGATCAGCTACAGTAGATTTTCTAGTAAACAGCTCTGGTTTGTTCATTTGTTTGTTTTCCCTTTTGAAAACAATGAGCATCCTGGGGTGGTGTAGAGGGCACAGAGGTGACAGCTTCTTGTTTCTGCAGCATTTTGTTTGATCATCTGAGAAAGCTTATTGCCATCAGGTAGCAATGAAGGATAGCAGGTACTCCTGCTTCCTTCCTGTCCCCCCATCATGGTGCCCTGATCTCATAAGAGTTGTCTCCTGTGTCCTGGCTAGTCTGCGTGCAGTGCAGGTCCTGATGGCTACTGCCATCAGTGGCCTGTTTTCTGGAAGAAGCTGAGAGAGGAGGAGAGACATATGGATGATCTTTTCCAGGGTGCATTACTTTAAATGTCTCCCTCATTCATGTGGACTGGGAGAAGACTTAGCCAGGGAATATGCAGGTTCAAGGTGTAATGGCAGTTTTCTTGAGGAGCTCTTGCCTGGAATGATGTTATTACACTGGTTTCTTGCAATTCGTTTTACTCGAAGCAAAAAAAAATCGTTGTGCAGACTGATATCATCAGGGAATGTTTTCCAACAGCCATGCCAATTGCAGAGGAGGAGGTGGATTTCCCTCTGCAATGCTTCGTGGATACCTGACAGCCAACTGTTTAAACAAGGCCTATTTTGGTAACCATAAGGTAAAACCAAGTGATTCAGAGTAACTGAAGATTCCTTGCGTGATAATGATTAAAACAGTGATCTTGGGGGAGTACCACATACAAGGGAAAGCTGATCTGGGGTAGAGCTGGTTGGTGAGACAGACCTTTGGTTTAAGTGCTTGATGGCACAAGAAAGGGGTGTTTTGAAGTTGTGGAAGCCAGGTTTAGGTCTTCTGTGTGCAGAATAAGACAGAAAAAGTTGGTCTGTCTATTAAAAACTAGTACACTCCCAATACATCTCAGATGACTGATTAAAACAAATCCTTTGACAAGTAAGCCAGGTTCAGCCCTTGCTGGTGTTCATCTCTGGGGGTTGGTTGATAGTGTTGGTGATAGAGGTCTGAGAAGGGGTTGAACGAAGCTGGAGGAAGGTTTTTTTTAGGCAGAACATAAGGATTAAGACAGAATTTGTTGCCAGTGCATTGCTGATGTTTGAGGGACAGGTTTTTTGATGGGTGGATAATTTGTTGATGGATGGATAAGGGAGATAAAAAGAACGCATATAGTTGCATGGATCAAGCTTGGTAGTTGCTGGTAATGAAACTGGGTAGATTGGTTTACTTAGGATTACTTGTGTATGTTAATATGGCTTTTCTGTGTAAGCATGTCTAAGATCAGACTTGTTGGATGGAATCCTTTAGACCGAAAGATACTGTGTAAATGTAAGATTATTATGCTGCCTCCTTTGCAGGGAAAAGCTAGGTCAACAACAATCTTAATTACAATTTGTTTCTGTTAATAGATCTTTATTTTTAGAGTTAAATTAAATAAGGCTTTAAAGCATTTTTATACAGGTACTTTTAACATAGTGTTAGCATTTAGGATTTAGTGTTTGGTATACTAGATCTCATCAATACATCATGAGAAACAGTTCCTCTATGGCCAGAGTAGATAACATACAACTACTTTGGTATGACAGGTTGGCTTTATGTAGATTTTAAAGGGGTGTGTGTCCTACACACAGTGTAAAAATGCTTCAGGATGTAACAACTCAGCCTGGGGTAGAATACAGTGAGGGTCTAACAGTATTTTTTACAACTCTGTTGAGACTTACCCATACATGTTAGGAAGCATTTTGTCAAGGAAGCAAAGAAGAAATGAAATAGAAGTTGCTGATAAGGGCGTGGGGTGAATTTAGGGAGGTGGAATGCAATAACCAGAATGCGAGCATGCTCTTAGAACGGGCGCTGGTACTTGTGCCCTTATAAGAAGTATTTCAGCGATGACAAATAAGTTTGTTTCATCTGCAAGTAGCAGATTGCTTCCTAATATTTTGCTGGTCTGACATTCTGTGAAATTGTGTTATATCCTAATTCAGTGGCTCCTCTGCTTATAGAATAAGAGCTTGCTATTTTCTACCAAGTGAAGCAGTTCCCTCTCATTCTGCAGTGGTAGAGGCCTGTATTTTGGTGGCAAAGATCCATAGATTAATCTCTTCTGATGATTTACGGTGGATGTTGGCATTACTTCAACAACACTGACTCAGAAGAAAGCCTTGCATTTACCGAATAAGTGATCCACTTAGTTTATTGAGAGTTTTCCTTGGAGGTGTGACCCTTGCTTAGCAGTGAAATCTGCTGAGATCACAGTCCAGGGTAGTGCGATAGATGCATCAACAAAGTGTGTGTTTATGGTCCTCTGCTGGCAGATCAGGATGATGGGCACCTGGATGTGAACAAGCAGTCCGTGCGGATTTACTAGCTGTAAATGGGTGGTGTGTTCATGCATCCTCATGCCTCCTCTGCACGCGCACATCTGGCTGCCACCGTCTTCAGGGAGAGCACAAACAGAAGTGTTGGTGGCAGACTGTTACATGTGAAAGCCGAAGATGTAAAGGTCCTGGAAAGTATGTTTGATTTAGAATCTTCTTTATGTTGCCCTTCCATTAGCTGGCCTAAAATGAGCATCTCTTAGGTTAATTTCATTTTAGCAAGTGAAGGCACCCTTGGCCAGTTTTTTGGTTCAAGGTTATTCATATCTTAACAGTAAGAGGAAATACTGTTTACACCGATGACTCATTTTCTGCAATGTAATCTCCCATTTTGTATGAACCAGATAGCCATTACCATTTTATTTCATTGACCACCTGTGAGAGAGCAAACGTTTTCAGTTCCTGGAGGGAGCTGGGCTAAACTTGAGCTGATACACTCCAGGTGAAAGCCTTGGTGTACTGTTGCCAATTTACTTAGCTATCCGGTTTCTTGCCAATTCTGTAAGGTTAATACTATCACAGAAAAACATGTGAAACCAGGTGCAGTGCGTATGTCATTAGTTGTGTTTTGCAGTGTTATTTTTCATGATGCATTTGTTTAACTTCTGTATCATTTTGCAGAACATACGTAATGTGTAGTTTATATTGTTTTCTTTGCAAAATAGAAGGCGGCTGTAATTTCATCCCGGGAAGGAAACTATTAACATTTTTTAAGTAAATGAGAAAGGCTGAAAAATTGGAATTTCTTTTTAAGTTTCTTGGAAAATATTAAGGGAGATTATGTAACTGCATGAAGTCTCTGGGGAAGAGGGAAGAGAAGGCTTGCTGATAATGAAAGAACGGAGCAGCTGCTTAATGTAATCCGCTCTCCATGGATAGTGCTGAGAAGGAAGAGAATGGAGAACTGTGTGGTCAGAGCAGGCTTCATTTGTTCAAATCTGGAAGTAGGCAGCACATCTGACAGGGCAGCTTTGTATAAGGCCAGCTTGCCAGTCTCACACCTAGGTTTACCTTTTCCATAATAACAAAGTTGATCCTGTTTGGTACTATATACTACAAAAAAAAAAAAAAAAATGATAAAAGTAATAATTTTCAGGCTCATCTTGCCCAAGAATAAAGGGAATAGTGTGAAGCGAGTCAGTCAATGCACTGTAATCAAACAATTGTTCTGTATCTAAAGTATAAATGTTGCATGCGTAGCTAGACAGAAAAGACTAGTGGTCATCTTGAAATCATGCAGAAAATCCATTTCTTTTGGTTCTTCAATGTCAGACGGGCTGCCAGATGAAACTGAATATTGAATGGAAAGCTGAAGATTGAATTTGATAATCCTGAAGATGAGATGCTTTGACAACCCTGTCATCATTGAAATATAGCTGTGGTGATCACTGAAGTCACTGTTCTAGTTGTTTCAGTGGCTCTTCAATGTCGTTTCATTCTAGAGGAATTGGTTCGTCTTTGTTATTAGGGAGGACAAAGAGCAATAGCCACGCCTATCTTAAACACTAGGAAAATGAAGACTTCCAACTTGGTGAGAAACTTTCTTTTGTGCTAACATTGCCGTCAATGTAACACAAAATGAGCAATATAGTGTGAGATGTAAGCCTGTGTGTACTGCCCTTTTAAAGACATTTAAATTCACTAGTTCGCTGTTAAATTGATGAAGGAAAAGGGAAATGCAGAACTAAAAACCCAAACCTAAAATAAACAGCACTGCTATTAATGCAGGGTGGTTCAGTGAATATGAGAAGTGTTCAGAGAGTGGCTATAAGCATCCATGCCAGCAAAAATGCAGACCTTTGTAACGCTCTCAGCCATGTCTCTAAGGGATGCCATGGGATGACTGTACGACAAGGAGGTGTTCTGTAAGTGCCTGAGGATCAAGCATAGTAGTGGCAGAAACAAATTGAAATGAGAACTTCTGAAGTAGGTTTGTCCTGATGCTGAGTTCATCTCGGTGAGAACGAACCATCTGTGTAATTAGGAGTTAGCTGGAAAAAAGAGTATTTATGCTCCCTTCCTTCAGTTACTCTTTGACATCCTCTGAGGAACATCTTATCTTTATATTTGCCTCTACTTTGTAGTCGTCAATAATGCAACTTTATTTAAACCGAAATTGAACATGACTTTTGTAAAAAATTTTTATACAACAAGAGACTCCCCAGAGAATCGGTAATCTTAGGAAGGCAACTAATGCTGGTTTCAGAAGGATTTTGACAGCTACAGCCTGTTGATGCTTCGGTTCAAGTGGAAACTTTCTTCCTCTAACTTGCAAATACATAACATCAAATATTTGAGAAAAATATTGAAGGAGGCCTCAGCAGCTGTAGAAACTGAATGACAAGATTAATACTTTGAATGAAGATGGAGAACAGGAAGAAGTCTGACATATGAGGAAAAAAAATCTGCAATGCCTACAGTGAGTAGAGTAAAAGTAATAGGCTGAATATGTTGCAAGAAATAACAAGTTTAGGAAAATTTTTCTAGTGGTAAGGGTGCAGAGAGCTTCTAGAATGGACTGTGTGAACATTGTGGGGCCTTTACCAGTTGAAGTCTTCGAGAACATGGTAGATACAACTGTGTTGTTTTTAAAGGATGCAGCTGATCCTGTTGCATAGTTGTTTCCAGCTCTATTTGTGATTCTCACCAAGCCTTACAGTGAGTGGGATAAAAGGAAGTGGGACAGTCAGAAGGTGCGTGGTTTCATAGCTTAAACTGAAATCCAGATGATCAGTCTGTTGTCCCTGTTTGTGTCAGAACAGTGGAATATGTAGCAGTCAAGTTATAGCAGACACTGGCAGTTGAACATGGATGTTTCAAGCTTGAAAATGTTTTCTTCCCTGCCCAGCTCGGAGTGGAGCATTTTGCCATGTTGCACTGTTAGGCTTGAAACATTTTGATAAATTCACTTTTTCACGCGTGATCCCTTGCTAACACAACTTGAGGTTCAGCCCTGGCTGGTGCAAAAGCATCGTAAAGCATAGGTAGAGAGAAAACTAATCTGTCTTCAAAAAGCTTATGGAGACATACCCCAAGTTGTTAAAGCACAACTAAAAATAGACTAAAAGAATGGTAGACCAGACTGTTTAGAGACTTCTGACTCAGCTACGACATTTTTGTGTATTTTATTTAGAGTTGCATGCTTTCAGTTTTGGACCATGTTGAAGGAATAATCATGTTACAAAATGAATTCGGTAGTCTGTGGTTTGTGTTTTAGCTAGTAAAAGCTTTATGGACTTCTTACAGTATTTCCAGTGGCTGTCTTTGGTCAGAGGAAGAAAGTTGCCCAAGTTCTGGGAAGTGTGTGGGGAAAAGAGTGAGTAATGGACCCCAGTTTCTGCTTTTCTCCAGATGTTCACTCCATAGCTAGTAGCAAAAATAGCATGTAGACTAATAAAAATAACATAATATGTTAGGAGTACCAGAATACGAGTTCTTTTGGCAGAGAATTTTGAACTCTCCTAGGAAACAAATTGGTTCCTGTGCATTATGTGTTGATGGAGATTGCGTCCTTTTTACATGAGTAATGAGTCAAATGTTCTTTTAAGATGTATGGGGCCAGGTTCTGATCTCCAGTGATTTAAATTTTGAGTCATTCAAGAGATATTCATGAGTTACACTACAATAACAGATTACAATCTGGTTCTTATTCTGTAGGATTTTAATATGGTTATAAAAGGGATATTCATCTTCATTTTCTAAATGTGTAGCAAGTTACCTAATTAATCCAATATTGTCTTCATTCTGGAGGAGGCTGTTTAACTTGAATTTCGTTGTCAAATACCATACAGACAAGCTCGTGTGGTGGTAACATTAACTAATGATAGACTTATCCAGATATATAGTTCTATCATTACCTTGAATTACAGTGTAACTCCAATTGTTTCCAGTAGAGAAAGACCACATTGCTGAAAGGAAGAAAGCACGCTATTTTTGCAGTCGGTATGCAATTAACTCATATAACCTCTGTGCTCGTCATGCTTTGTATAAGATCCAGGGTGACCAACTGTAGGTCACTTATATGAGAACAAAGACCCTGGGGCTGAGAGACAGTTTATTAAGATAATACTGTGGTGTGAAGATCAACTGTCACAGCAGTTGCCAGTGAAAGTGTGTCTGTATTTACTGTATACTTGCATGTACATACTGTACTTACTGTATACTGTATACTAAATAAGAGTTGCCTGAGGTGGGATGTTTTGGATACTAAAGGATGGGGAGAATAACCAGATAAATGGTGGTGGCGTGAGCGTGGAGCCAACCTCACCTAGTTTTCGGCAGGTTCTGCTTTGGTGGTGATTGCTCTGTGGATTTTCTGATGCAAGTTGAGTACCTACCATTCAAACCATGGGATGCAAGCTTGAGTACCTACCATTCAAACCATGGGATGTTTATTATTTTTCTCCTTTATTCAGCCACTTATTTTCATGAAAATGAAGGGACTCAGCCCACTGTCAGTTTTGGTCGCTCTTGGCCAATGTCACCCAAAGTTAGTGAAGAGAAGGGAGGAGAAACAGATGAAGATGCAGACAGAGCATCGTTTAAGCTTTGTTCTTAGGAAGTAGGGCTAAAAAATATTTTTCTTGGGCATTTCTCTTTCCAGATAGAAAAAAGAAAAGTTGAATTGAATTCTTTCATCCATGTCAAGGAGTACAAAGTGTGTTGTCATTTGCTGGTGCCTCAGTGTATTTGTCATTGGGAAGCCCACAGCAATGTGCTTTCTAAATGGTCTATGAAAAATGGACATACAATCTGTTTAAAACAAAATGAACTTGTTGCTTTTATCTGTTAAAGCAAAACAAAGCTGCTATGGTTTGTAGACTGCTTGTTGCCCTTAAGAGCGGGTATAATGACAAGTCTAGTGCATTGCTGCTGACCATAGTAGAGAAGCAAGTTCTTCCTCACAATGCCTCTTTAAACATTTTCTGTGTAAATTTTTCTTCTAAAAATCTTTGATAATGTATAGTTAAATTTGAAAGTGTCGTATTTTGGCTTCACAAGAACATCAGATTTTTCTCTCTGAAGCATAAAGAAAACTCTGTGCTTAAGATTCAGTTTTGCAAACCCTTCCCCCCTCTTCAAACATTCATATGGAAATACACCATTAACTGTGAAATTCCCTAGCAACCTTAACAGCCTAGAATAAGGGATCCAAAACCCAGCAATACTCAATTCTCAAGCAAATTTGTACTGTCTATTGTTAATATTCATTATATTCTAATAAGTGATTCCAGAAATTCTTTTCAGGGTCTCTCCTCCTTCTTTCTCTCAATTGCAATGGTTGTTTTGTTGGAATGGTGCAATTCACTGGTGGGAAGTGGAACCCAAAGCTTCTTTCTTACCATCTCTCTCTGGAAAGCCTTCAGAAAATCCACTTTATTTCATGGTGGTTCCTTTGCTAATTTCTTTAACAGCCTGTAATTTTTTTCTGATAAGTTAGTCATTGACAGCTGATAGAAGAATTATTAGTACTTTATAACATAATAAATGGTTTGATAACTCAGCTTAATGAGAGAACTCGTAATTTCATATACGTGGTGGAGGTAGTATGTGCTGCTACCTGTAGTACTGTGACAGTTTTTGTACCTCTTAATTCTCTTAGCTAGTAAAGACTAGTAATCCTAAAAAATCCAGAGCTGATGCGAAGGTATGCAGTGTCTCAGGTGTTTAAGTGCAGAAAATCATTCAGGCATTGCTTCAGCTCAGTCTTAATCACATGGGAGCTGCAAAGTTCTGGCAAAAAGTCCCACTGCTTGACAGAGACAGGATTAAGCCCTGAGCTGTCACCATCAAATGAAGCTTCATTAGCCAGTGACATGAATTTCACTTACTTTCTTCTGGTTTCTAGAGTAATTCTTGGGAAGGAATGTAGAGCCGTAGTTGTTTGTAGTGTTTTTTTGTTTGTTTGTAGGGGTTTTTTGTTTGTAGGGTTTTTTTGTTTGTTTCATTTGGGTTTTTTTTTTTGGTTTTTCTTTAATTTTAAACGGTCCCTTCTGTATGTCTGTCTCCCTAGCCCTTTTAGTCTTGCCTTCTCTCCTTTAATTTTTATAACTCTCCTTTCTCCTTCTCTTTGATTCTGTCTGTCCCGTGTCTTTTTACTGTGACCTCCATTTCTTCTATATTTCAGACTTGCTATTTTCTGTTTAATGCACTGTCCTCTTTATTACTTTCCTTTTCTTTTCTCCCTTCAGCCTTTCTATTTACTTTTCCCTTTTTTTTTATATTACAGGGCTCTGTCATAAAGATCCTAATTAATTTATTTCTACAGGGATAAGATTGTAGACCTTACTTTTTTATTACTATTTTTCTTTAATTTTATATTTGAGATTTGCCACAAGTTCTCCCTTTCTGGAATACCATTTCATCTACTCTAACTTTTCGTTTTTTGTATCCTGTGCAAGTGCCAGAAATGTACCTGTGTCATACCAAGTAAATATGGGTAGTGGATGTAGCCCAGCACTACTGTGTGTCCACACGTAACTTCTTGTTCGAAGGCTTAGAAACTTGAGCTTCTCTGTCAGGCTCAGGACTCGGGTAGGCTGTCCTGTCACCTGAGTTCCTTCCTCTCAAAAATAATTTTTAAATTATAGTCTTTGTTTTGCTCCTTACATCGTATAAGATCAGTAGTATAAGAGACTACCTGCACCTAGTGTAATAGTTTTATAGCAGTTGTCAGAATTTTCCTGGTTTTGCTCAAAGAAAGTTGCTTGCTTTTATGTTGGGTCCTTACTTTGAGGCAGTTGTTCCAAAGAAAGGAATATTTGTACCATATGGCATCTTTATTTAGCTTTTTTGTGGGTAAGTCAATCTGAGAAATGTGGTTAGGTATCATTAAGGTCCATAATCTTAAATGTACAAAAAATACACTCACATGTCTTTAGTATCAAAATTTGAGTGTGAAATAGGTAGTACTATTGGAAAGCTAAATGAGTGGTGAGTCAAAGTAATTAAGGGAAAGTAAATAATCTCTAAGGTTCTCATTCCCCATGAAACTAATTTCATATCTTATCCTTCATGTATTTAAAAATAGTTCCCTGCTAATTCAAGATGCTTGTGTACTATGTGTGTGAAGAGCACTTCAGTTCTATTGAAAGGATGGCAGATTAGGGAGTTATTTTCAATGGGCTAATTTTTAAATTTTTTTTATTTTAAGAGACATATTCATTTGAGCAATGTAAGTGAACAAATCTTGCTGGAAAAACATGTGCATGCTGTGCATGCAAGACAGTGGGTGATTAGCCAATAGTTCTTTTTAATGGCTTATGACTAGAAAACCTTTGGTTTTGTCTTTAAAGGCATATGGATGGCAGTACTTTCTCTACAAAGGTGGGCTTTTTTCCCAGTCTAGTAAGGCCTTAAATGTTCTACCATACATGCTTTCCTGTTCTACCTCTGAAAGATCTGTGTCTTGTTAGTGACTCTACTATTTCGAATATAGATTATTATTTTTTTTTCTTAAACTAATAAAAGAGACCTTGGAAGATGGATGGAATACATTAGAAGGGCTAGACTGCTCTGGAGCTGCAGGTCTGCTGTGCATGAGTCCGACAATGGTCTGATGGGAGGGTGCAAGATTGCACTGTCAACTCCATCAATATCTTGAGTAGCTATCTTGAGAGGGCTAATATATGTTCATGACGTGTCTCCAGGTTTCTATGCCGAAGACAATAAATCTAATTTCTTTTTTTATTTCTGTGTACATCCTGCCCTTTAACTCCTGAGGTTTTCTGTTGCCCAGAGAGGTATATTGCATGCGTAGATTTCTTTTTCTTACTCATGGAGATAGAGGTGATGAAATGAGATGGCAAGGCTGAAATAGCAAAGGGACTCGGGTTCACACGTGCAGCGTGCATGGAGCAAGGTACTGTGCTGAAATATGTGGAGGGACTGCACAGACTCGCTCTGGGCATGTAACGTAAGTGCCTGAATTAGGAGCTTACACTGTATATGTAGTGCAGCCCCTTGGGCTCTGAATTGCCTGCTTCAGTGTCTGAGTATCTGCTGAGTGTACAAGAACCCTACAATTACAAGATTAAGTCATAGCAAAGTTACATGTCTAAAGTAGACAGTGTCTATGTATCCCTTCTGCATCAGATGAGAATGCCATGTGTTATTTATTACATAAGGATGCTAACCTGTTTGATAGTGAATTTAGAGGAGCTGAAGATGGTGCTTTCTTCCAGATCTGCAGCCTTGCAAGACACGCTGGTAAAGCTATTTTTTAAATGCAGGTTAACAGAGGCTTTCTGGTTTATTAACTGCACATCCTCATGCAAGTTTAGAAGGACTGGAACTTAGTGCTTATGCTCTGCTCTCATCCTCATGCTTTCTGAAATCAATGAGGAGTTTGGTGCAGAAAAAGTCAATGCTTGGCCAGAGCCCTGCAGATTTGGTGAAAGAAAATAAAACCATCAGTCAGTATTCCCGAGAGCAGGATAAACCTGTTCAAAGTAAAAGGGAATTCTGTAACCTGTTCTCTGCAGCAGGAAAGCTGCTTTTTATTAATCAATCAAAGAAAATGTTGAAAATAATTGGAAAAATTACTTGAGGGAGGGAAAAGCAGAGTTAGGGAATATTAGTAGGAGGCTGATATTGTTTGTGAAATCAGACTATTCTTAAACCTTTCATAGGGTTTATGTGGTATATAGAAAAAAAAAATAATTCCTTTTTTGCCTCCTGAGAGAAGCCATGATTTTATCTCAGTAATTGAAAATAATCTCTGAAGTTGGCTCCTTAACTAAACTTACATGAACCCCTTTTAAATCATTTGTTATCTTTCAGTGAATTTCTCAATAAATGTTGCTGCCTGCGCTTGGATGGTATGATCCTATATAGAAAATAAGGCCAAGCACATCCTATTCATGACTCAAAGCACAGTATTTCTAGCCTAATTGTGGTGGCATTTGGCAGTGATGCTGTAGTTAAAGGTGCTTGTTGGTGTTTCTATTATAAATTATGTGTACTTGAATGGCTTAATTCATGCTAGGCAGAAGTCTGACTAGCTATCTACTTAGTCAATTTTTTCCCTTCATCAAAAATCCTTAAATGAAGAAAACAGTTTTGAGTTCTGAATTTCTTTGATCATATCTGTATGTCTATTGGTCTATTTCTTACAAAAAATGCTACTCTTTTCCTTCATTTCAAAACTTTCTTCTGTTGTGCAACATGTGTGGTTACTGTTCGATGACTTGGATCACTCTCAGCACTTTGAGTTGCTCAAAGAAAGCCATGCCTGTGAATAGAGGGAAAGGAAACACAGGAACATATGGAATTGTCTACGTTGAGCAATCTGTGCGCAATGCTGTCTGTGAGCAAAGATGATTTCAGTTGCTGCAACTGGGCAATATTAATTTAGGGACTTCTCACTTACCGGGGACATTGCCAAGTGAATTCCTCACAGTTCCATGAACACTGAGCAATCCCTCTAGACATCACTCAATAGTCATATCTGTCACGCTTGCATTAATACACATAAACTATTCTGTCATTTCTTTCTGCATAATGACCAGTGCTAGATCCAGTTGTATTTATTCCACATTTTTGGAAGAGATGAAAAAAACCCAAATGGACCCAACTGGACTCAACTAGCAAATGCTACTAAGTAGTTCCCTCAAAAAAACTGCACAGTGAGTTTTACGGAAATACTGATAAAGGTGAGATTTTTTTAAAGCGTCTCCTATTTAGAGTTCTATTTTTTTTTTTTTTTTAGGCAAAAGGCCTCATCTGAAGTCTGTTAACTTAATGAGAGTTTTCTGAGTGACCTTCTAATGTCTGTTTAAGGCTGCAGAGGCCCCTAAAGTGGTAATGCTGAGAGGTGTAATTGGCCCTATAAATCTCAGTGGGTCATTAATTCTAAATCTCAATAATGTTAAGACCAGGATGCATGTAACTGAAGCAGAGTGATGAACGTAGTAGGAAGATTTATGCGAGCATTGTGTTGCTTTGGTTTGCACAGTAGTAGACGTTATTTGTAGTTTTGGCTTGGAAGCTTGCTTTCTACCTCAGCATCAATTCACATGTATCACCTATGTGTTTCTGGAGATTTATAAATGCATCTTTTTGGGGGAGGTGGCTGGGGATTTTTTTTTTTTTTTTTGTGTATCAGGAGGTAATAGAACATGACTTGGAAAATCCCTGTAAGATGGATATAAGCCCCTCAACTCTCATCATTTGACTGTATAAAAAAAGTTTTCAAAACATTACTGCACCTAACACATTTGCTCCTAATAATGACAGCTCAAATTTTAAAGCACATATGTAAGTTTTTGTTTGGTCTGTGGAGACAGGATCCTGAAGTGTGCAGTGTCCGTAGCTGTCACACAGGTACACCCCAAATGGGGATGCCCATATCAAGGTGTGCTATGAATCCACCATCTCTGCATGTACTCGGTGAGAACTGCCAGCTAATGAAAGCCTTGCCATTATTTACCATGGGGGGGCGGGGAAAAAGCTTGACTTGGCTCAGTGAGAACTTGTATCTTGCTTCTCTCAAGTGGAAATTATTGTAATATGTCCTTATTTCATGGTATGAGGTGGGAGTGGTTGTTGCTATTTAAGTATATAAGCAAGGAGTAAAAAATGAAAATTAACCAATGCAATGGCATGGCTTTTGCCATATGTCATTTGACTGCCAGCCATATGTCCAATCCATCTTAAAGTCCCCTTTGTGCTTTCCCATGCAACAAATTTTACCCTTCTTTGCTTCAATCCCCTGCCAGGGATTGTTCAGAGAGATGATCTTGCATCATACCCCCAAGGCCAAAAAAAACCCCGAATGTGTCCCAGCATAAACAGAACACTGGGAGGAAACAGTTAAGATAAAAAAATACACAACCACACATAGAATAAAGAAATTGGACTTTTAAAAAAGAAACAGGCTATTTATGTGGGAAATCCTGAGTATTGGTGTTTTTATGTAATCTGAGGTGGAAAGGGAAATGTTTGGTATCCCATAGTATTCTGCTATAACAACACATTCAGCTTTCCGAAAAATGTATTTGTCATCATATCTGCCTCCATTTATAACTGAAAAGAGAAATTATAAAAGCTTTTTTCTTGGTCTCTGGCCTTTCTGTGCAAAAACATGTGTACTGCCTTACCAATTCTGAGAGTTTGTTAGAGACTATCCCTATAAATGCTTGTTAGGCACTTAGCAGCAATGGGGGCTCAGGGGAAGGGAAAGCAAAGGCAGGGTTTGTGTGTGTGTGTGTGTGTGTGTGTGTGCGCGCGTGCATGCTTTCCTCCATTCTTCAGGCAAGAATTTCAGTTTCAGTTTGATCTGTAATTTTTTGGCAAAGCAATGACTTTGTAACTGCATCTGTTTTTTGTCCAGTGGATGCCATCAAGCCTTTTACAGTATCTGAAATAGTTCCATAATTTTTTAAAAATCTAACTGTAATCTTATATTGGAGCCTCTAACAAATATTAGTATTCATACACAAAATAATACATGATGTACTCAACCTGCCTAAGCTAGAGCCTGACCCAAGGGCAATGTAAGAGTAGATTAACTGACCAGTTGAGAATTTCCCTCGTAGGGAGCTTTAGATGTGCTTTGGTTCTCTTCTGGAACAAGAAAAACTAAGTCAGAACCTGGGATGAGGAGAAAAGATGTAGCAAGAACTTCTCTGCTTTGCAAGGAGTGATTAAATTCAGAATAGCTGTGAAGCTGCTTTAAGCCAAGCCTATGCTCCTGGCAGAGGACAGGTCCAGTGTGGTTGCAGAAATGATTGGGCTTTGGGGAGCCCTCAGCCAGTCTGAGGGTCACACCAAATATTCCCAAATAAAAGGTTCTAAAATGTTCATGCTACATATGTAACCAGAAAAGATTTGTAGTTATCAAGATGGGTAGTACTTAATTTTGTGTGATACAGTTCCTTCTGCCATTTTTGGGTGTAAGTGAGAATACAGTCCCAGGTTCTAGAATATATAGCATTTTGCTTGCAAAGAAACTTGTCTGAGGATAGCGCAGCTCTCTTTATTTAGCTTTGCTATTTAGTTTATGAAACCTTGTTTGATGTTTTTGTCTTTCTGTTTATGCCACAGACACTTTTTTTTTTAAGCTACAAATATGGTAGCATTGGAGTTAATGTTGGAAAATGTTCTTCCTTTTTCTACATTTGAGCTCCATTTCAGAAATAACAAGATCAGGATAAGAACATTCGCAGGATCAACACACTCCTCTGGGTTGTCATTACAGTGACAGAAAAGAGATGGATAGTGAAAGTTCACTTCTATGTGCTGTATGTGTCATTCCCTTAAATGATATGAATGGGAGAATTATCCCAGTGGATGTCTGTTATGATCCTTCTCTCTGGAAAGGTCGTTGATAATTGCCGTTTATCGTTTTGGAGAGGATTTGTTCAAATATATCTTGAGTATTCATTTTCCATAAATTTGTGTCTAGGGGACTTAAAAGTGACAACAGAAAGAGTGCATGGTAGAAAATAACTGTTTGCACAAAAGCAATTTTCAGTATCTTATAAGTGAAGGAAGGAAAGAAGAGGGAAAGTCCTTCTTCATGATGTTTTTTCCCAACTTCAGCTCTTTATTTCCTGCCTCAAAACCTCCCTTTCTGCCTCTCTGTCCCCCTGAGTCCTGGTTAGGGACAAGAGGTCCTTTCACTTGGTGAAAGCTGAGGAAAGCTCAGTAGCATTCCTAAGAACTTTGCAGTCCAACTTTTTCCTTTGTGTGCAGTAAAGTACTTCTTTTTTTTCTATTTAAAGTTTTTGTTGTTGGTTTTTAGGTATTTTGACTGAATCTTCAATGTTCTTTACATCAAAAATGTTAGTGTTCCTTTTTACAAGCTCTTAGAAAAACACATCCAAGGGGAGGAAAAAAAATGTATAGTTTGTATCTTCAGACTGCTGCTATATTGTGATAAGAGTATCATTCTGACTAAGGTTTGATTTCCAATCTTATTTGTTTGGCTGTACAAACTTGTATGTCATATACATATCACGGAAGATTATTGTGCCTCGGTTCAGGGAAATTTCTTCTCAGAAAGCAGTTGTAGATCTTACTGTAGCGTCTAACAGGAATTTTAGGCCAGTTTAGAGTAAGAGGTTAAAAAAAAAAAAAAAAATCCCTCATGAAGAACAACATACTTGGCTTAATTTTATATGTCATTGCACTTCTTTTTAATGCCATTGGGCCTCTACGCAGGGAATTTGAAAATAGAATTGCGTCTCTTAATTTGGGGGGATTTAGGAAGAACTGAAGGAAAGACACGCTCTGGTTGTGTTTGATTTCAAGGTTAGACCAAAACTACTGAAAGCTGTGTTAGACAGAATCTTTTTCCATACAGAGAAGGAGATGTGGTGATGTAATTACTAGAACACTCCTGCTGTTTCACCTAGGTTCTGCATTTGTTTGGCCATTAACTGTTCAATACACCTTCATCCGGGGTGGAAAAACCCAAGAATGAATCTCCTGTTACAAGAAAGCAAGTGTTTTTGATGCTAGCTCATTCCCCTATTGATATAATTACATGCCACAAACACAAGCCTTTTTTCATTTTGGGGTTGCTGATTTCTGGATTCACCAACGGACTTGCTTGAACTTTCAAAAACTCCTTGAGCAAGGAGTGAGAGTTGGTTTGGAAACTGTTGTATTTATGGAATCTCAGCATTCAGTTTATGAATTCTGGTTCAGTTGCTTTATCATGGGATGCCTCAGGTGATAGGCTGTTGGGGCCCGGAGGAGGAGTGATGGGTGACTGTTAGCCTCGATGGTGCCCACTGAAGTGGGAACAACTGGTGCTGGAGTCTTAGGAAAAGAGGCTTCAGCCAAATTACTCTTCAGGGAAAGCAGTGGGAACATTCAGTATTTTTCCAGAAGCAGAACAAAGAAAGTTTTATAAATAAGACCCAGGGGAACTTGCTGAGCTTCAGGAAGCTAGGCTGACTTCTGCAGGAAAGAAGTTTGCTTTGCTTGACTGTCCAGCCTAGGAGGAAGGAAATGCCCCATTGGAGTGATAGGGCAACATGATGTGATACAGTAGAGGAGTCATATGTGGGGAAAAAAATGATCCCATATTTCTGTTAGGTTTCTTGTTTCAGTGTAAACGTACTTTAGGAAAGGGAAGCAGAGAAATACAAGTCTAGGTAAGGTAAAACTGATTGTGTTAGCTCTGAACTATAAACCCTGAGTGTCTATAAGAACATAGCCCTGGGAAAGACTATGATTTAGCTAGCATGCAGTCTTTAGTATCTTTGCATGCACGGATCGCATTTCTTTGAAGAGATAATGGATGGGAGGGCTATCTAAAAAATGTGCCACACGGGTCGGGTAAACAGCAAGCACTGCCTACTAAAGGCTGCTTAGGGACACCCTGGCTGAATGCGTTGGGACCTGAATGCAGTCAGCTTACTGAATGTCTACCTGGGAAACGCTGCCCGAGCTTTTTGAAAATGTGTGGAAATACGCCATCCAATTCAGATCAATTCCCTTAGAAAAAGGTAGGGAATTTTACTGCAAATTCTGTCTTGAATGATACAGTTTGAGAATCTATGCTCATATTAATCATAGAATCATAGAATACCAGGTTGGAAGGGACCTCAAGGATCATCTGGTCCAACCTTTCATGGCAAAAGCACGGTCTAGATATGATGGCCCAGCACCCTGTCCAGCCCAATCTTAAAAGTGTCCAATGTTGGGGAATCCACCACTTCCCTGGGGAGATTATTCCAATGGCTGATTGTTCTCATTGTGAAAAATTTTCCTCTTGTGTCCAACTGGAACCTCCTTAGGAGTAACTTGCACCCATTACCCCTCGTCTTTTCCATGTGACTCCTTGTAAGAAGGGAGTCTCCATCTTCTTTGTAGCCACCCTTTAAATACTGGAACATGGTGATAAGGTCTCCCCTCAGCCTTCTTTTCTCAAGGCTGAACAAACCCAGTTCTCTCAGCCTTTCCTCATGTGGCAGGCTTCCCAGTCCTTTGATCATCTTTGTAGCTCTTCTCTGGACCCTCTCCAGCTTGTCCACATCTTTTTTGCAGAGTGGGGACCAAAACTGCACACAGTGTTCCAGGTGTGGCCTGACAAGCGCTGAGTAGAGTGGGATAATGACTTCTTTATCTCTGCTGGTGATGCCCTTGTTGATGCAGTCCAGCATCCTGTTGGCTTGCTTTGCCGCAGCAGCACACTCTTCACTCATACTGAGCTGGTTGCCCACCAGGACCCCCAGGTCCCTTTCCACAGAGCTGCTCCCCAGCCGGGTAGGTCCCAGCCTGTGCCGCAGTCTTGGATTATGTTTTCCCAGGTGCAAGACCTTATACTTGTCCTTGTTGAACTTCACAAGGTTCTTGTTAGCCCACCCTTCCAGCCTATCCAGGTTTTCCTGCAGGGTGGCTCTCCCTTTCAAAGTGTCCACTTCCCCACTCAGTTTGGTATCATTGGCAAACTTCATCAGGGTACACTTGATCCCATCATCCAGATAACTTATGAAAATATTAAACAGCGTTGGGCCCAATATCGATCCCTGGGGGACTCCACTTGTGACAGGTTGCCAGTTTGAAAAGGAGCTATTTACCACGACCCTCTGGGTGCAGCCTGTCAGCCAGTTCCCCACCCAGCGCATGGACCACTTGTCTAGACTGTAAAGCATCAGTTTCTCTAGGAGGAGGCTGTGGGAAACCATATCAAAAGCCTTGGAGAAATCCAGGTAGACAATGTCCACTGCTTGCCCCGTATCAACTGAGCAGGTTACTTTGTCATAGAAGGCGATCGGGTTTGTCAAGAATGATTTGCCCTTGGTGAATCCATGCTGGCTTTTCTCAATCACGTGCTTCATTTGACTTGTGATACTTCCCAGGAGGATTTGTTCCATAACTTTCCTAGGGACTGAAGTAAGAACGATGGGCCTGTAATTTCCTGGATCCTCCTTTAAGCCCTTCTTGTAGATGGGGGTGACATTAGCCTTCTTCCAGTCCTCTGGGATTTCCCGTGATCTCCACGGCTTCTCAAAGATTATGGAGAGTGGCCTCGCAATCATGTCAGCCAGCTCTCTTAACACCCTTGGGTGGATATTGTCAGGGCCCATCGATTTGTAGGGGTCAAGCTCCTGTAATAGTTCACATACCAACTCTTCCTTCACTGATGGTGGGTCTGTGTTTGCATCAACCTGGATTTTTGTTCCCAAGGCCTGGAGCCCAACAGTGCTGCTAAAGACAGAGGTGAAGAAAGTGTTGAGAACCTCTGCCTTTTCAGTGTTGTTGGAGACTAATTCACCTCTCCTGTTTAACAGTGGGCCAATATTCTCCTTCTGTTTCTGCTTGTTATTTATGTACCTGAAGAACCCTTTCTTGTAGTTTTTGACATCTCTGGCCAATTTCAATTCAAGCTGAGCTTTTGCTTTTCTAACTTCATCTCTGCATGCCCTGACAATGCCCTTGTAGTCCTTGACAGCTATTTGTCTGCTTTTCCATCTCTGGTACGCTTCTCTTGGTTTTGAGCTGACTCAGAAGCTGGCAGTTAAGCCAAGGGGGTCTCTTGCTCTGCCTGCTTCCCTTACCTTTAAAGGGGATGAACAGTTTCTGTGCTTCCAGGAGGGCGTTCTTGAAAAAATCCCAGTGCTCGCTAGCTCCTCTATCCTCCGTGGAAGCTTCCCCTGGAATCGCTCCCAAACATTGCCTAGTCCTGAATACCAGCTTCACCAAGAATTAGAATAAATACTTCCTTTATGGGTGAGCGAAAGCTATTCTTCTAATCAAGAACCAGATAGAAGGATAGTTGTGTTTGTCATATACTAAATGTAAATCTGAAGCAAATGGTCTACAGACCCTGTTAGTTCCTGCTGTGGCTCAGAGATCTGGAATCCTTTCTCAAGGGTGCATTTGCCAACAAGTAGGGCTTCCATAGTGTAAAACCCATCAATCATCTGCTTGTACATCTGCAGCGTGCAGCACAGCCAACAGGGCATGAAAATCTAGACTGCCATTTCTTGGAACTAGAGGAGGTAGAAAAAGAGGCAGTGTATTTACTGAGAGCCTCTGTGTGTGAGAATGTCATCACAGCCTTCATATCTTCATATTTTTATTGGTTAGTTGTGGGTTTTTTTTTTAAACTGTCATATGTGTCAGTTTCTAAGATGTCTAGTAAACTACATGACCAAAACTGTTATGTGTCCTAGATACTCTTGATGTCTTTGATGTCACTGAGGAAATGAGGAGGCAGTTTGGATCTTGAGAACGAGTAGGCTGAATTCATCCCAGGTAAATTTTAAAGTGTTTAAAAAGGCTATCTATTCTAGAAACATATGTCACCCAACTTTTCTTTGAATGAAGAGAGGCAGATACCTTTATAGGTATAGATTTTGGTCTTAGTGTGGCTGACATCTTCTAAGGATACCTGTTTCTTTGCACTGACTAAACAAAGAGTCTAGGATGATTACGTACTCAATTCAGGTCCTTCAGCTGGAACAACATTTAAGTGGAAACTCTCTTCGATACTGTGGGAGTGGTGAACAGCACCTTCCCTCCAGCCTTTCTTCACCAACTATATACTGTCGTGCAATAATTTGAAAATAGATGGACTTCCTAGACAACTGAGATAGCTAATGATTGACCTTCAGCTGTGTTGACAAAAGGAACAGGTCAGGGTCTAGAAGAAATGCTGACCGTCCAGGGCCTATTGCAAGTAGAAGCAAGAAAGAAAAGGGAGTGGCTGTAACTCATTGGTGCTTTCTGACAATCTTTGAAGGTACAGAGCAGAGACGACAGCTAGGATGTGAGCAATGAAGTGAGTACTTCCCTGTAAACTTGCTAGGCAACTTTGGAGAGTGACTTCAGGGGCTGAAGAATGATATGCTCCTGTACAGGTGCTTTAGGTTTGCCCAACTCCAGTGGAGGAGATGACAACTCCATTTTGAGGAAGAGTAAGGAAAGACATGTCGCTGATTGGTTTCAGTCCAAAGAGGTAACTTTCCTTTTGAGTGCACTCAAAGGTGCACTTTAGAGGGGAATACATGAAAAAAAGGGGTACCTTTGCTGGGTGTACAGTTAAGAATCTGGGTGTAACTCTATGGAGGGATCAGTACTGTGCATATATTTCATATTGCTGCGAGTTGGAATCTTTTAAAAGGAGCTCATTCACAACTTTATTATAAGTTAAACAAATTATACTTTTGATCATTTAACTACTAATATTTTATTGAAGAACATTATTCACTAACTATAAATGCACTGGGCAGTACTCATATATGATTAACAATTAATTCATATAATTACCACATAAAACACATAATAAGTATTACTTTAGTGCATGAAGTTTGCTGAGCATAATGCTATTGGCGCATGATCAGAGCACATGCCTTCCATGCTTCTTGCCTATCTTTCTGTTCCTCTGAAGTAATATCAGGTATAGGAACTGGAAATTGTTTAACTACAAGTTAATAACATTCGTAGGGCCCGGTGTCTCTGGGGGACCTCCCCGAGACAGACTCCAAGCAGCTTGTGTCTGCAAGTTCAGACTCTCTGCTAGCTCTTTCCTCTGAAGTGTCTGGCCTCCTTTGTATTTGCTAGCAGGCATTAAATCAACTCAAGGTTATTTCTGAATTATTTAGAGTTCATTAGAGAAAATCATAAGGAAAAATAAATAGGTCAGAAAACAAACACTGCTGGTCCAGAACTCTTTGATGAACGTAGGCAGCTAGGAGGTGGGTATAGGTTCAACTATCAATTTAAGGTGCAGAAAATTGCCTCTGGGATACATCTTTCACTGATATTTAGGAATGACTTTGAAGGCCATTCTCACACAATTGGAGCCGAGTGAGCACTTTTTCTACCACGTACTTTAAATCTGATAGGCGTTCCTGCTCTCCTAGTCACAAACAGAGCAGGACCTTTCTGGAAATCAGGCTCATCTTTTCCGCTGGCCTGGGAGGAGTGTAGAAGTCTGAAAGAGGCAGCATGGGGCTGATGCTGTCACCCTGCCCCGTGCTCAGGGGTAGGTCGCTCGGTGAGGTCCAGGACCCAGGAGGGTTGGGCTGGGGGACAGAGGGGCCCTGAGATCAGAGAGCCGTCAGGATCAGGCTCGGACTGTGCCTGAGGGTGTAACATCTAAAAGGAGTTTCCTCTTAACTTCAAGTAGGCAGATTATTCTTTAACTGCGTCACCTGTGTATTTTCCTTTCTTGTTTGGTTTCTGGCAGTGGGATATTGGTCTAGTCCTGCACAGCAGCTCTGGTGCGTTTTTGAGATGCAGAATTGGAAAATCTCTTTAAGAATCAATATTAAGAAATGAAATATTAAGCTGTGTTCCAAACGAAAATGAATTTGAGAGAGCTTTTTCCTGTTTTCTGCTCCTGTAAATCTCTCTGTAAAGAAGCCGCTATTTTTCAACATCTGGGGCTTGTAATTTTTTGATCGTTCGTAGGTGGCAGGACGCTGCCTGGCTGTGGTGAGTATCCCAGGATGCTGACATGCTGCATTTCCATGTCGGTTCAGCAACAGGGAGAGTTGAGTGGGATCAAGGGGGGCTGTGTTTTGTGTGGGGCCTTCTCTACAACAGGAATCGTATGAGTGAAAACTAGCATTGTACATTCTTAATTCCACAGTGGCAGTAAGAGGAGTATGCCTTAGTGGTATTCTAGCTAGCTCACCGTATTTTGAATGTCTTTATTAGATCTGAAACTTTTTAACAAGTGCTTGTTTCAGTCTGTGTCCTGAGCCCCCCCCACATCTATTATATGCCATGGAGGCTATTAAAGCTTAGCTTAGGTCCCAGTATCATTCCCTGTATTACAATAACTTAGTTTTTGGCTGAGGGCGCTTCTGAGAACTAATCTGTGATGTGTTTACTTTGGCTGGAGGAGTTGAAATGCTTTAAAGAAAAAAAAAAAAATTAAAAGCTCCCCAAATGTTCCTGCAGCTTTGCTTTCTGCTCTTATTATGCTAATCTGATTGTTTTTAATGTGAGGGCTTCTTTTGCCCTGGGTCCTATGTACTCTGCAGTGTCATAAAAGGTATACCACTTTACAGCTAAGTAATGTTGACTGCCTTGTAACTTAGAAAACCTGAGGTTCTCAGTTGGAATACTGCACTCTGTATGAATATGTCCATTTTTTTCTCTTTCCTAAAATGTAGGAAGTCACCACATTTAATGTCTATGATGTCTTAGCAAGATGTCTAAGAGGCTAAGTGGGCAGAAGCTTAAGAAGCACAAAAAGATTTACTTTCATATTCAGTTTTTTTGGTCTTTGGAAAAAAATTTTCTTATATGCCTTGTTGGCTATTACCATCACTTAGTTAACAGGTGAACTAATGTACCATTAGAATTAATTGTCCTGTCTCTACTTTCTCTTTCTGGGGCAAAGAGATTAAGAAGTGACGGTGAGATATTTGTCAGTATGTGCAAGTTTCATTTCTTTGCTCTGTGTTAGTCAAGTTCACACCTGTGCACAGTGCAACCGTAAAGGCCGTTCTTGCCTATTCTGTGGACTTCCCTTAGAAAAGACCACGCTAATGTTCACACTAATTCAAGGCGTAATGTAGATCTCTCCTTCAATATGCTCGTACAATTCTTACAAAGGTTACCTAGAATTATAGTTAAGAAACTCTATTTCCTTCTGCTTCCCGGTTCCTTCCGAGAAATCCCACTGGGTAATAATTTACCTTCGGGCTTTCTAGTGAGTGGTTCAGGCAAGTAGGTTCCTTTCCATGGCCGCGTCCATTTAATGTATAGACAAAGCTGGCAAAGGAGAGTGCAGCTTGGGATTCATTGATGCTGTGGTGCTGATGATATGCAGGCCCGCTGCCTTCGCGCTGGACCCAGCTGGTAATTTCCTAATGTTTGGCTGGGGCCTGGGCTTGGATGAAAGGGAGCTGGCTATAGCTCGGGCCAGATAATTTGGAGATGCTAATGGCTCGTTTGTTAAAACAAGTAGAGGGCTTGGCAAAGAGAAAGGGAGTTTCTTTCTATCTTGTCTCATCCCTCCCCTCCGCTTTCCAACTTCGCCTGCTGTACACCCAGAGGGTGTTCATTCTGTGGGTGCTCCTTGGAGTCCTCACGGACACTGGTCACGAATGCCCATTGCCATCGGGTTTTTTTCAGGATTACAAGTGTTTCTTGTGAAGATAGATCTTACTATCATTGTACATATTTCCATTTGGTGCAGTCTGGCTTGTTGCAGTGGCTTGCCCACGAGTATATCTTTGTAAACCACTTAAGAAGAGAGAGAGAAAGAAATGTCAGCTGTTGGAGGCTATTGACTGCCAGTTACTGATTTGGGCTGGCTGGCATGAACACATTTATGTCTGTGGTTAAAAGCAAGCTCTAGATTTCGTTTCTCTGCTGGCTTAGATTCAAGGGGCTTTACATAGAGTAGTGTAGCTTTACATGTGATTTCTGCCTGGAGTTCAGACTGCAGCTTCCTCACGTGCATTCGTAACAGGTGAGGTCTGTCTACACGTATGTCTTTAGCATGTTAGTCTAGATGAAGAGCGCACGAGGCTCTCTGCTTCAGGGCCATGCATGCTTTCTGCTCCCTATGCCGAAACCATCATGCACTGATCATGTTTCCTCACTGAGAGATCAGTTGCAGAAGGAAGTGAACTTTCTGATTATGAGATTATGGCTTCTGTTATGGCAAGTAAGTATCTCATGTTGCTTCTTAAAGAAGGGAATTCTGTACTCAGATTATCTGTCTGTCTTCAGTAGAAGTGCCACAGCAAAACAGCTTGAGGTTAGTTATTTTAAGCTGTTTATCAATGTGATCAACACTGGGTTTAGTACTGTGTGAAGACAATTTCTTATAGCAGTCAGACCCTAATTCTCTACTAGTTACAGAAGAATTTTAAAGCACGCAACACAAAGGTGATTTTTTAATATGTATATAAACGTATATGTAATACATTTTTACTCACTCCATATCCACTAGCTCCAGTTTAGAGACATATGGCTGCATGTTTTACAAGCCGTAGCTTCTATTGTCAGCCGTAAGTAGGAAACATTATGGAAGTGACACTGGGATGGATCACTGTGGTCAGGTCTGCATTTGGGTGGGGCAGATGAAATTCTGCCAGGTAGTAATGAAGAAAAGATATTTCTAACCCCTATTCACAAGTGAGGTGTCCAAGCGTAGAGATATAAATTTGAACATGCACCAAGAGGCACGGGATCTCATTTAAAGTGCTGCAAACTTAGTTAAAATACGCCCATTGACAGCTCTTGCCGTCTTGGATCCAGCCCAGAATGAACACATCTGAATACTAGAAAATAAATCGGAAATGGACCTTGAAGTGGGCTTTCAGGTTTGTGTACAGGGTTTACTTACATAGGTGTTTATTGTTTTAGTAGAAGACTATTTGATACTTGCTTTATATTTCAAAAGATTCTCTAATTAACTGCAATTAGAATATTATTAGTTTAATGAAGTTTTTCTTTTAAATTAACAGAAACTGTGCTGTGTTATAAACATGTGGTTTTGGTCACTTAGTAGGGATGGTAAAAATCCTCCAACATAATTTCCTTTAGCTGGCATTTTACAAGTTATTTTTTTCATTTGCAATGTATATGCATCATAAAGGCATCAAAGTAAAGTATAACTGAAATAACTTTGTTTCCAGGGCGATTTTTTCCTCATTTATTTTTATGCATTCATTATTTCATATGCCCTTAATTGAACTGGTTTAGTTTAATCATTTGTATCACTTTACAGTGGTGAGTTTGTTCTTGTTGCAGTTTCGGCTTTGTCATTTCACTTAGCACTTTGGGGGGGGAAGTCAGAATGTTAAATAGGTGTAGAAAAGAGTTGCTGTACATCAATTTTGATTGTCCTGGAAGCACTACACAGTTTAGATCTATAAACACACATACAGATATTTTAAGCACGGAGGCAATTCCGCTGAACTTGATGAGTCTGTTTTCAAAGTTAGAGGAATGAATTGGAGTTTCTAAGCAGTAAGCACACAGACCCTCTCTTGTCTCTGAAATTCATTCCAGTGTGGCTTACTAACGTAGGGATGTATTTTCTTTTAATCAAACTAATAGGAAAAAAGTTAGAGGGAAGCAAGGTCTCCCAGCAGCATGAAACCGACAGTTTGAAAGATGCTGCGTGTGGTCCATTTTGCAGCCAATGCCCCTTCTATCCACAGCTGACAGCAGCAGAACAACAACAAAATCTTGCTGCTTAAATTTGATGGTTCATCTGTAGCAATCAGCTGGTTTTGGTTAGTAAATCGCAGTAGCTAATAAGAGGTTTTAATATATGATACTATATTTTAATAGCTATCTGGTGTAACTATTAAGTTATAATATTGCCCATTAAACTTTCTTACTAATTACTGAAAATTTTCTTCTGAAAAGGTGATTCCCCACTCCCATTTCCTTTTGTCCCTAGAGAAGCTTTATTAATTTCAACAGAGAATTGCTAGTGATGCTGTTTCCTTTTTACAAATATGTTGGAGCTCCTTTTAGTAGGGTCTCTGGGTGTTTCTGGAAGTAAAGACATTAAAAAATAAAGACGAGTCAGGTTTTTCAGGGAGGAAGGAGAAGAAACAAAATAGGAACGCTGAAAATCAAGGTGAAGACTTAATAGAGCTCAGGGAATAAAGATATCCATACATGAGGTGGGGGGAAAAAAAGACCACAATGAAGAGGGAAGAGAAAGAAAATAACAAAATAAAGCAAACTGCTGTGCATTCCCCAGGATATACAAAGAGCCCTAAGTAATGCCTTCAAAAGCAACATTTTCTACATGTTGTGATGGAACTTGGAACATTCTTGTTTTTGACCAGCTTTTCTCACAATTGAAAAACAGTTTACCAAGGATTTCTTTTCTTTTCTACAGTACTTCCACTCAGGAATTCCATGTTCATGCAGGGGAAGATTTATTTCTTGCAAAAAGTATCTTTCACTGGAGAAATGAAAATGGTGCACTTGGAATCCCATACTTAACGTTAGCATCACATTACCCATATTGAGCAGAGCAGAGGCTTTGTACTCCCTGCTAAAACTCCAAGAACTTAAAAGTTCTTCTAAGACAGCACTAGTAAAGATCAGTATGTTGTTAACACTGTGAAAGCACTAAAGATGCAACGGTCCCTGAGCACCATCAAACAGAGGACGAGATCTTCGTGTCACGGAAAAGCCAAGAGTTCCTCTGGCTCCACTTTGGGGAACAGAGAGATCCTGATACCCAGCAGGAACACAATACAGCAGCGCGGTAAAGAGCACTTCTGCGAGTAAAACCCTTCTACGTGATAATGCAGTAGGACTGTATGTAGAGGACTACAAAAGTTTGTTTTAAATACCCAGTGGCAGCTGACTTTTTGCACAGAAAGAAACAAGATTCTTTTGTTGTTGTTTTCTGGGGCCCTTCTACTTTTCCCACCCTCTATGTTCTCCAAGTGACACATCTGTGCCAGGCAATTTCAGCACAGTGACAACTGTTTCCTTGCAAATTTCAGATCCTCTCCATGAAAGAACCATTGCGACTTCCTCTTTTAATCTCATTTTGCATCCCAGTCCTCTCCCTGCTGAGAAACCTGTTCCTCCTGTTTCACAAGGTCAGACTAGTGGTACCACATTTGCCTATTTTTTTCTTTGAAAGGAGCGTGATTATCTTCAAAATTATGTTAAAAAACATAATTTTGAATCATCAAGTAAGGGGGAAAAGCAGAGCAAATCTGATCATCTGACTTAATACTTTGTGGGGGACATTTTCCAAATTTAGATGTTTTTTTAAAAAATACACTGAGATAATAAGGCATATTATTAACAAGCAGTAATTTATGCTCCTGGCATAAATCCAGCATGAGTGTTGCAAGGTGCAGAAGCTTTCTCCAAGCAACCTGTATTCAGCCATCGATACTTTCATAATCTCTGAGGAAGTAAATCGATAGATACTGATCAATCTGGTCTGTTTGGTAAATTCTTTGAACAAGCTCTGTGTTTCTTGGTAACATATACTGCCTGAGGACTGCTGTAAAATTATGCAAGATATTAGCCTACCTGTCTGTCACTACCAACTAGGATTAAAATGGACTGTAAAGAAAGGTAAAGTAGGCCATATTTTAGGATGATCCCCAAGTGTATGCAACATGGAGAACGAAGTGATGAGTCTTCCAGCACTGTTTAGAAAAGCAGTGCTTTATCAGTGCTGCCACAAAGACTGGCATCAGTACAGCAGCTGTTTGCTCTTTTCCTCAGCCTTTAGACTTAACAGCCAGAGCACACTGGGGAGAGAACATTATCAACTGTAAAATGTGCGACATATCACTGGGACAAGTCGAGAAGCTCCAATGATTAAATGTTTAGTGGCCTCTTGGTAGCATTACAGGAGGAACCTTCCTGGCCTGTAAACTCCTCTGTAAAGAGAGAGGAAAGGAAAGTTGAGGTGCCCAGACACCCACCCAGCCGCTCTCTCCCCCCCCCTCTTCAGCAGGATGGGGAGAAAATAAGATGAAAAAAATCAGGGGTTGAGATCAAGGCAGTCTAATGACGAAGAGCAAAGGCTGTGTGCGGAGGCAAAGCAAAAAGATGTATTCTTTACTTCCCATCAGCAAGCGATGCCCAGCCCCTTCAGGGGAAGCAGAACCCCAGTAGCATAGCAGTTGCTTCGGAAGACAAACTTGTTAATAAGGAATGCCCCCACTCCTCCTCCTTTCTCTTAACTTTTGTTGCTGAGCGTGACATCGTATGGTACGGGAGAACCCCTTGGTCAGCTGGGGCCGGCTGTCCTGGCTGTGTCCCCTCCCACCCTCTTGCCCACCGGCCTTTGGGGGGTGTTGGAGACGCAGCCTCGGTGCTGCGCGGGGGCTGCTCAGCGGCACCCAACGCATGGGTGGGTTATCCTCACCCTCCTAGCCACTACAGGGGCTGCTATGGGGAGAGTTAACCCCATCCCAGCCAGACCCAATACAGAAGAGAAAGAAACGCAGCCACGAAGAGGCAAAAGGATAGCAAAGCTGTCCTTGCAGAGATAGAAGACAGCAGGAACGGTACCAAAGAAGCCTCAGTGTACCGAAGCAGCTTGTGGAGTTGTGGAGAAGGTCAGTACTAGTGGTGAGTGTGCGAGTGCAATCCAGCACTAGTATAGCCATGTCCTGCAGTCTCCACAAAGCAATTTTTAGAAGAAGTCAATGACTGTTCAAGGTTTTCAGCAGATGTGCAATACTTTCAACATTTGATGCCCAGAGCTAGTAATGATCGTAAATTCAAAGACTTAAACTTCTGCAATTAATAATGATGGCTCCTGGCAGTACTGTTCACCACCCTAAGGAAAAGACAGCAATCAAAAATCCTACATGTATAGATACTTGTGATCAAACAGCACAATCATCAGCAACATTTTAAAATGTGACAATGTATATATGTGGAATAAAGTTTGAACTATTCTGTGATGTGGTTAGTTACTACGGGAAAAATCTGCACATATTTATTTGTGCGGTAAGTGGCTCTATTACTCATGCTGTTTCTTCAGTGAGTTATTTTTGACTAAAGTGCCACAGTTTCACAAAATGACCCATCAACTTATAATAAAATGCCCTTTTAGTAAGTTACGGCTGAAAGGATGTACACAGAAAGTAATGAAAATCTACCAGGCTTCATAACGCAAGTTTTCATTTCCGTTCTTTCAGTCTGTTGCAAAGTTTCCTGACAGGGCATCCATAACAGGGCCCTCATAATTTGCTTAGGAAGCTGCCTTTGCTGTATTTAACATTTTTTGCGCAGTATCTTGTATTTCTGTATCCCACTTCATTAATGAGGTTGAAAAACACTGCTATTGCGAATTAGTTATGGGTCAACAGCTGCTAATTTTACAAGGCTGTACCATTTCCTTCTCAGCTTTGCAGACGTGCTCATATCTCATTCTGTGCCTGCCCAGGTAGATGTGAATATCAAGTAGAATCCAGAACTAATTTTTTTTTTTTTCTTTTTGTTTAATCCAAAAGCCCAGCCAATGGTTCTACTAAAATTTGGAAGGATAAATTAAGTATTCTAAAAGCGAAGGGTTGTACGTATAGCTATTCTGATAAAAGGATAACAGTTGTGAGGTTTTTGGAGAAAAAAGAAAAAAATATATCCTAGCACTCAAGGATGTGTCCAGCCTGTGTGAATATGAGACAACCTGGTGTGGTAAGCATGCTGTTGAGAAACTTCTTCTGTTTATGAACAGTGATTCACGGTGTTGGTCACAAGAACCATCTCATAGCACGTCAGTGATGTCAGGAATATCAGAAACCACTCCCCATCTTCTACCCACCAACTCTCTAGGAACTTAAATTTTTTGGCAGTTTTGTGACTGGTGGCAGTGATATTTTCTTTACTGCAAATCACCTCTTTGGGAGAACAGTTCCAGCACCAGGCTGGGTAGCTACTGACCAGGCATGACTGCCCCAGAGGAGAGTAGAAAGCTTTTAGAGAAATACATTTCTCCCTATTGAAAGAGAATTTCCTTCCTCCCTCCACAGTTTTGAGGCAAGATCTGCATAGATATCTAGAAGCAGTTATTCTGCAGTGTGTTGCTCATCTCCATCATTTACCTCCCAACCTTCCAAATTCATTTTGCCCCCAATATACAGCTACTGAGGGAGCAGTGAAATGCAGACTCTGTTGTTTCTCAATGGTCAGCTTAGGTTTCCTCAACCTGGAAGCAGCAGTTTCCTGAAAGATGCTGTGCCAGGGAAAGTTCATCTTGCCCTCTTCTTGTGCTCCTTTGTCTAGAGGAGCTAAGAAACCTTCTGGCTTCTGCTACAGCTGTGTGACTTTTTGCAAATATAACGTGTTAGTGACTGCCAGGGGAGGCGAACATAGTATTTCCTCCACATTAGTTGGTGTAAGTTTGAAAATGCTGCTATGATCCACAAAGAGAAAGAAAAAGCTGTCCATGAAATGTTAGGAAAGAATCTGGGGAATTATCTAGTTTGACCAATGTGGTTCATAGCTGTGGGTTCAGTGGGAAGCTGGTGAAAGCCAGATGTGTGGATCCAGTTATTTAGAAATGTTTCTTGTACCATAGCATGAGAAGGAGGGATGAGAGGAGAGCAAGCCCAGCAGACCTCGCCTGTAGACAAGGCCAGGACCTGCCCCCCCCAGATTCTCACTTCAGGCCTCCTGAATCTGAGATTCTCAGGGCTTGTCTACATATTACCTTACAAAAGATACCTTGTGCCCTTGCTAGCGTCTTTATAATGAAGCATCAGGAGGAAACATATCTATATAAACAGTGGATTGGGATATTTTTTTTTTTTTTTTTTGGTTGGTTTTCTGGGAAGACCAAAGCTCAAACCTGCTTTTGTGAGGATTTGAAGGACTAATAAGGTCACATTTCTTCTTTTATTTATGGGCTTGGTATGACTTGGAGCTCAGTTCGGCAAACATGTAGGCGTATTGCTGGTTCTAGACACTCTCACTGATGTACCTCAGGTTGCAAACTACCTCAAGCAGATTCAGTAAGGTCCTCTTAGAGATTTTTGGGCCATTTTTTAAACGCACGATCTTTTGGCCTGAATGAACTTCACATGTAGTTGTGCTTTAGGAATTTTTTCAGCCAGCAGCTGACTATTTTCTTGATGCCTTGGAGATGTGTGTTTATCGAAGACCTTGAATAAAGCAACCTGATTGTTGTAGTTCAGCTGGCAGGAGGGTGGGCCGGTGAATAGGCACAGGCAGTGCCAGTCTCTGCCACCAACATTTCTTCCTGCTTGGGATGGTGATATCCCCAGTCCTCACTGGTAGGCTTTCTGTCCCTTTTTACAGCAAATGGTACTCTGAACAGAAACAGTCCTGTGCCTGAAGTGGAGAATAAGGAGTTGTGAGGGTTCCAAAACCAAACTGTTGGGTCCCAGATGTCTACTGAGTAGATTTGTATGTCTTCTAGAAATCTACTCCAAGATACATCCATCTTTGCATGTCGTTCTCTTTTCTGTACATCTATCTATTGTGAATATCCTCAATATTAATTAAAAGTCACTAAACCCACAGTTGATTCCAACAGAACGCCTTTTTTTTTTTCATGTGTACAGTGTTGTTTTTCTCTTTTTTCTTTTATTCTCTTCTCCAAAAAAAGCCAGAAAAAGTAGTTGTAACCAGCATTGCAGCTTTGGCTAAACTCAGAAAAGCAAAGCTGAAGATAAAGTTGAAAAGAGGGTCTAATAATTAACTATTCAGCTCATTTTGTTGGTGGTGATTACATTAGTGTCCAAGAAAATGTGTGATCTTATATATTACGCATGCTATAGTCCTTAGGCATAATAGGGTTAGTTGAGGACAGAGTGTCAGATGTAGTATCTGTCATTACTTCTCATTTGCCTAGTTGCATGCTGTTGTGGATTTGTGTTGAACTATTAATACTTCAATGTAGGTTTTTCTCTGAGTCGGTGACTTTTTAAAAAAAAATAAAAAATCTTGGCATGCTTTATTTCCCTGTCATTTTCAATAGCAGAAATGTTTCCTGTTAAATGCAGTTTGTTTCCCATTTTGATTCTTCTTTAAAGAAAACAGCATGTTAAAGTGAATGGTACAAATTCAACTATTTGCTTCTCTTTTGTAAATGTTGATATTGTGTGTTATTAATTACATTGCTATTGTATGGTAAAAAATATTTTTTTCCTGTTCAGTAACTCTACCTTCTGTTGTGTAACTGTTCCATAAAGGTCATCTTTTTACCAGACAATAATCTTAAATGTCATGCTTTCCAATATGTTTAACCACTTCATATCTAGGTATATACTTGGTGGAGCAGAGCACTTTGCTAAATGAGTTTCGGAGATTGGCAAAGTAATTTAATTCAAAATAAATTGAACTTCAGTATTCTTCTTCCTGTGCCTGTACCTTGCTACTTTGATATCATCAGTCAATCTTGAGAATACATATAGTTGATCTCTGTTTTCTGTTTATAAATGTGGCTGATGTACTTTATACCAAAAAATCGGTGCTTAACACAATGGCAATGATTTAACAAAAAGAAACACTTTATGCCTGAAAGCCGTTTGCCTTCTGGCATTCTCTTGGGATTCCAATGAAACACAGGGAAGTGAAACAACTACCTGCATGTTTGAGTAGGTCTGTAAATGCTGAGGATGCATGTGTCTGACCAGAGGCACTTATATGCAGTGGTTATGTATTTTTGGAGCAGAGTTTTGAATATTTCATAGTAGTTCATTTGGGCATACATGTATTAGGTGTGGGCATGCAGTGCACACCTTGGCAGAAAGTGACCTGTAACCTCTACAACGTTAAAGGCTTTTAGTGCAAGATTTAGCCTAGTATTTCAAATACTCTTGCTCTGTGCTGGATGTTCTCCAGGGAGAAGACAAACCTGCCAGCATTTTGTTCCTATTCTCACTCTTTGAATTTCCATTATTGTTCCAGACTGTTTGTGTTTTCCTTAGATGCTTGCCATTTTGCTGCCTTCTTCCCCCTTCTCTTATCTATAGAATAGTGATTTAGAAGGAGCTAACAAGGGGAGATGGGAAGGCTTCCTAGTGTCTCGCAGAGGGAGAATTAACTTCATGAAGCAAAGAGTTAAACTCAAACTGCCTTACACAGCCAATTAAGTGTATGCTGTCTTTTACTATGCATGCATGCCCTTGTGCAGTTAAATGTAATTTATGTTGGTAGCGTATGTCGTTCTTGCTTAGTGACCTGGGCTCAGACTGTGACATGTTCAGTGCATCCTGACAGTGAGGGACAAAGACCTACATATACGCACAGATGTAAGACAGGATTGTTAAAACTGAGATAGTAAGGTGAAGTTAAAGATCATATTGTCTGCTTGTCATTTGCAAGCAGATAAAAATCAGGTTTGGTAACTCTTGCAAGGTCCTTGACCAGTCATTAAACTACTTGCCTTAAGAAAGACCTGCCAAGTTGGCAATTAATGAGACTTAGTCTGGTTAAGAATGTTTTAAAACTAGTCGTGTATGAAATTGTGGTATAAATTTCTCTTGCCTCCCTACAGTTTCTTCTGGTTCATAAGTGGTGAATCACTGCTGGTCTATCCTTGAGCTGGAACTGAGCTTATCTGAAATGATGCTAAATGTAGAGATGATTTTGCACTTTCTGAGATTTGAAAATGTGTTGCCATCTTTAAAAGATATATGCTGAAATGTAAAGCAAGAGTATACTTTAAATCTATTAGGTTTTGTTTTTCTGAGATTACATGTATATACGTAGCCACAAAAATGTATGTATGTATGTGGGTATATGTGTACAGTGTATGTATTTTATAAAATACTTTGCATGTGCGGCATAGCTATTATGTACCATCCTTGCTCTGGTCTGAATGTCAGGGTTGTGTTTCTTTTCATGTCACCAAGAAAACTATTTGGTTGACTTTGAGGAGAGCATCAATAAAAATAGTCTTGCCTTTTGACACCATTATCATCAAATTGCTTCTTGGTGTCTCAAACATAGTAATCCTTGTTTCCTTATTCCTATGTGTGAAATCTCATAGACTACCAATACTATTTACTGGCCTTAGTATCTAGGAACTGGAATCGTGAATGAGGGCCCTCTCTTTGAGTGGACACAAAACAGAGATGTATGTAAGCTGTTTAGGAAAACAACCAAAGGAGCATGAGGTAAGAGGTAACAGATGGCTATGGACAGATTGGAGGAGTACAAGGGAACGATGAGACAGTATTGACCAGCACGATAAGCAATAGTTTTTAGCATGTTGAGAAAAACAGTGTTTTGGAGGCATCTTGACAAAGCATATTTTAGTGGACTCTGCTTAGAAATGTTTAGCTAGTAGACCGTGGAAGCTGGCATTATTGGAAGAGCTGACATCACCATAAAAAGTGAGAAAATACATCAGGTGTGAGATGAGCAGTAAAGAGCCTTAAAAGTGAGAACAAATTTTATTGGATGCACCAAAGGCAAAGAGGAGCGACGTGGTTAAAGTGAATGACAAAGGCAAACAACCTTTGCCGCAGGTAAGATTGTGTGTTTCAAGTATAGAGAAGAGGATGCCCGTAATGATGGATCTGACGAGAGTTTTCGCCAGGAACACAGACTGTGTGAATGGATAGGAAAAGCTATATAATAGAGAGGTTATGGAGAACGAATCCACTGAACTGACACATAATTGGGATTTGAGAGACTATCTGAATTGAAAATGTCATCCATGTTGTAGTTTGCATGACAGGCAAGACAGTGATATTGTCCAGAGTGATTAGAAGAGGATATGGAGAGCTGAGATAGGGGAAGATGTTACTCATTCTGGTCCTAAGCGAGACATCTCATGGGGGAGGAAGAGGGAGAAGGACTACAAGGGGGATGTTAGCATTGGAGGAAGAGGGTTTAATGGGGACAGTAGAAGGCAAGCCAAGAGCAGAAATGGTAGATTTATGGATCATCCACTGGGAATTTCTGTTTGCTGATGTTGTGCAGAGATAAGGCATGGATGGAAGGAGATTAAGGACAGAGCTGCTTTGAGTTCTCCACAGGAAGCTGGTGGAGAAAGAGGAGGCCACTTGAAATTTGGCATTTGTTGGATTGAGAAGGACTTTCAGGATAAAATATCCATGAAGGTTTCACTTGTATTTTACCATGTATCTGCAACACAAGATCCTAGGGTATAGTATATTTGGTGATAATTTTCAAAGGCAGCTGACTTTATTGCCAAAAACATTTGGATTGGGGCAACTTTTAAAAGACTGCTGAAAACTGATTTGGAGTAGCATGTGCTTTAGGGAACAACGATGACTCTATCAGAAGATTACAAACTTGTTGGGGTGCCATATTTTAGATGAGAATAAGCTCTAACTTTTTGAAGATGACCATGAAAACCAAAAAAATGAAATTCTCTCTAGATCATCCTGTACTGCAAATAACCATAGATCAGAACTTTTGCATAAATCATATTGGTAGCTAAGTAAATATACTATTTTTTTAGAGGTGATAAGCACTTCTTCTTTCCTCTCTTGAACAATGATTTTTGCTATACAAACTTCAAAGAACAGGGAAGAGAGCACAGCATCCCCTGGGATTTCAGCCGTATTCAGGAAGACAAGGAGTACATTAGAATTCACTTTATTTTTTTAGATTTCACTAATTTCTAGGATCTAGATTGTCAGTTTATGTAAACTGGCACAAAGCTGTTGAAATGAAGAGTGCGGAAGAACTGACAATGTGCATTAAAAAGTGTGTTTGGAGCAGAATTTGTGTTAAAACCAATTATTGTTTCAGTTGCTCAGAGAATTCCTTTTGCTGTGTGAGGCTTAAATATAAGAGATTTTCTTTGTGTGTAGAAGGTCCCAAGTGACATCTGAAAACAAATACATGGAATAATAACTTGGGGCATAAGATTAGCCATTTGTTGTAGTCCCAGACTTGATTATGGATAGACTTAAGGAAGTAAATTCTGTTCAGTACTCTAATTCGTAAAGTGGCAGCTCAGTATGTTGAGAAAATCCTAAGTGATGTTTCCAATGATGCTTTTTAAAGAATTTTTGTCAATAAATAAGAATAAAAGCATAAAAGTTCTGGAAAAAAAAAACAAACCCAAATCCGAAACAGCGTTTATGCCAAATCTTATGCCAAATCTTAGTAATTTGTGGAAGATAAGGTAACTTTTTTGAGTTAGTGAGTAGAAAAAAACCCCACGTCTTTGATTAAGAATATAAGATTCCATGTTCTGTATGCAGCTGTTCTTTTATTTGTTTTGATAAGTTCTCCTTTAATAGTGTACTGGTGAATGTAGTATAATTTTTAATTAAAAAAGTTGAATAACTGGAGTCTTTGAGTCAGAAGGGTTATGCAGAGACATCTATTTTATTGTATGTATTTGCTTTGTGTCTCATTTCTTGTACCAGGGATTTTGAATTATTCATGAATGCTGTGAAGGGCCGGACCCTGGTCAGTATTGCAGAACAGTATGAAAGGGCCCTTTGAATATGGTCTGAAAGGAGAGCTGAAAACTTACAATCTGCAGGGGACCATCAGTGGGCTAAAGCTGGCATTTCTGGATTTCTGCCAGACTTTTCTCTCTGTGTGACTAACCTCAGGGTTGGACAAGGAGGGATCTCCAGGTGGCTTAGCGTCCTGTTTTTCCTTCTCTCTGTTCCATTGACTGAACTCACCTGCAGTACAGCCAAAATGAGTCAATCCTACATTCAGAGGTTGGGCAATATATAAAAATAAGGAAACAAAGAGCCAAAAAAAAAAAAAAAAAGGCAAAAAGAGAAGAAGAAAGCTTAAAGTCTGTGGATTTTGCCGGCAAAATCAACAGACTGAGTTTCCCCACAGCTTCATAGAAATGCTAGCTGTAGGGGACCTCTGGAGGTTTGTAGTCAAATTTCCTGCTCAAAGCAGGACTATTGCTAACAGTGCTGCAGGTCAGCCAGGCTTTCATTGATGTACATTGATGAGATGGTTTCATACGCTGGAGCATTGTGCAGTCAAGGGACTTTTTTACAAAAAACACAGCTCCCTCTTCTTTTCGTCTCTGCCTTTCCTTCTCAAACAGCCTGTATCCATGACCATACTCTGGTCATGTACACCGCCCCAGATCTGTGATTTTGATCATGCCATAGCTCTGCTACCACAGAGAGGCTTCCAGTTCTGCCTGTTTATTGCTCAAGCTCTGTGCAGTGGTGTACAGTTGTTTGAGAAGTCTGAACGCCCTCCGTTTCATGGCCTCCTCCAACATGTACTTCCTTTTTATCTGGACTGCTTCCTCACTTACTTCTGTATTTAGATACCATCCCCTCATGAACCTAGCTTAAAGCTTTCTCCACCTGGTAGCAAGCCTGTCTGCAAAGATACTCTTCCTCTCTTTATCATGTGAAGTCCGTCTCCTCCTCTTAGTTCTCAGGACTTTTTATCTTTTATCAGGACCTTCATCTGAGATCATCCAGTATCTCCTGTCTGGAAACATGGGACTGGGGAAGGAAGAAGCAGCTACATTGGATAGTTGGTTGAGATTGAAATGTTACTTTCCATTTTCACAGCCAGACCTTACCGTTATGATAAGGCAGTGAAATTCACCTGAACGCAGTGACCTCCTGCTGTGTCCTTAGCTCATGAGTTTCATCAAACTGGCTAAGCAAGGACTTATGCAGCTTGCAGGGGCTTGTGTGAGGTGTTCAGAAGTTAATGAACTGAATTAATTCTAAGAAAACTGAAAATAAAGTCTCAACTATATATAGATAGAGAGATATGTATAGATACATATATAGCTGTTGGAGAGAACGTTCCTGGGGAGGAAAAAGAGTTAATGAGGCATTTCAATGTCTTTATACAGAGCCGTATAAATTTCAGCCACTTAACTTTAGCAGGAATATCCTGGAGCGTTTGAAGTGTGGTGAATAATTTAAAATAAATAAGGTCAATGAAGAAGACCCTGTTTGCCAGTCTGAAATGTAAATTCTGAAGACCCTTTAAAGTTTTTGCTCATACAGAAAAAAAGAGAGTAAATTATTAGGTCCTGCATTTTATAAACAGTTGGGGTGAGGACAAGTTCAGTTATCTCAGCACTCTGTTTGATCTAAGTCTTTTAGCATGTGGTCATCTGTCTTTGTTGTGTGAAAATTTAACTGATTATTTTTTTCAAACATTCTTGAAAGTGCATCTAAGAGGGTTTATGAAGACCAGATGAGATTTGTTAGGAAGGTTTCCTCAGAAGCAGTCTGTGTAAAATATGACATCGTTTAAAAACATTATTAAAGCTGTTATTTCCTGTTCTAGCATTGCCCTTGGCTTTAGGAATAGGTAAAATTTTTATGGTGACATTTGCATTCTCTACTATTAAATAGGTGAGTTTGTTCTACAGTTTTACTTCAGGACAGGTATTTGGCAAGTATAGCAAGTCTGGCTAATTGGACTGGATCCCTTTCTGAAATTTTTATTGCCCATGCAAGCATAGTGTGGATACCTGCAGTAAAATTTAAAGTACATATAGTGGATACCACAAAAAAGATAATTTGCCAATTTTTCTTTTTGTAAATGTATTATTAATTATGAAAACACTCAGACAAACTTTGTCTTTTGACAGCTTTTGTTGGTCAAGAAGGTGTGGTTATTGTGAGAACTCTGTAAGGGTTTTCTCACTTCTCACTTGTCTCGCATATATCACCTGACCGCACTAGACCAAGATATTGAACTATTAAAATCATGGTAAAGTGAAGTGTAATGTACATTGGTGCAATGTTTGAGTCAGATTTGATACTTCAGTCTTTCTTGTGCATCCCTGTAATAAAAGATATCTGAGATGTAACCATTACCACTGAATTAATAACGTCTGCCTTAAAATAAGGGGAGCTAGATTATTCTATCACAGTAGCTTTAGTGAAGGAAGTGAACTGCACCAGCAAGGTATTTGCTCCAGGATCTCACTATTGAATTGTTATGGTCTCACTTGAGAGTTACTCATGAGTAAGACAAAAGGACCTGCCACATGGGTATGGTATGGTTTTGACCAGCACTCATCTCGTACCTTCTTTACCTTTGCAAGAAGGCGTAAGGGAGCTCAGTGGAGGTCCACCCATCTCCTTTGCTCTTACTAGTGGTTCTGGAGGTCCGTGTTGGGACACCAAGAGGGTATACTGTGTGGAGGTGTGGCGGTCGCTGCGTGTCTGCCACAAGTTCTAACCCTTAAGAATTGCTGGGAAAAAAATCAGTCTGACAGGTGTTCCTCTGTGAACTGGCCCTGGGAATTACTGAATGTCATAGGCACACTTGATTGTGCATCTGACCCAGGGATGAGTAACTCCGAATTTTGTTAACTCGTGAGAGCCCTCATGGAAGAAACATTCAGAGGTCTCCTAGGCTATCCTGGTATCCCAAGCCAGCACCAGTTATATTCTGGCAGATCTCTGGTTTGTTTTTAAAAACTCTCTATTCTGGTGTTGCACTGTTCTTACTGTCAGAAAGTGAAAATCTTTGTTGCTGCAGTTTGAACACATTACTTATCACCCTGTCTTTCATGGATGTCTCCTCCTATTTTCAGCAGCCAGTTTGGTATATAGCAACTTAGAGAGTTCCTTCTTGGTGTCCTCTTTCATACATCAATCAATCTTCACTCTGTCCATGTTTCCTCAGAGGTTTTTTTTTCTAGAAATCTGTCTCTGCAGTTGTTCTGCATCTTTCCTGGAGTGTGATGCCCCAAACTGAATGTGACACAGCTCTGTTTTAGAGAGGATTACTTCACATGTCTCACTGCCTATAACGCCATAATTCCATTATGGTGTTTTATATTTATGCAACAGTAAGATAGATAGTCTTTACCTGACATCCTCTCCTACAGAAATGCAACCGAAAAAAGTGGTTCCTCCTCCTGCATTTATACAGTTCATTATTTATACAGTTCATTATACAGTTAATTATCAAGATACCAATGTGTCTTGCATGTGTTCCTACTAATTGACTCCTACGCTGCCCTCAAACTGTAGATTGGATCCAGCTTCAGGTTACAAACATTTGAGTGTAGGTGCCTAAATGTACATTGTATGTTAGCTGGGTCACTAAATTCCCAATCTAGTCAATGGAGCCTGGCCAATTGGACATGTCTTACTGAAGGTCAGATGAAGAGTCTCATTAAAGTCCCCAAACACCAATGACTGTATTGACTTGTCCTCCATTAACTGTAAAAATAATTTGTTTACAATCTGGGCCTGAATCCCATTCCATCTCTCCAATTTACTCATATCATTTTGAATTCTAATCCTGCCTTTAAAGATACTTGCAGTCTCTTAGAGCTCAGTATTGTCTGTGAATTTCATAAACATACCTTCTATTCCACTGTTGAAGCCATTGATATGAGTATTGAATGGCATTGGACCTGAAACACAACCCTTTGGAGCCCTACGCAATATGCTGCTCCTTTGTGATTGCAGCGTGAGTGTTTCTTCAACTAGACAGCACCCACGTTAGTACTTTAATAATTTGTTTAAGCCTGCTGTTGAAAAATGCTTTGCTGTTTTGTGGTTTTGCGTCCTCAGGATTATGAACTCCGTTACTTTACAGTGACATGAGAAGAGCCATCCTATTCCTCTCTTCCCTTTACCAGCTGCTCTCTTTACCTTCTATATCAAAAGCTGACTTCAGTTTATTCTGAATTTTTGCTGAACAAAATGTCCTGATGTATTTCTTTCTCAACTACTCCCAGGTGTGGGAGTAGTTAAAGTGCACGTTATTCCAGTCCTATACTCTGTCTGATTCTGCCAGTTTCAAAAACTCTTTTCTCCCTAATTTCCCTGGCTTGGTGATTTGCAATAGATCCCTACCATGGGAGTGTTCCTGCTTTTTTCATCTCTAACTTTATAATCATTACATGGAAGTTTCCCCAAGATCCGCATTTCCTTATGGCCTGGAACTACATCAATTATGTATGTTCTTGATGCACAATGCAGTACCCTTTTCCCACTGCCAATCCTTTTGAAAGAGTAGTACCTCTTTATATTCGTATTTTAGACTCATGGGTTATCCAAGTGTCTGTTACTCCAATTAAATAATAGTTTCTTTAGATATCTGGCTTTGCCAGTTTGTTTCCAATACTCTACTGTGGGCACATAGAACTTCAGTAGATTCATTCACTATTCTTTCTTTATGTTCCTCTTAATTAGTTTATTTCAGGTAGCTTTTAGACCCTTCTCAACATCATTCCTCTTCATACATCCCCACAGGATTTTGTCATTTCTCTCTGCCCTACACCAATCCTGACTTAAAGTATTTTTCAGTTAATGTAATCCATCAGTGTGTAAAGATGCTTTCCTCTTTTTCATGAGATAAGCTCCACTCCCATCCGTTTGCTTACACAGCGCTGCCCACTTGCTAAGGAAGCCAGATTCCTCAGCATCTACAAAGTCTAAAATAGAAGAATGTCTCACCAGAAATAGGAAGAGTTAGAAGTCTTTTTGTTTATAGACCTAGCAAGTTATTTCGCTGTTGCAGCAGCGGTGGCACTGACAGTGGTTGTTGTAAAAGTAAATCGGCGTCATCCACGGTGTTTCTGCTCCTTAGTGCTCCTAAGCTGGAGCCGGTTTGTGTTCGAGTTGAGACTTTCCCAGCCACTTTGTGTATTGCACAGGACTGGAATGCTGTCTTTCAGATTTCGCTGTAAAACTTCCTTCTTTGATCTTTCAGTTCCATTTCAGCACATATAATTTCAGCCAGCACTTGTGACAGCGCAAATAAGAGCCCTGCAACTCTTAACCCAGGCTCCTTGTGCTCAAACTGGTTTCCTCATCAAGGGTTTAGAAATCAGCCATGCTTTGATGTGGCAGACTGAGAATTGCGTCTCATTTTAGAATTTTGTGATACCAGGGTTTCATAAATATAAGATGTGGTGTTACAGCTAGGATACTTGATCTCTGAGTATTTATTTTCCATTTGAATAAATTGATTTTACATTGTTCTGATGAGGTCATGGTGCCAAACTTTAGGTTTGCTTGATCTTAGGAGAAGTGGGTGTTATGCTAAAGAAATTCCACTGCACTGGAAGGGTTTGAACCTTGTGGTTTTGGCAACTGTGACTTTTGGCTTGCCAGCAGACATATGGGAAATACCACAGTATCTATTGTGAACAGCAGTGAAATAGTTAACAATGCTGACATGGAGAACAGCTGGAGTTACTTCTCTGATGTTACCGTCCAAAGAGGGGAGTAGGACCTCCATGGTGGCAAGGTGGGACCACAGCCAGACTCAGCAGCGTTCAGGCCCTTTGTTCAGGCCAAGGTACTTTAGGTGGAGGATGTTTCTTGAAAGCTGGATAAAGCAGAAGTGAAATTGTAAACTATGGGCAAATACATATTTCTTGTTCTTTTCTGGACCTGTTAACGAAATAATGTTAAACCACTTCTATTTCCTTTCTTATATGTGTAAAGTCCTGCCCTTTAGCTCATTTGTAGCACACCATCTTTTAGCTCCAAAGGCTCCATCTCAGTCTTGGGTGTTGGCCATCATTTGGGAGTCTCAAGTTGTGAAACTCTGTCATTTTTCTCTTTGAACTGCTTAGTTCACCAGTGCTAGGAAGAGATGTGCAAAGTGGAGGCCTTTCCCTTTTCATGGCTCAAAGGGCCTGCGTATGCTTATGACATGTCTAATCAAATGGAATTAGTGGGAGGATGCACACTGCCGTTGCGATTCCTATTAATAACAGCCTGAAGGATGACTTTCCTGCGTGATCTCTGGTGTTCACTGTGTTATTTAAAGACCTAATGTTCTGTCATGTATGATTTATGCAATAGAGGTGTGTTTCTATTATATTAGATGCAGAAGGATATTAGCAGCAGTAAACTATTGTATTTTTACATTAATTTTTTTCAGTGATAAAAAGAGATACCACAAAAGATCAGGCTTTTTGAACAGCCTTTTTCCTACAAGTTTCTTTTTTCTGCTCACAGAATCATAGAATCAGATCTATTTTAGGCTGGAATGGATCTCTAGAGGTCATCTGGTCCAACCTCTGCTCAAAGTAGGACCAACTGGATCAAGTTGCTCAGAGCGTTATCCAGCTGGATCTTGAGCATCTCCAAGGATGGAGATCCCAGCTTCTGTGGGTACACATTCCACTGTATGACCACTCTCATGGCAATTTCCCACCCCCTTATATTCAGTGAGAATGTCCCTTATTGTAAATTGTGTTTGTTGCCTTTTGTGTTATCACTGTGCATCTTTAGGAAGAGTTTGGCATTGTCTTCTCTATACCCTCCTGTTAGGTAGCTATAGACAATAGTGAAATCTCTCCTTAGCATTCTCTTCTTAAGGCTGGAAAAAAATGAGTCCCTCAGCCTCACCTTGTATGTTATTTTCTTCAGAAATTCATTTGTTTCTGAGACACAAGTATATAATGCAACTCTAAAAATTTATTTTATTTTAAAAAGTGCAAAAGAAGTCCTCAAATGTAACATATATGTACTTTGAGGGATAGCCCTTTGTGAAATAGTTTGGTTGGGAATTGTAGATAGCTGTTGTGTGCATTTGTTTTTTTGTAGAGCATATATGTTATTATTGTATGTTTCTGAAGTTTCTCTAGATTACTGTACGTAGAACTTCAATGCTACAGGAATTTTTAATCTTTTTTTGTAAATAAACATGAAAATAATATCAAACGGAAATCTACAGTAACATGTTATATCCATCTATATATCTACAACAGCATGAGATGAGACAGGGAAAATAGCCCTGTCCTTGAAGTTTTATCTCACCAAAAGTACAGCATCACCTGTTGATGATTTCTTCTGTTCAGCTTGGAGGACACGATCTTTAACTAGATTCCTCTGAGAGCTAATCAGAGTCAGTGCCACTGTTGGGATTAGCAATGTGAAATTGCTGTGCTCTCCTTGGCAACTCTTGCCCAGCACTGGATCATTTGTTGTCAACAGAAAGACTAAATTCTGCCTCCGCCATCAAACCTGATGGTGGGCAGGAGACCATTCCAATAGAGCATCACGCAGCTCTGCTAGAAAGGTGAGGATGCTGTTGGCTAAGGTGCATATTCAAGGAATCTGGAGAGTCTGCTGACCAAACTAAGTCCCTTTGGCAGTCAGGTTTGCAAATTTAAATTAAAGATTATAGAGACCTTAAATTTCACCTTAAATATAGATGCTATTGTTTTCTAAGTAACGAAGTTGCAGGTACCCAGAACCTTTAGGGCTGCCTTCTGTAAGGCCTTGCAAAGTAATGGCTTGTCAGAGAAGACAATAATTGATGCTGTCCTTGAACCTGCTGCAAGCCCTTGGTTTTGGCACAGAGTTCATTACTCAAATAAGAAAAAGCCAGGAATTAACACACAAACTTACAGTTCCCTGATCTTAGCAGATGGCCAACTTGAGAGACCTTTTCCTTCTGTTCTTTCTGACTTCCTGGAAAAGGATATTCCCTTAATTTTTCCCTGGTCTTTGACTTGTCTGTTTTTCCCCTGAGCCCCTGACCAAGTGAGGTCCGGAATACATGTGCTTCCCAGGAGATATTAAGTGGTAGATTGTATCCAAACTATGGGATGCCCTATATATACATACATATGCATAGTCACGGGACTGGGTACTAGTACATCAGCCAAGGTTTGGTCCCCTTCATGGATCACAGCCATTTCAGAGCTGTCTGGTAACCGAGTTATCCACTTTCTTAGCAAGGAAGTATCTTGGTATCTGATCTGCTGATTTCTTCAGGAAGACCTGCTCATTTACAGATAATTTTTTTTCCTACTTGGGATGAACTTTATGTGTACCAGATACTCTCTGTCTTCTAGCTCTCATTTAAAAAAAAAAAAAGTATTCATAATCCTCTCTTGAGTCCTTAAACTTTGCTGGAGAGTATACCCTGTCATGGTATCCAAATGGGAATCCTTTCAATGTGAAGATTTTGGATCCTTTTACATCAAAGTTTAAATATGTCTCTGGCAAGATACCTGTTTCCTACATATCAGGTCAAACAAATATTTGCATGTTTACATCAAATGTTATCTTTTTAGTAGTATGTAACGAGATATTAATGGTAACTATTATTTTCAGAGTCCTGATACTCAAATATATAGGAATATATTAAAAACTATGTATATGACTGTCTTTCTGAGCTCATTCTTTCCTACTTTGCTTGCTGTAGCCCAGTAAATTTGTAGTTTTGTTTCATTGTTTCTATCACTGAATGCTGCAAAACTCACATTTTTGAAGAACCCCATAAATGCCCATCTCCCAGATCCTTTGTCCGCCTTTGCTGTTTTCCTTTCCCTTGACAATGAACCATTTTCCTCAAAATCTGCTTTACAAATTGCCACTTTTGTAATGCTGCCTAGTTTTACCTCGTTTTACATTCTCCCTCGCTTTGATAGCAGTCACAGCGAAGGATCTCAGCAGCTTGCTTGGTGAGGCCCCCTCTTCTCTTTGTGCCACGAAGGACAGGCACGTTGGGAATTGGCCATGGGAATTACAGCGATGAGTGGAGCAAGGAGATGAGTTATCGGAAGAGAGGGACTTCTGAAGTGGCCTCTTTGCTTACTGAAGAGCCCTGTCGTGGGGCCCTGCCTGAGAGCAGATGAGGAGTAGGCAGGAGACAAGCTGAAACTGCAGTTGCTTATCACCAAACTCTTCTCAGTTGCTCCGTTTTTCATGCCTCCAGCCCAGCTGTAAAGCAATAATTAACCTGAGCCTTTTAATTTCTCCCAGTTGGCTTTAAATTAACTCTGTTGTCATGTTGCGTGGAGTAATCCTTCAGGCATCTGTGGGGTACACTACAATGGAAATTGTTTATGAGTGCATGGGTATTTACTGTTTGGTCAGTATTTATATTACTATTGTCATACTATTCATTATTTTGGGGATTTTCGTGTTTGTGGAGAAGCCGTAATAGTGGGCCTTACTGTCTTAGATACTGCACACACAGAGAATAAAAAGCAAAATCCCTGCTCTGTCGGTGCTGCAGGGAAGTCCAAAGCTCTTTAACAGTACTTGTGGCCAAACCTTCTAATGTGAAATAAAATGTGGCAAATTAGTTTGAAGAAATTTCATATCAAAATCCTGTTGTTAACAGCTTTGTTTCTTGAATAGACTGTTGCTTGTTTAGATGCATTGAAATGGTATTGTTTGCAGTTGTTTTATGTACAGACAGCTCTTTTCAAGGCAGGAAAATTTTGGATTTCTTGTAAATAGCATTCTTAAAATGGTTTGTAATAGGAAAGAGTCAAGGAGAAGATAGGATCTTTATTTCAGCCAATTAAATCTTTCGCACGGGCTCTCATAAATCTCATATTAGTATCAAAACAGTGGGACAAGTGGTTTTTTTTATTTTTTTTTTAATCACAGGTTTCTTTGTGCTCTATTTAATGGAGAGTCTAAAACTGCTATTTTATTAGTGTTGTGCAGTAATATGGTCCATAACTATAGAGCCTATTAAACACTTCATAAAGCCTTCAGGGAAATTTCTTTCAAACGTTACACTGTGTTTTTATAAGTTATAACCCTCCGGAAATTGGCTTCGTATCAGTTTTCCATCAAAGTAAAGTGTTCCAGGAGAGTGGAGGATGACCTAATGTGATCTAGATCGAAAGCATCAGTGAAACTTGATGATTACCCTTGTTTGGATACTGTCTATGTTAACAGTGGATTCTTGTCAAAACACATGTAGATAGATGCAAGGCAAGCCAGAAAGACATACCTAGAAATTAAGGTTGCTGCTTGCTTTGCTGTAATAATAATAATTTTAAAAGTAAAGCTGTAACCCTCTTATTTGTGAATTGAGTGGCAGAAATTCCAGCACAGGACAAGATAGTATGGTTACGGTGAACTTTAAATATTCAGAACATGAACTCGCTTCTTTGCATTTGTAAAATGATGGTATGAAAATCTAGTAGCGTACAAAAACTAATCTAGCAGTGTGCCAAAGTAATTAAAGCAAAGTAAATAATCTCCAGTGTTCTTATTCCCCACAGAAATTGTTTAATATCTTATCTTTCCAAACTAGTTTTCTGCTAATTCATGATGTCTTTGTAAAAGTCTCCTTATTCAGCCAGTGCTGTTGTTTTCCATGGTGTGGGAATATCTCCCCTCCTGTCCTGGGGGGACATGTATCGGGTTCTGTCCACATTCCAAAAAAAGGTGTTTCTTCCATCCAGTGGAAATGCCGAGCATGAAGCTAACAGCTGTAATCCTCTCTGGTCATTTATTGTTTACTTAGCAGAAGGACTTGGATTGCCTCAAGTGTATGTGGTATATGACACTTTCTGTTGTCTTGGTGCCATGGGACATTTTGTTGCTGGAAACCAGGGACCTGATGCTGATCTTGTTTTGGTACAAATTAGAGGTAGCTCGGTTGAAGTAGGTGAAGCATAAGGCTGTTGAGGTGGATCAGATTATCTGTCTTTGAGTTGTCCCAAAATACTAGACCCTGATGACCCTCTTGAAGTTCCCTGTTACTGCAGACAAGAGACAGGAGAGATGGAGTAGGACATAAATTATGTTAAAATCGTCCACTATTCTTACACAGGAGTGCGTATTACCTTATATATCTGTATATTCTGAAGGATAGTTTTAACAGGGAAGAAAAAGTAAAGTACAAGTCGGTGCTGTGGTGCAGTGGTATGACCCGAAACTTTTCCTTTACTTTCCTTTTTGGTGCTGTTGTGTGTAGACAAGGTAAATGACAGAAGACCGCAAGAGCAGACGCTAGGCAATTAACATCCTTTATTGACAGAAAAAAAAAAAAAAATCATTTGGCTGTTTCTAAACAAAAGATCCTTCGGAGACTGCCATAATAATGTTTCAGTCTGGGCTTTCTTCTCTCTATGCCACAGCTACAGTGAGAGGATCATGACCATGGGAGTTGGTGGAGAATTGCCAATTCTATCACACCCCTTTATTTCCAAATAAATGTTAGTTTGTCCATGATGGATAACACCTTTTTTGGGAACTTCCAAAATGTTACGGGGAGGCTGAATCCAGCAGCCCGGTCGAGATGAGGCTGCTGCAGCTCCATGTCCCTGGGTCCAAACAGCAGCAAGGCTGGGCTGTATTCCTACAGTAGTGTGCTAGTAGGTACACACACAGACACACGCATGCAACGTGTATATATACATTATCTACATGGCCAGCCACACACATCAACAGACGGGCTCAGTACTCATGCAGACACGGACAGCGGCAATGACCACATCCTGCTCCCCTCCGCTGGCTGTTCAGGATTAAGACCTATTAGTGGGGAGTATATAATGTATATGTATGTACGGTATGGATCCCTCCACCAGCTGGGCTTTAGACAGTCACTGTCCCCAGCATCCAGCCCTAGATATCCAGTCTCCGCTGGTACTGGCACCTAGACATAGAAGCCGCCAAAGCCACTGCTCCGGTCCAGCTGCTGGTACAAACTCCCTGACAGACGGACATGGACACACGTACACACTACAGACCCCCCAGCAGCTGGCCTTCCACAGGCCATTTGTCCGGTAGCTGGTCCCGGATCCTGGCTACCAGGCCAGTTTGCCAGCTGGCCCGAGTTGGCATTCGCTAGCACCGGCACGGTGACGCACGCTCCCTGAGTCGCTCCGGGTGCCGGTTCCCCGGCCGCACACCCCTGGTCCCGCTCCAGCTGCTGGGTGCCCAGCCCCTGCGCTCCGGAGAGAGCCCCTCTCCCGGGGGAAGGGTTGGAAATGGTGTTTTGTGAGGAGACGGCACAGACCGCGCGGATCAGGGAAGGGCATGGCCAGAGGAGTGCAGCGACCAGCCACCTCTTTTATCCCCTTATCCCTCTGCTTTCCCATGGTTGTTCCTCCTCAAATCACCTCGATCGCTCCCTCTCCCTACCTTTGGTTGCTCTCTTAAACATTTAGGTCTTACACAATCCCAAAATGCCCTTCCCCTGCACCCCACGCTGTGTCCCGTGCCCCCTGGCTGTGACCGCTGTCAGGCCATGGGGTGACCCAAAGAGCCTCTCCCATGGACTCCTGGTGATGGGTGTCCTCCCCGGTCCCCGAGTCTGAGGTTCCCTTGGGGTGTCCAGGTCGGGGCTCGTATCTCCCAGGGTTTATTAGGGCTCCAGATGGGACGGCTCCAGCGATGGGCTTGGGGGGAGCGGGGCAGGAGATGATTTGGGTCCGCCCCACCATTGATCCCGTGCGCTTCTTTGGGCGCGTGCAGCATGGTTTTTTATCACAAAACCTAACACCAGGTAGCTAGACAGAGCAAGTTCAGTGGAGCAGCTTCTTTTTAATGTTACTTGACGTTAACAGCTCCATTTCTCAATTAGAATGGAAAATAAAGTTGATTATGCGTGTCCGCGGGGTGACGCTGTACTTTTGACCAGTAACTGTAAAGTAAATGGAAAAGGTCACAATAAATAGTTTTTTACTTTAATTATTCCTAGAAGACCACAGTGACTCAGTGCAGGGTTTTTTGTTGTTATTGTTCCTACAGCTAGCAAGCGATGTTTAAAAGACTTATTCTATATATTTATAAAGGGACAGATCTGGATGACATGGCTCTGGTTTTTTTCAACGATGTAAATATAGAGAAGTTGCTGTGTGTGTTTTGTTAGTAGCATTTCCACGTACTTATTTTGGTTTCAGTAAATATTGCAAGCTTAAGCCTGCCTATAAAACAACTTCCGTCTTCGCACGCAATCTCTGACAGAAACTGCATTCTGAGATGAGATCTACAGATGAGGATAGTTGAAGAAAATAGTGGATTTGCTTAGATAATATTGATGCTTTCCTAGGGTCATTAATAAAGATTTGCCAGGGCTAACAAAAACTGTTTAGAGGGTACAAAGCAGAAGTGTTTAGTGTTAACTTTAGTTTTATTTTTGCTAGTTAGGTCACACTTGTTTCCTCTAAGGAAAACAGGACTGATTATTTTTGCTAATTAGAAATACATCACTGGTCTGAATCACATCTGTAATTAGTAGCAAGATTTTAAGTAGATGTCAGAGATTTTTTTGGAGTATGATTTGCATTGTTAATTTACTATACATGCATGCGTAAGTGTATCTACAGATTTAATGAACAAAAGGAACAGCTGGTTGTTTTTCAAAGCAATCAGTTAAAGGTGCTTCATAGGCTGACATTGCTATCTCTTCTGCTCGGGGCTGAATTTGCTGCTTCTGGACAGCTCAAGTTTGTCACCGGGAAGTAAGTGGGGTTGGGAAACCAGAAAATAAACCCATGCTTTGCTCCTGTCATCCACTCAGCCTGGTAATTCACTCCACAGAAGTGTTGGTGAAAATAGCACTCCTTAGGTTTGCTTGGTTGGTTTCCGACACAAACAGAGAAAAAAATGCTGAAGGGAGGGAACGATTTTGAGGGAAGGCTTGCAGCGAAGCAGGCCTGGAAGATGGAAGAGCAGGGTTGGAACGTGGCTCGTGTTCCCCTGCTGCGTCCAAAATGAACCACTGAATAGGTGCAAATGTAGATGGCAGGATAAAAATGGAAACTATTCAAACCAAAAGCAATTAACTTGTATACAGATGGCTTTCTGGCATTCACAGCTGCATAGATTTTGGTTGTGTACTTTTTTAGATGTGCCGCAGAAGGTTAAAGCCTCTATACGTCCATCTCCAGCTGTTCATGCACATAAAATAGATAAGGAAATGAAGCCAAGTGAGCATTGTGCATAGCGTCAGACTTGCTTGTAGAGATAGGGATCTCAAACATTAGTGCAACATCCTGTCCTGTCAAATGGCCCTTGTATTGGCCTTTTATGAGAAGAAATTACATATTTTGTATCAAAGGAGTCACTCCAATTTCATAAAAATGAAATATGGGGAACTGCTAAGTATACGTCATATCTCTACAATAAAGCCTAGGGCTGAGAATCCTGAACAGAAGTGGAGGATTGCTGAAAGTAAGAAACGTGTGAGTTCCTCAAACAGCTTTGCTATATCCTGGCGACTGTGTCTCTGGAAAGCCTAAGATTTAAGCTGTTTCACATAGAACAAAGTATACTGCTTATGTGCTCTGATTCTTTATACTGCAATGCAAGCAATTAACTTTTCAAAAATCTTGTTAAGCCATGCTTTAAAAAAAGAACAAAACCATTTTGAGTTAACATGCAATCTACATTGATTTGCATTTTCATGTAGAACATCATAAATACTGGTTTGGGTCAGTGGAAACCTGCATTTTTGTCTTGCATTTCTTCACTCTTTTCAAAAATCAATTAAAAAAAAAGTGTTTGAAATATCTTGTTAAGATGGTCAAAATGTTTAGATAGGGCTTTCTGAAACTGTGGGGTAGGTACCTCTCTGAATATTTCAAGCTGGTACAAGACCACCATTGCAATAGCCAACTACCATCCCATGTGCATGTATTGGCCGTGAGTTGTCACCACTAATGGAGAAACTGCTCAAGAGGAACAGTTGCAGCCCTGGTGTAGATTTCTGAATTTTGTTTCTCAGTTTCTTTCTGGTGTTACACTGTTAGCTGGAATGATTTGTCTGTAGTTCCAGAATTTTTTTTTTTTTTTGACTGAAAAACTCATTTGTTTGTTTTACTTTTGGTCCAGCTTCCTACAGAAAAGCACCATAGACAAAACCTAGTGAAGCCCAGTTGGCTTGCAGACCATTGGAGTGCCTTCCAGAGGGCCCCAGTCTTTCCTTATCACATCATGTACAGTATGGATCTGTATATGGATTGCTCTTCATCTCTGCCTGCTCCTGCTGTGTTTGCACAGTGGTGAGTCTGCAGTCGTAGGAGCCATGTGTTTTCTCTTCCTACATATTTCTTACGGAGTTCCCTTTCGGTGAGCAGATACCTGGGAAGGGATGTCAAGAGTCCAGCATATATTCTGTTGTGAAAGGTGGGACCTAGTCTTTCAAAGAGGAATTTTCTATGGGAAATGAAGGGGTCCATCCCACCATTTCTAGAGGAATGTTGCACCTGTTTACTCGTCACTAATAAGACTTCTCTATTTAATGTTCTCTGGGGTATGTGTTTCTCCCTTGATCCACTTGAAGCGCTTTCTCATGGTTAATGATCTGAATTTGCCAAGCACACTGACTCATTTCAGTGCTGTTTTTCATTATGTAAGCTATTAACGGGTCACTGCTCAGATGCTGGAAAATCTGTTTCAGGCTAATAGCGAGGTGCACAAGTGCCTCTCCATGGTATATTTGCTACCTGTGCACACGTGTTCCAGCTTGATAGTTGGTAGAAAATCCCATGGCAATATTGGATGCAGCATCTATGCCATTAGCAGTCAACTCCTAATCAGCCTTTCATTAACACACACAACACTTCATCTTTTCTAGGATTTTTGCACAATGTGACTGAAGGAGGGTGAGAGGAAACACGCTGACGTGCAGAGGAAGGTGTTGATAAGTAAGGAAATAAAATTCTTCCCAGGAGAAACAGCGTTCTTGCAGTAGAGGAGGTAATAATGCAGGATAAGGAACTGTCTTGGAGGTGCACATGAAAATCTGGCTCTCTGGCATAGAGTATTTTCCCTGAAAGTCAGTAACAATGCTGTGGAGGAATCGGAATTTATGAAAGCAATTCAGAAGAGAAGTAGTTGGACACAGGAAAGCCTTGAAGAAAACATGGAGGGGGTTATTTCAGGTCCCAAGTTTTGACAACTCAAAATTACACTGTTACAGCAGACAGTAATTTCTACAGGAGCAGATCCTCCTGTTGCCTTTTCTTTGACACACTCGGATAATGTCCTTTTGCTTACAGATGGTTGCCTTCACATGCACACAGAGATTTTTTTAGTGTTTCCTTCAGTGTACAGACAAATTGTTTGAGAACGGATGAATGAAAATTAGAGATGGCTCCAAGCTTGGATTTTATTTCTGAACTTCACCCATTTTCCGGGAGGAGAAGGGAGGATCATGTTTCTTGGATGTGGCAGAACTTCTAGAAGAAAACAGTTGAAGGTTATTTTCTTTTTATGCACTGTTGCTGTGCTAAAAGCCATTTTTGATCTTTTTTTCTCTTTCCCTAAATGATATCTGTAAATCCTTTTGGGAACCAAACAGGAGAGCAAAGAAACAAAAACAACCCAAAACAACCCACCATTCACACCTCATTCATTTTGGAGAAAGGTCTAAGTTAGGCTTCCCCTAACTAGGACAATCCTAGGAAGAGCTTTCATCCATGCAAAGATTCACAGCCCAATGGGTAGAGGTGAATATCTTGGATGTCAATGCCTTTCCTTACCAGGGAGAAAATGAAAAAGACGATCTCTGGCTGTGCTTGCACAGGAAGGAAATATTACAGCTAATGTGTGTGCTGAGGTCTGAAAAATCTTTTCAGCATAAAGCACTGCAGAGACAGTTTCCCAACAAGGAAAAAGGGACACTGAAGGATTCATTGTGTTGTGTTATTTATTATGTAAGAGGTATTTGCATGGTAAAGAGAGAATGCAGATTTTATTCTGAATAAAGAGGACAGGATGAATGATGTTAATGAAAAGCTGATTGATGGAAGCAGGAGTTTGTCTACCATGCCACTCATATTTCCTGAACACCAGCAATCATTTTATGGACATCTAAGTTAAGTGATGGGTAGATTAATCCTGCGGTATGCTATATTTGCATAGTCTGCTGTGCCAAGATGGAGGTGGGATGAATCCAGATCCGATCCTACAGATGTTAGTTAGGTGCCTGTTCTCCCCATGCAGTCGAGAGAGCAGCTTCAGAGAGTGATTCAGCCTGGCTATGTTCTGCATTGCATTTTGGCATTACCTATCTCTCCCCACACTATATGGAAATGTGATCCAGCAACAGCTTGGATTTACTCCCTCCACCCCTAGGTCCTTAACCAGCCATCTCAGTCAGGAGTCCAGTGGCTATGAGCTCCTTGTTTTGCTCCACTGAACATAGAGGGGAACTTAGACAACGGGTGGATGGTAGTTTAGATGCCTCTCTGTTTTTCTTGAAATACAGGAAACTGGTGGTACTCTTGACAGCTGGGGTTGTTCTGTTTATTTTAGTTCTTATTCTAAGAATAAGACTGCCTGAATGGCTGTGTTAATAAATATGATCCCAAGTAGAAGCATGTGTTTTGCAGACTTTTTTTGTTATCTGATCCGGCTTCTGCACATCCTCTGTTTGTGACTCAGCTGAAACCACAGTCTGCCGAGTGTCTGCCAGCATAAGAACCCACCTGCTAGACTTGATGCCATTAATCATTTCCCTATTTTGTTTATTTCAGCTAACATCTCTAAACATCATCTAGCAGGTCTTGACAAGTGCTTCTCGGGTAGATGTGGTGTCCTGATTTCTCTTTGACATCTACCAGTGTTGTGCCGATGGCCATAATTGGTAGGACACAGCATCCCAAGAAGTTCTCTATGGCATTGTCACAGCTTGGGATTGCTTTGAGCCCCTTTTGTAGCAAATAGAAATTTCTTTTAAGAATTTAACTCTGCAGGGATCTGGGGCTTGTAAACCACACGTTCAGAATGACACTTTGAATTCAGGGACTGTGAAAAGCCAAGATTACATGCCCTGACTTGAAGCCTAGCAATCAAGCCGACAGCGTAGAGATTGCCTTGTGATACAGTATTATCAATTAACCACCTGTCAGGGATTTTCTGTGACTCAAAGAGGTAATGGCTAGCTGGCTGCTGCTTTCTAGGCAGTCCCTCCATAATATGGTCCTATGTCCTCTGTCTTAGGTAAAATCTCGTCCTTGATGCTGCAAACGATTTGTGTTTGTTCTCGTCATGTGGTGCATGTCTGTGAGATGAGTCAGCCACACAACTCATCGTGACCAAGACAGCTGAAATTATGCCGTGCTACAGAAGATACTGAGTTAGTCACTGTTATTGTTTTCTCTAATATATGGGAAGTCAACCATATGTTAATTATTTTTCTTCAGAACAGCTCCATTAAAATTTAAACTGGTGTTATTACTGACTAGAAAATCTCTTTCAGTCATGTGAAAACGCTGTGTAACCAGCAGACCTCATGATCCTGTGCGTGGGATGTAAATGCTTCAAAAGCTGGTGTGCCAGAGTGTGCCTTCCTTTCCCAAGTGAAAGATGGGACTCTTCAGTCTTCCATATTTATGATTAGTCTTGATTAGTTACACGTATTTTAAATTTCACAGTTTGTGGACAACCGGTTTTCCCTTTACTTGAACCTACAGAGGATTCTAATGCAGGAGGACTGTAATATGATATTTAAAGATTGCAGTGGGGATGGTGGTTAAAGAACCTAGGCCTTCGCTCTCGATGAAGTTGTGAGATATGTGCCTCTCAACCCCTGTTTTCTGAATTATAAAATCTGTACAATGCTTTCAATATTTAGTCCTCTGTGTTTTAGGGAGGCTTAAGCTGAAAAATCCAACCCACTTGGGATCCAAAGGAAAACCGGAAAGATTTCTTTCTTTTAAATGTTCAATGGCTTCATGTGCAGAAAGGGAGTATCATCTAACTGATTGGGATCATTTTAAAATATGATATGCCTGCACTGCATGAATAAATTTGACAATTTGGGGCTTAATTGGGTAATGCAATTGCACTTACAGACACTTCAACATTGTAGCAACAATGACTGCAAGTAAACTTGCTGAATTTTTGTGTGTAGTTACAGTATTTAAGAATCTCATTTGTAATGAATTAGTCTCCTTTTCTTCTAATTCAGAATGCCAAGCAAATTTTGATATCTTTTTGTAAGTATTTCTAGTTTTAAAAAGCCCTGTAATTGTTACATTTGCTCAGTGTAACGTTATGCAGTGGAGGGATTTCGGCTTTGCAAGGATCTGAGCGTGTCACCCGCTAGACACAAAAAGCCTTAGTCCCTAAAAACTCTTGGGACACACTGCAGAAATATATGAATACTTTCTAAAGATGATAATCTCCTTCTACTCCCTTTTGTCCCCCTCATCCCCAAAACTCCATCGAAACAAAACCTTGCAAGAGTCCTTAGGACAGTAGCTTAAAAAAGTGCATCTCAAAGCTAGAGAGTTTCCATTGATAGCAATCTAAGCTTAAAAGTCAAGACTCAGACTCCCAAATTAGAAGAATAAGGCAAGCTTTTTTCCCCATCTTCATGCATTTTAATTTCCCATGACTTCTCTCACTGTGCATGTGAGCGGCTGGGAAATAACTTGATGTTGAAAAGCGTACCTTTAATCCACAGCCTTCTCTGCTTTCTCTAGCTGAGACTGTTTTCTTTTGCTTACCCTAAAACCAGGACAACTGCTCCATGCTTATTGCTGTCCTGCTTCTTCCTTCCTCTTTCACCACGAGGTCCCCTTGAGTCCCTGCTGAAGTAGGACTATTAAATACTGATGTACAAAATCCCAAGCCCCAAAATTCAGTTGAATAAAAATGTATTATTTCTTGCAGTTTCTTTAAATTTTCCATTATCTTTTCAATAATAATCTGAGCTTGTGGCAGGACTTTTTATCAGGCAGTTTTGGTTTCCTAAAAGTGAGCACACTGAATCAATGACCCCCAAAACTTCTGGTTCCTAATGCTGAGTGTTACAGTGCATGATACTAAACTAGAACCAAGTTGTTCTTAATAGAGAAAACTGTGACCTGCTATGAAAGACAGCCCGAAATAAAGGGACTGGAAACAGGTCTGCCCCCCTGCAGATGGTCTCCTTGGGACAGTCTTTTCCTTTGGTCATTCTTTCCAGCTTGCAGCTCTCAAGTTTAACCACAGATGCTATGAAATCCTCACTGGAAGATCTCCATGAGCAAAGTCCCTTTCTTTCTGTCACCTCTGGAGCCTTGCTGCGAGTTTGTTCCCCACTCATCTCTGCAGGAATGACCATCTCTCTCCCTTTCCTACCCATTCTCAAGAAACTCCTTGTGTCTCAACAGACTCCATTGTTAAATCATCCCTCTCTCCAGGTATTTCCATATAAGTGCAGAAACCTGCAGTAGGAAATTATGTAGCCTTCATGGCTGCTGCCTGGCCACATATCTTCTAACACAGCAAAGCAAAACTGGACAAAGAAATCAAGTGGTTACTCTGCTGTAAAGCTGTGAAGGTATTTTCATGTCATAGCATCTTTGCTATGTTGACAGTCCTGCTAACTGCTGGAAAAAGCCATCCTTCAGGCTGAGCCTTATGTAGTCCTTACATGTGATTAGTTTTCAATGTTTGATTCTCACTCATTTAGTTAAAACAGAAATATAATATTTCTTCTCAGGTTTTTTTTTTCGTAACTCTTTCAACAATGTAAATCAGTGAAAAATTGCAGGAAGGTTAGCTTTTGGTTACAGTATCATCATGAGAAATAGCTGTCTGAGTTAAGTATAATACAACCAATTTCCTAGTGAAAATTTCCCTAAAATAATTAAAAATATTCATTCCACTTCTTCCTTGATCTGCACCTCTGTGTGGGACTTGGAAAATGCTTTAATCAGCTTTTCCATTCCTGTGTCTCATCATACCCCTGTCTTGGTATTTGTTTTTTGTTTTTTCTTTGCTTACAATTCAAGTGGAAAAGAAGCCCAAGGGCAGCAGCAGAGACTTTGTTGCTGGGTTTGTGTACAGAGCTCTGCCCAGGTTGCCCAGAAAACTGCAGGATAAAAGGAACTCCTCACATCTTTAGGGCTTTCTGGTAGGCAGTGTCTTCTGCCTCATGGTCATTTTGGAGATGATAAAATGCAGCTTCATATGGGCCTCTTCCCCATCTGCTCCTTTTCCTACCCCTGCCCCAGTTGTGTACCCGCACCCCATAGACTTGCCTCTTGGTCCCCAGTGCCTTCCTGCTGATTATCCTCCATCTTTTACGGCATCATTTTGAACACCATCCCGCAGCAGCGTGTGTCCAACGCCTTTGAACTGTGATGCAGCAGCCAGTTTTCCTCTCGGCATACGTTCAGACCAATTAAAAGCGGTGGGTCGCTTCTGCCAAGGCAACCTCAGTTTCAGGTGCAGGTAGACTGCAGAGACACATCTGCCACTTTATTGCCTTAACTCTTTCGCCAGGAGTGGGAATTAGCAGCTGTATCGGTTAAAGGGTAATTCATGTTTTATGTCTCATATTATCTTAAGACAAGAGAGAAGGAAAAATCTCAAATGTGTAAGTATTTAGAAGGATTGAGTGTGGTAAAATTCTAATATTTGCTTTCTCTTAATTCTTTTGACAAGGGAAAGAAGGTAGGAAAATAGTAATTTGGGTTCTGATTCGGAAAGTGCAATCGAGTAGGGGAAGAAATCAAGGAGAAATTATGTGAATAATTCCAAATCGATGGTGTAAGCTGTGAGCTGTTGATCACTGTTTTGTTATGCAGACGTAAATTTCCATTAATATTCCTTCTTTGAAAAACAGAAATCCTGTCTCTGCTGTTGTATGCTTAATTGAGCACTTGAGGCAACCCGCCCCCCCAACAAAAAACAAAACAAGCCAAAAAAAACCCCAACCAAAACCCCTATAGCATGCAGATCTATTCTTCAGATGATGATGTTCTTTTAAAATCTTTTTAAGAGAAGTTGTCCCCTGCTATACATCCTAAATACATTCTCTGAAATCTCAGACCTCTCCATGAAGTGGGTAGAAGAGGTTTGGTAAGCATTACAGAGTGTGACTGCTGTGGGAAAAGTGGAGTTGCAATGGGTTGTAGAAAGCTAATGTTACACTTGAAAGCATTTTCTTCAGAAAGTATTTATTTATATATATATATATATATATATATATATATGCATTGTTAAGACCATCTAATATTCTCTGGAGAGGGAAACCAAATCCACAATTAAATTGAATAGTCGTTCTTTAAGAAGACTTCTGTTACTTGTGGCTTAAGTGTAACAGAAAACAGACAGTATAGTAACACAGACTCTGAGCAAGATATTTTAGCTATAAAATGTCAAAGCCTCTTCAAAACCAGGGAGTTAACCATTGCACAGCTTTAAAAATGAGCGTCATAACTTTAGGAAAACATAGTTACCCTACTCCTTGTAGATCAACATGTGGCAGGATTTTTTCAGTGGAAATATGTGCCTACAGGCTATTTATTTTTTGTTTAACACCAATTGGCATCTGAGATCAAGAAAGCTTAAAGCAATTATGAGTAGCTGGTGCAGCAAAAATCATGATTGATACATTCACAACACAGGGTCGATTCTTCTGGTAATGTTATTTTATTGAGTGCAACAAGGGGAAAAGGGGACATCAGGCATATGACTTTGTAGCACTGAATTAACACAGTACTCTGACCACACACAGATGTTTCCTCCCTCAGTGCAATCAGTGCAAGACACACTGATTGCAGCGTGCAGACCTCGGAGAAGAGACGGCTGTGCATTTGTTGCTAAGCCTATTTCCCTCCTCCCTTTGGCTTATTGGATTATTTTATACAGTGGAATGATAGGAATTTAAAAATGAAAAAGTGCTGTTGAGTCATCTAGTCCATCTTGCAGCTAATACACGATTGTTCTCTGCGGATCTTTGTCCAGTTGGCTTTAGATGTGATTGGACTTCAGCCAACTTCCTTTGGAAGATTATGCTACAATAGAATACACTTCATTATTAGGAATTTTTTCCCTGTCAGCCTAAATTTTACTTTGTTCAGTATAATCACATTACTCTTAGCTATAGTTTCCTGAAAAACCCTATTAAAAAAAATCTTTAGTATGTGTATCCTTCCAGAGCTTGTAGATAATTATCATATTTCTCTTTCAATAGTGGCTTTAGTCAAGCTATACATATTTAGTTATTTTAATATTTTCTCATAAATCAGTCTTCCTAGATTAATGATGACTTTTATTGCTGCTATCATTGAGCCAAATCTCAAATTCTTCTATTTAAAATTCAACAAGAAAAGGCTGGACTGAATAAAGACTTACAGATTAGATCATGGTGTCATTGAAAACCCATCCTTTGAACCCCTCTTTGTGACTTCAGATCTGTCTGAATGCCAGCTCTCCTGAGGCAGACTTCAGCAGTAAGATTTGTCTCAACTACCTTGAGTTATCTATAGCATAAGCACCTACATCAAAGCTACAATCCCTGGATTCCTTTTATGATCATTGGACCCTATCGTTGGGTGCAATTCATCTAAGTTATTTTAGATATCCACATTAGGATGAGAGGAATTGAGCCCTGGAGGCACCTATTTCTCTCTCTCAGTTAAGGGTAGCCCAAGGTGATGAGCTCAGGTATCGACATCTGCAGTTGGTGAGACAAATCCCCCCTAGGTGCTGAAGTCTTGAGATCGATACAGAGCAGCTGTGCTGGAGGGCCACCTGATTTACATCGATCAGTCCCTCTGTCCTGGACCTCAGACTTCCTTGGGTGTTTAAAGGTAGGGTCTGTTGAATATTCAGACATCATGGTTCAAGAAGTGAGAAGCCTTGGTTCTCTCCATGGCAAAGCCATCACGGTTTGGAGACAGCAGCGAGGTACTTTGGCGCTCAGAGAGGCTCGATTCCTAACACATTTGAGTGGCATTGAATTCAACACAAAAGTGTGATGTTTACATTGAAAAACAGGGGAGTGGATAAAATTGCCTTTTGCATAGACAGAAAATCATAGAGTTACAGAATATCTCAAGTTGGATGGGACCCATAAGGATCATCGAGTCCAACTCCCTGCTCCTCGCAGGACTACCTAAAACTAAACCATATGACTAAGAGCATCGTCCAGACACTCCTTGAACTCTGACAGGCTGGGGACCACTTCCCTGGGGAGCCTGTTCCAGTGACCCACCACCCTCTTGGTGAAGAACGTTCTCCTAACGTCCAATCTGAACTGAAGCAGGTGCAGCATTTACCTAGAGAGTAGGAGGTCTAGATGCCAGATACATTGGTTTTCAAGTCTCTTCGGGCTGGAGGAAGTCTATGGTCAACTATCTTTCACTTTCCAAGGCCTCTAAAAAGATGGCTTTCACAGGACAGATGTCTACTGCTCTCCCCTTCACTATTAGGTATTTGTTCTCCACTGACAGCTTAGTGCTCACAGTTCTCACTGCAGCCCTAGGCATATGCCTGCTCAGCTGCAATTCTTGCCTTTTGGCTAGCCATAAGTTATAATTTGCTCTCCATGCAGGTTTAATCATTCCTGGTTTATACTGGAGTATAACTAGGAAAAGAAATCAGCATCTGCCTTTTGTTCATTAGTAAAAAAATAAGGTAAATATATTTTCCCAGTGAATAGTTACCTTCTGTCAGACTTTCTGACAAAATATGCTAAGCCTCTATTCCCTATAATTTGTATATAATATCCAGGAAAAAACTTTGTTCTAAATACCTTTGGAGGACAAACACCAGGGAGGGAGGAGAGCTGTTGAAATTGAAGGATAATATCAGCACAAGATAATATGTTTATTAATTAGTCCTGGATGAATTTAGACTGAAAATTAGAAGAAATTTTTCAAACATCCCAAGAGGTGAAGTTCTGGAATAAACTCCAGATGCGCTAGTTGAGTAGAAAACTAAAATAACTTGAAGACAGAATTTGGTAAACTTAGGGAAGGTTTTGTGAGAATGCATAGAAGTATTTACAGAGGTTAAAAAACAAACATAAAAATTAAGCATGCAATATGAAGTCATAGTGTTACCAAAGGGTCTAGTAAGGAGACTGGCCCCTGCTCATGTGTTTGCACTATCACCTATTTTATGTTTAATCCAGTGGTTGGTGGATTCTGCTGTTTGCTAACAGATGCCAGAAGGTCCCAGTTTGAGACGTTAGTGTAAGAAATTCCTTGCTGCTGCCAGACCCTTGGAGTTGGGGATGTCAGCTGCCTTCCCAAAACCCATTTGGGACGTAGGTCTTGGTCTTTTGGTGGTGGTGTTAGGAAGGTATTGTGTGGTGTGCACGTGTCTGTGGAACAGATCCTGTGTGGTCCTCGTGGACAAAGCAAGATCAGGAAACAGGACAAGACCCAGTTCGTTGTTCTGAGTGGTATATTCTTTCAGTACTACAGCCCAAGCACTGTACCCAGAATTTTCCCAGCTGAAGCCTGTGCTGAAAGCTTGCCAGGCAACGGGGTTCTGCTCCTAATTCACAGTAACTGGAACAAAATGCAGCTATCCTCATCATTCACACAGACACACAACCCTCAGAGACTACAGCCCTGCCACAGCATGCAATGCTTCATCTTGACGCTAGCAGACAGAGTACAGGGTTGTCTGTTGGGACATTTAACTTTGAAGCATCACTACACTGGAGATGAGAAGGACTTGGAGAAGTGTGCGTTGGGCAGGTATTTTTAGCTACCTTTCCTTAAAATTGCTCTGCTTTCCTAATACTGTTTTATCATCACTCTGTGAACTAATTCTGCCACTAGCCTGTCTGCTAATAATCCTTATCTTGATAAGCTATTCCTCATTATTTCTGACTTTTCAGAGAATGACATCTTGGTGCCTGTCCTCCACTTTTAGCAGGAGACACGACTGACTGCTTAGAAAGGCTTCCTAGACTCCTCTCAAGTTGTTTGATCCTGCTCCTCTTCACAGCTCCAGCTTCCGTATTTGCTTCCGAGACAAGAGAGAACGTAGGCCTTTCTTTTCTATAATGCTAAAAATAATGTGAGCAAACAGCTGTGAATTGCAGCTGGCCCCCGTTACAATAGGTGTCCGTTTCAAGGAGGACATGATGGTCCCCTTGTTTCTTCTATGGATTTTTTTGACCCACCTGTGATTTCTGAGGCTGGACTTCACTGGTGGCCAGTTCTGAATGGTTTGTACTTTTATGCAGGGATGAGGTATCATAATCTTCAGATATTGTGGTGCTAGATGTTATTTAAGTACCTTCCAGGACAACTGAGTGTCATGGGCATGCTGAACTTACCCATGATGTCCTCAGTAGGTCTTACTCTTGAAAAATATGATCTCTGTTCAACTTACTGGAACCCCTTTTTACATTTCTTGTGATTATCTGAACAGGGTTTCCTAGCAGTTGTCACTACAGTTAAAGAAGGGAAGGATTAGAGATTTATTGCATCTATTGCATTCGGCTGCTGACCCAGTCTTTCACTGGGATGAAATAGTGCAACATAGTGCTTCTGCCTTTCTTTCAAAAGAAGAAAAAAAAAAAAAGTATGTATTTTCTTACAGAGTTTCTATTCCAACCTCTAGACTGCAATCATGGCAGCACATTTTTGCGTATCTCAGACGCTCTGCAGAGATGCAGCAAGGTAGCTTAAGTTCCGCATTGTCAAACCAAAAGCAGTGCCCGTGTTGTGTGCTGCTTCTGCCTGTGTCGGGACAGGTGAGGGCCCTTTCCCTCCAGAAGTGCCTGCCATAGTAAAGTTGCTCAATACTTTATATTTTCACAGAAATATTTCAGGTTGGGAGTCTTTGCACCTTGGACGTCACTTTTGAGACAGACTTTAGAGCAGTGAGTCCTTTCTCGCATTTTCCCACAGGTTAGGGAAAGAGGGCATTTTCAGCCATTAGAAATCAGCTTGCTTGAGTAGAAAAAGGTCTGTGTTCTTACAAACCTCCTCATTTTTCTTTTTTTTTTCAACAGGGAACATGGGTTTGTACTAGCTTGCTAAGACGCTAATCAAAGAAAGGATTTCAGTTTCTAGTCTGCTTCACTGTCAGTTCAGGATAGTCCCAGAACCATTTACTGTTATTGATTACGCTGCTGTCCAGTATAGGTACTTTGTCCATAACAGTGATGGGTGAATACCCTCACCGCGATGGGTGGCAGGAATCTGCTAGTGGGTGGGGACGTGGGTCTGGGTGGCCTGGCTCTGCTTCCCACCTATCTTCTGAAAGCACTGCACCCCGACTTTAAACACTGATGTCCCTGATGGAAAAAAAAAACCAGAGTAACAGGTTAAAAAAAGATGTTTTATTGTATTATCACCTAGCATACTCCATTGCACACAGCGTGACTGTAATTTTGTCAATGATGGTGTGCAGGTTAATATACTTTATTGAAGCTGTTTTATTAGAGTGAAACTGAAATCTGTACAGGAGGCTCTTTTTTTACCCTGAAATCTATTAGGTGTTGCATCTTAAGGGAGCTGTAAGAAGATTGACTCCAAAGAATAATAGTTTCCTCCCTATTTCAGGGAAAAGTTAGAATGTTTAATTTTACTTACGATAATTAGTATAATTTCATATGGGTTCAGGAGATAAGAGGGGAGGTGTGAGATGGAGCTTCCTTAATTGCCTTTATTAACTACATCAACTGTGAATCTGTTAGCCTCAATGTACAGTCAAAAGGGGAGACATTTTTCTGTTCTTGTAGGTTTATGTTAAAAAGAACAAATTTAAAATAAGGATGGTAATGATGGAACCTGAAAGAGTTACTCTGAGAAATGATGTATAATAAAGAAAGGCTTGGCATGTTCATTTATTCCCAGATTTCAATCTTTGACTGAATGCGAAGCCGAAGAACCCACCATCTTGCAAATTTGAGTACAAAAAAAAGATGTAGAAATGAGAACAGCCTGCTTTGTTAAATATTGCTCACTGGCATCTAAAAGTGATACAGAGTGTTAAAGATATCACCCCTTAATTGTCAGTGATATAAACAAACCCAATTCTAGAAAAATGTTATAAACACTCACTCTAATGTATATTCATTGGAAGAGAAATAAAAACGTTTTCCACGGTGCCTGGCACATACTGAATATTCAGTGTAACAGGATGGAAAGGGTTTTACAAGTTAATGCCTTTAAAATGAGGAGATCACAATACATTTCTGACATGGTGTTTCAACCTGGACTCTTATTTTACAGTTTAGTTAATTCTCAATGCAGAAACTGCGGTCCTGTCATGCAGAAATTTGAGAATCCTGCACGAAGTACTGCCCAACTTAGTCATTTTGCCTAAGGCACTGAGCAAAACTTGTGTCTAGCTTTGGCAGTAACAGCAATTACTTCTGTAGTAACATGAAACATATAATGGATGATATGAAATAAGAGTTGAAACTGTTTATCTATTAGACTACTACATCAGGGATTCTTCTCCTAGCGTAATGTAGCCAAGAACCATCCAAGAAAGTGTTACTTAGACAGTGTTTGTTTTTCTTTTGTGGTTCCAGCACGAGAGTTCCTTTGATTTCCTATAAAAACTTGAATTCTGTAGAATGGGATGGACACCCTCCAGCTGGAGAGTTGTAGGCCTAATAAATAGCATGTAAAAGAACGGGAAAACTGCACCCTGGACCTTGTCCATCCCAGACTCCAGAGGAATGTGACTGAAGGAAAGATGAAGAGGCCAGGCAATTTGTCTTCTGTATCCGTAGTCTGTGGATGACTGGGGATGCCGAAGGTGTAAGAAGGTGGTTGAAAATTATAAACTACCAAGAATCAGTTTTATGTTACTATATATTATGGTCTTTTTTCCATAGGGACTTTTTTTCAAAGGGTGAGTAGCACCTCTACTAAAAAATAAAGACTGCAGAAACTGATACAATCCATCTCAGCCCCATAGCATCACTAGCTGTACCTAGGCTCCTCTGACAGATGTTTTCAGGGAAAGAAAGGTCTTTAAAAGGAGATAATCATGGTACTTCACAGTCCTCTTTCCCACCTTCCCAGCCTAAATAGTAAAGCCAAGATCCAGAAACTCTGCACCTTCTAGTTCCTGATGCACTTACTATGTTGTGTTCTTTTCCATGTGTTTTTTTCCAAGTAAAAAATTAGAGAAATTCTCTTTATTTTTCCATAAATTCATAAAGGGTGATTGTGGGTTTTAGCTTCTTTGACAAAACACTAAAAATGCTTTTTTTTTTTTTTTTTTTTTTTTTTAAAGTAAGTTGGTGAGAAGAACTTTCAGTTGTCAGGGGGAAAAAACCTCTAGAAAATGTTGAGTTTTTCATCGAAAATCATTTTAGCTCATAAGCCATTCTTTCCTTATCTTGATGAGAAGAAAATGATCGGATCTCTAGATCAATAATGTTGAAAACAGCAACAGCAGTGATCATCCTGGGTGCATGTTGTTTTCTGATGTGCTTTCATATCGGAGCAGTTCCTCATGCTGTAAATATCAGCCTGACTTACACTCGGGCTTCAACCTCACATCAAGCAACGGCGAAAAAAAATAGGGGCTGTTTAAATGCAGCAGGGCTTGGAAATAACAATTTTTAAAAACTGCCAGCATGTCAAAACATTGAAGGAAAATATTGAAGTGTACCAGTGTGCTTCCAGTTTGTCTGTTGCTGAATGCTTTTTCTATTGAATAATCACATCTTCTAGGGTCTAAAGCGCTGGTTCATTGTATGTAATGCATTGCTGTCATGCCACAAGGCATTAAAAAAAAAGAGATTGAAATTATCTGGAGGGAACCAAATCACTTTATTTCAAAGACAAATTAGATTGATCTATCTTACCATTCTCCATAGATTTCATAAGCACATTACTTGTTGAAGTGGTATCAGGCATTTTATATATTATAGCAATTTGCATACGTTCATTAAGCTGTGCTTTGTAAAGCTTTCTGACAGGGGCATTTGATGAATCCTTTTGTGAACTGCATTGTTTCTTTACGCGGAGCAATCTGTTAAATCATGCCTTTGTCCTTCAGTTTGTCAGAATCAGTAAGTGAAGCAGATGTTAATAACTGGGAGGGTTTGGGGGGTTTTCGGTGTTTGCAGAATATGGGATAACTGTGAAGGGCACGATGCGTTTGTAAAAGCGACAGCTGGTGTTATTAAAGATAGAAAGTATGCTACAAGTAAAAACTTTCCCTGGCATCTTTTAGCAACTCTACAAGGTTTTTTGGAACAGTCAGATGGGTGGTCATTTCTAAAATAAACACTGCTAATGTTATGCGCAGCAAATCGTGTGCTTATGCTTACATACAATTGTTCTTATCTTTGGCTGTAAATGTTCTATCACAGAGCTATCTCAGCCATGCAATAATTCATTATGTTTCTCTATAAATATGTCATAAATTCTCACGTCAACAATCCCTTGAGACGTGTCTTTGAGCAATATAATTTCATGCGTTATCACATTAGTAGAACTTTACACCTGGTTGGTGTTTTGAAGGTTACCTTTACGACACAAGTTTTGCTGGACCTGACAGTTCAGTCCCTGGAATCTACTACCCATCGTGAAGGTCACTTGGCTGAAGATGGTACAGCCGGGGAACAGCACGCATTTAGGTGGTTAACGTGCTTCAACCGATGGGTGGTAACTCCCACCAAGGTGTGGTAACATGAGTGCCGGTAGTCAACTGAAGAGACCTTGCAAGTGAGGGTAAAATGAGCAGCCATAAAAGCGGGCAAGAGATGAGGGGGCTAAGTAAGAGAGGAAAGCATGGCCTAGGGAATGCCTCAAGAGGGTCAGCGGAGAGGGAGGTGCTGATCTCCTCTCTGGTGACCAGCGATAGGACACGAGGGAATGGAATGAAGCTGAGCCAGGGGAAGTTCAGGTTGGAAGTCAGGAAAAGGTTCTTCACTGAGAGGGTGGTGGGTCACTGGAACAGGCTGCCCAGGGAAGCGGTCATGGCACCAAGCCTGTCAGAGTTCAAGGAGTGTCTGGATGATGATGATCCTCATGGGTCCCTTACAACTCGAGATATTCTGTGATTCTATGATTTTATGTGGAGAAGGTGTTATAAGGCTAACTGATGAAGGACATGCAGAAAAAAACGGAGGACATAACCATAGAAAATAAAGGGTAAGCTTTGCCCACCCTCTGATCTTGCAGATTTTTATTGGTATTACCTAGTAAATAGCTCCCATTTGTTTTAGAGGTGATATTTGGCTGATTTTCACATTAACTTTAATGGCATTCTCTTTGTGATTTCTCTACGCCTTACTGTGGAAATCTCTTTTGGGGAATTGAGTAGGAGATGGAAAGGGCAGAGATGTAGTGGTGTTACTTGTGCCTCTGTAATGGAACCGGAGCTTCTGAGCCGGGCTTGTCTGCAGTTGACATCAACAGCAGGAATGGCAACATAGTGCATAGAATAAATAATCCTAGAAGTTGTCATGTTTATAGACATTGCCTGAAAATATGTAGAGAAGACCAGTGAGGGATTTCTGTAGTTGTTGTTCTTGCACATGAAAGTAGGCAGCAGCTACAAATCAACGAACTGTTGCTTTTGTAAGAAGAATTGGCAGAATCTTTCATGCAGTTGCTGGATAAAAATTTCTACTGCTTCTGTTTCTCAGAGCTTGCCTTATCTTTCTGTCTGATTATCTTGCAAAAAAATGAGCAGTGAATAATTATCCATGCTGATATTTACATTTTGTCTCTCTGCTTGAAAATTACCAGCTCACAGAAGGGAACAGAGGGAGTCTAGGACTCCTTCGGTGGGCTGAGACTTTGGAGAAGAAAATGCCTGCTCTTCAGCTGGAGCACATAGGTGCTCCCAGCCAGGTGACCATTGATGCGTAGTGGGTATAGGCCGTTCTATAACTGATTTGTCTTAACTCTGCTGAGGTAATTCACTTTGCCTACACTGGGAATCACGTGGTGGGTAGCAGTAGTGCAGCTGCAGGCAAAAGCTCAGGCAGAATTGTGGGGAAAGGAAAGAGGCGGGACTTTTTCTAATGTGGGCTCTTAATTATTTTTTTTTTTAAGAGCTGTGGCTGCGTGGCAGCACTTTGTGAAACTGTTTCCTGCTACAGAATTCAAAGATGCTAGTGGTGCCACAGAAATACTCAATACAGCATGTACTCACGATGGTGAAGCTGATGTGGTCATCTCAGAAGTCATTGTGCAGAACAAAGTTCGGACCAAGTGCAGTTGGACACATGAACTAATTTTTCCTCTTTTTTTATCTCCTTTGTGTTTTTCCTTGGTCTGCTAAGCCTGTTTCTTTCTCCTGATGTATCCTCCTCCTCTTTTTTGCTTTCTTAAGCGCATTAGACTTATCAAATGCATTACACGCAGGGTCACTGTGCAAGAATCACCAGGAAAATTTACAGAGACTCTGGGACTAATTGTGATCAGGTGTTATACATATGCTTACAGAAATGTATATCTAGAATTTCACACCTGTAGCAGAACTGCCATGCTCAGCATTTTTGGACAAAAAAGAGGTAATGCACATAATGATATCCTTGATTTTTCATGTGGTTTCCCTATTCATGCCACTGCCTTGCTGAAAACTAAAAGCACAATATTGCTTAAGTGTACATAGAGATGTTTGTGTTTTCCTAAATCATGTATATTTTCTGATATGCCACTGGCAGTTTTGCATATTCAATATATTAGTTTTGTTCTTTCATTACAAATAGTTGTAGCAAAATTGCTATTTGCAAATTTGATGTGTTTTCAGAGTTTTCTGCTAATTTTGAACTCGTATGTAGAAGTTGCCTAAGAATCTATACAATATTATGTATCTTAAATTTAATACCATAGAAATTATCATACCATCATTGTTATCACCCACAACATTTCTCAGGTGATACACAACTTTAGAAGGACTAGCTCATAAACTCATTTCTAAATAGTAATTTTGCACAATAATTTTTTTCTTTTATATGCTTAAGCCTTCTACATTTAGTGACTTTTAAAAATATATATTATCTCCTTTTCAGATCTTGGACTCTGAACTTGAAGCAATTCTTGGTTATATGCTTCTTGAAACTTGGAGAGTATCTGCAATAAATAGGTACGTGTAATGGATACATTCATGTTTTGTGTTGGATGATTTGGAGTGTGTGTGAGTTTTGTTGACAGTTTAATGCTGAACTTCTTAAAGCTCTTGATAAATCTCAGCTGCCATGAATGGGACAGTATGATGGATCTTTGCAGGCTGAATTTTCAATAGCACATAGGGTATTTGTATGGCAGAAATTGGGAAGGATATGATGCTCACAGTTACTCAGAGAGAAATGTGTAGCCAAACTTACAAATTTAACTTCAAACTGAACAAAAAGGTGAGTCTCCACGAGCAAGTAAGAAGTTTTAAAGGTAAAATTGGTGAGTTGGAAGAAGTAGCTCTACTCTTGATCCCCCCATAGTTGAGGCTGTGCTTTAACTGGCTTTTCGTCTGTGTTTCCTTTGGTTTTCTTTGCAACTGCTAAAGGTAGTAAAGGTACAAATGTGACTAAATACTGGGAAGAAAATGGCCATAAAGGTTGAAACCTTGGGCACATTGACGTTCCTGGAAATTTTCTCAAGTATTTCAGTGAAGCTAGTATCTCACTTGGAACATTTACAGAAAATATTCAGGCAGTTTCAGAAATACATTCCTGCATATAACGAAGCAATTTTTAGGTGATTTCTTTTTTAAAAGTCAGGTCACGCTTTATGATGCTTGAAACTCTGCTGAACTCCTAGCAATGGAGAAAGAGAAACAAGAGGAGATTCAGAAGGCTTTATTCTTTCTAAAGAGCTTATAGACCTAGACAATTTTTTGAGTCTCAGCTCTAAAGAGGAAAAGTTTTCTTGAATACATGGATGTAACGATTGAACTTACCTTGATCTGGAGAAACAGTGAAGAGATTTGTAATGGGGGAGAGGTTGAATTCTTCTTATGAACAAAATCCAGGACCAGTTTTTGGTGTAGAGGACCCCTCCATAAAAATGGGGTTTTGCCATAAGTTGCTCGTTCTTTCAGAACGAGCCTGGATCACTTAATGTACAATTGCCCTACTACTGAATCTGCTGGATGTTCAGACCTGTGTCCAGGCCTGTCAGAGGATCCCCATGCCTAATGGTGCTTTCAGAATGTGCGCAAAAGATCTCAGGAGTGTTTCTGATGATTCAGCTTCCTTCATATTCTCATATCTATTGATGTGCCTTTACTTGTCTCCTTTTCATCTATTCCCTCTTTGTGGTGCATTTCTTCGGTCTCATTTGTTTCTCCTTTGCTCCTTTATTTGGCTTTCCCATGTTTTTTGCTTTTTCCTCCTCTTTTTAATTCATTTTCAGCTGCTAGAGATTGGCAGCAGTAGGATCTTACACAAGGAGGAGCTTCGGAAAAAAAATCATAGCAGAATGAGCTTCCCTTTTAGTGCCTCTCTAGAGAGCCTGCTGTAAAAGGCTACTTGCTGTCATTCCTGTAAATTTTCTTTTGCAGCCAGCTCTGCTGGGTGTCCCCTTTGTGCCCTGTGAACATCTGTGTTGCAGCTTATGTCTGAACCCAACTGGAGAACAAATGTGTGAACCTGCTTCTTATTTTGAGCAGGAAGCTGCTGCTATTAGTAGGGCACGTGGCCTTGGTTCACCTGCGACTTCTAATCCCCGTCTGGGAGCGAACCAGCTGTCTGTCCTCTCCCCTCCCGCCACCCGTGCCCTTGTCCGTGGGGTAGCACGTTTCCCTGCTTTCCTCAAGACACTGCCCAATGCCTGTCAGATGTCAGCATTCATTTTCTCCCTGAATTTTTCCCAAGACGTCACGCAGAAAGGAAGAAAGGAGTAAGCACTGTAGGACTTTTATGGCATAGCTTTCCATTGCTCCTGGAAACTTCTCCCTGGGTGCACGCAGTCATGCAGGCACCACCCAGTAGCACCACCCTTCTGCATAAGGAAGAAATCTTCAAGCCCTGAAATATTCAGGCTCAGGGGATGCCGGAGCAGAAGAGGAAGCCCCATTCCCCAGGCTGTGCACAGGATTCCAGGAAAAGGCGACAATGTTTCTTTGCCTGTTTTGGACACAGCACAAGACAGCTCATTGAGCGTAAATTGTGAACTTAACCTCAAACAGACTTGCTTTCAGAAACTTTTTACTTTAAAGGGAAAAAAAGGGTGAAGAAAAAGAAGCAGCAGCTCTGCCTTGTTTGCAAAAGCGCTATCCCGCTTGAGCGTGCTCAGCAACGTTTGAAAAGCGTAGGTGATGAACTGCAGTCTTTGTGGCATATGTGTGCGTCCGAGAGAAAAACGAAATCTGTTGTGTCAAGTTGGCTTCAGCTTACGCTCGAAGGATTGCTGTGACGAGCCTGGAAGGTGCGGAAACTTTCGTGAAGGATCAGGTGCGATAGCAGAGAACGACTGTAGCTCTGGGGGGAGGAAGCTGGAGGATTTGAGGTCAGTCTAAATCAGTAGCCATCAGCTGGGAAAGGAGCACAGCTGATTTAGCAAGAGCGTGCACCAATTCAGCAACTTCCCTCAGATGTTTGGGTTGGCAGGACTCAGAAATAGCAAATCTTCCTGGCTGACGTTAGCTGAAATGGCTACTGGGCAACCTTGTTTTCCTTCCCTTTCACTAAATGAGCTCCCTTTTGGCAGAAAGGTACGTGAGTTTCAGAGCTTTCCAAACCAGGTCAGAAAAAGTTGGCCCCTTTCTTTCCAAAACTAACCATCAAAGCAGTCCCAGCGCACCCCAGACATCTCTGTGTGTGCGAATCCTGCTCAGGCAATGGTCTCCCTTGTTTCTTCCTGTGTGCACTTGTTATGGAGGGAAGGGTTGGTCTGGTTGATTTTACGACTGGGAGTGCTAAACAGCTAAAATTTCTAAACAAAAAAATCTGGTCCTCTTTAAACATTGGCGGACGGATATCTGTCTTCCATCTGTGGCAGCCCATGCCAAACAGCAGAAGAACTGCAAAGTTTGTGTTCTGAAACCTCAGAGAAATAACTGGCACGCTCCAACTTATATATTTTTTTTTTTTTTTTAAACTACACGCAAATCTGAAACATTAAACACAGAAAGTAACGTTAAATTATGACAAGCAGGCAGAAGCCGGGAAGTTCAGCTGGAAGGGTTGTACCTCCTCCGTCCTTACGACACGGAGCCCTTTCAGCGCTGCTGCACGGGCATTGCTGTCCATTAACAGCAGGCAGCGGTCGTCCGTCGGGCAGGCTGTCCCCTCCAGCTGGGTCACCCAGGACGTTGCATGGCCTGCCGTAGCGGGAAGGAAGGTGGCTGGTAGTCTTGCAGGTGTGTATGGCTCACAAGACCCTTCCGGAGGTGGAGGGTGGCTGTTTTCTTCCCCTTACAGCCGAAAAGGTTGTACGCCGCAGCAGACAGTGCCGGGTTTGAACGGTTGTTTCCTCAAACAGCTCCTTGCTGGGGTGCTTGAGCAAAGGAGCTCCGTTCAGAGGAGAGGGGAGCGTGGGTGAAACAGAGGGCTCTAACTGCTGTGTTCGCTCCTCGGGGCCATGGCTGGCAGGGAAGAGAGTCGGAGCAGCCTTGAGGCTGCTCCAGCCAAAAGCTGGGGTTGTAGCAGCCCCCAGCCAGCCCTGAGCCAGGAGTCACATACAGATGTTTTGCCTGTTCTTGTTCTTACTTGAGGCTTCATCCAAAAAGGGGACTGTGTTGCTCTCCGTGAGCTTTGGATCAGCCCCATGGAGCAGCTGGGAAATAAAGCAGGACTGTGCATCAGCCAGTATCGACTGGGCAGCAGCAATTTGGTTTGGTTAGAGAAGGTGTCAGCCTTTAGTAGTTCCCTGTTCTTTTTTAATTTGCTTCCCCATCTAGGCACTGCGCCGTATTTAGTAATGTGCGTCTCTGCTGTGTTGTCCCTTCTATTTATCAAAGTTATGCAAAGGAGTTACGCGCGAAAACTGTTTCCCTTTTCTGAATTGGCTTGGCATCGCGACCGTTTGTCTCCCTTTGCAGTGCTAGAAAATGTGTGTTTACAATAGGTGATTACAAGGACGTCACTTTGGTACCTGGGAACCTGGGACCAATGTCTTCTGATTCACGGGAACGGTCGTGACTGAGTCACACTACTAAACGTGCCGTATGTTACCAAGTAACACACGGTGTTATTAATTGAGGATGTCAGTACTGTGTTACACAACTGTCAGACTTAAAAATTAAAGCGGTAATAAGGAGCTTTGAAATAGAGTTGTTAAGATTGGTTACTGTTTATAACACCAGTAATTCTGAACACAAATTTAATTCCAAATACAAGAAAACAAAGGAAAAGGCAGGCAGCCTTTCTGCTTAAATGGCTTAATGACTTTGGGTATTTAATAATTTAATCACTTGTAATGTGAGCGTGTTTTGTCCACCTCACGGTACTCACCTAGGTGGCTGTCACCTGCAAGAATCATTTCCTTAGACCTCCTGAACCTCCACTGCAGTTGCTGCCCGTCACTACATGCCATGCACGCATGGGGTGAAGGTGGTAAATGTCCGAGTGGGTTTTCTAATATGAACACTCAAGAAACCAATGCCTACAGTAATGAAGTGGATAAGATCTGCTATTGATTCTGTTATGCCTTTTTACTATGTTTGCTTGAAGAAAATGTTTCCGAATTGGGGAGGCAGGTGCACGCTCATGCGTGGTGCTTTCTGTATAGTTACTAATCACGCCTTCTGCTTCCCGTCCCCGTGCATCCCGGCGATGAGTATCGCCATTGACTGCGCAAAGATTGGGTCTGTAATCCTACCCGTGCGTGGTAGCCAAATGTAGCAACGCGGGAACGAAGTATCATTATTTTGTCAAGACAAGATACCCAGCATAGAGTATCATAAATTGATCCCAGGAGGACAGACCTAGAATATAAACTGTAGTGCTTTGAATATATGCATGTTATAATTGTATTAAAAGCTTTGCAGCAATTTGTATTGTATTACAGCTGACAAAGTATTTTACCTCCTAGTAACTAACTAATGTAAATAGTGTTGATATTTTTCTTTTCCATATTTATAATTACATTAATTGCTTTGCGTATTAATAACAGTTAAGTGTCAGAGCCCAAGCTGTAGCTGCCAGTAATCCACAAGCAACTTGTTTGCATATTCAAAATACGAAACTGAAGAGTAACTGCGCTTTTTGCAAGTGCATATCTTCACAGCTTAAATTCTACATAATAAAGCCCACTGTGTTACCTGAATATTGTCATGTTCAATATCAAATCTAGTGCTAATAGAACATCTTTCGGAAATGAGAAACCTTGTGTTAAGAGATCAGAAGACATCCGATGAAAAATAAATGAATAGCTCACATTAGCTAGGAATTGTGACTTATTTCCAAATAAAGCTAAACTTTGAAAAAGATGTTTCCTGCCTTTGAAAACAGGATTTTTCAGAAGCCAGAGCTGGAAGATGCAGTGCAATTTTTGTTTTTGTAATGTGATTTATTTGGGCTAACAGAGTGTCGCAAAGAAGTATTCCAGGATTGACTAAATTTTTCAAACGAGAGCTGTTTTTTTTGGAAAGTTTCCAGAGAAGTAATCTTTCTGCATTGGTATTCTGCAGACTTTATCAGTTTTATTGTTAGAGACAAAGCAAATTGAGATTTTAGCATAAATCTGGCTAAAACTTCAGTTAAGAAAGCCTCCTTTTCAGCTTTCTTGGTTTTTTTTTAATTTTTGTTTTCTCTGTAATTATGATGCTTTATTTCTGTTGACCTCTTTGCTGGAGGGCAGCATTTAATACAGCTGATGGTTTTGAAAGTTTGCAAACCACTGGTACTTGTGAGGGCTGCAGAGTAAAGAGTCAGTTTCAACTTAATATTGCAGGTGTACACTGAACTATCCGGGGAAGAGCAAAGGTTGATTAAATTCACAAAATAAGGTGATTCGTAGTTTTCTAAATATGTCACTCAACCTAAAATTAACTCAATTATTTACCGGTCACACACATGCTAATGAATCCTGACAATCTCAATCGACCTGCTGCGATGAACTTCACTGTCACCTAATATTATTTCCTCTGTATTTTTGCTAATAGGAAAGAGTGATTGTAGCATTTGTCACATGCAACGCAAAAATGCTCGGGGATTTTATTATTTTTTTAATACCTGCAATTTCAGGGTGCTAGTAAATTAATTACATTTAATTAGTAAGGCTATAAAAGAGACTCTTCTTTTTTGTGAGAGTGTCTCCTAAAGTTTAATCCCTCAGAGATTTCAAGTATGATAGTGATGAAGATGGTTGCTTCTAAGTCAGCATCAATGATACTATTTAAGAAATAAAGTTGAAGTTATCCTTTCATGCAAAATGTGACAAAATTATAAAGCTTTAAGACATTAAGATAATATGGTAAATATGATTTATTATTATTTCTGAAGTTAGAATCACCTTGGAATGGCAGTTTTAGCTGTGTGTTACCGGTAGCTATAAGAAATATGTAAGAAATTTGTAAGTTAGCCAAAATCCTAAACGGGTTTATCTACTTTCCTGCTAAATACAGAAATATATTGTGTACAAATGTGGTTATCCTGCATTTGTACTTGAGTTACGGCTAAATCTCCAAAAGGCTGCCCTGGATTATGAAATGGTATCTCTCCCTTTCCAAGGTTTCTCCCCCAAAGCTTTACAGAATCCTGGATGAAAATCAACATTGATCCATAAAATAGACATCACTGTAGCATTGACATGGGTAGGGCATAGCAGCTGAAAAGATTTCTGGCCTACAGTTATTTCTGTCTGGAAAATGGAGATAGATAAAGATATATATAATATTTAAAGCTGCTGAGCAATGGCAGGCTGCTTGCAGACAGCTGCATGTTCAGCCTTTTTGGCTAGAATGGTTTAGTGGCTAATTAAGCGGACGAGTCAGGTCTCATTATGCCCTTGAGGAGAAGACTGCCACGCCTTTGATTCCCATGAAAGTTTTGGCAGAGATGGGTTTGAAGCTGCAGCAATCTCATTGTGAGATGTGGTGTAGAGTATGAGATGGGCTTGCTAGAACCCATTTTACTGGATTTTTCTCAGTGGCTGCCACCCACAGAGAAACATAAAAAGTTAAAAAACCCCTGCAATTTTGAAAACTGAAATGAAGTCATCACATCCGGGTTGTTCCAAATTGTTACTGAATTTGTTTAGAAGGTTGGTTGTTTGATTTTTTTGTGGTTTTATTTTTAATCATTTCCATGATTTTTTTACTTGATTCATTCAATGACATCAGCTACAGTGACCAAACAGTTGTTTCCGTGGTGACAAATTGCAGTGTTACAAGCATCCTTGTATGAATCAGGTAAGAGAGACAGATCAACTGAAAATGGAGAAAGATTACTTGCAAAAATAAACCAGAAACATTTCACAAAAGTTTGCAGGAAAGTGGCTTGGAAATCTAAAAATTATTTTAATATAGCTGAGTCTCTGATGCATCCAAAGATGCTGGCACGGCTAGTTTCATAGCGAAGCAGAAAGGGATCTGTCCACATCTGGTAACAGCAACCAGCTGGAGAACACTTCACATAGATAAGTAACTCCATAATAAGAGTGAATTAATTTAATGGCAATAAAAAAAATAAAGCTTCTTGCTCATCCTCTAAACTATGACAACTAGCATCACAGCTCATTGTGATTAAGGTCTAGCTCCTAAATAAATTGCATCTTAAAAGGATCTTGAGTACTTCTGTTATGTCACAGATCCAGTTCCAAGTCCATACTGGTGCGAGCCAGGAGCTTGACCACTGAAGATGATGGAGTTGCATCAGGCTTACGTAAATGCAGGTGAAATCTGACTTGCGTTCAGTATATATAGCAAGGAGCGTACGTCCAAATTTAGGACACCCCAAGTGATACTGTTGTATGGTATACTGTATCATAGTGGATTTAAATACTATTTGGGGTACATGCTAATAATGCCAAAAAGACCCTCGATGTGTACAGTGACACTAAGAATTAATTCCACTCCCGTCATGACAACTCTCAGTGGGAATATTGTGCCTTGCCTGGGCTCAGACGTTATTTCCAATAAGTATGGAAATAATGGCTCACAGTGCTGCAAAGTGTTAGCAGATCTCAGGGGAAATCTCATCAGATTATGTGATAGGTTTGAAATTAATCCATGTCCCCACTGTATTTACACAATATACAATTGTCTCTCTGATGGCTTATAAGGAAAGGTAAACGCTACCATCCTAAATCAGCGAGGGGATTTGCTGCAATACATTCTCTTGGTAGAGACTACATTTCTTTCTGAGTCGATACAGGCAACTCAGAAAATGATTATGTAACTTTCCTACACTGCAGACATATTGTTGTCTGGTTTGTAACCTCATTATGCCACATCATCGTCTTTCTTGCAGTTCTCCTTGCCGCCAGTTCAGCAGACATTAATTTTCACATTATCCTTTTGAAAATCTGAAAGGGAAAAAATAGTTGAGAACTTCTTGCTTCTAGCGTGGGTATGACCCAGCTATAGATCCATCCATCCGCCTGTCATGCCTAGGTTGCTCTTTGGTGAAGGCTTCTTTGCAGCACTCTTCTCGCCTCTTTGCAAGCTGCTTTGGGATTGTGCCAGGCTTTGCCCGCGTGTGCAGAACTGTGTCATGTTAGGCCAAGAACTGTCTTCTCACCATCTTTCCCTGAGGAGCAAGGAATTATAATGCGTGGAAGAATGTACACTTCACAACACTTGTAAGTAGTGAATATCTCAAGAAGCGTATGACAAACTTGCCAGCCCATAGGTTGAGTTTCTTGAATCCTGCCTGTTCTGGAGGGCATAAGCTAAAAGCTCAATTATGAATCCATGTAAGATTTTAAGCATGCAGGAAAGATATTCTCTGGTCAAGAAGTCTTAAAAGGACTGGAAGAGGAATGGTCGTCTTCACTGATCTGCTCCTACCCTGAAGTTTGAATACCAGCGCTAAGTAGTTTTGGAGGCCCAGGGCAAAAGGGAAGTTAGTGCCATCGGAGATGTGCAAGGGCTGCTAGCCTGGACTAGACCTTTGCTTTTTTAAAGCAAAGTGACTTTCTACGTTGCTTTTGTGAAATGGAAATTGAACGGGGGAGACACTGTGTATTTCTGCAGCTTCTCTCTCCTCTCACTGATTTAGCTTAATTTGTATCTGGCTTCCCCATTTAGCTCCCAGTCTTCCCTGGGGCTTCCTTCCCGTTGTAAAATCCATCCTTTTGCTGAAAGGCATTTTCTTTGTTCCTTTGTAAGTTCTTTCTCTTCCTTGAAGATTCAACAACACAGTGAAGAACCTCTAGGATCCTTTCTGTTGACTTTTCTTCTTCCCCAGTAGACTGTCTACAGACAGTCTTCCAGTTCTTTTTCCTTATTGTCTGTGCTTGCCTTTACTCTTAAGACAACCCATCTCTCCTTTTCCTTCCAATAGCCACTAGCTGTGGCGGGCAACGGGTTGATTGGGCAACCCCTTTTCTATCTTTCTGCAAATGTGTTAGGTTCGTGTAAACATTTGGTACAGTGGTTTTGATTTGTATCAGCAGTGTATCAGCAGTCACATCTGACACTAGTGTCAAAACACAATAGATACCTGGCTCCCTTTAATTAATCACATAGAAGAGAAAACAAGAGAAACCCCACATAATAATTTATTTCCTCTAATACTAATGCTTCCAGATTCCAATCATCTTTATCAGCTTTTAAAAAACATCTGAGTATATATTAGCATCTCATACATTTTATCTGATAGCTACAAATACAACCACCTTTTTTTCTGTTTCTTGTTATTTATGGTAGCTGGATTTTTTATGTCATTCGTAATTTTATTTTTCCCTCATATGCACTGGGGGAGGAGAAAGGACTATATAGCTCTTTATTCTTGTTTACCTTGCTGAGCCAAAGCAGTTAGAATGGGGCATGCACCATCCAAAGAGCCGTACACTAAATTCGGATCAATCAGTCACTGAGATGACCAAAAAGAAAACATAGGTTGGTAATACAGCTACTGCTGACAGCACAAATAAAAGACAGTGAGGTTGCAGCAGGAGGATCTGAGGAATCATTATGACCGGTAATGATGGATGAGATGGAAAGAAATCAGGTTGTTTCAGAATCAACACTGGGTTTGTAAGTGGCAGACTAGGGAAAAACAATTGTTATTATTTATCAACTGAGCAGGTTTTCAATTGGATTGTTTGGGCTTTTTTAACTTTATACACTGAGAAATTAATAATTTAAGTACATCTCTTCGCGCTTTCTGAAGCATTGAAAAATATGAACCTGAATAGTGTATGGTACTTAAAATTGTGTTTAGCATAGAGGTATTTATCTATTTGTCATGTGGAAGGAAAATTAATAATCTTCTTTGTGCACCAAAACTTTTATACTGAGTGTTTTCTGAAATTTCATTATGTAGAAGCTCTATGGAAGCTGTGCTGTTCAAAACATTTTTGTTTTCGTGTACTGTAATGTGTATTTGTTCAAACAAAGAAATGCTTATCTGTTGAAAAGATAGCAGTGATAAATTACTTCAGCTTTCATGCTTACCTACTGTTTTCCATTTGGCATTAAATTCCTGGTTGAATCCCAGAGGTAGATAGATCTGAATTCAAAAAGTTACCTTGATGCCTTTTTTAGCCAGCCCCTGTGACCTGATGATAAAAAGGAAATTTAGATGTCTAAAGGACCATCCTTCTTGTATAGTTTAAATCCCACTAGATACCGAAATGATTGCAATTTTTTACCATTTTCTCTGAACTGTGTTAATTTTCAGAGGATGTACAGGACCTCTACCTTCACTGTCACAACAACAGCACTTTAGATATCAACAGTTTAACTATCTGTTGAATCTAAATAGCATGCAAATTGAGCTTCCCATACTCATCCTATCTCATTATGGGTAATACTGCATATGCTCTGTTAATCCTTTTGAAAAATTATTGACTCCTAAATAATTTTCTTTTACTGCTATACATCATATCTTCATGGGATTTTTTTCTGTCATTGACTTTTAAGTTCAAGGGTCTGTTTTATTTCTCATCAGAAAACAAATTTCTCTATGCTTAGCATGAAGTATTCCGGGCTCATGTTTTCCATTTTAATGGAGGTTCATCACTCTCCCCCACCTTCTCCTTACTGAATAAATGTTCCTTATGCAATGCAAAATGGGAGCATACAAAACCAGAAGAGTAACTAAACAGTTCAAAAAGCTAAAAGGCAACATGCCATAAGTTAGCTTTATTGGCATATTTGAATGTGTAAGAAAAAGTAATTGGGAACTCTTCCCTTGTTTGCCAATCTTTACCATGCGTCAGTTGATAGAATAATTGTTACTTACAAAATAGCAACACTGGCCTTCAAATAGGAGATGCTCTATATCCCAGCTGACTCTTGAGGTTTGTATCTTCATCTGCTTTTTAGCTGGTCCATATTGGCTGCCCACTGAAGGACCATAGACATCTGCTTGTGAAGGAGATGACGTTTCTCACACTGCTTTAGGAGGAGAATTTCCTGCCCTGGGATGAACGAACATGTGCACTTGACCAAGCACTTAACATCAACATGTGCCAGTTTCTATCTGATGAGTATGAAAGGAGCCTGAGCCGACTGGGTTTGATGTGGACAGTGATACTTTCTCTGATGAGGCCAACCCAGTGTGTCCAGAGATTCCTGCCTGCTAATGTTTCTTTTGATAGGCCAAGATTTCTCCAGAGCAATTTTGCACCATTATTTTTGTCACTCCTCTTTCTTTTGTACTGTCTTCTGATACGGGTTACGACTGCGACCCTCTTCCCTCACTCCCACTCAAAACATTAGGAGTCTTGTGTTTTGGTATGGAGACACACTGGTCTACCAGCTAAAGCCCAGAGTTCAAATGTTTGGACATTTCTTCCTTGCTCTACCACCAACTCATGCTCTGACTTTCCACTGGGCAATGATGGTGTTGGCCTGCATTCTGGTTTCCCTGTCTCTTAAGTGGGAGCACCGATAATGATGGTTGCTCATGGACTAGAATAGAATAGTTCAGTTCAAAGGCACCTACAACGGTCTTCTAGTCCAACTGCCCGACCACTCGAGGGCTGAAATGTAGCTGCTGTGCTACATAAGCTGAGATATGGGACATCTTCTTTTGTAAGGTAAAATTGTGCTAAGCTCAATAAACTACTCTTTATTAGAATTATTAGTAACATCATTACTATTATTATTTCTGGATGCCAACTGGGTCTTCTGCATTCCTAAAGGGATTGGTTTTAGTGTAAAATCCTACCAGGAAAGGTGCACTTTTAAATAATGAAAGTCAAGGACATTTAGTATCTTGCAGAGCTGGCTCTACAGCAAAAGCAGTATTACTGTTACTTCGGGGCCATCAGAATTCAAGCCCCTTCCTGTGTGGAAAAGCTGTCTGACAAAATGATTTTGAAAATGCTACTTCACATTAAAAGTAGCAGGAGAAAATTGTCCCCAGGATGGTATTATCTGTGTGTAGCCAGTAGTTTAACAAGGAGCTCTTCCAGATATATTCCTACTCTTTTGAAAAAAAAAAATCTGTTTTCTGGAGTACATTAGCCTGCAGAGGGGAAGAAACAGGGAAGCTATTAATACATGTTCCCATTTAAACACAAATGCTTTCTCCTAACTCTGAGAATAGAGGTAGTTCTCTTTTGGCAAGTAAATGCCTGTTAAGGGCACTTTGCTGGGTGTATTTGTGCTATTCTGTAATCTTGGTGGTCTGCACAAATGGGCACAATCCCCAGAAAAATGACAGCAGGCATAAGTTAGTTAAACAAAAGAACCACATCGGCATGTTGGTGGAAGAGGAGAGCACGCAGCTCACCTCCCGCTGATGGTGTGGTTGACTTCGTGAATTATTTCCCAACGCTGCAGTCCTTCCCTTTGGTGAGGGCAGGGTTTTGGTGGTGGGAGTTAGATTTAGTGGTATTTTGCTAGGAAATACCCTTTCAGTTAATAGAGCTTGGCTGCTGCAGTTCTTTCTTCCCAAAGCAAATATATACGTTCGTGTATATATATTTGATTTTATTGGTAGTGTTTAGACTGGGTAATTTGAAATGTGAGCAGAGCAGGCAAGCTGTATTTTGTGGAGTTTGAGAGCGTCTTCCTTCTGGAAAAACTTTCTGAAATTATCTTGTGGTGAGTAGAATTTGACCCATTCTATAGATAAGAGGCTGCTGTTTACAAATATTTTGATGAAGCATAGACACTGCCATGTCTAGATGGTACAATGGATGTTTTATACTCAGGAAGTAATCCTGTTAGAGACAAGTAAAGAACCTCAAATTTCTTTCTTCCCTTCCTTTCTTCTTCCTTCCCCTTCCCTCCCCTTTCCCTTCCTCTTCCCCTTCCCCTCCTTCTCTTTTCTCTGTAGTGCCTGAATTTTAACAGTGAGTTCTTACAAAAGTCTTTGGTGACCCTTCACACGTAGCACCACTCTGTGTGAAATTTTATTACGATGAAATCAGCAGGGGAAAACAAGAAATCAATCTGGGCAGATAGTTATTACCGTGTTTTAAAAAGGTAAAAACCTTTGGAGACTAGAGTTCCAGTGGACTGATGATGTGTCACAGCAGAGCTGTCTTTTCCCCCTGCAACTCCTTGTCTGAGATGGTCACAAGGAAATGAAATATGGTGCCATCAGGCTCTTGCCCTCCTCCTACCCCATCCCTAACAGCAGCACCATGTTTACTGTTGTTAGTAGCCACCTGCTTCCCTTCAAATCCTCCTCATGCAAAACACGGTTGTTTCAGAACAGTCATTATATGTTTGGAAATGGCAAAGCAATTCTCCAAGTCCCACTGATTATGTTGTATAGCAACCCTACTGTATGCTGTTTCTGCTGCTTGGAAGGCTGGTAGCTGCTTGGCAAGCTAAAGAAGAAGCTTCTTTCCAATAACAGTGTTTTTCTTTTATCCTGGAGTGTGGTATTATTTTTCTAGTGGTATGATTAGAAAAGAAAATATATACAAAGCTAAAGAAATATTCCAATATATTTATAATATAATATTATGATGGGCATTAAATAAAGTCATTCAAATGCTTGAGTTCATTCAAGTATTTTTTTGGCTTTTTAAAAGAAATAATTGTTGCACAGAAAATCTTGCCTGAATAGCAATTATTTGATTAAAAGAATACTGGCCCAGGTCTTGTGCTTGGCTTTCTATAAGCTTAACCATGCAATCATTTTTTATTGCCATTGTTGAATGTAGATGGATTTAAATAGGGCTTCTCCCACGTAGGTTCTTTAATGATACTTTTATGGAAGAGAACACAAGTGAATTGAAACGAAATCCCAAACCCATGGCTCGGGAAGAGTGTGGGACAGGGTGTGAAAGGAACCCTGGAGCAGTCAGAAATGGCAGGAGTAGCATTACACAGTGAGGAGACCAGAGAGCTGGAGTCTTTCTGAGGATGGAAAAATAGCGTTCTTTCTCCCGAGAGCCCTTTGCTTTGACTGGATGCAGGCCCCATTCTCTCTGAACCTATTGCTGCCTATAACAATACTTCCAAATGCAATTGGCACCCATTCCAGCTGCCTGCCGGCAGTTCGAGAAAGCAAGCTGGGTTTCTAGGGTTTCTTAGACCCACCCTACCGAAGAAATACAATTTCTTAAATGTGCGTAAGGAGAACTGAAAAAAAAGAAAGAAGGAAAAATCATGCTAAAATCTTTGTAAAACTTGAAACGACTTATATTCTGTCCATTGTAATCTGAAGTAATCAGCTGGAAAGACATATTTCATTGCTGCGGATCTCGACAAGGAGTAGATAAGTGCCAGAGGTTGAGCCCGTAAAACTCTGGGCAAAGCTTCATGCTGCTGGAACCATTCTTGTTTTGCAAAGTGAATAGTAGCTGATTGTTAAAGCATGGTCCCTGCTGATGGCAGGAGTTTAGCAAAGCTCTCAAATGAAATATAGTTGAAAGTAAGTTTTAAATGAGAAGAATCCTGTCTGCAAAAGCCTGTGTGCTGTAAAACTCCTTTTGCCAAGAATGGAACAAGCAGGGACTCGACAGATAAAGAAATAGCAACAAACAAACTCATCTTTTCCAGAGGTGATGGAAATGTGCTCAGAGCAATGATGCAAGCCCTCGGTGATTCTGGGTGTGTCACCCACATCTTTCCCTTCCAAAGAAGTCCAGAAATACTTGGTGTGTCCTTAACAGTCTGGAGAGACTTGGCAAGAGCTGTCACTGAGTGTTTATTTGAAACATAGTTCCAGGGAAGTACGAAGCAGATACACATTCAATCTCAGAATTACAGGGAGATTTGAAAAAAACAGAGGTGCAATTATTTACCTTAAGGCATCTAATTTTTACAGCTTCAAAGAAAACAGATGTGTTTCTTGCCTACTGCTGTTGGAAATTTTGCAGGGTTTATATAGAAAGTATTGTATTTCACAACAAATAAATATCTTTTATGCCTATATGCCTATGGGCTTTATAACAGAATTCTGGAGAATTACTACAATTGTCCATTCCTATTAACGTAACCTATATTGTCTGAGAAGCTGCCACCGTAACTCTCTCTGTTATTATTGTTCTGGAATATATTTGTATCAGGTCACTTCGGTATTTTGCATTTCCTAAAAGGTTTTTGGTCTGAAAGAGAAGTACATGAAATTATTATTTTTTTCAGTAGCATTGTAGAAATGATGGTAGGTTGTGTGGATGGGAGGAAGAAATCATTATTTTGAGTTTCTTCCTGGTGGTCGGGATGGGGATGGATTGAATAGACACAAGGAAACTCAATTCTCCAGGAGCGTGTCTGAAGATATCATAGAAGGGCCTGCTGTTCTTTTAGTTCCACATCTGCTTTCCAAAAACAGACAGATAAGTCCAGAGTTAAGGGGTTTTTTGTTATAATAAACACATATTTCAGAAAAAAAGTAAAGTAAAAATTTAATGGATTATGCCTGCCCATCTTTGATGACTGGCTCCATAAACAGGAAAAGATATAAAAGAAAAAAAGCATTGAGTACTATAACTTCTATAGGAATTTTACCACCACAGGTCTGCATAAAATCAATATACTTAAGCAATTCAGCTTCAGCTGATAGGGGTTCTACTGAGTCCATTCACTTCGTAGATCTTCTTTTTGGGTTAGTATAAACTACTTCTGTTACACACCTTGCATGAGCCCAAGAGGTTCGACATCCCTGGAGAAGATGTTGGACAAAGACAGGGTTTCCAGCAGAGAATCCCTGCTGTTATTTGCTTTGGACATCAGGCAAAAAGGGCTTGCTAGCTGTTACTCGATTACCCCTGTTCAGAGTATTAAACAAGGTTAAAAGTCGAGTTATTTTTTCATCCAGACACCGTGACTCAGTGGGAAATGGGTATGCCTATTTCGAGATAGGATTTGACCTAAATTTGCTTCTTGGTCAGATTTGCATACCAACCTCTTATTTTTGGAAACTCTGAATTATCTCTACTCTCATCTAAAAAAATTGCTGACTGATCAGTGTTAGTGATTTATGTTTCAATACCCCACATTTCTTTGCTGATCTATTCTGTTTGTATATGGCTGTAAGTGGGTTCCCCAGTCAATACTAGTGTCTCAGGAATTTGACACTGTGTCTGGGAGAACTTTCTTATCTCAAAGGAGAAGAACAAGCATTTGGGGTGGTGGGGAGGGGATGGGATTGGGCTTTAGCCTTGTCAATAGAATGAAGGAGGGAATGAATTTGTAAATGATGTTCAGAGGCAGCAGCTGTTTTATCTTCATCACTATTATGCTGTGAGTGAGGAGTAGCAGAAGAGGGAGAGAGGAGGGTCACTGGAAGGGAAAAGGAAACTGAGGGAAAAAGTAGAAAAGCAAAGCATGGAGCAAAGTAGGGAGAGCAGGTGGAACGAGTCTGCCAAGAGCTGGAGAAAAAGACGAGAGATGTGGTAAAGCCCCTGCCAGGCACTGTGTAACTTAAAGGCAGCTTTCTCCAGGCTAGCAATTACATCTAGCTGGTTTGGGGAGCTCCAGGTAGCAATAAAGATGCAATGGCAAAGGCTTCAGCTTGGCTGTTCAGAGATCCTAGGAATGTATTTTGGATGCTGTCACACTGATATCTCTGTTTACTTTGTTGTAACAACCGTTACCAGCCAGGAAAGACAGATTAAGGTAGCGCAGTAATGTCTCTGTGCTGCAAATGCACCTTTGTTCTCTCCTTCCTTCCCCCCTTTCCTCCCCGTAGCCCAAAGGCTTTTTCTCCTCCGCTTCTCCTGCCTGATAAGGGTCCCTGACTAAATATGTAGCAAGGAAGACTCGCTGAAGGAGATTCTTGACCTGACTTCAATCCAACTTAGAATTTGTGTATGAAAGTATAATAGGGTAATTTATCACCTTTATTCAGATAAACAGATGAAATTGTGGGCAGCTAACAACCTTCATTTATATGCTGAAAGTTAGAGGGAAGTTAGGCAGTTAGATAGCAGCACCTTTCCCTGTCTGGCATGGATTACTCAGAAAGGAGTAATCATCATTCATAGTTTTCCACTGGCAACTTTACCTGATACCGGCAGGTAAATCACAGAGCAGAGCATGGTGCTATCCTCTAGCTTTGATACTTGTAATTGTAGCAGTTCTTCAGCAAACATGCAGTATAACCCATGCAGGACTTTCGGTATAGCTTTTAAAAATAACTAAGGACTTTGAAATAACCGTGCTCTATATAAGAGCAAACAATAAAGCGCATGTGGAGGAGGCTTCATTAAGATTGCTTGACCTATGAGCAAAATAAAAAGGAGGACAAGACAGGCTTTCCTAGTGATTTACTTTCTATGCCCATGAATCATGTTTTTTTCCTCAGTTATTGTGATAGCATTTTTTTTCTCAGCACTGCTCACCCTATCATTATGGGTAGAAAAAGTAAAGGGATTGTGATATTTTCTCAGCAGTGATGAAAGGAACAGGACACTTCAAGGACATGCTATAAAAGTTGTTAGGACTGCAAGATGCTGTAGCTTCTTCAAGATGAAAGTACTGTGTACGGTCCGTATTGGATTAATGTGAGTCATGCTGAAGGATGCTAGCTATACCATAAGTGATATTGATCTTGGATGTTTACTTTTTAACTTATCAATTATATTAACATCCTTTTTTTCCCCAGCATTTGTGGGCGAGTACACTTTTGAGGCTGTAGGCTGTAAACCCCATGGGAAGGAGCCAGGCAGTTCATGTTGGCAGAGAATCTGGCAAAAGACGCTCTTTAAATATTTACCAACAACAACAGAGGGTTGTTTAAAAAATAACTGTACATTCCAGCATATTGTCTTCAAGTGGCTTATTGGAAAAGAACAAATAAAGGCACAAAATTTTGAAGTTTTTAAAGAGCTTTCAAAATGTTAAGGAGTACTTGCAAAGTAGTGCAAGTTCAATATATTTTAACATGGATTGATGTGGGTTGGCTTTTTCCCTATTTTTGGTAGAGAGGAAGGGATGAGAAAGCAGGAGGGGCTGGGTGCTCCACAGTCGGTGAGAAGCCCTGGGATCGGAAACCACAAAATTAAAAACAGCAGATGTGAAACAGTGGCTTCTGACTTCCTTCGTATGAGCACAAAGGCATCAACTTAATAACATCATTTAAAACTCCTCTTTTGGGCCATGGAAGAAAAGAACCTGGAAGTAATTAGTACTAGTCTAAAAAAAATCCACAAGAAAACGTTTGTCCTTGGTAAAATGTTTCTCCATATTGCTTTATGGTTTCTATTTATCCAGACAAATTATTCCCCAGATGTAAAGCAGCACTTCTGACATCATATGAGATTACTATGCAAGATGATAATGTGGACGTGGCTTTGTCACAACAGACAAATGTTCCTCGGGTGGTGTAGCAGAGCTGTTTGCTGACTGAAAGGAAGGATGGAAACCCCCACAATATACCAAACTTCAAGCTGTAGTTCCCTTCAAAAATAACAATTTTAATCCAATTATACTAGCAGGTCGGAGAATCAGTGGGCTTTCATACTGATGGTATTGTGTGAAATATTAGTTGAGCTATGCAGCTGAATAACTAGAGAGGATTTAATTATGACAGTTACTGGTGTTTTCAGAACATCGAAGACCTAGCCAGCAGATTATGCAGCAGATGTATTACATGAAGTAGAAGTTGATCACGATTTTCTGGGTATTTGGGGGTTTCGTACCAAGTGGGAGCATAATTATTGAATAACTTCTACTACAGTTCTTACAGGTGCTTTTTGTTTTGTTTTGTTCCTCCCTCCCCCAGTAGTTACCTTTATCTGGTAGAATATGAATTTTCCCTTAATGCAAGCTGTGGAGAAGAAGCATCGGCTTCTAATTAGCTGAGTACACTTAACATCGTACTGCCAAGCTTGTGGTTTGGAGCACACAGAGGCTAAACGTAGAGTGGTTCATCTTAAAGTTGATGGGTTTTAACTCATGCAACCTGGGTAGTATTTTTCTTCAAAAGGAGTTTAGGCAGTAAGAGTGGTACAAATCTTCTCAAGCTCCGCAAGACTGGCAGGAAACATAGGCTGTTATCAACAGAGCAAACGCGGGTCACTCACAGGTGGGCTGAAGGATATTCTTTTCCATTTTGTTAAAATATCCGCAGGCAGCCAGAAGCAATCTAATTTTTGCGGAGCTGTTTTATTAACTGAAAGAACCTCATGAAATTTTTACATATGAGCTGCACCGGGAAGCCTCAGCTCTTCTGAAGACAGTGGCTACAGTGGATCACACTTGTGAGGGGTTGAGGTAGATGTTATAGCACACTTACCCCATGTACCGTGGTTGTTGCTTTTCTATAGTGTGCTAAGTCAATACTATAAACACCAACCACCTCCAAAACTGGATAAATTCCTGTGCTGAAGTTGGAGGGTGGACATGACAGACCAAGAAAATGATAGCAATGCAGTTGTTTAGTGTCTCCACCGCATGCCAGTTTCTCGTCAGCTGTGAAAGGATGAAACACCACTGACATCAATGGGATCGCTCCACTTTTTACCAGCAGCAGTGTTGGTTCTGTGGCATTCAAGTGCTCCAGGACTTGAGGAGACTTGTGGCAGATTTCTGAGAGAGTCTCTAACTGAGAGGAGTTTTGTTCAGGTCTCCCATGAAAAAACACAAAACCAGAAGGCACCATTCGGGAGAAAAAAAGCTTGTGATGTTCAGCGTAGTGTGTTTCCTAATGGTGGCACTGACTGTGGTAACAGATATTCCTCTGTTATCTGCCACATTTAGTTCAGATTGAAAGCAGTACACAAGTGTGAACACATCCCTTTTTACAGTAGCAGTGTTTGAAGAATTTGTTCTGGGAAGAGCAGTGAACTGGTAGATCACTGCTGAGGTCCTTTTGGCCTAAGAGGCCTTTTCCAATTCTGCAAAGCTGACAACAGTTACGGGAAACATTGAACAGCCTTTGCTGGGATGCTGCCTCAGTTGTATCAGAAATGGAAGTGGGTCATTCTGGACATAAAGTTTCATGGCAACATGTTTTGTCAGCATCAAGACATTTGAAGACCCATCTGCTGAGGGTGTGTCCGCTTCTTCTGCTGTGACATCTGTTTGGAGGGAGGCGTAAAATTCCCCTTGTGATTCACGCCAGTGCTACAGAGCTGGGAAACTCCTGCTCCTTCTCCTCTCTCATTATGTTTGGTGTCTCACCCTTGAATGAGAAGGACTGTGGTTTGCTAAGGGTCCCAATGGAAAAGAAGGTTTAAAAAAAATTGCAAGGTAGTTTCTCTTATCACAGATGCTGTGAAATTTGGCTCTTATTGTGGCACTATTAAAATGCCTGAAAATAGTTTATTTCTTAAAACACCATAGAAAAGATTCTTGTGATGCATCCCTTCCAAAATGGGATAATGAATAAGAAAGCGGAAGGCTAAATGCGGGAGTTTGTTTCAGAATCATGGATATTGTGCATTAGATATTATGGATTAGAATGGAAAACCTGTTATTTAAAACTGCTCTTCAAAATCTGATGGTTTGGACTAGTTCATTTTCTCTTCCACTTGGGTTTGAACATTTCACGTCCTTTTGAAATTACATGTTGAAACTAATGTTCCCAGTAATAATGCATTAAGCTGGAAAGTGGTGGATGTCAAGCATCTTAAGCAGTAAACACTCCAAGTTTTTATTGTTGCCACATACCTTTTGATAGGCAGTCCCATAATAATATAATATGATGCCTCGAACTGATGTGTTTATTGTTCTAAAAAGATGAATAGGCAGGTGTTGACCCTGGCTGCCAGATAGAAGGGAAGATTTCCAAAGCATTAAATGTAATATTGAACTTGCTGCATTAAATGTTCTACCTTTACTTTGGCTAGGTCGCTTATCTGTTAATTGTGATCTGTAAGTCTAGTTACAAATATTTTTTAAAATACTGTCAGAAAATCAAATCCTGTATTTGCAATCCTAGTGGGCAGAGGAACAGGTCAGTGTCTTGTCTTATTGTGACATCCTGAACGCTTCAAATTCCTTCTACATCTATGCATTTTGAGGTGAATACTACTGTAAAATCCAGGTCACTTCAGTTGCAGTAAAGCTGAAACACAATCTCGGAGGTTTTTTGGTAATATATATGCCCACTGAGTTACAAAATTCGGTTTCCTCAAGGCAGGCTTTCTTAGCATAGGTGCAGTCTTACAGTAAGGTATCAAACCGGTCTTTTTTGTAGAGTGGAGCTGCCTCTGTCTCGTACTTTGCAGATCAGATAATGCGCAGATGAAGTGCAGGACAACCGCCTAGCGCGTAAGCATATCCTTAAAGGGATCTATTTTGTGGAATTAGAGAAAATAGAGTCTGTTTGGAATAATCTAGCTAAACTACCAAATATTCAACTTCCATTTATTTTCAGTTGTCTGTGGATGTAAGGAGATTAGGGTTTGCCTACAGATGAATCACACTGGATCTGCCTTTTAAGTCGTTACAGGATATACAGGTGGGTAGGCACATTTGTAGGGCTGAAATGAGAGAACTGTCTCTCGTTTGTTTTCTCCAGTCAAGCATAAATCTCTAATTTTAAGGGCATTCTACCCTTGGTTTAGATTTGTTTATTTTAGTTTTATAGACCCCATTTTAAATCCATTTTAATGAGCTGTTTATGCAGTGATAGTGTTTTTAATAGATGTTTAGGTTCTATGCGACTCTAATTTAGGCAATGATGCATGAAGAGGGCGTGAATTAAGAATATGGCAAAGGCAACCGGAATACCTCCGATGTACCAGCCAAACAAGATTTTGACATGGGTGCCTGTCTGCCGGTTTGCTTGCCCCTGCCTGAGACTGACAGTTCAAGCTGCCGTTTCTCTCCTCGGGGGTGGCCGATTTTGCTGACCCTGATGTATCCTGGAGCTAGTTAGGGCTCCCAGCCTGGTGCATGAACGGTCTCGGTAATGCTGTGGTTGTGAGTGTGGGATGAAGATCCGGGAACGGAGGAATGCCAGGAACCGGCATTTCATCCCGTATGCCATCTGCGGGACAATCGTTCTGCACTTAGGTCGCTCTGTATGGGGGAAGTGAAGTAGAATGGTACCAAGGCTCAAGCCAGCACCTCTAATCAGCTCAATAGTCAGCTGGCCAGCTTGAGAACCTCTGCAAGTATTTGAAAAGTGTTGCAAGGAAACGCAGATCCCAGAAACCCAGAAGCATCTCTGGTAGGGAGCAAGATGCATGGATGTTAGCTGGGCAGAGACTTTGCAGATGCTTTGTTTGCCTCCAGCTTTTCTAATCATGGCAGATCTGCATGGGACAGTTTGGTGGCCTGAGCCTTGCCACAACGTGAGGTATGACAAGGCCTTTTGATGGTCTTTATGTGTGCCTGCTTCCTGGCCACACATAAGGAGCTTCGTAATTTGTCTCCAGACATATCTTCAATATAATAACAAGAATAATTAAAACTCAAATAGCAATTTGGTGCTCTGACCATCTGGGATCCAGACTGAGAGATGAGACATAGTACAGACCCTAAAGCTGTTAGTAAGGTAAGCTTTCTTACTCTTTTTTGTAATTAATTTAAATAGTTCTTAAATGATTTTTAAATGAGTTCATACTCACAACAGCTTTGAAAATCTGTGTCTTGCCGCTGGGATCTGACTGCTGCTTCTACTGCTGTGTCTTGGTCTGATTCCCAGCTGGAAAAACTGAACCTCAGTATCAGGTGGGTGCAACCTCAGCACAGTGATAAAGGAAAGCAAACAGCAATAGTCGGAAGCTTTTCTAAACACCATTTAGAGAATCCCTTTTCTAACACATGGACCCCAGAGAGAAAAGAAAACAGGGAGGAAAAGGATATTACGTGTGCTCTATTAGCATAAGCATGTGATGGCTGTGCTACTTGCTTGAAAAGGGGATGCTGAGAAGTACCAAGAGTGTGAAGTTAAAGCTGATGAAAGTGTAATACACAGTAGTATTTTATGGAATATCACTTTTTAACAGGGTTTTCTTTTCCCCGGTAGAATAGCCTGGAAAGGTTGAATTGGTTTTTATTCCACTAAGGCAAGAGACTCCACATTGAGGTATAAGGGAGGAACTGGCAGAATGACAGAGCCAGAGCAGTTAATTCTGGGCTCACCTTTGGGCTTGTACATCCCAAGTAAAGCAGCAGAGTAAAGAGGAGGCACAACTGCTCCGATTCTTTTCCAACCTGAAATAGTGGCTCCATGGTAGGGTGTGCCACTCCAGTGCTGCCATTCCCAGGCTCATTAGACTCGTTAAGAGACAGAGCTAATGCTATCAGGTACACTGATGCAAATGAGCAACTTTCAGGGCCCAAGTTAAGCCAGTATGGTACTGTACGCCATCACTGTGGCAGCTCGTTTGGAGTTAGGAGGGCTTATGCTGAGGCTGTGTATCAGAAAATGAGGTGAAAAATCAGAAAATGAGGAAAGCCTCCTGTGAGTATGGTGGAGTTAGACTTCCAAAAGCCTGTACAGGAGGACCAACGAGAATGAGTTCCAGTTAGCAGCAAAGAGGAGAGGGAATCCACCCAGATGCTGGGTTCAGCAGAAAAGGAAAGGGAAAAAGGATGGTTGTTTCCCTGAAGGACTTCTTTGAAGTTAGAGGTGAAGCTGGGGCAAGTGAGAAACTTTCTCTCTTATATAAAGGTGGACATAGGTTTTTGGCCAGGTGAGTAGTCTCATACTGACTACACCGTTAAAAAACTGTCTCTAATGCAAGAGGAGTGGCAGAAAAACATCCTGAGATTTTTCATTTTGCAGCCAGCACCACAAACCACAAAATCGGCTCTTGGCAGCCCAGCAGTTAGCAGCGTTGTCCCATGCTTTGCTGCAGCGGTGACTTGCAGCAGCAGTAGTTTGAAGAGCTGATGCTGGCTTCTGATGTCTCCACAGTGCTGTCAGCTTCAGGGCTGTTGGTCAGACGGCTTGTACCTTTTAGTCTCAAAAAGCTTATGGCCCCAGCAAGGTTTAGGAGTAAAGCAGCCAAAGGCACTTGTTTTCAGGGCCACCCAAAGGTGCATTTTTCTACCAGGGGCTCCCAATATTTTTCTTTCTTTTTGCTGTTGCTCTATGCCTGACAGACACTTGCAGACCCCACTTGAAGGTCTGCACGGTGGTGGGCAGCCTGGGGTTAACCTGAGCAATTCTGCCAGCTGTCTTTCAGACCTGGCTTTACCAGCCTGATCTCAGCTGTCAGCATTTGCGATCCATGCTGCTGAGAATTATCAGGCCCAAGAACAAGTAACGTCACCAAAAAGGCAGTTCAAAGGCTCGTGTTTCAGTCCATCTTTAACAACTGTCTCTTAAATTGGCTGTGGATCTTGTAGGAGCCATATGAGGTACCCGGGGAAGCTTTATCAGAGGAGGGATACCAAGATGCTAGTGGGAATTGCCACTGAGGGTTCCCGTACCAGCTTCCCAGCTTTTTCAGCTCATTCCCAGGCTGTGAGCCAGGAAAGTTCCTGCTCAGTTCAGGTGTCCCAGAGTGTGATTCCCAGGTATGTTAGCTGTGTCCAGGGGATGCCTCACGGTAAGAGTACGGCTGTACAACTAAGTGCAGCTGAGAAGAGTGCAGGGAGGGGTGGGGGACAGGGACTGGCAGGATTAGACAGTTTAATTGTGAGACACTGAAGCCCTTCCCTTCTCCCTCACCTGGGCAGCCAGACAGTCCCTTCAGCTTGCATCTAAGGAGCTTCTCTCCAGCATTTAATTTGCACCTTTGCAGGGTCCCACCAGACCCAGGGGAAATACATACATACATACATACATACATACATAAATAAATAAACACCCTAGCAAATGAAACAAACCAAAATCACCACCATAAAAATAGAATCAGTGGTAGGAAAGAGGAGAGCTTGATCGTGTGTCACATATAGGAGAGACTGCAAATTTCTTGGTCCGTAACAGATCATTTCCACCCCTGGGTGCTGTTCACAGTAGAGCAGCTCCATTGAATTGGTGCTCAGACAAGAGGACAGAGGAGGATGACATCCTGGAAGAGTCTTCCTCCACCTTGTGAGGGACTGGGACAATCTCTCCGCTGAGAGTTTCAGAATAGTTTGTTCTGCTGCGTGGGACCTACAGGCTTGAAGCCTTTGAAGAGCCAGAAACAGGGCTGGATCAGTCCAAATTGTCTTGCAGCTGTATAAGAAGGAGGGCAGCACATTTGTAGATTGCTGTCTAGAGGTGTACAAACAGACTGACAATTTCTGTGCATCCTTCAGCAAAAATAAAAAGTGACCCTCCAGGAAGGTGTCCAGGTAGGCACTCTTCCTTCTTTGCCCCAGGTTGGAAGTCTTTTTGGGACAGTTTGGGACTGACTGAGGATATCGTCTTGGGATAAGAGGAAACTTGGCATCCCAAGAATACCAGTTTATTGTAGTGGTTGTGTATGGATGCTGCCCTCCAGGCAGCGGGGTAGAGCAGGATAGAGTCGCATGCTGCCGGGGGAAAGCCTACCCCTCAGCCCTGCTGTGTGACCACTCATTCCTGTACTCCTGCCCTTGCATATCTTCATTTTGAAGGCTTTTCTTCCTCTCTGCTTCACTCGGTTTGTCACTTAGTCTGAACTTGGCTTTCAGCCCCATCAAAAACGTTCAGCCACCACCCTGCTTCCCACTTCTTTGGTCCTACTTTCCTTAACCTATTCTTACTCCCCACCTTTCCTGTATGTTCCCAGGGGAACACAAATTGCTGCTAAATGCCAAAAGAAACTCCGCCATCCCAAAATCAAATTAAAAAGTAGTATCAAGATGTGAATGTGGTGACTGTAATTAAGTGGCTAATCTCATGACAATTGTCCTCTCTTCCCCTTCTTTCTCCCTTAGGCTTTGCTGTTCACTCTCACTCTTTCACTTCTGCAATAGGAGTAAATTCCTCGTGACAGAGGATTGTCTTTTGCTTGTTTAATGTGCTCATCTGTTTAAAGCACTACCTTAATGGTAATTCTAAAAGTACAAGGCACAGAATAGTTTCTCTATCCAAACTGTACAGTACTGAGACCCTAGACCATGTTACTGGAAAAGTCTATCTTATTGCTGCGGATGAAACAACACATCATCTTAACGGGAAATGAAATGACTAATAGCAACCGGTCCACACTGCTCCTGTGACAGGCCAGCTTGTTGAGAGCGGTTTGGTGACTGATAAGATAAGGGACTGGAAAAGAGACTTTGAGAGGCCATTTCATTGAAACTTAAACAAATCTCAGGCACTGTAGATTGGTTGATGTCCTGCCCTAATATTTCAATTTTATTAATAACCAGAAAAACAAAATCAAATCAAAGTTCCCAAGGCACAACAAAACAAAGTGAAAGTTCCCAAGGCACAATAAACCAAACCAGGCTAAATAAAAATATGCTCAAAGACATGCATAATGTATTAACTGTATTTTGCTTCATTTGTAAGGAGCAAAAGAGAACAAATAACCAGTGTTTTGGCCCCTGATGGGCCTTTGTCAGGGACACACTTCTCTGAGCTGTTCAGCGGGGAAAAAGATTTTTAAAAACATTTTTTCATAAGAGTTTTTCAAGCTGCCCTACAAATATATATTAACTATTATATGTTCCTGGGTTTTATTTGAAGCAGGACATTTCCAGCTCTCTGACTAATTGGAGGAAATTTCTGCCACTAATAAAGCAACCAATTTAATCCTGCAAGCCTGTCTCTAGCCACATATCCTTGTTCATGAAAGTGGGTGCTACTGAGCTGTACAGAACAATTTACTTGCGTGTGGCTGCCAGGATTGGACCTTTAAACATAGTTTCTGTGATATCCTCCTCAAAATTGCAAGTAATAATTTAGAAGTTTTATTTTCTTCCCATCTTAGTCATAAATCCTCTTACAACGTAACTTTAAGTAGATTTAAAGACTGTATTTTAAAATCCAGTGTTGCTTTTTTGTTGTTGTTGTTCTTTTTTTTTTCCTTGAGGGGGAGTAACCTGCAGATGCTTTAGAAATTAGAGCCTTATTTCCAGTGCAGAAACAACCATTCTGGCTCGAGTGCTGTCCTTAGCCTGACTCCTGTCCACATGCTGTCTAGTCCACACCCAGCTGTCTGCTGTTTTGTGCCAGAGCTTGCGGACCAGCCATCACTTGGAAACTTGCAGGAAACATCATCAAAATATGTCCTAAAAAGAATAGCCTGGGTTTTCTAAGGGAATGTGTATCCTCTTCTGCACTTAAAACACTATATATATGCTGTGGTGCTGTTGGCAGATGGAAACTAGTGTTTTTAACATGTTGATTTTAAAGGTGGCAGATTCCAGGCAACCAAACCAAACCAAAACAGATTTTCTTCCTATTCTAATTCCTGTTGGATATACAGCTGGATAGCTAAAGGAACAGTATGAATTACAAACCTTTACCTGAAATGACCTTTGCAGAAATCTGGATATTTGTCTTTGCAAACTTGTAGTCAAGTATGTGTAAGGATTTCTTTTGTTGAACTAATTCTCAAAACAGGCTTAGGCTTTCTTTGTGACCCCTTTATAACCTATGGAAATCCCTTTCTAATTCTTTAACAGGTTATATGTTCAAAAGCTTAAAAAACTGAATTGAAATATTTCCGTCTAACTGGAGAGAATGTACAAAAGCAGAAGATTGTATTTCAGAGAAGAGCCCCACTTGTGTTTGTAGGGTGCAAAATACATGGTATGCTGCCATACATGCGGACCATCCCTGGTTTTGGAAATGCTTCATGAGACATTTCTTCCCTCACTAATTTCTTGCTTTTATGATCTTGAATATGCACGTGTACTTGCAAACACAGAAGTTCAGCTGTACAAATGGTGGCTGTTCTTTGAAAGTATGGCTCTTAGGACTAGGCTACTGGAGGCTCTGTCTCCGTCTTTTCCAGAGGTGACCTCTGTTTGTACTGACATGGTCTTCAGTATAAGAACTGCCTGTGCATGCAGCTTCTCCATTATTCTGTTATTAGCTCCATTATTAGCTCATGGCTCCGATGCGTTAGCAGTGGGCACATTACAAATGTGCATACAAGTCACTTGCAGGCACAGGAGGAATCTGTTTTTTTCAAAACATGATCTTAGTTTGCATGGCTGTAGTTGCTTGAGTGCAGACACTTTGCAATTTTAGTGTTTGTGCAAGAGCAAGTGCTTTAAGAATTTATTCCAATACAGAATTCTTGCTGCTTTTTGGTGTTCAGTGGATGCAGGCTGGCTTTGCAGAAACTTTCCACATGCAAGGCTAGAGAGATGTGAAAGGATGCCATTAAGATTCTCCCTTGGAAGACACCCCCTGATATATGATTGATGATTGCTGTTTTTTTTGGGGGGGAGGGTTGCTTATTTTTATTTAATTCAAGTTTTTCTTTGCTGCAAGCTTTTTGCCAGTAGTTGCAGGCTCCAAAGTCAGTGGTAACATGGCAAAGGCACATCCCAAATCTAACAGATCTTAATTATACTTTTGTTTCTTAAAGTCTCTGTCAGGCCGATTTCTGCCTAAAGAGCAGCTTGCTAAACTGGAAGCGAGCAGGCTGGTGATGCGGGTAGGGAAACTGTTCGGAAAAATAATGACCCTTCCTTCTGTGAAGGGCATCTGCCTGCTCGTTACTGCGATGTCGTGGAGTCGCAGAATCCCTCACATGTCTTTGCCGATTCTTGCTGACAGATAGCCAGAAAACCTCCTCTTATCTCAAGCAGAACCTGTGGTATGTGAACACTGGCATGGCGAGACACGCATGTATCCCCTCCAGGCTTAATTATGTGACACACAGTGGCTGGGAGTGAAAGTGGAGGCCAGCAAGAAACTCCAGCAAATCTCCATCCCAACAGTTTATCTAGTAAGAAATAGCCTTTGGGAACCTCCACAAGCACTGCTCATTCCTCTAGTCTGTAGTCCGAAAAAGAAAGTATTTCCAAATCGTGGCTTTGCCCTTCTCTAAATAGTTTAAGACAGCAGTTTTAAACCTTAGTTGTGCTGTTAACCTCTTCCAACCACAAAAATCCCTTTGTGGCCCCAGTCCCATCAGATTATTTTAAATAAATAGAAACATGGCAAGTGCTTTTACCCCCTTGGGAAGCGTTTTGCAACTGTGTTTAAAGTCATGGACCTTGGTTTTAGAGAAGGTAGTTCAGTCCAAAGGACCACTTCCCTCTTTGTGTAAAACTGATCGTCTGATACCATCAGTTCATAAATTTTGCTGGGTCAAGGACAAGACTTTATCGTAAGTAAATCTCTATAAGAAACCAGTATCAAAAGAAATCAGAATAAGCCTTTTGCAAGAGAGGGCAAAGGTAAAGCAAAATAAAAAAAGAAAAAAAAAAGATTAAGTTTGTATAACTCATTAACTTCTGACATGTTAATGCCTTCCCTCCAGGAAAATGGAAGAAGTGGATGATGTTTCTTATCTGGAAGGCACCTGTTGAAAATCTTGTTCACAAAGTAAATCCACGTTGGCAGAAAAGTATTTGTGACAATTACTCATCTGAATAATATCTTAAATATATTAACCAGAATTTATATTTCACGTGCAGATTTCCCAAATCATTGCACTGATTGGGAACTTTTGCCAGCTGCTCCAGTGCTTTGAGCACTATTCCTGACCTAAGAGCCTCCTTCATTCTCATTCTTTTCCTCCAGTAACAAAGTAAGAGGAAGCCGAAGTTTTGCTTTCCATTGCTCCTTATGATCAGCTCTGGGTACGGACTCAATTCATGCTGCTGTTGCCACTGTAAAAAACCCATGATAATGCAAAGTTGCTTTTTCGTTAACAGAACCAGCATTTGCAGTCCTGATAAAAGCATTTGCCTCCAGGCTGTTGTTTTCTCTAGACTTATTGATGCTACCGTGTCTCAGACAGACTTCATGGTGTTAATACTAAAATGGCTCTTTGATGAGAGAGTTATTCACAAAGATGGTAGATGCATCACTATTTTTCTTCCCACATGCATGTGCGCTGCCTTCCTGGTATCTCTTAAAAATTCTTCCCTCCTGTTATTAGTGGTCTCCTTTCTAGGTATATGGAGGTTGCAGTATTGTGTATCGGAGATTCAGCTGTGCAGAACAATGAATGATTTTATTTGCAGGATACCGTTGGTCTGGATAGAAGATGCAAATATGTAATCTCTTGACAAAGATTTAATGGATTGCAGTCTTTTTTTTCTTTTCTTTTTTTTTTTTTTTTTTTTTTTTGTATACTGGGTTACAGAAATGCCACTGCAGTCAATTGGTTTATACCACTTTTGGCCCATTTTATGATCTGTTCATGCTGGTGCTATACAGCATTTAATCATACTACACTGATACTAAGAAAATCTGTGTTTGTGTGATACAGTTCCTTATTGTATTATAATGGGCAAATTACTGCTGGTTTTATTCCTGTTAGGATCAGCAGTAATTTAAGCTCAGTTGTAGCTGCTTCATACTATAGTATTCAAGTGGTTATGCGCTCTGAGAGATTATGGTGTTCCCTACCTTTCTCCCCTCATTTCTGTGCAGTCTCTCTCAACTGGCTGGGCTGTCTTGCCTGTGTGCCTGCTACTGCTCTGGGCTCAGGTGGCCGACTCGCATCTCCTTGTTTCAGTGCTAGTCCACTCATAGCAAAAATCTGTACATTTTGCTCACATTTGGGCACACATTTCTAGGGCATTTTGCTCTAGCTCTGTGCTCTGCAGCCTCCTGGATGCTTTCAGCTGGACCTGGCTTAGCGGGAAGTGAGTATTGCCCTCCGTTCAGCACATGGGAGACCACGTCTGAAGTCCTGTGTCTGGTTTTGGGCTCCCCAGTACAAGAAAGGCACGGACATACTGAAGCAAGTTCCCTGGAGGGTCACCAAGGTGCACAGTGAGCTGGAGCAGAGGATGTACGAGAAGAAGTGGAGAGATCTGGGACTGTTCAGATGAAGAGAAGGTCATTGGGGGATCTTACAGCCTAAATAAGACCTATGGGGGACCTATGACTACCTAAGGGGAGGGGGATAGGTAAGTCAGAGCCAGACTCTTTTCAAAGGTGCACGGTGATAGGAGAGGAAGCAACAGACACAATTTGGAACATATGAAATTCTGATTATATATATTTTGGGGAAAAAAATTCACCATGGATGTGATCAAACACTGACGCAAATTGCCCAGGGATACTGTGAAATCTCCATCCTCAAACATATTCAAAACTTGACTGGAGAAGACCCTGAGCAACCTGCTCTGAACAGCCGGCTGGAGCAGATGACCCCCAGGGGTCCCTTCCAATGTAAATTATTCTATGATAACCTTATCCTCAGAGGGAGAGAGTAGATCATATGGGCAGCTTTGGAGGCCTGGATGGGAAGCTCTGGGAATCAGTGTCCAGAGAAGTAGGATTTGGGGGATTAGCTAATCACAGAATAGCCCAGGTTGGAAGAGACCTCGAAAGATCATCTGGCCAACGTTTTGTGGGAAAGGGAGCCTAGATGAGATTTTCTAGCACCCTGTCCAATTGCATTTTGAAAACCTCCAGTGATGGGGACTCTGCCATGTCCCTGGGGAGGTTGTTCCAGTGATTGCTTGTTCTCACTATAAAAACTTTTATTTCTTATATCAAGACAAAACCTCTCCTTGTGCAACTCGTACCTGTTGCCCTTTGTCTTTTCCATGTGGCTCCTCATGAAGAGAGAGCCTCCATCCTCTTTGCAGCCACCCTTTAAGTACTGGAATACTGTGATGAGGACACCCCTGAGCCTTCTCTTCTGCAGGGTGAGGAGAGGCGATGGCAGAATGAAATTCCCCTCCAGAGCTTTATAAACAGTGGCACTGAAAGAGAGGAGAGCAAGGTGGCTTGCAGGAAGGTGAAGGACAGAAACCAGAAGTCTATCCAGCTCCTCTTCTATTTTTGGAGAACCTGGAGAGGAACTGGGCACAGAGTACCACTGCTGACCTGCGGTTTGTCCAGGACACAGCTAATAGACAAACGACGTGGAGCACTGGCGGGCTCGTGTCCCCTTACGTGGGGTAATAAGCAGGATCCTGAACAAGGCACTCACAGCTAGGCAGGGCTGCCTCACTTTCTTTGCTCCCTGCCTGCCTTCAGTCTCTGGGAACACCCAGGCTGCTGACAGCACAGCAAGGAGCCTGGTGAGTATCATTCCATTAGCCTTTACTAAAGGCTGCTAGCACTGGGTGCTGTGACATGTACCTGGTATTTACTACTTTTTTCCTGGGTTGCGTTTTATCATCTTGGATGAATGTGAGCCAGTTTCCAAATCCTGCCCTTCCTCTTTCCGTCCCGCTTGTTCAAAATCCAGCTGTATTCAGCAAGTATAAAAGCGATGACCTACAGAGCCCGTGACAGCCAGCTGCAGTCCCCTAGCCTCTTTGTTTCCTGTTTCCCTTGCTCATTTTTCAATTGAAGCAGTTCTGCTCTTTCTGATGCTCAAAATGGGAACCGTGCTTCTCAGTGCAGAAACTTTCTGCCCCTGCCATCAATCACGCAAGCAGTTCATGTGCCAGCTGCACCAGGTTAGGAAAAGAATGACTTGTACCATAAACATGTGCAGTGAGACCCAGCTAGTCCATAATTCAGTTTTCAAGTCTATAACATGTTTTGTTCAAACAAATAATTAATTCAGTTCACCATTTCAAGTTTGCTGCGAGCAGTAATCTCAGTAAGGCACTGTTCAACAGCATAAATCCTAGGAAGTCCTTATTTATAAGTATGAATCTTACTGCCGCATCTTCTGATCAGTAAAACGGGTCTTTTGCTGTCTGGTCAGATGTCCTCCACGTCACAGCTGCCTGGGGAAGGGCAAACAAAAGCATTAGAATGACCATGTGAATATTCACTTCCCTTCCTTGTATAGCAAACTGTCCCCAAATTGCTGTTCATTGATACCTTTGCCCCACGGCCCCCTTCCCACAACAGATCCCTGGACTGAGGAGTCACAGAGGAACCCCAATCCGGATTGCCCTGTGCAGTAAACCTGAGGTTGGCTTCCATCCTCTGGAGAGGAGCTACAAAATCCCAGACTTTGTGCTCTGAAAGTCAGTAGGAGAAGAGGAAAAGAGACCTACGATGTGCAGAGGTTTCCAAAAGCAGAAGCAGGCTCTGTACCTGGCATTGCAGAAATGTGGGTGAAAAAATACAGATTTTTTGCGATGAAAAACTGAACAATAAACAGCACCTGTAGTTTCCTTGCCTTTTGGCTATCATATGTGAAAGGTCCAGACCTGTCAGGACTCCACTGTTTACTATTTCCCAGCATTTGGCAAAGCTGAGTATGAACAAGTTAAGACCTGGGAATGTCTGGAAATTGAGGGAGATGTGAAATATTTTTTTTCTCTGGGAGTTTTTTCCATAAAAGTAAACAGGACAGTAAGGGGACATTCCCTTCATTGTCATGATACTGGTGAATAAAGATACACTGGGACCAAGAGTCTGGAAATACTGGAACCAAGAATCTAGAAAAAAAGGGATGTGCTATGATGATGTGTAACCTTGCTGTGTGAATTAAAAGTAGATAGCAAAGAGCTATCTACAAGTGTGCAACTCTCTGCAACATCTCCGACAAGCCTAAGGGAACAGCGGTCCAGGGCATCGCGTGTCCCTGCACGCCCCAAGCCAAGTGTCGGCTTGTCGGGGGGCTGGGAATCGCAGGAGTGGAAAAGACAGGCTGCTAAGCTGGTCACACCGATTGAGGCAATTTTTGCAATGAGCCAAGAGTTAAACTTTGTGAACCTGTGTCAAACAACCACCCTTTTGTAGTTCATGTGGTTTTTATGCATTTGTACTGTTAAAAAATAAGTCTTGTTTGGAAATAAGTCTTAATTTTGAAAGCTTTTTAATGTCCCACTTTACATACTGTTCTTGCACTATAAAAAGGTATCATCTGCTGCTTTTAAAATGTACTGTAAGCTGTAAGACTTGCATAACAAATACTACATTAAGATAATCAACCTCTTCAGACCAGTAGGTCATGGCACCGAAACTGGCTGTTCATGAAAGCACAAGTTCCTCAGCTTTAGAAACCCGTGAAAGCATGCAAATCACTCAAAACAAACCCCCAGAGAAATAACCTCCCCTTCCCCACTGCTGCCCTGCTGTGGGAAAGACTTTTCACTATCCCTGATTTTCCCCCAGAGTGAAATCACATCCACCATTCAATACAAAATTAATAAAGGTATATAGAGCATGTTGAGCAAACACTGACATATCCCCAATAGTGAATTTACATCCTCCCCATTCTGTTTAAAATTAATAAAGGAAGACAGAGCACACAAAACCGACACGGGAGAGTAGAAAACCCCACACGTAGAGCCCGCCAAGGCTTGGCACTGCGAGGGAGCTGCCGCGCTGGAGTAAGCGGCCGTCAGCGCTAGGCGAAGCACACGTTGGAAAAGCCGGTTCCCTTTCTTGGCCAGGTTCAGGAGGGCTCCCTGGCAGTGTGCCCGGTGGATTCGTCACTCGGGAGCGGGCATCGCCTGGGTTATTCGTTGTGTTCGCAACGCGCCTCTGCCGTTGCCTTCTTCCCGCAGGTGATGTGCAGCGTAAAAGATGCTGTTACAATCGGAGGCTTGCTTGGCTGCATCCCGCCTTCCGCTTGCCTTCTGCCCTTCCCTTTCCCAAAGGCGCACGCCGCTGTCGTCGGTGTGCGGTTATGGGACTGTAAAAATGTTCTGCGATCTGAATAGCCAGCCAAAGGCTTCATCGGCCGTGGTGATGGACCAGGGACTGCTGGAGCAAGGGAATGGAGATATTATGAACGTCTGTGGCATTAGTCCCCTTCAGCAGATTGCCCTATTTTAGTATAGAAAATAGATGAGAGTCCCCAAATATTGCCTTGGGTAAATCTACCTGAATGGTTACCCGGCTCTCAGGTACCTCTTTAGGAACTGGGAGGCCTGGCATGGAGATCAAATCCCAGGAAGATGGGCTCTAGCAGTTGTCCTACAGCAATTAAGCAAAATCCTTTATACTCAAAGCGATCGATAACCTCTTCTTGACCGGGACGTATTACATCTGTACCCTTCAGAGCCATGCAGACCTCCTCCACAAGTGTCAGCCATTGATCTGGCTGCAGAAACTTCCTACAACCGATCAGGAGCAGTTGGAAGCTGTCAGTTTTCAAAATGGTTATGGCCGCACATTTCTGAAGAGATAAGAGTTGTCTTGTATTGCATGCTGGCTTCAGGTTAAGCTTTTCTTTATTGCTCTGATGTTCTGCAGACACCGCCGGTTACCCCCAGGTTTGCAGCGCCAGCTTCTCCCACCAGTTAATGTGTATTTTATGAGCCCAGAGATGATGCTGCGGAGAGTGGAGCTGTGCCAAGAAGAGTTGTTCCTGCTTGTCTTCATCCTTGTCTTTTTTTTCTGTACTTGCGGCAGCTGAAGGGGGAGAATGCTGCAGCTGTGGCAAGAAAAAGCCCAAACTGCTGTGTAGCACGATGGCTGGTGTGCAAATTTACAACTGCCTGCGAGCAATGTGTCAACCGTGTGTCTCAGGCTCCTCATATACCAACTCTTCTCATGGCTTCTAAGAGAAACTGCACCAGTCAGTGGTGGTCTGTTAGAGGTCTACAAATGGTACTGGCTGCCCCAAAAGTGGCGTCTATTTGGGGACTGGTTTGCAAAGATTCAGGAGATTTTTCAAGTTGGATCCCCCCAGGTGGTCTCAAATCCATCACTAGACATCTCCTTGTGCCCTGTGGGACAGACCCACAGCATCCTCCATCTGGCAGCACCTCCGTGGACCCTGGGTACGTACGTGGCCAAGCTGCTCAGCCACGAATTTCAGAAGCGTATTTTGTAAGCAATGCCTTACAGCTAACTTAAAGGTGAACTGTTCGTTTGGATGAGGCAACCGTGTGTGAGGTTGGATGAAGCTGTTGCGACAAAACATCTTCCTTCCAAGAAAATCCCTTCCTGTAGGCAAGTCTTTAGTCATCTTTGTAACCTTTGTCATCCTCTTCTCCCTGGGGAGTCTTCTCTGTGACCTTTGCTATTCTACCAAGGCGTCTCATAAATTATTATTCTTTTAAATGGCACTTAGGCTGTCGTAGTGGCTGCTAGCCTTGAAGATTTGCGGTCTACCCTGTAATTTTGAGAAGGGGAAAAAAAAATGGTTAAGTGACAGAAGAAATATTGTACTTCACGATAAAACTACTTTTGTGTTTCATTTACCGCTGAAGTCATTCATATCCCTGTCACTAACCTCATTCAGGTCAAGGGCTTGAGGCAGAGAACGGGCATAATATTTTTGGTCAGCCTGATGCATCTGAATATTACAAACATCTGTAATTTTGAAATTGAAATGAGCGTTGTGTTAAATCCTCCGGCAAATAATATTAAGGCATAATACATTACTGAAGTTTGCATTTCTTTTGGCAATTCAGACCAAAGCTCTTTTGGCTGGTTATTCCAGACGTTAATGAACCTGCTCACACAAAGGGAGCTGCTCCTTATGGCTGCAGATTGGATCCCAGATTCTGCAAACTTCATAGGAAATTCTGCAGGCCAAGTAGTTGAAATAATAAAGAAAAAATTAATCAGGCACACATTAGATGTGAAGCATGGAAGAAAACATCTGCAGCACTCGGTGGACGTCTGGGTAACACACTTGCAGTGCTGTTTTGCCAGCTTACATCTGGAGTGGTTCATCAGAAGAGAACAGATGCTAGTGTGAAATAGGTCATCATAGCAGCAGGGCATCAGAACAGAGACATTTCTTTTTTTCTTGCAGTAACAGCTATTCCTTTTTATTCACACCAATTATGAAAATGTTAGCCAAGTCTGAAATGTGAATGCATGTATTGTGACAAGCCAATACTCTTAAAGGGCATCAAGGTAAAAACTAACCTAACGAGGAGGCTTCGGAGAAGCAGTCCTTTTGCAGTACACACTGAGTATCCTTTAACAGACATAGTGACTATTTTTTGTTAAGATTATGATTCCCCCCACCACCCCTGCTTTATTTTTGTATTTCAGTAGAGATGTTACTGAATGCCTTCTTGGTGGCAAATGCCCAGAAGCGGAGATGCTAATTCATGGGAGTTTCATCAGTCATTTCAAAGGAGAGGTCACATAGATAAGAAAAATGAACAGTACGCAGTATGTGAAGCAGTGACATTCAATGAGTCCTTGTCACTAGCAGCCATTAGCATGCAAGCCTGCTGTTATGTTTCAGTGCTTTATGTGCTTTTCTTGACCAGGCAGGGAGCCTTCGGAGCACTGTAGCAGTTAATACCATACAAGTTATTGTTTCTTTCTTGAATGCCTTATATTTTTAGTACCATTTAGATGCTCCTCTGTCCCCTTGTGCATCTAAAATTTTAAAGAGAATCAAAGAATGCATAATTTATATCTGTCCCAGAGGTAATGGAGTGACTCAATGATATCCATGAAGGGGATGATTTTAAATTTCATGTCTTATGCAAGAGGTGATTTTTATATGAAAACTGCAAAAATTGGCCTCAGGGATACCCGGATAATTACCCTTACAACAATGGGTGTGGATTCCAGGGGGATTATAGCAGAAAGCTTTAGTGTCTTGTGTATCATCCTCCCTTGTGTATCATGGTTGTCATAATCGAAAACATAGCAACTGATAGATCTCGGGGAATATAACTTGTATTTTGACTTGGAATAGCACATGCAGGAGGTGTGAAAAGACAGGTTTGCTTTGACTCTGTTGAAGAATTCATGCAAGACGCGAGGCATTTGTTTACTGCTGAAATTCTTTCCTTCGGTTAGAGGAAAAAACAATTGTTTACCGATGTTGGGCAGAACCCATCAGTACATGCTTTGTCACACAGCACAGTTCCACTAGACTATTTCTGGTTTCATTTACCAAAAGCCTAGAAGTGCCATGGCTAGAAATAAATGTCTGCTTCTTTGATATGCTATATGTTTGAAAATGCACTTTAAGGTCTGTATTACAGACAGTTCAAAGGGAATATAAATTGGTGCAGTATTCTATCTTTTTTCTTTTCTTTCCAATCCAGTGCCACATGTTCATTGCATTTTTATCAAGACTGTTTTCAATAACATGTCTTTAAAAACAACTTACCATTTTGTATTTTATTTAACTTGGACTTTGTTATATTTAAGCAATTGTTATGATCTTGCTGCTTCCAGAGTTTAAAATGTTTAACATCCTCTAAACCAATTCTACACTGACTTCTAGCATTGCGTATCCAAGGAGACAGCTGATCTTATTTGCTTTTCCTTTGGAAACTCTCTAGTTTTAACTATTCTTTCCACTTCTTGCAGGATTGGCCATGAGAATTTGTAACGTTCCTTTGGAAATACCATGATGGGGCCGCTGAGAAGTTACCTTCCTTCGTACAGGTCTGTAAACTCTATTGCATTCTGACTATTTCAGCATGTAGACTCCTGTGCCGACTTGTTATCTTTTTTATCTCGAATGCATGCAAACCAAATTGAAATCTAATTTTATTCTGGAGCAAGTGTTGTGAAAAATTATTTTTGTTTCTTGCAAGATGTTTAGGACATAACTCTGTTCTGTTACTGTTGTATAAATGTAAAGTAACCCATTCGTCTTTCCTTTGAAGTGAATTATGGCAGTTTATAGAGTTGAACTGCAGAAAGGAATTGGGCCTGTAAGTCATTTTCACCTCACCACTGTGTCTTTCAGTATGTGTTGAAACTGCATTACCCTAAAAGGCCCTGCAATCGATTGCTCCCACCCAGGTTGCTAATATGTGAGCTATAGCTGTGGATGTTTCGAGAACCACACTTAGCAAAGGGTCAGTAGAATTACTGGGGCTTTCGGGTCAGGAGGAGCTCAGGTTCATGGAAAGTTTAAGAAAGCAAAACAAAACAAAAAGTTGATATTTAAGAGACTGTAAAAAGAGCAGAATAATAATGTCTTGGCTCCTGTAGTGTCAGTATGGCAAGGAGAGGTGAGGAGCCTGTAGCTAATGCTATGTCCTTGTCAGCCAGAACGATAGTGTTATAAGCACTGTGGCCCACGATCACAATGATTTAGAGGGTAGAAAACACTCCCCTGCATTTCAATATGTTTTTCTATGCAGCTATATAACAGAGAAAAATTTGATTTCTTACTGCTTTCAAAGGTAGTACTGAACAGCATTTTTATAGAAATCTGCTCAGAAAAACCAATGGGAATCAACTTTTCCATCTAGGTGGTCATACCCTGCTCTTGGATCACTCTCAGGGTCTGTGGGAGTTGTATCTGGCCCTAAATAATAATTCTCAAAAATGTTCATGTTTGGAATAAGCTCTGTTTCATTTGCTTGGTTTACCTGAGAGCACTTTGGGTATTACTGCTTTCCTTGTTGCCTCTGTAATCACTTACTGTTCCATTAGTCTGTAGGAATTCTGCAGGGAAAGTGGCTTGTAAACCTTAAACAAAAACAAAACTAGGTGGATTTAGGGGATGAGAGGTTTCCAAACCAACTTTTAATTCGTTCTTGGAATTTATTATGATTTGGAAATACCTTTTAAAGCCAACCCAGCTCCAAAATGCTTTAGAAACTCTTTGAACTTAGATGTAAACCTCACACAGGGCTACAGCTTCCGTAATGAGCAAAAGCCCTAGATCAGACTGGTTGAGATACTGCAGATACAGATCTGATCGTGATGCCTCGGGCCTGTGGTGAGTGAAAGCTCTGTGTTCAAAAATAAGTAGCTTTTCAGAGTAATTGCACAACTGTTGAATGATCTGTGTCATGCTAAGCTTTGACTGCACTGTTTCTTTCTTTAATGATGATATCCCTTAAGGGCAAAATTTGTGTTTTTCTTTGGTGGGGGGCAGGGGGAGAAAGAAGTGCAAACACTGAAAGACATTTAGGATGAAGGGAGAAAACTTGTTGCATGTGTTGGCATTTGGGTTGTAAATCCTTTACTAGCAGCAGCAGCTTTATAAAATCTTTCTTTCCAGACCTATGAGCGTTATTTGAATCACAGCTTACCAAAGACTTCCAAGAGCTACTGCTAAATTTGCCGAAGCAAAGTGTGGTAGGGCCTGTGTCCTAATGAATTTGATACAAATGCACTCAACAGCTGCTATGCAGAGAAAGCTTAGGCAAGTCATTTGTCTGAAACACATTTTAAAAGTTTCCTTGTTCACAAGTCTGATTCCTGAAGAATAATGGGTTTGTGATATACATACAAATTAGTATTGTGTTGTTTAAAAAGAGGATACATATGATATTAATTTGATATATGTACATATTAAATATATGTATACTAAGTGGCATAAAGTAGTTTGGGTATGGCTGTGCTGCACCTTCATTATAATGCAGAAGCAAAGGGAAACCAATTAAATTAAAAGGCAAGACATTTCTACTGAAAAGGAGATAGAAGGTGTAATTTCCCCTTGGAAAGTATTGCCCCGAGGTATTATCAAAAGGTATTGCACTGAACCTTTGCAAGAAATAGATATTTACATCAATAAGAATGCCATCACAGATATATTTTTCATATTACACAGTTATAAAACAATTACACAGCAGTTGCCTGACTGAAGGCTGAACTCACCGATCCTCAGCCTGGGGTTTGGGTGAAGTTTCTTTTTCATCTGTGTAGGTATCTCTTGTACCACTTCTCTGTAGCATCTGCTATTGACATTGAAGGAAAATGGGATACTTACCTAGCCAAATAATTAGTTTAATCCAGGTCAGCTTTTTCCATTTATCTCATGTCTTTCACTGAAAATTTCATGTATTTTTTTTCCTCAGAAGTATCTCTCTGTCTTGTTTTCTTAGTCTCTCTTTTATTTCCTGCCTACAATCCCTCACCCATTCTCCAGAGAAGCCTCCTTTTCCCTGACCTCTTTGTTACTTGTTCTTGCTTTGTTGGAGTTTTATTCATTTATTGCTAGAGTTTCTTAAATGTTTCTATTGGGGTCACTAAATGATGCATGTCTCCAAACGCCTCTCGGGGTCTGCTCAAACCTTTGTCCTTGGCACCCCTACGGTAAAAAAAGTATCTTGGTTTTAGGGAGCACGCTCGGCCGGGGCTGGCTCCTGGGGGGGCTTGGCGGAGGGAATGCTACTCCGGTGTCTTGCCTCTTCTTCAGTAATGAAAACACAACTGGCGAAATACCAATCCGTCAAAAGTCGTGGGGAGGGAGGGAGAAAGGAGGGGAAGATCCCGGGGAGAGCACTTTTCCAAGCGAGCATGTAAGCATGGCAACCATGCCTTTGATGTCCGTACCAGCGCTGCACGTGGACTTGGGGAGCCCTGCTGCCGCTCTCTTAGATACACATGCCTGCCTCCAAGCCATGCTGCCGGAGAGGCCAAACCCTCGATGCCACCAGGCTTTGCTGAGGGCTCGGCTGTCCTGCCAGAGGCTGCGAGGGCGATGAAGTGGCTGCTCGCACGCCATGCACGGAGGTCTGCGAAGAGGAAGCTGGGGGAGCTGATGCACAAACCAGAACCGTGGAGAGGCGTGTTATCTTTGTGTACCTTATACGCAAATTACCTGGCTATGAAAAGGCAGAAAAGAAAGGGGATGTTACTACCTGGCAACGTGCCATGTGTGCATTTGATGCATATATTTGAATTATTGAACAGATGGAAACCAAATAGCCTGGTAGCTGGAGAAAATCTATAAGCTAGATGCTCAAAGGAAATGTGGCAGAATAAAATGTGGGGGTGGGGGAAGTAAATCTCACTAAGCTGCCATGGAGGGACAGTTGCATTTTATTAGAACAGAAGTTAAAAGAAGACTGTGAGTTTGTAAAGACTATTGTGTCCAAATCATGGGTTGTATGTGCAAGCTAACATAAACATATGTATGCATTTTTTGGTTTTGAATGGTGGTTCAGAGGGTCTGTGCCCATCCAACTCTGCTTTTTTATTGCCCGCAGCAAGACAAAGCACAAGTGATTATTATAAAAGAAAAAGACTATTTACTCACCTGAGTAAGAGCTGTGGGCAGAGCAGGAGTTCTTCAAGAGACTGAAATTAATATAAATGCAGGGAAAACAAACCAACCAACCCAGACAGCAGATTGACCTTCCATCGGCTTTTCTGTTTTGAGTTGTTTGCAAGACGAGTGCTTCTTCTGCTGGAGGAACAGCCCAGAAGCGTCCTTAAATACCTCCCTGTTGTTTAATCATAGCTACTTCCCAGAAGAATGGGAAAACAGTTGAGAGACTCCTGCAAACTGTGCAAAGTGTCCATAGACTCAGATCAGGAGTAAGGCTTTTTACTAGCCTCACTCCAGTGCCCATCATCTTCTGTTTCAAAGTGGCAATTAGATGATGATCTTTGCTGTTCTGAACTCCTGGGGCATTACATAAAAAAGAAGGGAGATCTTTAGAGTCAACAGTCAAGAACACATTAGGGACACCAAAGATAATTTGGCTCATTTGCCTGTGTTACCAACAAGAGCAAAGATGTCTGGATAATCTGTGAGAGATGTTTATCTAATCTTCCAGTGAGGAAGATTTCAGTGCCACCCTGTGTAGTCTTTTCCAGAGCTAGACAACACTTAGGCGGTATTTCTAAAATCCAAGTTATGCTTTATTTGCTCCATAGGAAGCCATTTGGTGTCTTATTTATACTGAAGATAGAGGACAGTTGAACATAACTTTCTTTAAGGTAATCTGTCAAATATTGGAAGGAAAAATGACTTTACATTGTAATTGATTTCATTTATCTATTTTTCAGAGTAAGCATCTGCAGAACCTATAAGTCCCATCCCAAAACCTTTTTTTCTGTCTTCCTCCTATGTACCTGCATCCCTCCATGTATTGTTAACTTCTTGACCCAAGTGCCAGCGTTAAGAAGCTGAATGTAGTCAATATGACTTTCAGATGGATACAAATTATGTAAAATAAACCCAGAATTTAGAAGCTCAATAATTAATTATGGAGGTATACCCTCAATTAAAATGACTCCAATCCATATCATACCTCAGCTTTGTTTATGTGGAATCACTGCTAGTGTCTTCTCTCTTTTCTATCTTTTAAACTCTTCTCAGTATGATACTAGGTAATGAATGACATTGTTGGAGAGACAATAAGTGTGCAACTGATAGCTCTCAGCATATGGATAATGACACAACTTGCACCTTTTCATTGCCCACATTCTGGCTGCACAGAGATATCTGAACAATAGATGAGGTGAAATGGTGGCTGTAGCACATTTCAGAAACAATAATTGTCCATTCAGATCCCTTTAAAAGAAAGACAGCAAAGAACTGCTAAGTTTTCTGTCACTAAGGACCTCAGAAGAATCAATCACACATCATGAATAATAATAATAGGAGAGGGAGGACAGCTGCTCAGCTGAACATCATCAGTATTGACACCTTCCAGGAGGAGTAATCAGTAACCCTCTTGACCAAAGCAGGTGTCACAACAAGATAAAAGTCATAAGCTACAGCTCCAGTGAGAGTCTGTTGCCACAGACAGAAAGATATGAATTGATTTCACTTCTGAAAGGCAGTTAAAACATCTTCTCCAGTTGAAAGAAGGAGAAATCCACTGTCTTTGCTACTGTCCAAGTCTCCAGAACCAGCAGTGAAACTTGCAGAGCTTGTTACTTAAAATACCAAGGAGTGTGTTCAGATCGCCAAGCACCAACCAAAATGAACGGTTACAAAAAAATCCTTTCTTTTTTCCACCACAGCCCAGCACAATGTTGGCAGGTTTATGTCCTTTCTCTCCTGCTTTTTAGCTAAAGAACGCAGAAAGGGTACCAGTTCAAATAGTAAACATTAAAGGATTTTTTCTGGATTTTTGTACATGAGAGAGAATCATAGAAACATTTAGGTTGGAAAGGACCTTTAAGATCACCGAGTCCAACCGTTAACCTAACACTGCCAAGTTCACCACTAAACCATGTCCCTAAGCGTGAGTGACATCTACACATCTTTTGAATACCTCCAGGGACGGTGACTCCACCACTTCCCTGGGAAGCCTGTTCCAATGCTTGACAATGCTGTTGGTGAAGAAATTTCACGTACTATCCAATCTAAACTTCCCCTGACGCAACTTGAGGCCATCTCCTCTTGTCCTATCACTTGTTACTTGGGAGAAGAGACTGACACCCACCTCACTACCTCCTCCTTTCAGGTAGGTGTAGAGAGCGATAAGGTCTCCCCTCAGCCTCCTTTTCTCCAGGCTGAACAACCCCAGTGCCCTCAGCCGCTCCTCACAAGACTTGTGCTCCAGACCCTTCACCAGCTTCGTTGCCCTTCTCTGGACACGCTCCAGCACCTCCATGTCTTTCTTGTAGTGAGGGGCCCAAAACTGAACACAGTACTCGAGGTGTGACCTCACCAGTGCCGAGTACAGGGAGACAATCACTTCCCTAGTCCTGCTGGCCACACTGCTCCTGAATGATGGTGAGTTTGGTCCTGCAATGAATATATTTGCAATGCTATCACCATTAGAAGCTACCTGTGATGATTATTCAGCTCCTTGTTGGCAGCCTTGTAAAAACTCTTTGACACAGGCTGAATTCAGGAGCAACTTTTGTTCATCCTCAGAACTCAAACCCAAGCAAATTTCAATCAATATCGTAAGTAATAGTAAGGCAAAGCCCTGATTTTGATAAAGTTTCAGCCTTCTTTCTAGGCTGAAGTGTAGCACACATAGCACTTTGGGATTGAGAGTCCTAAAATATACTGCTCCAGAATGACTCGAATTTCTAGGGTCAATTATTGTTTCAGAAAAGGGAAAATATGGAGAAATTGATTCTTAGATGCCACAAGTGAAAAAAACAAAAAGCAAAACTTAAAGGAAACCACATCAACATTAATATGAGTTGGTTGACTCTATAGAAGAAATGATCCAACAATGGCTGTAGGTAACCATTCAGGAAATGATGTTTTCCTACTTAATGTCATCGATCCCACATTGGAGAAAAAAAAAAAAAAAAGACAGACCACTGAATATTGTGTTCGAGAGGCTTTATAAGAATCAGAGGAAAGCTTGACCAGGCAGTTTGCTCAAACAGCAAAAATGAAAGTAGAAAGATGAAAGGATATCTTGGGTCAAGCCACTCTTTAACTTTCAGCTTTCAGAACACTATTAAAAATTAAACAAGGAAAAGGTAATACATACTGTTGCCCAAAATATCCTAGAACTCAAAAAATTATTCTCCAGCTAACTAGCCACAGGTTTTTTTCCTAGAATCATAGAAAATTAGCAAGTAGCTTGAGGGCCCTGCAGCTGCATCAGCTGTACTGACACTCTCCCTATCAGAGCTGTGGCTGACCCATTTTTGAGGGCCTCCACTGGTGGAGATTCTTTGGGCAATTCATTCCAAGGCCCAATTTTCCTTACCATTAAAAACTGCTTTTTTTCGTTTCTTAACCTGCAAGTTATTTCTGTCCTACCTGCAATGAACAAGAATGGGTTATTCCATTTTTCCTTGCACGCATCTTTAATATTTTCAGGGTCTTTTGTCATGTCTCCCCCAAGTCTTGCCTTCTTTACATTAAAGAACAATTTATTCCTTCAATTTTTTGTCATGTTTTGTAGAGTACTCACTGTCAATTGGTCACATCCTCCTTAAAATGTGGCATCCAACACTGCACCTAAGGTTATGGTTGAAGTGTTTCCAAACTGAAGTAATAAAGGAGAATTCTCTCATGTGTCTTGTAGATAACGTTCTCCTTTATATTTCCAATCTGATGTTCATACATTTGTGACAGTGCCTCTGTTGAAGCTGGTGATCCACTGGATAACCTCAGATCCTTCTTAGCAAGAGTAAACCTGTTTGGTTATTTCCCATGGAGTGTTTCCTGAGTTGACTGTGTCTGCCCTCACCTCTCAGAGATAATTGCCAGCAGCTCTAAGATTCCCTCAGTCAGATATCTACATATTCTAGGGTGAAATTCATAAGGCCCAGTGAATTTGAAAAATTTTAACATATCTCAGTTCTCTCTAATCTTCTTTTTCCTATTATGATCTGAATTTCTATTCCTTTGTCTTCAGTGTTAACTGTTGTGGCTTTCTGTTCACAGCTGATCCTTCAAACAGCTTTTCCTCCCATTGAGTAGCAAACCAACTCTTTCTTCTTGCTCTTGCTAACAGTGGTATTCTTACTGTTGCACTCAGTGGTTTTCTCAGGAAGGTTTTCTACTTTTACATCCCCCTACCAAAAGTACATTGCAATGTTACACAGACTAGGGGAAGGGCTTTGAAAGACAGCGTACAATTTTCATAATATGGGACTCCACAGAGGTACTGGACTTACAAGAGCGATTGAAGACAGTTATGGCAGTACTTGACAGGTAATACACAGAAGTCCCTATTCTTACAGTCTCAGTGGAAACCTGACTCGATCTAATTAATAACAAGGAACCAGCACCAAAGAGAATAAAGAAAAAATGTTTCAGAGGAACCAAGGATCTTGAAAGCAAAGGTCATATGTTAAATCCATGAGAGGGCTGAGTCTGAAATATGGCACCTTGTTCATAAAATTGACTGACACCATGTGTTTTGCTTAGAGGAGACTTAATTTCTTCATAACGCTGTTCTTTTAATGTTTGAAGGCCACCAATTCTCTTAAGTAGTTAATCACAATCTTCTGTGTTTCTTTCATTCCATGAAAACATCCCAAGTGTTCTTATATTTTATTCTTCTCTCTTCACACAGCCTTTTTACTGTTTTGAGGTGGCAAAGAAACAAGGGGAGAAAAGAAAGAAGATGATTATAGAGTAACAGGTTAAACACATAGCATCTTCTACAATGAGCTCTAATACCATTATCAAATATTCCTTCTTTTTTGCTTGGTTTTTTTTTTTAGTGCGTATGAGCTATTCAGCAATGTCTCCAAAATCCTGGCCAAAGTTCTGCGGAGCAGTTGCTGTCAGGTTCTCATGTCAGTCACACATGAGTGAGATCAATCAAATGCACTATCTGGTCCCAATGAACTGTAGATATACAGAGCGAGCTGGTTGTCCTCTTGTTCTGGGGCATGGAGCATTTTGAGCCTCTGATCTTTCTATAAGCCCTCCAGGAGCGTTCTCCTTTAATGCTAGAGACCTTTGCCTCCAGGTTTTATAATGGCCAGTCCCACAATGCTTCCTCCGTTAAAGCATCTTTGATTTTTCCACCTCCGTAGCTCCGTCTGTAGGTTCAAGTGAGTTGAGATTTCTGTTGGGAAGTTTGTCAAGAGCCATACAGCCAGCAGGCAGCTTGGAGTGCCATAGGACAGGCTTTCAGAAAAAAAGTCAGTGTTTGATAGTCAAATGCAACGTGCTATTTTAAGGTCTTGAAGTAATAATAAAAAACCCACAAGTCTACGTGGGTGTCCTTTATGGCAGCATTTTATTTACTTCCTTGAAGATGTTTCACTCCACGTGTTGAGGATTCACTGGGCCGCTGACAATCCCACCACTGAATGCATGATGTGCTTAAGACTACAGAGCCTAAATCAAGCCTGGACTCTGCTCTGCAATCCCAGCCCACCCCCCCTGCCCAGGCATATGCTCCAGCTACGGACTTTTTTCCTGGCACTCCCAGCAGAGAGCTGTAACTCAGCAGCCTGTGGCCTTGGTCCAGAGTCCATTCCTCACTCCCCTATTTCTCCTCCTGTACTCCCTTCTGCAAAGTTTCTCCCAAAGTTTGAAATGCTTGGTTTATACTTTAGTTCACCAGGATTCAGGTGCTCAGTGAGAGTCCACAGACCTACAGATAAGGGTTTACATCTGGACAGCTCTCTACTGGGAGATAGGAGTTCCCTCTGCCCATTTTCCAAGCCAACCAGAAGAAGTGTAGCATAGTTAGCATGATGCTGAGTCCAAGCTAATAAATTGCCATGATTGGCAGTGTTTATTAGATCTGACTCGGTGCAGTTAACTTGGCCTCAGCACTGCTAGCAAGTTTATGTGGCTTCCAGTTGCCTTCGACCCTGAGCAGAGCAATCCTGCATATGCCGAGTGTGGGCCCAGCAGGCTGGTGTCAACACCCAAACCATACAGGCACGTGCTGTGGTAGGCTTTGCCCAACACTTAAACCACAACAGATCCCCGGAAACAAATTGCTTTGTCAGTGGAGAAACTCTTTTAACGGATTAATGTCCTCTATCCCCTCAAGCCCCCTTCCTCAGTTTCCCAGCTCCCCCCTCACGTCCCTGCAGGCAAGGGGCAGCCCGTGCTGTGGAGGCACATCCATGCCAGCCGGCAGGTCTGCCCACACCTGCCCGTTGGCTTTTCCCAGGCAGAGTTTACGCTGACTGCTTTGCCTGCCTTCCTCTCCGAAGGCAGCAATTTATGGGCTGCTTCGCCGTCCGGCTGCTGGTTTTCATTAAACTTCCAGTAATGGAATTACCTTTTGTGACTTCTCTCCAACTCTTACGCTGGCTTGAAAGTGGGTTCAAATTTGCTACCGCTCCAGCTCTGCCAGTAAAGGTGTAATAGATGGACAGGCAGAGGTTCCGTTGGAAAAAAAAAAAAAAAACCACAGAGAACGAAAATCGTACCTGCTCTTTGCTCTTAGGCTGCATTTTTATATTATTTTGATACTATATTATACAGATCTGATCTCAGAGCATCCTGCCTTCAAGCTCTCATTTCCATACTCATCACCAGAGGTTACCCTCCCTTCGGCTGAGCTTAGTAGCTCAGCAGATTCTTCTAAATTAGATCTGAGAAATGATTCATGTTAAAAGAACCATTTATTTAAATGTCGGGCTTTTTTTTAATGACCCTAGTATGGTTTTGGGCATGGCCAGGCAAATGCTTGAACCAAGGCAGCTGAGGGGATGTGGTGGAAGGGGGAATGGGTCAGGAACAAGGCCCTGGTCTACTCACCATCATCTAGGGCTTTTTATCCCTTACTGCAGCGCTGTTATCACAGAGACGAATCCCTGCTCCCTAGTCCCTTTATTTCTACATGTTTCATCTCCACAGTTTGGTAGCTTATAGGACCCTGTCCCAGGAGAGAAACTGCCCTATCAGCCTGTGCTGGTTTGGGCAGGGATAGAGTTGATTTTCTTCATAGTAGCTGGTAGGGGGCTATGTTTTGGATTTGTGCTGAAAACAGCGTTGATAACGCAGGGATGTTTTCGTTCCTGCTGAGCAGTGCTTACCCAGAGCCAAGGGCTTTGCTGCTTCTCCCCCAGTCCCACCAGCGAGCAGCCTGGGGGGGCACAAGGAGTTGGGGGGGACACAGCCGGGACAGCTGACCCCAACTGACCCAAGGGATATCCCACACCACACGACGTCATGCTCAGCAATAAAAGCTGTGGGAAGAAGGAGGAATGGGGGGATGTTTGGAGTTACGGTGTTTGTCTTCCCAAGTCACTGTTAGGCTTGATGGAGCCCTGCTTTCCTGGAGATGGCTGAGCACCTGCCTGCCCGTGGGAAGCAGGGAATGAATTCCTTGTTTGGTTTTGCTTGTGTGTGCGGCTTTTGCTTTACCCATTAAACTGTCTTTATCTCAGCCCAGGAGTTTTCTCACTTTCACCCTTCCAATTCTCTCCCCCATCCCACTGTGAGGGAGGTGAGCGAGCAGCTGTGTGGGGCTTAGCTGCCGGCTGGGGTTAAACCACGACAAAGCCCGAAACTGAGCAATAAAAAAGTGAATGTGTAAACTATTGGAAACATTTTTACTGAAAAATAGGGAATTTTGCATGTTCTTGACATCATTCTGTATTTGTGGCAGCACAGCTTTCGTGTTTGCCTGATCTCCCCAGAACTCTGGTGTTCATATTCCTTGGGCAGTTATGGGAGATGGCCAAAAACCTGCCCTTTAGGTCTTCCAAGAGGTGAAGTACAGAACAAAACAATTTGATCTCAAGAAGATTTAACTGTGCTATGTTCTGTAGCTGAGTCAGTTACTTTGGGTATCAATAGTGTAGGAAAATATTCAAGGCCATTTGGGTTTGGCTGTAGGAAATGACTAACATAATGAGGAACCTAAGTCCCGTTGCCTTCATGTTTGTTTTGTTTTCCTTGGTGGAAAGAGTTGACCCTTGTGACTAGAGCATTTTGTACCTGGGATTGTTACTAGCTTCTTAATCAAGGAAGTCTGAGTACTTTGGCTACGTTGCCACACTCTAACTCTTCCCTGCTCCCACTCCAACTGAGACAGATTATAGATTGGACAAGGTTTGAAATAACTCTTGTTTTCAAAGCATGGTTTTGTGAAGAAGCAAAGAGCAGTTACTGGTTTAAGAGAATCTGTCACCTTGTCCTCTAGAAGAAAGGCAACAACAATCTTTTCCAATAATGGACCCGTTATCTCCCTCCTGGAATTTATCAGGCAAGAAACATATTGATCCAATTTGCAGGTTGCAGCCTGTAGTTCTCTAAACATGTCCAAACCCCTAGCACATGATGATGGCCAGAACTTACTCTGCATTTAGTTTGCAGACGGGTACCTCCCCCTCCCTTCTCCCTTGTGGGCTGCTGTTCTCTTTACAATCCAAGCAACCTAAAGTGGATGAAAAATTCCTCTGTTTCAACTAATTCATTTTAATTCTGTTCTTTAGGAAATGCTCTTGCAAGGTTTTTCCTCCTTGGTCTCTCACCAGCTGTGAATTTGGAGCAAAAAGTAGTGCATGGAAGTATTTATATCCAAGCAAAATATGCTTAATTGGAGTTTAAAAAAAATCTAGAAACTTTTTCTATTTATTATTTATAAATTGTTGTCATTTTTTGATATTCCTTTTGGAGCCAGTATTTTTGTTTGCATAGAAGTGGCACTTCCCTTTTAATCTCTAGGTCTGCTTTTTAAGATTGCTTTTTAAGATAACTGACACCTTATCCTTCTCAGAAGATCCTATTGTAATGATTCACTGTGCTTTACCTGTCATTATGAAACAAAAATGAATGTGAAATCATTAGTTTTCTGATCGATTTAGAGTGAGAAAGATAAATCTTCCTTGTTTGTTAGAAACCATTCATAGAGGCTACTACGGCAACAAAATTAATGACAAACAAGGAGGCTGTTAATTAATTGTTCAGGCTGACTAGAATAAGAAAATCCTGAATCTTTGCTGAATCCATTTACTACCATCCCAATAGCTCTTGGTTATTTGTTTGAAAAGTTAGTGTATCTTTTTACTGCACTGGAAAAAAAGAGATTTATGATACTAGAATTGAAAGGGCACACGGACTCCATTAGCCTTCCCCCTCTGATCCCATTGGACACGATCACTAAAGTTTGGATCGTGCTCACAATGATCAGCCCTCTGCTGCTGATAATTTGATGAATAAAGCTGATAATGTCTTTAGGCCACTAAGGACATAAACAAATAGGAGTAGTCCCTGCCTCCAGTGGTTTACAGTCCACAAAGCTGATACATGCCAAGCAAAAAATAATACTTTGGGATGCAGGCAAAAAGGGTCTTTCCAATTGCTTTTTAAAACAGTCCTGGGATGCTAGCAAAGATAATATGTTGATATGTGTTAGTGGGCACAAGATGAGGGGAAGAATACATAATCTCCCCGGGAAGAAAGGAAGAACCCTTGGGAGGCCTATAGGCAGTTAAGTATATAAACTACAGCAGTTTCCTTACTACTGAAGTTGGCATATTATGCTCTGTAAAGCAGGATTGATATGTTTCCTACAACAGAAGGATCGGCCAACAAACTGATTCGAGGTGTAACTTATGGAGAGACTGCTCTGCTTTACTTTTTGAAATAAATTACAGTTTGAGAAAATAAATACATCTTTGAAATATGAACTAGAGAACCAAAGAGTACCCACTTCAACTTCCACAATGAAATTCCTTCAACAATTGACTTTCCTTCACAGAGCCAACAATTGTTGCCTCTGAATAAATTAGGAACAAGCTTCTAAGGCTGCAACAGGGTTCAAAAGTAGTGACTGAACAACTGAGAAACATTTGGTTTTCTATAATAACTCTTCAGTAAAGAGCTAAATCTGGACTATTCACACCAAAGAATAAACCTGAATACTGGTTACGATAGTATATTACATTTTTCCGCTGGTGGGAGCTCATGTGGTTGTTACTCTAGTGACTCTTTCCCCACTAGATTTCATCATTTCTCTATTAGATTGAAAGGTAAAGCTATAAATCAAAAGTGCTGTGAGTTGGTATTTCCGAAAAAGGTAGTGGTGGCTGCTCACAAGCCGTGCATTAGCGTGCTCCATAGCAACGTGTAGGTTTGCAACACCATCTGAAGTAGTTTGGCATGCCTTATCTTCTGCTCACAGCCATATATGTGTATTAGGAGGGTTACCTACTGTGCGGGACACGTACGTGATTGTGGTTTCTCAATCCTTAATTGGACAGGACTCCAATTAGCTCTACTCAGAGTTTCCTTCTTGGTCGTATGGCCAAGAGAGCTATATGGTTACGTGTGGTGAGGGCTGTATTGGGTAAGCAGTGATGTGCAGTGTCTGCTGAGAGAAGTTCCCATGCTTGCAAGTAGCCATTAGAACACTTCTTCCCTTCCCTCACTCATATGTTTACAAATCCGAGCTTTTTCTTAGCGAGCTAAGGACGAGGAAAAAGCCTCAGTGCAAACAATAGCAAGGGGATTCTTTTCAGTACAATAGCAAAGATACCAAAGGCCGTCCTGTTCTCCAGGTGCTCTTCTGTTTCTGCCACCTATGATATCTACACCAAACGTGGTGTCATCAGTCAGCTACGGCATGGTGGGTTCATGCATATTTACCAATTTGCAAATTATGCATGTGGAGCTCTTAGCATAGCTGTTTCTTTATCTTTCTGCTTTTCTTCCTTCACTAACGATTCAAAATGCTTACATGCCTAGCATCAGAGGGCTGTATTCTATGCTTGCCGTTTGCCTTTGTACACCAATTAGGTCTTTGTAATTTAAATGATGTTTTATTTGCTGATTTGGAAGCATCCTTGTTGGTAGAATGAGGTTTTCTTCATCCTGCAACTGTTCTTTGATATAATGATTTATTAAGGTACTAGGAGAAATATTGATCCTGCTAATAGCTTCTGCCTTGCCACAGAATGCCTCACATTTTACTCACTGAAAGGGCCATATTCCTTTTCTCATCATCTGATTGACCATAAATGCTTTGGCCTGTCCCCAGCAATTATCACACTTACCAAAGCAGTGGGTAAAAGTCAAGTGTTTATAGACTAATTAGAGAAGTCAACATGTCCAAACCTGTACTTTACATCGTACAAAGAGTTACCGGACAGCACGTTGAAATTAGGGAGTGGTTCTGTACTGTTCAAAAACAAATTAGCAAATTCAGAGGAGTTATGTATATATTATCGATTAGGACTGTCTTTCTGGGGATTACTATGTGGAGTTATGTGCTGGGCCTGTGATTTATTAGTGGCATTTATGCTTACATTTCATTGGTATTTTCCACTGTGTTCTCCGTCTATCCTAACCTCCTCTTTCGTGAGAAAGCTTTCTAATGTTAATGCCTGCAAGATGGTGGTGGAGGCATCAATTTTGTAACCCGTCTGGAGCTGATTCCTTTTGTGATGTACCTTGGAAAGTGCATTATTCCTATGGTAGCCACAGACGCTGAAAGGGAATAAGGGACAGCTGCATGGAAAATACGGGACAAGGCTTTTAAGGGACGCAGTTTTGTTCACCAAAATGAAGCCAAATGGAGATAGAGATGACCTGATCACCTGCAGACCAGGTCACTGGTGTCTCCAATGGGCTGCTTAAGGTTGTGGACGCAGCGTTATGGAGAACAGTTTTCTCTATTTTATCCTGTCTTCATTTCCCTTCCTGTAATTCAGGCACAAAGACTCAGATTGGGGTATGGCAAACCGGAGTCCTTTACTTAATGCTCATTTAAAGAAAATTCTTCTTCATAAGATTGGGGGACTCAATGCTTCAAAGTATTGTTTGGTCGATATTTTGACTGTCTAGATTCAGATAACATTGAGGCATCCATAGATGTGTGTTCCAGAGTTATAACAGTTAGTGAAAACACATTAATAGAAGTATGTTAATTGTTATGCTTCACAGTTGGAGCTAATTTCTGGCTATTTAGGGGTCAGAAAAACTTTACCTGTGGGGGGAAGATTATCAGAAGTTGTTTTTTTGTAGTCCTTTGAAAAATTTCCTCCAGCAAAGACTGTTGAAGACAGGACACAGAGCAAGTTTTGCCGCAGTTCAGAAATGTCCCTTGCTCCTGTGCAATCACATACCCCCAAAACTCTGGCCAGAAAGCAAGGAGTGGGAGAGTATTAATGTTGCCTTGCAACATTATCTGTATCTCTAATTATGCAAGCATTAGTCTGTTCAAAATTTGTTTTTAGTTAACATTTGGTACTTGTGTTTTATTTTGCTCAGTGTAAGCACTGTTGCTAATGAAGCTGTCACATAGGTGAGATGACTTTCGTCACCCACGTGTGAGCTAGTCACCCTGCATAGTCAATGGAGACAAGCAGGCACTTCTAGGACAGGAATCATCTCAGCTTTAAATAGACATGCAAAATAAACCAGATTCATCGCATCCTAAAAGTGTTTCCCTCTGTTAACAGTGAAGGGAGCTGGGAGTGACTAGCTCAGAGGGAGGTGTCCACAGTTCAGTGAGATGAGCCCATGGTGATGTGGTACGTGGGATGAATGACCCCCCCTGAGTCCCCAGAGGAGAAAAGATGCTGCTGAGAAAGTCTAGATAGGATGCTCGAATTCAATCCCAATATTTTAGATTACCTAATTGAGCTGAGGTCTACCCTCCGTGTCCGATGTGCCGGGTTACTGCTGGTCTGGATCTGATTTGTAGGAGATGGGGCTCTCACGGATGTAAATCTCTACAGCTCCATTAATGCCAGCGGAGCTCAGCTAACTACATCAGCGCAGGATCTGGTCGGCGGAAAGGTAATGCTCTACCTGAATTACAGTAGCAGTCAGGGGATGAGATAATATCTTCCTTTAAACAGGCCGGCGTGATGCATGGGTTTGCCTTGCTCCAGCTGCAGTAACTTGCTGTGAGAGTGACGGGGGGACGAGGGGAAGGATGGGTCCCCTGCGCGGTGACTTCAAAGGGGTAGGTGGTACCCAGGGCATGGCTGTTCCTGCGGTGCTGTGTTTAAATCACGGTGGCCCATACGGGGCAAACAGAAAGGACCCTACCCCGTGGCCAGCGTTGTCAATAGATGCCCTTAAGTAATTTCTCTACGGCAGCATATCTTCGTCTCCGAATGTTAATTAATAATTGATCTTGTTATGTATGTAGAGGACTCTCTATAATTCAATTCTCTATATTTATGTCTCATAAATGACTCTGCCTTGTCAGATTTTATGGTGAAATAGTAGATCCAAAATTAGCATAATGTAACAACCAAGTCGCATATATAGCCTTGATCTGCAAACACTTTTGCCCATGAATAATTTTAGTTATTACAACTGAACTCGCTGGGACTCACATATGCTTTTGCGGGATGAGAGCCACAGTGTTTATTGAATTAATTTCTTTCATATGCCACATGTGTTCAAATGAAACTAATTTATCTGTCACGAATCTAGGCATTTCTCAGCATATATTATACAATTAATTTTTTTAAGTGTGGCTGTAGTGAATCAGAGCCCTAGCTAATATTTCCAGTAGATATTTAGATAAAACTGAATCTAAGTTCATGTTATGAGGTAGAATCTTACTTTATATATGTCTATGTTAATATATATTTTATTATCTAACACATACTATTATATATGTAATTATCAGTATCTATGCATAGATGGGCATATACAGGTAGATATGTGCGCATATATATATAAGTGCGTGTAAGACTCACTTTCTCCATGTATATATGTATGTTGCATATATAAATACACACTTTCCATGCATTTGAAAATACAGACTATTGCTTTATTACTAAATACATGCAACCCAGGTTGCATACCCACACTAGTCTAACTCAAACCCATCTGTCTTTGCTTTCAAATAAACAATCTGATTCTATTTCTGGAGTTTAAAATAGATCATTCCCCTTGTGGGGACCAGCGTGCTGTGTAACTCTGTGAAGAAGGAAACTCATAAGATTCAGTTTTAATGCTCATCCGGTGTCTCAGTGCGGACAAATGTCATCTGCTTTGTGTCCGTGTGTTGTGAAGCTGAAGAAATGTTGCACTTTGTAATGACACCGTGCTTATATATTGCTTTGCTGAGAAGAGGGAATGAAGGGAGGAACTGTGCCGGTAGCCCGTAAGTTTAAAAATTGAAAATAAAAAGTTATCTGATATTTTTGTATTTAAATGAAACAATAAGGAAATAGGCTGAGCTTGCTCTGAGGATGTTGCTTAATGATATACAAATAATCACTCTGATTGCAGTGTTCGAAATGAGTGTGGTTTATGATCTAATGCCTAAAGATCATTAACCAACATCTGCTATTTTCTGGAAACAGTGCTGAAAGAAGCCCCAAATATAAACTCTTTCAGTTAAATTGCCCTTTTTATATCCTGTAAGTAATGGGGAGAGAACCGTAGGGAAGTCTGGAGGTGCTGCTCGCATTCGGGTAAAATGAGTTTGTTCTCCGTCATTTGGAATTGACCTGGAGAGATTACTTGGTTTCCCCTGTAAAGGAAGAAGTGGCTGTTATGCTTACTTCTTTTATTTTAAATGGACTCGGGCAGCCACGAAGGCTTTTAGGCAGGACATAGTACATTTGGCCCGTGGGGCTGGCAGTGCTGGCTTTAATGCACGGCTCGCTGACCCTAATCCCCGGCAGCGCGGGTCTCGGTCGCGGTGCCCAGCGCTCGCCCGTGGCGCTGATTTCTGATAGCCGTCCTCACGCGGGGGTGGGCCTCGGTTCACAAGATGCCCCGTTCACGTCGGCGCAAAGTACTGCTAGGTGCAAATAAAGCTGCCCAGGGGGGACTCCCGCGGGAGAAATTCTGGACTTGGGATGTGCTGGTGTGCGGGTGTCAATCCCCTCGCTGACCTGGTCGTGTTGTTTGGCTGGTATTAGCCTAGGAGTTAAGATAAATCAGATGTGTACTGCTGTGCTTATAGACCGAGCTCGTAATATATAAACGCCCTGTCTTCCAACCTCTGCTCATAAGGTATCTTTATATTCACGGGCTTTTCCAATGAGCTTGTCAGGCTGCTTGTAAGAGGAAGGCTTTTTAAGATTGGATCCCTTAAAAAAGATGACTGTAGATAAAAGTGCATCAGTGCACATTAGGGATGAAATTTTCAAAGCAAGGACATCCTGTTGAGCTCTGTTTTGCCATTGTTGGCTTCTATGTTCCTTCTTTTGTGTGAAACGCAGTACAAACATCTCTGCCAGAGGCCTCTTATTTTGGGGTTGAGCTGAATTTAAGGTCAACCACTTAAAATGAGATTAAACAAAGGTGATGATTTTATACTGAGCTGTTTCAATTAAATTCATTTTTTTAAAAGGAAACAACCTACAAGGTGGCACTTACATCGTTATAGCAGCAAACAGCTACCATTGCTGAATGTGTTTCAGCAAACACAAGTCTACAAGGCAAGATGTGATCTGTGCACAGTGTCACCGCCCAATAAATGAAAGCAATTTGGGGTAGTTGATTCCTCAGTGAAACGGCAAAACGCTTTGGGTTTTCTTTACTGTGGGGCGAGAACATACTTTGGGCTGCTACCACAGCAGCCAATGCACATCTGATTCTCACCCTAACTTTTCTTAACCAGGTTTATTTATGTCCCATCACTAGTCATTTAATACTGTCATTCAGGAGAATGTGTGTTTAGGGTTTTTGCAGAGGTGCCGATAACGTGTAAACAGGGGTTAGCGGAGCTCAGCAGCATTTGGTTGCATTTTTCAGTTCATTGTTTTGACATGTGTTCCCTCGCAAGTGGTTTAACCCCTGGCGTACTCCAGTTCTGTAAAATGAGGCAAAGCAATTACTGTCCACCAACCAGGCTTAACCCAGGCATGAATTTATTGGTGTCAGGGAGCTCCTTAAGAGTCATGGACAATGACACGGCAGATGTTGAAAACGATACTAAATGATACTCATATTTATTTTAAAAAGAAACTCTTTCCAAACCTTATATTTTAAGTTTAAGAAGAAAACTATAGGTAAAAGCAATGTTTTAGTTTTATTAAGCTAAACTTGCAATTTATCAGCCCTCGGAGTGATATACTTCCTTTTGGATATAATAGAAGATGTCCCTGCATACATCAGGCTGGCCTCAGGTGTCATTTTCTTATAGGCAATTGAGAAATCTGCCTTCTTTTCCCTGTGATTCAGGATCCTGCAGTCCGAGGAGAAAAAGGGTTTTCAGAAAGAGAAATGACAGTTCCTTTAAGTTTATGTTAACATTATCACACCGACTGAAAAGGTCAGGAAATTGGAGATTGTCTGTAATGTTACAGGCTGTAATGCTGGCTCAGGTGAGTTAACCAGCCTATGGAAGGCAGTGGACTTGTGCTGACTTAGCACGTACAGACTTGGAGCTATATATTTAACCATTCTTGGTTAATTAATACACTTAAATTTCATTTTTATGTATCTTTGGACATGTACTGCTGGGGAAATGTCAACTTGAGCATAGAGGGAGACTGGAATCTTCCTAGTGACTTGCAAAGTCGGGTGCGAGCTGAGCTTCCTTGCTTGCCTGCTTTAGGTGGACCGGCGGGGCCAACGAGACATGCCCCGACCACATACGTGGACAAGCCTTCGTCTCATAAATCTCTTGTCCTTCCCCAAGAGTTGGCTCTTTAATTGGCCATTGTCCTTCTAGCCAAGCAGGACTAGATGAATTTCTCCATTAGAGGACTACAGAGCTATGTGCTATGAGTTGTAATGTGAAAAACTTACTGTGCAGGAACCAAAAAAAAAGAAGTGCTAAATTAAAGACGCTTCTAACCCGACATGAATAACCTCTGTTGCCAGTCACCGCACCATATCATGGACCAAAGTTGTTTTTTACTAACAAACATTTGGGCAAGCAGTTTTGAATTTGTAGATGACATTGGAAACCACTTCTGTGTGGTTTATTGGGTTTTTTTTCTTCTTTCTGAGGTTCTTATTTTGAATCTACTTCTAAGTCACCAATGTCATAGGCTAAATATTTCATTATTACATTAAAGGAAGAAAAGTGCCCTTGGCCTGTGGTCACATTGACCAAGATTTTATGGTGGAATTTTAAATCCCCTAACCACAGGGATTTGTAAATTGAAATATAGATGCAACCTTGAAATGTAGTTTCAGGATTGTTGGCTGTGATAAATATGAGCCATAAAGTAAACCTGTTCTCTGAACCACATTGGATCAAGCATCGTTGCTGAAGCTCCTTTGCCATTTTTCTGTGTTTTTCTTCTCAGCATCTGGTTCTACAGATCACTTTTCTCCATTTCAAGGTTGTATTTTTTCCTGAGGCTGGGGTTAAGGAATTGTCACATCCCAAGGGGAATCTTTGTTTTATTTTTTAATCTATCTTGCTGTAGCTTTATTTCTGCAGCAAGTGGTTTCAGTAATCCATACTGATGAGTTGTCCGCTCTCCAGGTAGGGTTGACAGGTAGATTTATGAATCAGGAGAAGATAATCTGCTTCCACAAGGGGTCACTGGTACCAGTGCACATAGCAACTAGTTTCTGCCATGCTTCTGTAAAGGGCAGGTTTAGACAAGCCTCTCATCAAAAGGAGTAAAAAAGAAAAAGGAGTTCTTACTCTTTAGAAGATACCTACAAAGAAAAGGGGCAAAACAGGTAAATGAGAATGCTTTCAAGAACAGCTTTCCTTTCAGTAGTCAGGTAGCCAGATGTCAGAAGTCGGAAGTCCTTTGTGCCAACCGTGTCTGAGTTGGGACTTCACCGTTCTCTGCTGATGTGGCATGCTTGGCTGATGTCGCTTCAAGAGACTACATTTTAACGGCCGTGAAGTTTGCTAGAGCTACAGACAGCATAACAGGAAATTGTTAATTCATCTGTAAAGTAGAACCTGTATGAGTAATTAATATAATTTCTCCGGAAATCCATATGCCTGCCTGCCTATTGTTAAAAGAGGTTGCCACAGGGTGTAATTTTAGGACACTTCTCTCCTGGTTTCTTTGTGTGCAGGCAGCAAAGGTTCCTGGTGTCAGGGGACAAATCTCCTTTTAATTTTTCAGTCTGCCTGAAAATCACCTTTGGAGAGAGGCAACTCCATTAACAGGAATTAATGGCCCCCTTTCTGTAGGCAGGGTTCTGCCCAGAGTGCTGGTGTTTGTAATAATCAGGACATTTCACGATCGTGTTATTTCTGTGTTCCTAGAGCTTTATTTCGAAGCTGATTGTCTCAGGGTGCATGTAGCTCCCCAGCACACTCAAAAATACCAAAAGGTTTTTGTCTCATTTTGGCATCCTGTCTGTGTGCAGCTCCTAGTCCCCCAAGGATAAACAGAGGAAAGCTTTTCTCTGCTATCTGGTGATAATTTTCTAAAGGTCAATGTTGTCATCCCTTTTACAGGAAATCTTACCTGTCAACTGCTGCCCAAAATGGCTAGAAGATATTTCTTTGCATTTCACTTGCAGTGGGGCTTTCCATGTGCAGCACCAGCTAAAGCCTTTCTGCATTCAGATGTACTTTGTGCTAATTTTTTTTTTTTTTAAACAATGTTCTTTCTTTAAAATCATCATCTCTCTCATTCCTTCCCTGCCATTCACACCAGTTCCAAAATCCCTGGAATGTATGGCACAGATTCCCAACCAAATGCTTTAATTGCTCATATGTTGGGGGGAGGGTGTGTGTCTGTCTTTTCTTTTTCCTGGAAGAAGAGCAAATTTAAGATTCATGTGAGGTGAAGAGATTGTAACTCCCAATGGCGTTTTTTTATCTCTTAATATTTAGAGGTGACTTTTAGAGCTGGTCAGTGTGAGGAATGAGTTTCTCGTCAGGGAAAATTCTCATTGCCATCAGTTTTGACGTGTATTTGCCAGGTTCCAGAAGGACTTTGTCTCCTCCCGCATCCCCATTCAGCACCGTCCGGGGAGGGGGACGGTCTCGTACCGCCTGACACAATCACAGCTGCCCAGTCCTCTTGGCCAGATGGGAGCCGCATTCACCTCTCAATTTGTTAGAAACAGATGTTTTCCTCAGAGGAAAGGAAAAAGAGATGAAAAAACGTAGCAACTGCCGTGAAATTTCCATTGTGGAAAGATCTGTCTAATCCAGGGTGGAATTTCTGGTCACAACCCGTGAGTAAATGCCTGTCCTGGGAACTCCAGCTGATTTGTACTTAGGTACACACCACTCACCTGCGATGTGTGATGGCAACTGGCAGGTTGCAGACTTCAACAAAAGCTTCTTCACAAAAATCTTCAACAATGGAAATCAGTAATTTCACCCCACTGCGGATTCCTTTGGCTCTCGTCTAACTAGCAGGCTTTTGTGGGATACGAATACTGCTCCTTGTCCAGCTGTAATCATATGCCAGTGTTTGGGCTAGAAGAAGGAACAAATTAAAAAAAAAAAAAGGAACATTTTAATTTGGATTAAATAAACATTTATCTCCTCGAACTGGTCAGAGAGAAATTAATTGTTTTATTCTTCTGATCTACTAATTACATGTACAGGCATGCCCATGTAAGCTTTTCCTGCATGCTGTATCATTAAAGAATGGATTACGTCTGAATTAAATTACTGTATTTCCATCAAAGGTCTCAGTGGGTCAGGGTAGTTGGCAAGATTTATAGGCTAAAAAGAAGGAGGTCAATGGATGTCAGTGGTTAAGAAATATATTGTTCTGCTGGGGGAGTTATCCTTTCCTGAGAGTCTGAATTGCTCTTTTTCTCATTCTTAGCATCTCTTCACACCCTTGCACTGCATGGACATTAATTCTAAACTCCTGTAGTTTCTTGTCAGTTCTTACCCTTTCAACCACCAAGAAACACTGTGTCAAGTGCATACTTTCAAGCCCCTGCCTCAGACAGGGAAGCGTAAGAGATCACGATGGCAATGCTTAATTTTCCAAGATGAGATCTATTCTTAGTCCTGTTCTGTCTGCAGCGGTGGGGCTTTGTGTTTGCTGGCGGTGGCTACAGGCACAATTGCTTTCTCACTGCTATAACTATAATAACTGTCTTCTGCCTCTTCCTCTGGCTACGTAGAAAAGCAGATGAGAAGGGAAAAGTGAGAAAAAACTTGACCAAAAAATTGTTTCTTGAAGGTGAGATTCGCGGGCAGAAAAGGCAGTAGATGTCACCTTCGGGTCAGCAGCCCAGAACAGTGATTCAAGAAAGAGGGAACAACTCTATTAGCGTTTTTAAAAGTGACAGACAACTTTGGACATCCAGTTGTTTTTCTACCCTATCCTAAGAGGTCTTTTCTCAAGATTTTGATTTCATAATTAGAAAATATATGTAATTATGACACAATCTGAAAAGCTTCAGTAAACACAGAAAATTGCAGGTGTCAGATTACCTTATCCCCTTTTCCAGGTAGAGAAAGAGGATCTGTGCAGAAGAGAAAAAATTGCAGACACGTGAAATGTAAATGGCCACTTAACAAAAATTAAATACATAAATACCTAAACTTCTGCTGATTTCTAATCAACCATCTGTTTAGGCAGCATACAAAGGAAAAGCAGGAAATCATAAGCACCATTTGAAACTCGCTTCTCTAAGCCATATTAGTTGCGTTATTACCGTAATTAACACGTTCTCTAATAGAACCAAACACACCAGAGATTGCCTGAGGTTCTGGGCTTTGGGACAAATGACTTCTCTGTATGAACGCCAGCAAAAAGGCAGAGGTTTCTCTTGCAGTCTCGGGGGCATCAGCGTTCCCAGCGACTGGGCGAGGAGCTCTTGCAGGTCTGGAGCGGAGCCAAGGATTTGCGAGAGGAGCCGCACATCCCTCCCTCGGCGCAGTCCTGACCTGTTCTTCCACCGCACAGCGGTCCAGGAGATGCGGAGCTGGTTTCTATGTCGGCAACGCAGAGGCACCAGTCACCTAAGGGGACGTAATAATAATAGTGAAGCACGTGCACCAAGCAAGCAAACAAATTTTACGTGACCAAAACTCAGCTGACCTTTAGGAGGACCCACCAGCCTCTCCCTACCTGCGTGCAATTTGCCCTTGAGACTCGCTGATTTTCCAGCCTGGCAGTTGTGTGCAGAAAATCCCAGTGAGGCTTTGGTGACTTGTACAGTTCCATCAGATTTTACTGAATAGTTATTTACAGAGAGAGTGCATGAGTGAATAGCTGCCAGACAATTTGTAATGTGTGTTGCTGTAAAGCAGAAGATAAGACCGCATTTCCTATCAATCTACGAACTCAGGCATGTGCAATCTTGCCGTGTTTTTTCCTGGTGCGTGAAGCACTTTGTGGGAGAGGATGGAGAGATGGCTGAGAACACTGTTCTGACCTTGAATTTGCCGCTATATATTTATTTGAACTTATGTTCTTCTCTGAATGCTGTTTTTCCATGTGAGCGGTTGCTGTGACTGGGATGGGAGAGGCAGAAAGCTGCATGACTGTGAATGGACCATAAAAGGTTCTCTGTTATTATGTCATCCGCATCTTCGGGAATCCTGCTGGTGGGAAATCTGTCTGGATCCCAGATGTCTGCCTGCCCGGGCTGAACCTCACACAACTATTTGGAGAGGGGAAAAGGAAGGGATTTTTGCAGAATCACAGGAACTGACACATAATTTGGCTGTCCTTGAGTTCTGTCCTGACTGTAAAAGTAGACGAGAAAAAGGGTGAAGCAAGTCAGAAAGGAACTAAGAAATTTCTAATTAGATTTAATCGTAAACCTGCAAGAGGGACGTTTTATGTATTCCTGTTTTAAAATTTGTCATATAATCTTCACAGTGTCATTCTCTAACATATACAGAATCACAGAAGGGTGGAGGCTGGAAGCATCTCTGGAGATCATCTAGTCCAACCCCCCTACTCAAGGCAGGGTCAGCTACAGCAGGTTGCTCAGGGCCACATCCAGGCAAGTTTTGAACATCTCCAGGGATGGAGACTCCATAACCTCTTCGGGCAATGTGTGCCAGTGTTTGACCACCCACACAGTAAAAAAGTTTTTTCTTACGTCGAGGTGGAACTCCCTCTATTCACATCCATGCTCGTTGCCTCTTGTCCTGTTCCTGGGTGCCACTGAGAAGAGTCTGGCTCCGTTTTCTTAACCTGCCTTAGATATTTGTCCCCACAGACAAGATCCCCCTGAGCCTTCTTTTCTCCAGGCTGAGCAGTCCCAGCTCTCTCAGCCTCTCCTCACGAGCTAGATGCTCCAGTCCCTTTATCATCTTTGTGGCCCTTCTCTGTCTTGCACTGGGGAGCCCAGAATTGGGCATGGTTGGATACACTGGACACAAAACTGTTGGATGCTTTAGATGTATCTATCTAAAGCATTTTTTAATCTTTGCATCTTAATTCTGTATGATGGAGGTTTACATTGACGTGTCCAGACTAGCACTGAGCTCAAAGACTCGTGGAATAATTGATGTGGGAAGGGACCTCTTGAGGGTCTAGTCCAATGCCTCACTCAAAGCAGGGCCAGCCTCTTAAGTTAGTTCAGGTACTTCAGGGTGATGTCCCATTGAATTCTGAAACTCTCCAAGGATGGTGATGCCAGAGCCTTTCTGGGCCCTTGTGCCAGTGCTGCATCATTCTCATCAGAGAGAAAATTTTCTGTGTGTCCAGCTGGAATTTCCCTTGGTACAACTTGTGATTGCTGCCTTTTGTCCTTTCACTGCAGACCCTAAGAAGGGTCTGGCTTTGCTCTTGCTCTAACCCAGCTCCTTCAACCTCTCTTTATGTGCCATGTCCTCCAGCTCCTACTGTTATAGTTGCTCTCCACTGGACTCACTCCAGTTTGCCAATATTTTTCTTGTACTGGAGGCTCAAAACTGGTCACATCATTCCAGATGTGGCCTCATGAGGGCTGAGTAGAGGGGAACAACCACTTTCCTTGGTCTGAGAGCTGACCTACTTAATGCTGAGCCACATAATGGGTACTGGCACTTCCACTGTGTCCTCCAGTATGTATTGCTTGGAATTTACTAGCATTGACATTTCTTTTCTTATTATGTTACTTTAGTGTAGGTCTCTCTAAAGTTTCTCACAAACCTCTCAGATTATAAATATAAGTTATCCGCAACTTTCATTATCTTGCAGTCCTCGCCACACACATGCTTTCCTATTCTGTCATATATTTATGGAATATCATTAAGACAGGAGGAAATCTCAAAAGAACTGTTAACTTTTTTTTTTCCTAAGATGGAAGCTAGCAATTAAACATTATTCTTTTTTTTCTGTCGCCTGCCCATTTTTCCTCTCTGACACTATGCTTCACTCATCCATGGCTGATTAGTTTCTCTATTAGCTTTCTGTATGACAACTCATCAGAGACCTGTTGGAGGTTGTCTGCTGCATTACTATAGGAGCTCAGGCATAGACGAGGAAGAGATGCTGGTAGATGCTGCACAAGCAGAGAATGAAAAGTAGGTATCCACTGGAAGGACCTTGCAAGGAGCTCATTTGGAGACTAAATGTTGGGGGTCAGCATACCTCAACTTTGTCCTGGTGGCTTTGGGCAGAGACTTCATTTGGTGTTCCTGGAAGTTTCTGATGTTGTGGCATCATAAAATTAACCTTAACAAGAGGATATCACAGACAACCACTTGAGCCCACCTGCAGTATAACCATTGGCAAGACTTCTTTTGGCCAGAAGGTACTTCTGAAGAGAGTGTTGAGGGGCTGCAACAAAGTAGTGTTACAGTTTTACAGAGGCTTTTTCAGAAATGTGGAGTCTCAAGAGACCCGACAAAGACACCTAATTGCAAAGTTGGCAAGTGATGAGTGGAAGCAGGGACTATGGACTATTCGAGTGTGCGAGTTGACCTTTTGATGCTGAATAAAATGAGCAGTAAGGTGGAAGAGTCCTTGAAAATGAAGGCCAGTTGATTGTTTGATATGACAGGGAAGAGGAGCTAGGAAGATGAGCAAAAAGAAAGCCAAGTGCGAGGCTAGGGAATGATCTCTGCAGCAGCATTGTGGATCGATACACCATCAGGGCACGACTGAGTTTGTCAGTGGCCAGGAAAAGGATGTTGCAGTAATTGAGACATGAGGTGATGAGAGCCTAGATAAGAATTTAACAGCATGGCTGGGAGTGAGAAGTGCATCTGAGAGATGTTAATTGGAAGGAATCTGCAAAATCCTCGCTACGTCCCCAGAGCAGGCAGGGCTCTGAATGCAGCTCGTGGGGATCAGCCTGCAGAAGGTTCGTTCCAGACAGCCCAGCAGACAGAAGCAGTGACGGTGCGGTGACGTGGGCTTTGATGGGGGCTGCCTGTACTCAAACGGGCTCTTACAAGTTCAGATGCTCCTACCACTGGACTTCACCACGACTTTTGCTTGTGTGCCCTGCATCTCTTTGGGGGGGAAAAAAAGCTTCTAAAGCTCTAAGAAATTGTTCCTTTCTATTTTTTTTCCTTTGGGCTCTTTTGCCTGTGTGCACATGAATAGTTGGAGTTTCCAATTCCTAGGGTTTGGCAGCTTCTCAGATATCATTGTTTCCTGCACATGCCCTTTCTTTCTCTTGATACTGAAGTCACTAGCATGGCACTGGTAAATACTGAAGAAAACTGTAAAATTAGGGATGTTTTCAAATTCTGGAAGAAGACAAAATTTGGCCAGTTGAAGAACTGTGTGCAGGAAATTAAAAAGCAAAACCCAAACAACCTCATCTCCCCAAGGCAAACAATAAAATCAACCAAAAATACTGCCAAGGGTGGAAAAACTGATCACAGTCCTGTAGGACGTTAGAGTGGGAGGCAGGGGGGGAAGCAGTACAGTATAACATAGTCACTATTTCCCAGTAGCTGTAATTTAGCTCCAAGTCTTCTTTCCAAGTCACTTATCTCATTAAAATTTGTCACATGCCCTTTCCTGAGGCGCAGTCATTGCATTTTCATACGAGCAGCACATTGCTTTGGGGGGAGGCACAAGCCTACTCGCATTGGAAGCGGGAGTTCTGCAAATGACTTTAAGTCATTTGGCTTCAAGGTGCACAGGGCTGAGCTTTAGCCACCATGCCAGCTGAAATCATGATCCTCCTCTAACAGGGAAAAGCCGCATCTCTTAAGGAACAAGTGCTGCCTTACAACAACGGGCCATAAATATGGCCATGGGGTTAATACTTGTTTTTGTTTATAGTGGCATAGGAATTATTTTACATTCTTCTGCACATATGTGATACACCTGCTACACATGAGAATTTTTACAAAGGTAGAAACTTTAGATGTATGAGTAAGACAGTGGATTACTCATAGCAAAAAATCACCATTTAGAAATTCTTTGTTACATCTGCCATGGATTATTTTTCAAAGAAGTCTGAAAACTTTGAATTAACCTTGGTACTTTAAGTACAGTTTCTAGGGAGCCGTAATAAAGCTTGTGCTCTAATACCTCTCAAAGTGGGCAAGTAGAAAAAAAATCAGTTGGATCAGAGGGATGCAGCAGCATGAGAAATGTCACCCATGACATTTGAACTTGAATTAATCTGCTGTGACACTAGTAAACTTTGTTGGTGACTTAGGGAGAGGATGTCTGCAGTGGTGGGTGGGATCACAGACATCATCTGGTTTTAACGCAGGTGCCCTGGATGAACCAGTTTCCCTCTTTTCATGATGCTGACGGGGAGCTTTTTACTGGAGCAGAGAAATCCTGGTAATGGATAGTTTGTCAGGCTGTATGCTTTAGTCCGGTGTGGGTGATGCAGTACATGTTTTGCATTACTGCTCAGCAACGTGTTAAATCTCGTGCAGAGAAATTCCCTTTACTATGAGGTGATAACCAGATCCCTTGGCTGGTCAGTTCTTTAGCCATGATCTGTTTCGGTGGTTCATATCAGTGAAAACTAGATAGGGGCCACCAAATAATTTTTCTCATTAATACTTACCAGAGTGTCTGTCCTGTAAGAAACACACAATTAAAGCCATTTCTAATCCCTGAGCTGTGCATTCCATAGGGGTGATGCAATTTCAGCTGATAACATAAATGGATTATAATGAAATTCTCATGTAGCCAATACAGTGCTTTCTGCTTTAAAAGCAAAGAGACCCCAGCTCTTTTTGGGGGTAGTGTTTCAGGGGGATGGTTTCTGCTTCAGGATATGGTTTCTACATTTCTTTTTTACATTTCTCTTTTGTCCTACAGTTCTGAAACTTTGGCAATAGTTGTGGACTTCACTCTCAACCTTGACATTTTCATTTTTTAAAGCTAAGACTCAGCAGCATTTGGCTTTGCCCTAAGTCTTAAAGAAAAGAAGGAAAAAGGAAGCCCAAACCAAATACAGGATGAAGTCTGATAATTTCTTTGCAATGTATCATTCCAAATATAAAAGTCAGATGTCACCAAGTGGGATTATTGGTCTTAAACTCTGGCAGCTTTACAAGTCAGGGAAAAATTAAATTTCATTCTGCTAGACTTGTCCTAAGCCATTTCATTTAGCAAGCTAGCAAAAACAAGTGTATATGGTTGGCTTACACATGCACACATTTTGATGTCTGGATTATGTCATTTATTTGCTATGCTGCTCTTGGTAAAATGTGTATTTGTTGTACTGCTTTTGATATTTTGGTTGGGTTTGATATTTCTTTAACAAGAAAATGGAAAGAGTGGATAAAGCTCTTAGGTAAAGCACAACATTCTCGCCCATTTGGGAACTGATGTGCTGTCTCAGTTTTGAGTTGCTCTGGGGGAATTAATTGGCGTCTGCTGGAATCAAGCCCGAAAATATCTTTTGTGTTACACAAGGGCATTGCCTGCTAGTCCTCTGCTAGCTGGAGTCCCGGCAGGACTTGGCATGGTGGGTCCATCCCGCTGTACCTCAAACACCAGCGCGGTGGGAATCTCTGCAACGCCTCGCTGCAGGGCAGTCCCTCCTAAAATTATCTGATCCCTGTTGCATTACCCTCGTGCCTTTAGTTAGTGTAAAGAGGCCAGAAGCGGAACAGGAATCTGATGTAGGTCTCTTCTGAGAAAAACAAATAGTTTTTCATACCTCTTCCCCCTCTGTCCACTTCTCTTTTGGGATCCACCATAAGGATAGAAAGCTAACTGCTCAGAGGAACTGAACTCTCTTAAAAAAGTGAATCCAGTGCACTTTGCATAAAGGTGACAGTATGTCTCTAGCTGAGGGCCATTTTCCAAGCTGAAGGAAATAAGTATAAACATTTAAAGCCAACCATGACGTAAACCAGAACAAAAACCACCTGCAAAACCCAGAAGACTGCCAGATTGCAAAGAGTCCTTATCTTTTGAGTCCACGCTCATGACCCAGCATAATGTGATCTATTATATTGAAGAGTATAGAGCCCAGAAACTTCTCATTAATAATAACCATCGGCTTTTATGTGTTTATTTAAAATCTACTGGAATAGGTAGAAGCATCACAGATTTCCTAAATATCCAGGTCTTCAACTGGTTTAGTGTCTTGGTAAACAAAGGCTGGAGCCTGTACTCCATACTTTCAAAACAGAGTTGAAATTAATGGGTAAAACTGAAACTGTGTGTTAACAAGGGCCATCTAGTCATAGAATCATAGAATCATAGAATGGTTTGGCTTGGAGGGGAGTGAGCTTGGTGTGTGCCCTCCTTACTGCTCTAAAGATCTTCAACTCCACCATTTCATGGTCACCGCAGCCAAGGCTGCCCTTGAGCTTCACGTTCCCCACCAGCTCCCAGGTAGGCACATTAAAACCCTGCGATGCAAGGGAATAGGGTTGGCAGAGTGGGACCCTTCCTGTGTATTTGGAAATCTGTTGCATTTTGATATGATTTTTTTGAATGAAAGAAAAGGTCAAGGATAATTGCTGCAGAAAAAGCCATTTATCCTCATGCTGGGGCAATACGGGGGGTACCCTAAGGGTCCAGGTTTGCAGAATCGCAGCTCCGACATGCCAGACCCATCCAGGGTCTGCTCACTGCGTGCTTGGAGGCAGGACCATGCTGCTGTGCTCTGGTTCTTATAGTGGCTTTTAAAAATTACGTTCAGTAAGCTCTGCTCCCCACTGCCATCTCCTCTCCCAACAAAATCCTGTCGGCTTGGGCACAGATAATATATCAATCAGTGAGACTTTCAAAGCAGGAATTGGCCATTATACAGCTGATTGCATAGAGCCTGAACGCGAATGCAGACACGGATCCTGCTGACAGGCTTGAATAACACAAGGTAAGACTTAGCAAAGCCTGGATCCTTGTGATTTCGCTGACTGGTTTTCCCCAAAATACGGAGAGCAGGTGTGTGATTGAAGGTACACGACCTAGTGTAGTGAGTACAGAGGTCCAGGTCTCCAGAAATGACTCACGGCCGGGGAGGAAAACCAACACAGAGCTGCATTACCCTCCTCGCCGACACGGCAGAGCGTGGACGGGAGAGGAGGTGAATGTGACACAAGGAGCAAAGCACCAACCCTGCCCGGAATCGCCCCAGCCTGCGTGAAGGGTTGCTGTTCCCTCTCCGGCACGGTCCAGGGCAGAGGCATCACCGCTGCTGCTGCAAGGCACACGACGGCAGGGACTGAGCTAAACGTCACATCTCTCCTGCCTCTGCTGTTCCTCCTCGGCCAGCTTTCATCTGGGTTTCCCCACGTGTCCCAGCAGAGCTGAGGAGCTGCCCGTAAAGCCCCAGCTCTGCCTGTGGTCTTGCATCCTCTAGGAATCCAACCACGTTGTTCTGGATGAGGAAGGTGGTACACTTTTGTGCCCTTTGCAGGCAGTTTGTGTTTTTGGTAAGGATCTTTTTCTTTTAGCGTCTTTTTATTTTTTTGCATTTATTTTCCCTCTCTTCTGTCTCCCTCATTCCTGCCTAAGCTGAAAGAAGCCGCATTATATCTGAGTTCTACTCTGCAAAGCATGGATTTGAAATTAGCAGAATGAGTTAGTCCATTCCCAGTTTATTAAAAACTGTTTTTCTGGGACTGATAAGGAAACCAATTAAAAGCCATGAAGTCTATTTTCATAATAATGCTAAATAGGGCACTTCATAAATTGAAGATTCACCATGCAAAGAAAAAGTGATTTATTGTAGTTTATTAAAATGAGTCCAGGATTCTTTAAAGAGCGGAGTAGTTACATTTTTTCCTCTTGTTTTGAAATTTGTCCTTAATTCCTGCTCCTCATTCAAGCAAACTTCCTGCAAACAGCCAGGAGGCAGTTCAACAGCTGTTCCGTGGACTGAAAGCGATCGGATATTTGCTTAAGGACACGGCAGAAGAGGGTGAATTATATGCAGTGAACAAATAATTTATTAGGTTGGCCCCATTTCTTCTTTGTCATTTATTTGTGAACAGATCGCAATTTCAGCAGTGCTGTTTGTTTTTCAGATTTTGACACACGACAACATAAATAAACAAATGTGACTGCTGAATTTCTCATGAACTTTAGTCACTTATACAACCAGGTATTCAAAGCATACTGGTTTTGCTCTTTTTATTGGATATGTGGTACTGGTTTCAGTCTCCTAGCTGGATTTAGTGACCTCTGGGATAAATTAATGTGCAAAAATCAAAATGTATTAGCTATAAGACTTCTGCAGAATCATTTTAGAATTCCAGCCACAGAATTACATTTTAAAGATTTGGGGAATGGGAAGCAGACTGGAAAGAAATTAGCAAAACAGTCAAAATAAATTTATTGCTCTGCTTTCAGACAGATCTGTAGAGAGAGTCAGTTGTTCTGACAATTTCTGTTAAGGATTTAGCCATCTTAGCAGGTATGATCACAAGTGTAATGATCATGCTTTACAGCAGTTTTAAAGTTAAAAACAAGAGGGTTTTATTGATACTGTCTGTAAACAGTGTTATACTTTTCACTCATGTCTAAATGCCATGTGCATATTAAGTACCTATTCTCCTAGCAATAAACACAGTTTAGTAAAATTTATATTTTGATGTGCATGGAAGTAAATCAGCAGAGGATTGGGTGAACTGAAATGTGTAAACTTTTCTAGCTGAAGGAACCAAATTACCGAAATGCAAAACTAGTTACCTGCTTCATTAAGAAGCATGAGTACAGACGATTTTTATGAAAAAAATGAGGGGAAGCAATTGGCTAGAGAGCGATTGCAGGAGATAGTCTCTGTACTAATTGGCTTGTTCAGGATGTACACAAAATCCGATTTACCAATCATTCGTAGTTTTTGTAAATGATAATATTATGGCAATTAAAGGATGAATCATTTTTCCACGATGTTGCTATATTAACTTAAAGTGTTCATCTGGGTTTAATTCAGAACTAAGAAGAAACAATTTATTTAAAAACGTTACCTTTCAGGTCTCGTTTCTTCGTCTGCGTTCCAAGCGCCCATCCTTTTGTCTGCTATATATTGTAGGTTCTCATGCTCAGACTGCAGATCCTAAGGGTGTTCATATAAACAGATGTTCCTCATATCCTGTCCGGGTTATTTTTTTCCCTTTCTTTATAGAAGTCGTAATTCTACTGTATGTAGTGCTGTAGACATTTTCATGGTAGAAAGCCACAGTGTCTTTCATAAATGCCATTTCCCATGATGGACCAAAGAGCGTGCGGATCCCACGGTGATCGATGTTCATTTGAGACAGTCTCGGCAGCAACAGGAGGAAATAAATACGTGAGATGCCGAGGTAGTGCCTCATGTGGGAAGGACGTAGTTAACCTTAGGGAGAAACAGACTAAAATGTAAAAACAAACTTATTAAGAGATATTTTACCCAGTAGGTTGGAGAGAAAAGTGAAATTCTCTTTTGTAAAGGTCTTTTTTTTTTTTTTTTTTTACCCTGCGCTTCACCTATTTCACTTCAATTTGCTGAGTTTTCCTCTGCACACAGAGCAATTATTTCTCTCATGTCTACATGACTGACCAGGGAGGGCTTAGGTAAAAAGGAGTCTTCTCCTTGACTTCAGACCCTGGGGGTCTGCCGTGCAGGCTAGCACTGAAAAGCTCTGCTTGTTAGCTGGGGGAAGAAGGGGTCTGCAAAGCTCCAAATCAAGAGATCACTCATACTGAACAGGAATCACAGAACTCTGTCCTTGGAAATGGGCTGAGGATTGATGGATTTTTGGAGGGCTTTTTTCTTTACTCTTGCAGCAGGTGGAGGAATGATGGATTTTGTTTTAATCCAGCCCTGTAGGATGAGACAAAATGAAGCAATGTTGAACTGGTTACAGAAAAAAGCCTCTGAGTTTGCTACAAATAGATAAAATGTTTCTCACAGTTTGTAAAAATTGCAGTGAAAAATGAACTGAGCCGTGGAGACAGCATGACTTTTGTTTATAAATATTTGTATTTCATGCTGAGAATTCCTTCAGTTGTGTACAAGCATTTAAAAATATCTGAAGATTAAAAACTCTGACAAAGTAAATTCAATAGATTAAATGTTACCAGAATGTAATTCTTCTTGATGCAGGACAGAGTGGAAGTGCCCGCCAGGCAGCTGTTCACGCACGGTGTCCGTGTCGTTCTTGAGCCCGATTCCCTCTGAACCTGTGCTCACAAGTTGACACTGTATTTTGCAAACCGCTTATTAACACTTGCCTTTGTCGCCCTGGATGGGTGAGCCACACAGTGATCTAAATTGGCTGCAGGCTGAACAAATGTTTTTACAAGCCTATTTATTTTAGTAATTCAGGGTTCTCAAATAGAGCAGGGGAGGAAAAAAAAAAAAAGCACTAGCACTGTAAAATTTTTCTGAACTATTGACCAAAAGCCGTGTTCTGATCTTCAGTCATGTGTCTTCACCCACTTTTCATGCATCCTCTCTCTTTCTTTCATCCTCCTCCTCTTCCCCTGCCAAGCCCCCCTAGGCACGGAGGGTCTTCTTCCTTCCCCCTTCTCCTCCCAGCTTGTGTCCATTTCGCACATTCTCCTTCTGATGTTCTCCTCCTAAACATTAATTATCTGCTCAACTTCTGTTAATAGGATGCTACAGATACTAAGCAATGTAGACTATAATATATCCAGTGCTTTACGCTGTCAAAAGTGGTTGCAGGTAGCTGCTAAAATCCTCCAGTTATCTGCTAAACCCAAACTTTTTGGATAGTAGAACAGATTTTTTTCCATCCCAAACACTCATTGCTTTCTGTATCTTACCTCCAGTGACATAGATGAGAGTGCTCTCACTGGCTTCAATGAGGAGATACCTGATTACCTGCCGGTTTTCAGATATGCCCGGAGGTCGCAGCAGGAGGCATTTTTCACAAAGGTTCGGATTCCAGCCCAAGCCCCGAGAGCGCACCCGGGGGTTTCAAAAGGATGCCATGGAGAAGGTTAAGCTCTCCAGAAATCCTCTCCATAAATATTGATGAGGGAGCTGTGGGGAGCTCTGCTGTGTTGAAAGATGCTACTTTCATTTGGAAAACGCAATGAGGAAGGAACTGAGCTCTTTTGAAAACCCATGTTTGTGGGTGCTGAGCACCTGAGAACACGATGCTGAGCAGTGAAATAAATGCTTTCTCAATATTGTGATGGGGATGAAGCCTCCGTGGCGGGGGATGAGTTTAGAGTGGAGGCACCTTTGTACCTCTATGGTTTATTTTGGAGGATTTCCAGTCATCCTAACAAGCTCACCGTCTCCCGACATCTCTCGGTGTGCACCGCCAACCTCCGTGCTTTGGCAAGATCAAGCCATCGGGGCCGTAGCTGGTCGGTAGCGTCGGCAGCGCTCGGCGCAAAGGGAACCTGCCGAGGATCCTTTGCTGCTGTCTCAAGGCAGAGTGAGCTCAGGACCCACAAGGAGCATTATCTATAGTTGAATATTATAATATTTGTGTCCGTGCGAGAGTTTATCTTAACACTGTTGAATTGTATCTTCAGCCTGAACTAGAAACATTTACTGCACTGAATATAAGGCCCTTGACTGTGTTGAGCAGCTTATCTGTATTTGTTCTCTTTGAAAATGTTTTGTTAACGGAGTCACTTCTCAGAGCTGAGCAATACCAGGGAAACAAGCTGGTGTGCACATTTCTGGAGGAACAGCAATCCTCATTTGTATTTCTTAGACCTAAAGGGTTTGGCGGCCACTGACAAATTTCTGCAACAGCCTTCTGGAATGGGCAGGTGCGGTTATCCCTGTTTCTTGAGTAAGGAAGTAGAAGAATTGTGAATTTCAAGTGATTTTCCAAGGCATAGACTTTCCAGGGCACCGTTTTTTCTGTCTGTAATGTCTGGCTCACCCTTTGAATTGATGTGTTCGGACTGGCATGCCAAAGCTGAAGGAATGACTGGGGCCTTCAAGAGCTGAGAAAATTATGTAGATTCATATTTAGTTTACAGTTAACACATGAAAACACAGTGTATATTCCTATTACTTGACACAGATGAGAAGTCATGTGGAGGAAATAAATCTCTGACTTTTTTTTTTTTTTTTTTTTCCATTTTGGATTTTTGTTTCAGAAGACACTTTTCCTTTAAGGTTACAATACAAATTTTATTTATTTATTTATTTAATATTTATTTACGATAAAAATTTTATTTATAGCACTGCAGAGGAGGTAGAGATGGAAAACGCAGTGCCAATGATCTCCCTCCCCACTAAGCATCATGCCTGTAGGTGACCCTCTCCATCCTTATCCTGCCTGGGAGCAGATGGTGCCAGCACAGGGACTGGACCTGTCCAGGGAAAGGGCACAAGTCCAGCACAACTCTGGTGAGGAAGAGGAGGTCAGAGTCACATTCCCACAGGTTTTAGTAAGGAGAAAAAATAGTCGTTGCCTGTGGCCTCCTCCACTTCTGGCTACTGTGTTGTTGCAGCATCCCAAATGTATTGGGTGTTCTCCTGTTTTTTTGACACCTCCAAAGTGAAAACGGACTTTTCTCTTTTCTCCATTTTAGAGAAAAATTCAGAAAATACCCTACACAAATAAATGTCAAAGATTAGACTCTTTTGAATCATTTTCAGTAATCTGCAGATTTGGGTCATGCAGTGGCTGTTAAAGTCTGCGTTCAAAACATTTCTCCAAAGAACACTCTCAGGTTGCGATACGGTTAAATGCTAACTAAAAATTAAGAACATTTTGAATATCTGCTTCAGAAATTTAATTATGTCATGATTCAAAATTTGTAGGCTTCAGTATCTGTAAGAATTCTACTTAATTTCCTGCAAATGCTATTGGACTTATGCTCCAATCAGCTGGAATATTTTATGCATAATCATATGGTGCTCAGTGCCCATAATTAACAATTGTGTGTCAATTTGTCAAGGACCATAAAAGACAAATGGGAACGCAAACTGTACTCACATTTTGCTGTGGGTCAGCAAATATTTTTCATTATAAATCCCATTTTCCAGAGGACTTCCTGAGATTACTTTGGTATTTTAGTCATTTTAAAACAAACAGTAGCCAGTTTGCAATCACATTCATTCCTGACTCTTCTGGATGCGGTATTGCAGTTTAACTTAGAGTTTGTAAATAAGGGAGAGCAACGTTCCTTCTATAGGCTGTCAGAAATATCTGGCAGGTGGCTAAATTGTCCTTTTTGGGTTTGGGTAGATGCTGATCTGGTGAGCTGCCTCTGCTCCCAGTTTGACCCACGGGGCATTGTGAGGTGCTCAGCTCCTTGGAGAATCAGGACCTGCTCCATTTATCTCATTGCAGCTGCTTTTTCTTTTCCCCTTTTCTCTTTCATTTCTCAGTTCATTCCCAGTGCTGCTAACTATGTAAGTGAGGGTAGGACGTGATCATCTCATTGATTTCTGAGTACCTTGACATTAAATCACAATCGGGCATTCGAAGGAGGATAATTAAAACAAACAAACAAACAAAATCAGGCGATGGTTCCAACGATCAGTTGCACATCCCCTGTTAGTGGAGTAGAGCTGTTGTCATCACATCAGTTTTCTTCACAAGGTGAAACATCCTTCCCAACCCCGTTCTGTGTAGCAAGAAGTCGGACTTCAACAGGGGCAAGTATTGAAAGGGTTAAGACATTTAGTCTAATAAACTTCACTAGGCAGTTGTATGTAAATACAATTGATAGAATATATAAAGGCTCTACAGACTGCTGGAGTTCTATCCTGCCCATCTCAACACACATCTGTGGTTTCTAAGCAGAATTTAGCAACTTGCTGCATTCATTTTGTATACCCATCATCTTTTTCAGTCAGAAATCCCAGTACAGAAATGCTGGTTTAGAAGCAGGAGTTAGTTTTTCATTATTTATAGTGGGGAATACTCCTATAGGACCTATACACAGAATAAATGTAAACCAAAAAACCCCAAAACCTTGAAAATGATGAAACTGGAATAGTTTGTGCATTTTCTCGCATTGTGGGTTTTTGGTTTTGCTGGTTTTTTTTTTTTCAATTTGTTTTTCTTAGCTAGTATTCATTGGTTATCCCATAAAATTTCCAGTTAGAGCTGTTGAAATTGCTGGACACCAGGCACCAGTACCACGAGATGGAGGGACTGACAGTTCTGCTTCCACAGACGAGACTACTATCTTGCTAATCCCGGCTGGTGACCCTATATAACTACTTTTATATCCCTGTAGAGTAAAGAAAATATGGAAGAACCTATTTTAGTGGGGGAAAAAATGTGGAAATTCTTTTGGCTACTCGACTGCCTTGAAAGCGGGGTGACTGAACTGAATTTAAGTCATAACAACTGAAGAGCAAGGGATCAGTATGGCTAACCTGGGAGGCTGGGATTTGTTTGTGGAGTTTCTGTAGTACATTTAAATTTTATGTATGATTTGTGGTCACTTGCTGAACCAGAAAGCAAATGCAACTGAAGGGGTGGGAGTATGTGGGCAAATTACTCTTGGCTGCGAAATGGTGCACCTCAACCCTGTTTTGGAAGAACCACTTGCTGGGGATGGAGTAGCTGCAATTGCAAGGCTCTCTCTGAGTGTATGAGCCTTTTGATAGTGCTGTCACATAAATGCCATATATTGGCTCATTCTGTGGATTCTTTTTTCACTGGGAACTGTACTAAAACTTCTAAGAGGTTTATGAAACTGCTATTAGACAGAAATATTTTTTCTAAATGGGATTAAGTTCAAGATTCAGTCTTTAGAGATTCCCTACATTCCTTAAACTATCACAGTCCATTTCCCATGTGTATATACCCACATTTTTTTTCTTAACACTCATCTTTAAAACCATGGGTGAAAAGTTGACTTTTCTTTTTGATCTCTTTTTTGATCTTTCTGGTGTACTTCCCCCATCTATTCCAAATGTCTTTGACTTCTCTACTCTCTCTTACTTCTCACACAGAAATTAAATACTATTCCAACAGAGCACAGCAGAAGCGAAAACTGTGTATTTTGACATGATGATATATCCCAGTGCATTTGACCCAATGTTCAGAATAAATCCTTACTTCATGCTGAATGACTCATATCAGGAAACAACTTTTTGTAATGTGTATATTTTTGTGTAAATACTAAATGTCATTTCTGTATCATAGGTATCAATTGTGTGTTTATAACAGAGCACTGACCATGATATCATTCAATAGGCAAGGTTGTCAGCGTAGTAGTACAGCTGAGATTTAAACAATTTCTTCTCGAAAACTTCATTTGGAGCAGCCCCTACTGCTGTTGTCATCACATATCTCTTTTTATGCTTCTGGCACTGGTTCCATGTATTTGAGGTGGATCCTAGGAGAACTGTGCAGTTGCAGAGGTTGAAAATAAGCTTCAGAGTCTACTAGTTCAAAGTCAGGCCTGGGTGGTAGCTTGAAGTGCCATAAACATCTGACAGCAGGTCAGATGACCACATAGAGGTCTCATTCCAGCTCATAATGAAAGTGGACTTCATCATATAAAACACAAATAGCAGTTATCAAAATCCTCTGAGACCATGGTTTTTTCTCCCTGTATTTAGAAAAGGAAATGCTCTGACTTTGTCTTTGCCCAAGATTTAGGAAAGGACATTAAAAAGTAGGGCTTAGCATCTTCCCTTAGCAGGGAGATGAAAGAAGAACAGATTTGGAATATAAGGCTTGAACCATCTCCTGGTGCCTGGAGTTCAGGGACATACAGTCTTTTCATAGAGGCTTCATTTTAGAAGTGTTTGAGGCCTTTTCCTTCCACTTTTCCCATTGGAAGACTGATTCCAAACCCGGTTAATGGCTAGGAACTTTATTTGCCTTCCTAGCCTGAATATATTCATGAACAATCTTTATCCATTTGTTTTGTGACACCATTACCTTTTATCTTGAACAGTTCTTTATTAATAGTTAATAGATTATTAATTAATATTTAATAGAAAGCAAACGTATCCTCCCTTACCTTTCCCCTTAGCTATTCCTCATCATTTTGCTAGACTAAACAATCTAAGGTCCTCTAATCTCCCTTCAAGGAAAAAAAGCTCTCTCCAAACTGATTTTTGCAGCCTTTTTCTACACCTGGTCCGTTTTCGTTTTATGATGACGATGGCCAAACTCCAGCTTGCAAAATGCATGTGGCTCATAAGCTCTTGCAATGTGTCTCTTTTGCTGATTATCCAGTGTTAGTGCTGCTGCCAAAATGCAAGATAAGTGTCTTGCCAGCACTACGAGGTAAGAAAGTAGAATAAATAGGCACAGGATCAATGTACAACGCTCTGATATGTGTGATGCTTCTAGTATGAAGCAGCAGCTTCAGGCTCTGCCGTGTGTTCTACTGTGCTGGCAGGAGCTCCGGACCGGGGATGCTGGAGCAAGGTAGGACATGGTATTTCATCGCGGAGATGTGCAGTAGGAGGGAAGGAGGGAGGGAGGCTGATAAGGTTGAAGCAATATTTTGGAGAGGTGTAGGGCGCAAAATGCGAAGGTGAGGGGGATGCGTCCTTTGGGCTGTGAACATTTTGCGATGGGCTTACAGACCGTCAGTCAGATGAAATGTTAATATACCTAGTCTGGAGGCCAGCTGTCCTGCTAGCTTTAGCACCCTCGGATGTGTCCGTATGGCAGCAGGCTGCAGTAACACCCGAGCTGTGTGAACACGCTAGCCGTGGCGCGGGGAGGCTGGTTTAGCGCGATATTCCACTTGGGCTGATTAGCCCTTCTCACATAGCCAGGCTGCTCCCAGTGCCCAGGCTGGCTGCTGTGGTCAGCCTGACCTTGGATATCACGGCCAAGCATTGTAGGCTTAGACGATGGGCATATAAACAGCGGAAAAATCTCCCAGACTCTTGAATGTTTGTCAGGTACGTAAATATCTCAGATTATTTTCCTTAAATTATCCCTATGGGGATCATTTATGCAGCAGTTTTATAACTAGTTTCTGCATAAAATATAGTCCTGGTACTCAGGTTATCTTTTATGTAGTCAAACATTTTCTTGTTTGCATGCTAATCTAAACTCTTCATCACTGAATAACTTCAGCAGCCGTAGTGTGGTTTTCTTCTGGTGCTTTGCTTTGGAAAAGAAAATGAATGTGTCTGCTTTTCTTAATCATAAATTCAGTCTCCTGTTTCTTTGTTATAATTCTTTTGATGTGAACAAAACTCCAAATCCGTTTTTTGTGAAATTTAAATAGCACGTATATTTAAGAACTGCATATGTGTGTTAACAATGAATCCTCTGCAACTGGATGCTTAGCAAAAGCTGGGGCAATGTCTGTGTTTAAAGAGTTCTTTCATTTTTCATACTTTACTTTTGATTGTGCCTGAGATATCATTTCCAGCCTCAAAATAAGTACAGGATTTGCTGTTCCAAAGTGGTAAAGTGATCAACTCAGACTTCTAGTTTCCTTTCTTCGGGGACCTCTTTTTAATGTCTCATAGAAAAGCATAACCCTGGTAAAGGAGCCTGGATGACATAGGATTTCCAGTTTGCTGGAGTATGTTGGGTTGTGCCGAAGTTTAGGATGTAACTCTGTCTTGCTGAAGAGTACGTCAAGTCATGGTAATGAAGAGGAACACTTCTGTATAAGGTGCACCCATCCTATAATGTGAGGGCTGCAGCAAATCTCTAAGCACTTAACACGCAGCTATCATTATATCTGCATCTATATATGTGCTATATGTACAGCACTGCACGTTCCTGAGGCTTCGTCAGCCCAGATTTCCAAACTTTTGATTGCAGCCTGCTTGCCTGTGATTAGAGCTTCTAAACTAAGCTGTGTTTAATTCACCACCATTTAAACCTTTTATGCCGTGATGACTGCCCTCACGGTTATGAATGGCCGGCTGCTTCTTGGCCAGAGAGCCGTGAGATAGTTGCACCTATAGGCTGCGTATAGAAGCGTTACTATGCCTCCGCTCTTGCTTTGGGGTGCAAAGCAATTAGATCACTGACACAGTGTCACTGCAAGCATTTGTTTGGACCCAAACCTTTTCTTTTCACCTAGTCAATGGTAGGAGGGATGCTGAAGGTAAAATAAAGGTAATTTCTTATGCAGGCTCCAAGGAGCAGGGCAGGTGCCTTCCCCTGCAGAGGCTGTGCCCAAGGAATGCCTCAGGGAGTAAGGAAGGGACTTCACTGTGGCACGAAACATCTTTGGGGCCCAAAACTGCTGCCACAGCAGCATTTATAACCCAGTATTAGTCCAAGACCCAAGTTGGGACAGCATATCGACTGAGTGAGGCATTGGGCTATCCCAGAGGTGGATATAAAACCTGTCCTTAGGAACTAGCAAGGCTGAGTCTAATGCAGGGCATGACTTGGTCTGTTCTATGCTTCTGGGTTAAGCAAGATCTAAGCTCCTAGTTGTTGTTAATGTCAATTGCTTGACGGTACGTGTATCTTCCACAGCAAGCAAAGCTGCTGAGACATGGTATTGTGTGGCACCCATAATTCCACTTCAGAGTTACTTTCTATAACCTACCGGAACCTCCAATTTGTTTTTTTCCATCTTTTCCACTTTTTTTTTTTTTTTTCCCCTCTAAATCTTTAAATTCCAGATTGAAAAAAAATCGAAAGTCTCTGCTGTAGCAATACCTGGAATGATAATTAGATCAAATGAATAATGCACATTTATACTCATAGTCTGAAGTGTCCCAGTTTATGTGATGGATTAATCACCTTTTCCTTGTGAGTTATGTCATCACTTCCAAAATAATAGCTTAGTTTACATAGAGCGGCTGAAGCCATAGACAGCTGCCTTATTAACTGCTTGTTCATAGCAACTCTACGAAAACAGAATTTTAGTTAGTGGTAGTGGTTAAAGAAGGTGGAAAAAAACCAAACCCAGGAGGCCCCAGTTTACTTGAAATAACGACTTTCATCAAGATGCAGTCATCATTTTTTAATTATGTTTTGGTGGTTTGTGTATGGGACTTGTTGAATAAAGTAATCATGTTCACAGTTAATCAGGACGTATATGATTCCCCCTCAAAAGTAGGGAAGCCAAATGGTGGCAGATGCAGATCTTATTTCAGCTGTGTCCTGTATGTAAAGAAAAAACAGCTGGGAGCAATAGTTATTATCATTAGTGACACCCAGCCAACATATGCAGTCTTTTGGACTCCATTATAATTATGAAAAGAATCACAGTTAGCAAAATACAGGGAACAAATGTTTTTTGTAATAACTCATCCCTGGCACCAGATATCAATATTTTATTTGAAGCTGTAAATGAGCACATTACAGAACTGGATAATTTTAGATTAGGGTAATTACCGTGTGGATTTCAAGGGGAGGGCAAAAAACAGGACTTTTGCAAATTGTTCCCAAATTCACCTTTGATAGGAGAAAGGAATAGGGGAAGACCTGAAACAGGGAAGCATTTGTAAAGGAAGAAAAAAAAAAAAAAAAGAAAAATATAGACAGAAAAGAAAAGGAGTAACTACTATTAAATGATTGTTTTTGTAAAAGTATTTGGTTTTGCTCTCTGAGGTATAATAAATATTGTCCAAAAGGCAAAATGTGCAATTCTGTAAGACAGACTCAAAACACTACAATCAAATCCCCCAGCCTGCTGAGAATGTTCAGTCTACCATAATTTAGAGTTTGTCATTAATAACTGACATGCTTTACTGACATATTTCTTTTTCCATCATGTATATGAAATTTTAATCAAATTGATCTTAGCATACTAAAAGCGTGATCATTTGCTAGGAAATTTCATTGGGAAGGAATAAATACATTGAAAAATTACAATTCTGAATGCTGAAAGACAACTTTAGACTTCCAGAAATGTATTTTCGGTGACATTTACAGTTTTCCATCATCTTCATGTAGGACTGTGACATGTAAACTCTTTTCCCAGCACAAATTTGGGTTATAAATCTAAGTCTGCAATACCATGTTCCAGAGTTAATAAAAAGAAACCAAATTTCTGTTGAGTCAACCTCTTTTTTTTCTGTTCAGAGTCAACTTCTGGTTTTTTATTTAGTAGACTAGTCCCATCGACTCGTGACTGAAAGGCTAATACAAATGCAGGAACAGCCACACTAAACCAGGACACAGTCTTCAGCTCTGAAATTAATGCCTAGGAAAGAGTACAAGAAGAGGGCGTGAAGGTATGGTTATTTCCAAAAAAATGCTTTGTATTGCTGCACTTCATCGCTCAAAGACTAGCTGAGCCAGAGGTGATAGCCCTTGACAGGTTATCTATCATTCCTGTGAATTGGTCCAGTCAGCTTTTCAGCGCACGCAAACTTCTAGCAGTTACAGCTTCCCATGGCAAGGACTTGCACACAATTTAATGATGTGCTGTATGAAGAACCCCATCTTTTTGCTAGTTCTGAATCCACCACGTGCTAGTTTCATGTGATACGCCCCAGTTCTTCTCTGTATCTTCAGATAGACTGAACAGTTAGTTGTTCCTTTCCACCCTCTTCATTCCTCTAATGATTCTGTGAATGTCTTGTCACATCCCACCCTCAGCCATCTCTTTCCCAGGCTGAAAAGCCCCTCCCTGCGTAGTGATTTTCATCTAGAAGCTGCTCCATGCCACTGAGTGTACTTGCCACCCTCCTGTTGGTCTATTCAATTTTACCGTGTCTTTTTAGGGTGGGGAAACCAGGAGATAAAGCTGAATTTTTTTTGCGATGAGAGGATGATATTTCTGTTTGTTTTCTTTTCCTTTCCTAGTAATTTGATTTACTTTCAGGAGCACTGAGCTGAGCTGTTCACAGGGCTGTCTATTGTGAACTCTGAGATTTCATTTGCGCCTGATAACAGTCTACCCAGACTTCCATCACCCCGTGTACAGAGTCATGATTGTTGGCTTTTTCCATATCTCCAGCACTCTAAATTTATCTGTCTTCATTTTTACCAGCTAATTTATTGCTTGGACCGTGAGCCTCATAGAGTGCACCTGTATCAGTGGCGTAGGAGCAGGAAAGTGCTTTTGAAGCAAATCTCCTGGTCATCTCCACTTACTGTACATTTGTACACACTGCAGATGATCTGAGAGCCCATGGACTTGACTCCTTTCAGATGTAATTAAACCAAAAGATAAGCTCCAGAAGTTCAATTTGAGTGCCCTGTCCCCAGACATTCAATCCATGGGAGCAGACTGGAACAAGTCCAAATTAAATTAAAAAAAACCAAACCAAACCAAACCAGTCCTGAAATGGGGATCATGTGTGGTCTTCAGCAGCAACCTTTTCACTGTACAGATGTGCTCCTGCTGATCCTCATTTCTTCCTAGTTTTGACACGGCTTCAAGCCCTATTGCAGTACTTCACCTGTTGCCCTCATCTTTACTATCCAGAGCAAATTAGTGTCATCTACAAGCTTTGTTACCATACTGGTTACTACCTTTCAACTTCACTAATAAATATGTTCAATATCTGGGGTCGCCACACCACTCCCGACCTAACATCACTGGTGACCTCTCTTCATTATGAAGATTGATGTGTACCTTCTGTTTCCTTTCTTTAAATCAAACTTGCATCCTTTTGAGGACTTAAATTTTATCCTATAGGTGTTTGGATTTTTTGAGACCCTTTGGATGAGAAATTTTGCTGAATTCCTGACTATATTAGCCAAATTTTCCTTATCCATAAGCCACAATAGTTCCTTCAGGGACTGCCAGTGTGATGGTGAGGTATGACTTCATCTTTACGGAAACAGTGTTGACTCTGTTAATTTTTATCCATGTGCCCGGTAAGTCAATTCTTTTTTATAGTTTTTACCAATTTGTCTCTTTTGGACATATAGTTCCCAAGTTCCCTCGTCAAATCCTTTAAAAAAATTGGCCTTACATTTTGCACGGTTCAGTCCTCTGGTACCAGAGTGGTCTTTAGTGAAGACTTACATGCTGCAATTAACAGTTGTGCCACTTTATCTTTCATTGCCTTTTGAACTCATGGTTAAATGCCACCTTCCAGTTACTGATCTTTCTGTTTATTTGCTCTGTAATACCTTTTAGTAGCATGTAATTTGGGGACAGATCCTCTGAGTGTGGCATTTGAAAATTTCCACCACGAGAGCTTCCTGAAATTGCTCCACAGTGAGTGTAGATGAATAAAATGTATATTAGTTTTTCTGCTCTTCTGAATGTTCCTTTTACACCCTATTTGTCTGTTGGCCTGTCATCTGGGAATTATTTTATGTTCACGTGTTTCCAGTTCTCTGGCAACTAGACCATACAATTTTAATTCAGTTATCAAAGCAAATGGCTGAAGACTTTCAGATATTCATTTCTGGGAGCTGTCTTCAGCAGGTTGGATGTGATCCTCAGCTTCAGCCATGGAGCATGGTGCAGCAGAGAATATTTGGTAGAAAAGTGTGACTTTTGTTCCACATGTCCTATTACATGGGAGCAGTCATCTTCTGGCTCACATTAGAACAGCATGAAGGTCGTTACGGTTAGTGCTAGACATCCGTGGTCCCCATGAGGCTTTGAAGCAGCTGAGACTACACGGTACGCAGGGAAATGTGTCTCCCCCTTCCCCTAAACACGTTACTAACCTGCAGTAGGAAAGGGGTGTTAAAAAAAATCGACCTCTTTTTAATGGCAAAAATTATGCAGTTTTGGGGTCAAGATATTAGACCGACATCACTGAGTAGGGATGCATTTTCCTTCTAGATCTTCATATATGTACCATTTCTTACCAGCTCTCTTCTATTACTGTGACTGATACTTTTAGTCTTTCTTAAAAAAGTAATTTAAAATGAATTAAAAAAAAATCTTGGCTGTTTTCTGTAGTTGTTCTGTGAATTTGAATACTCAGGATGAATATTTCAGTATCTGCTTTATATTATTCTTTTTCAATGAAAGAGAAGTTGCCAAAAGTAAGGAAGGGCAATATACAAGTTTGAGAGAATGGTATATCCTTGAAAATTGGCATAATCAATGACTGATCTTCAGCATTTGATTTAGTGGGAAAGGAAATCAGGGACTGGTCTTGAACGAATATGATGTTGAGGAGTGATGAACAAGTTGGTGTAGTTAATATATATTGTCTCACTAACCTTGTGGTGACAGCAGTGATTATGATATAAAACCTTTTTAACTTGCAGGATTATCACATTTCTCAGTACTCTGTTTTTCCGTTTCAATAGGCAAAATTTCACTTATTGGCGCATTTGATTGGGGATCTGAAGAAACCAATTTTCTGCTCTTTTTGAGATGGAAACTAATCTTGCTGGACTTCTATTTAAGAACTCTTGACAATGCTTATATTTTATTTTAGGAAATTGTTTTCATTACTTCAGTCTGCTCAACCAAAAACCTCCAGGCACTTTATTCAACTTTAGATACGCAGAGTAGGATAAATACATAAACTGATGGTGTGCAATGATTTACAATTAATTTAACCTTTTGCTGTTTTGATGTCTAGTTTTTCCCATCTGTCACACTTAGGATAGAAGTAGCCACAGTGAAGGAGTAAAAAAAGGAAAATAAAGTGCCCTAGTCATCCTTCTATCAAACAGGGGCCTGAGAACTCCTCCTCCTTCCATGAAACTTCTGATTACTGTGAAGCCATAACTGGCGTCATAAATATAACAGGGTCTGTGACGCAGTGCTCCTTGGTGTCTGGTCTGTTAAACTCTTTTAACTAATGATGTGAAATCCACCTTGAGATTAGAGGCAAACAATCTAATCTGGAGAATCTTTCAGGCAGATATTTTTTGAATACTTAAAAGAAAATAAACCTAGTATTGTTATTATATTGAGTAACAGCCTCTCCTTTGTCAAATGACAAACGGGCTTCACAACCGCAATCTTCTTTGCAGTTGTTCTGCCAAAACTGCTAATAAATTAAATCCTTATTGTTAGACATATTTATGACACATTTTGCTTCATTCCTGAGCTATGTGCCCTTTTTTTAAGTACAGTTACGGAATTAACATACTTCTGTTACATATTTATAAATCTTAAATATTATTAACTTCGAATCACAGAATTAAGTGCTAACCCTGATTATTCTTTTATTGTGAGAACGGAATAAACATTTGTGCATTTAGTTTACAAGATAACATCTGGTGCGGAGGGTGCCAAACAGCCAGCTATTCTGCAAATTCAGTGCCAGAAGATGACTTTTAAACCAAAGTCTGTGCTGCAAAGACAATGCTGCAATGCTTGGACAGAATTCAGAGGATGTGAGCTGCAAGGGGACCGCAGCCGTGCTGTCAGCGGGCAGGAGGCATGCTCCCCCCGCATCTCTCCTGCCCTGCAAACGGGGTTAGACACCTGCTATTCTCTATGCTCTTCTTGTAGATATTAATAGAGTGGTTGAGACAGGACTCCGCTGAGTCTCTGACCCCCTTCGAGTAACTACCACGCCAGGGGCATCGATGAGAGAGACGTGGTCTGCTCACTCCCTGCTTACATTAGGGGTAGCTCTAGCTCGGTATAGATCGGGGAAACTGAGTCTTTGCATCTGCTCTTCTCCCTTCTCAGTTCAGCACAGGGTGTTCAGGCATAGCCTTTGAGGCACACCGGTCCCATCCGCTGTTGGCGTGGGGCAGGATTTGTCCGTTGCTTTAGCAGTTCCTGGCACGGATGCCCAGGAGCAATCTAGAGAGGACTGCACTTCAAAATCCATTTGCAGACTGGTAGTTACTTCTCACCGTTAGCATTCAGGAGCCTTCTGAGCCAGGAGTTGTTAAAACACAAGTACTATTCACTAGACACTCTCCCGAGATTAAATATCCATGTTTTTCCTATTCTTTTAAGAAGGCAAGCCTGTGGGAACATTACTTAACCTGAAAGCAGCTGATGCTGGTTTTCTGCAGAAAGGAGCCTGGAATGACAGAGACTCTTGGTCTGGCAGTGCCCAAAGGGTTAGAGCAGAGAAAGGCTAAGAACCAGCAAATCGGTAAAACATCAGATTTGAAATCAAGATTTTGGAGATACAAAAGTCTCTAAATGAGTTTATATGGTTTTTTTAGACCTTAGCAACTTTCCTTTCTTTCCCAGGAAGCTTTATCTTCAGCCCCTGGATTCCCTTGGCACACCAATTGATGTTTTCTGTGATCAGACTGAATCTGAAGTTTCTCTTTTTAGTAACTTGAAAGGATCTGAATGTGTCCTATCTCTACAGTTCTACTGCCATAGAGCAGCATACATTGCTTAAACGTATTTATGTTATTGTTAAAAAAGAACTTATGTGGCCAAATAACAAATCCACGTGATCTGCTGATGAGCAGTTTGCTTATAATTGTGAGTGTATCAAGTACTGAAAAGCGTGTAAGAATTGAAGCAACAGTAAATCAAAGAGCATTTACATGCAGTCAGACAAGGGGCCAGTTAAAAGCTTACAGGAATGGAAATGGTGTCATCCCAGACCATCCAGATGCAACAGGGCAGACCTGCTTTTAGCCATATCACGGCCCCATCAATACTACTATAAACTTTACTTTACTCTTTCTTTTTTTTTTTTCAAATTGTTTGAAAGAATTTTTTGCCTTCCCCAAATTTTTCCCTCTTTCCTGCTGTATCATTTCTCTTTCCTCACCTAGTTAAGCTATTCAGAAAAAAACAGCTTTTTATTTCTTTTAATGATCTGGTACAGAATTCTGGAGTTCATACTGCTCATTCTTCAAGCACTCTGTTCTGGCCCAGAGAGGATTAGTGTAATTCATGTTACCACAATGTTGGAAAATATTATTGGGAAGGGAAAGAGAAGTTTCAGTTGTATTAGAGCATTATAACATTGCCTTCACACTGCATCTTTGGAAAAACAATATATTTCTAACAACACTGCATGGAATCTCAGCTGGAGTTGACTATATAGCAGTATGTACCTCATGTTAGATCTAAATTTAATCTGACTGTAGTCAACCAAAAGCAGATGCAGCATTAGCCATATAAGTGGAATATAAATTATAAAGGCAGCCATTTTGCTGGGACAATCTTTAACAAAACACTTCTTTCCTATTCAATTTTCAGATTGTTATGTTGTTCTAAGGGACTGATGGCAACTGATCAGGCCATGTTGATGAGGGTTTCTGACTGACATCAGATTTCATTAGAGGCATTAGTATTGAAGGGAAGGGTCACAGGTTGGTCATGGTTCATTCTACCTGCCTGTCTCACTCAGCAACAACCAGGAAATGTCCAGTAATTTTCTGGTTTTATGCTTCTTTTAACGTTTTAATATTTCAGATGGGTAAAGTGCAAGTTAATCATGTTTATGCATTAATAAAAGGTACATAAAGCGTTTCAGTTATTCAGTTGAATGAAATGATTTCAGAGATGTGGTAATATCCTTAAGTGATGTTTTGAATACACTTCATATAAATTAGATCCATTAAACGGGACAAAAGTGGTGTTTTGTAGGCATCCACTACTAATTGGCATGTTCGCTAATTCCTGCAGCCACTCTGAGCGCATGCTGGTAGCTCTCCTTCATTTTCCAAATTTTGCCATATCCTGTACCTTGTGTTGCAAATAGCACACCTACCCCAATTTTCCCTTCCCAGGCAAAGCCTCCATAGATTGGAAAAACGGACTTTCAAGACCTCAAGGATCATTGAGCTTCTTTCTGAGGTCAGTGCTTTTATTGCCTGCTTGAATTTCCAATCGGAGTCCATCAGGTGCCCAGAGATGAGAAGTATCTCCTTCTGTTGCAGTTCCTACTTGGTCCAACACTATGCAGATCAGTTTTCAGCTCGCAAGTGGTAGGGGGCATGAATGCGAATATAGTGATTTTTCTGCCCTTTTGGCATGCCTCTGCTGGTACAGTGGAGGAAAGACTGTATTAACCTGTCTTTTGTCATTTGGGTCAGAATGACACGTGTTGAACGGTGGACCACTCGCCCAGGCACTGCATCCAGAAATAGAACAGGCAGAAGAAGAACAAAAGGGAAAGGGCTAGCTCAGAGGAAGAGCTGTTTAATTCTGTGGTGTATTTTGAAATTTGCCTTTGTGGAAAATTAAGGGCATGACCAGTTCAAATAACGTAAACTGATCTTTATCTGACCTAACAGTCTTCTTCCGCAAATTAATGCTAACCCCCATCTATAGTAAATAATACTATAAACTGTAGTAAGTATTTGAACTCTTCATCTTCTTCTTCCTCAATAAATGATGATTGCATTAAGTAAATATTTAGCAATTAGATACCATATCTGTTTTGGCTTTTTTCCCCACTTGTGGCTTTGAGCGCACTACAAAAAGACTTAAAACTGTGCTTTGCTCTCCCATGCTTTCCATTTTTTCTATGTAAATATGCAGTTGAAATTTCCTGTTGTATATTTCTGAACTTGGCAGTGAAAAGGCAGTTTAAAAGCCAGTCTATGCAGCTTACCAGAGGATAAAGGAAATGAGGAACAAGAACAGGCTATAGCTCCAGTATAGATGTGGTTATACAGCAGAACAGGATATTGCACTTTGCAAGTCAGATTTTTAGCACTTCTCCTATAATCAAACCGGGAGGGACGGTGGGGGGGAAATAGAAAATCTAGTGACCAGAGATCTTAATATGCTGGAATTTTAGATGGTCATTAAAGACTCTGGCTTCTGTTTTGAGAGGTGAGAAATGCTTTGGCTCTCATTGATTAAGTTCTTTTGTGCAGAACTCCTTGCAGAATTAAGCACACAAATAAAAACATTCTGTTTGGCATGTACATCTTTAATGTGTCATTACTGTAGGCAGAAAAATATCCACCTTCCTGCATTTCATAAGCTTCAGGCATAGGGGAAATAAATATGTACTTGAAAGCACGGTACAAAAGATCAGAAATTTGGTTTTAAATGTAAAAAAATGATACTCCCTTTTGTCAGTTGAAGGTAGCAAAGCTTACATACATAGTCATTGTTTTCTCTAATTCTAGACTAGCAGCAGCACCGTACTACTTTAGCCTCCACCCTCAACAATATATCTTGTTCTCTAAAACATATTTTCTCTCTCTAGTGAGAACTCTTTTTGTTCCTAAACAAAGCCCTGAAAAGGTCACATTGAAAATTTGAGTTCCAGGTAATTCAAACGTAAGCCTAAGTTAAAAAATGATGTGTCTGCAGCTTGCCAAGTGCTATTAGAATCTACAGTGTTAGTTTAGATTCAAGTCGAATAGAGCAGTATCCATTGGGAAATTATGCTTTCCTGAGAAGCATGTATGGATTTTTTCTTCCTGTATACCTTTCCAATAAATATTATGATAGTAAGATTCTGTTTCCCATGAATTCTTTATTTAGGTTAAGTATGATGTGTGAACTCTGATTTCGTGGTTTAATCCTGATCAAAGTAGTTGATTTTTTTGTTTATCTGCTAGAGACTTGTATTAAAACACACAGCAGGCTCACATGACAGTCCTAATAAACATGGTATGTAATAACACAAGTCCAGATATATAGTAAGGGATAAAAGTGAAAATACGTGAAACTTCAATGGAGGAAGAATTTTGGTTTTACTCTTCAGATCCATGGTGGTCTCTGCCACTCTGCATGTAGACCAGCCTCTGAACACAGGCAAAGGCTTTCTTTTCTTCTACTTCTCTGATTCCTTTCCATTATACATCTAATATCTGGTACGAAGATAAATAGTCAGTACCTACATTTAAATCAGAATAGTTGTAGGTGAAAATAGGGTGGGATGAGAATTTTGACTGCTCATGCTCCATAGAAGCGCTCCAGAATGAGAAGCAATGGCTCACTGTTTGCTGTGTTACTTACTAATGGCCCAAATCTAGTTTATTCTAAGCCTACCTTTTGAGGTACAGACCTCCTTCCTTTTCTGGGTAAAGGTGCATTAGCCGAATGTGGTATCTTTTTGCTAGATTAGCTTAATGTTCCTTGTGTTTCTGAAGTCTGGTGAGTACAAATTCTGTTCTAAGAGACTTTGATTAGCACAGCTCTCTCTACGTCTGTGGGATATTTGGATGCATAACATCTCATAGGCTGTGGTTCATCCTGGTCTTTGGAAGGTGGTTGTCCATCCTGCAGTCTGACAGCCGTCTGTTTCTGGACAAAGTGTAAGCTAACTAATAGCGCTGAAAAAGACATCCATATAAAGGTGACTGACATCAGTTGTGGGGCTGGGAGGCTTTGAGTGTTGGTCCAGACAGACTTCGAACGCAATGTCGGAGTTGCAGATAGGCTTCGTGTGCCTAGTGCCATACAGCTGAACATGCTGGCATTCAGATTATGAATAAAATTCTTCTCCTGTGTTTTTTGCACTCGAAAGGTAAATGTGAAAAGTATTAAAACTAATAGGCAGAATAGAATGGGGGATGCGTGTTGGTAAGCATCACTTAAAAGGCCGTTCTTCTCTGAAAAGTGTTGGTAAATACAGTGCTATGTGACTCAGGAGATCTAATCCCAGAGTGCATTCAGTGTGCTATCTTCAAATGCTAACAATAAAAAGAAAGGGCTTTTTCCCCCTTGTATTTTATTTGTGTTAGCACAGCAGAGTCAACATCGCTAAACGTGAGCTCTCTATTCCTTTTCACCTGTCAATAGAGTAGTTCTGCACGTTCTGTTTACAAAGCCAAAATCATCCTCCACGGTGTGTGCCACTGCACTGGCCATTGCACAGCCAAGGCACGGTGAAGTACAAGAGGCTGGAAAGGATACGAGTGGGCAAATTGGACTCACGCAATTACTGTTTCCTATCAGAACTAGCCAGAAGTTTTTTGGCCAATCTAGAAAATGCCAAACTTGGAGTTCTGATGAACTCCAAATATTTCACCTGGAACATGTGGGGTTTGATCATCTTCAGGAGCAGCAATCCTCAGTCCGACTGAGAACATCAGTGCTGTCATGGTTTGTGGCTGTAGTGCCATGATCTATAGCAGGATTTCCACATTTCATGGCCAAGAAGTGCAGAATCAAGGAACTTTTAGAAATAAGTTATGGTTTCTGACTTCATTACAGAGACATGGAGGCCAAGCAAACCCCAACTTGTTCCTAAGCTTTTGAGCTCAGCCTTGAACACGCATGTGACCTGGAGTCAAGAGCGTGTTTAATGGAGAGTCATACAATGTCTGAGAGCAACGCACCAGAATCATTCAGCAACTTAAGCATCGTTCTAGAAATCTTACCAGTCCCATTGCCTTGGACTTATCTGGGAGTTGAACAACAAAGATGCAGTACTTGGCATGCTGAATATGAAGCACCCTATCCCCGAGAAACGGGAAAGGGAGGAAGGTTTTTGTGGTATTTCCTAAGCTGCTGAATTGACATGTTCAGTTGAAGTCCACATAAGGTAATCATATCGATACTATTTAAAGAATGTTTCTGTATTATCAGATAAGGAAACAAAAGTGTCCAGCACACGGTCATGCTGCCTCTTCCTCTCCTGATAAGGCTAGACCCAACCGCATCCATCCCAGGCAGCTGAAGAAGATTTCTAGGGGCAGGCAAAGAGAGAGGAGTCCATTTTCAAAATGCAGCTACACAAATTCCTGGATTGTCCTGTGATGTTGTCCTAACAAAAACACAGTACATGCTAACACTAGTACCAGAAGCATAAAAGGTTTTTAACACAGCCTGCGTTAATGGGAGTGAATAAAGGCATTCTTCAAGAGGAAGAAAGATCAGTAGAAAAAGTAAAGAGACTTCCAAACTGAAGGCTATTGGCAGGAAAAAACAGTTGCACTGGAATCTGCAAATAAAGATATTGAACCACCCTTAATGGTGAAATATGATTTTATTAATTGGGACTCCCTGTCAAAACCCATTGAAAAATTGCCAGAGTGCTGAGAGAAGAGTTCATGTCCCTTGTTGCCAAGGTCACTTTGTAGCTAGAACATCCCTGTGGGCACCCTGGAACACAGCAGCACAGCCCCAGGCCTGAGCGACATCCATTGCAGTGCATAGATCGTCTCAGCTTTACTCCTCTGCAACTCCTGAAGAGGTACAACTGGCAATTTTTGGCCCTCCAGATTGTTCAGTGATAAGCGAGTGAGTGACTGAAACACATCTCATTCATCTCAGTGCAGCCTTCAGGTTTTTGGGGGTGTATAGATACCCGTTCTCTTACAGAAACAATACACGCCATAACCTCATAAAGGGCAAAAATCTCACTATTATTTTTACAGGGCAGCAGAACTCATGTTGTCACCTGTCCCCTGTGGCTTCAGAGCATCAGATTTGACTGCTCATCTAAATGCAAAGATGAGCTATGCCATTTTGTATTTATCCCTTTCCCAACCCGTGTTGCCCTTTTACTCCAAATGTCAAGTCTTTGATGAAAATACATCTGTCATCATGTGTTGGTGCTTGTTCTTAGGCTTTCCAGGCACCTGGATGTTTTGCAACATGTCCCAAACCTTTCTTAACCCATGGGTAAAGATTGCAACTGAAAAACATAACACAAAGTGGCTTTCTTCATGATTCAAAGTATGCTGTGAGCTGGCTGGTAAGATCCCAGCATCAAGGAGAAAGTTTGATAAGGTTTCAGACTGCTAAAGTAGTTTCTCTCGGAAATGTGCCTCTCTAACAAATTTATTGAGGTAGTGGAGTTGTTCCATTTACCTATTACTGTGTTACTGCATCAGAGAGAAGCGCGGAGGGGCCCAACTGCAGTGCCGACACCATTTAAGTAGTGTTTTTAGCACAGATTTACTGCTGGGAAGCTACAAGCTCTAACGGGTGGATGTGTATATGCATGTGTATCCATGCACAGACACGCAGAAAACCGGCTTGTTTGCAGAGCAGGCGCGGTTCTTTGACCCACGCTGGACACGTACATCTTCTGTGGCCTCTTAGTCTAATCCTGCGCTGTGCTGGAGCTGGGTGACATTAGGATTTTGCGTGGACGGCTTGGTTAGTCCAGCCTTGTGCACCACCAGTGTAGAACACGAGAGCACGAAGAACACCACGGCGGTGGTGGGTGCTCAGCCCAGGCTTTGTGCCGAGACCTCCGGCGCAGCGACCGAGGAGTTACTCACACAATATTTCTTTAGGAACTGCAGCCGCTGCGCAAGTAAGTAACTATCTTTTACTGTCAGCTGTGTTATGGAAATTAATTTTCTCACATTTTAAATCTTGCCTCCGTGCTTTTCCATTACTGTTTTGAAGAACGGTGATCCTCTTCAGTTGTTGTAGCCTGACCAGGTATGTATTAGCAAAAGGGCAAATACTGAACACAAAGCTGTGATGAATTTTATGTTTCAGCTGCTTTTCAGAAGGAACCTGTAAACCAGATAAATTTAGTCTGCAAACAAAGAAACTATAAAGCAGTCACAGATGTTGTTTCTTTTTAAGCACAGTGTAAATAAGAGTATTCATAAAACTTTTATGGACTGTGTCTGTACCTTTTTTCTGCAATGTTATAGAAAAAAATTAATAACTCCCTTCCATCTTCAAATAAAATACAGAATTTTGCCCTACTTTCATGGTGAAAGAAATAAATTCTAAGTGTATCTCTTATGTTGTCTATATATGCATCAGTATACGACTCCTGGTAGCCTGTAAAAATAAATGTTGACTTTTGCGTCACCTGTGACTAGTTAGACTAGTCTCACAGAAAATACGAAAATCTTGACCATACAGTCACATCACACAGGTAGTAACTGTAGTCACATGTGTTTAGGGATGACGGAAGATCCTCCCTTTTCTCTTACGAGCATCTTTTGTGTAGGTGCGTCATGTTTGCATCGCCATAATTTAGCACAATGGAGCCTTACGGTACTCAGTAAGATTTATTTTTCACCCCAGGGACTAACGTTTTTAAGTTTTTGAAGGATTTCAGCTTTTATTACGGAAGATTTTACAGATTCTCACTGAGTCTTTTGTAGTTAAGACACTGATAGTGGTTAGATTAGAAATTTGACATCTGCAAATTTGTAACAATAATTTATATACATGTAACAATATCAATTACTTGAAGTTACTGTTTCAAGGGATGCATGTCTTGCACAGAAGTAAGAATGGTTTCAAAGTGAATACAAGTTGAATACGTCGGTCAGAATTTAAAAAATAATAACAAATTGGAAAAGGTGTTTTCTACAATCTGATGTGGGTGTCCTTAGAAAATAAAGACCCTCAGTGTTCACAAGCAGTTGCTGGGCATGTAATTGTGTTTAGTACCTGATTCATCTTCTCCAGCTGAGCAGCAGATTTACTGTGGGCTAAAATGAAAGATACTATATCAGAAAATTTAGAGTAGCTCCAGTTTGCTAGACTTCTTTCAATTCTTGTCTGGGCAAGGACTTCTGCCATAAAGAGAACTTTAAAAAATACAAGAAATATATGAAAAAAAATTTCCGTCGGTCATACCAGCACCCTCTAAACGTAACCATGTTGTGGGTAAGCCATACACGTTTTTCAGGCTATCCTTTATGGCAGCTATTTGCAGAGGTCATGCAGCAGGAGAAGCCATGAGGGTGCTGTTCAGCAGAAACAAAGGAACGTCTCTTTTATGTTTTGCATTGTACAGCGTTCTTTGTTTGAAACGATAAGGCTCAGTAAAAAGTACAATGTACTAAATGGTGTATGAAAAAGTACTTCATAAGTCTGGCCTTAAGTGGCCCACCTGTAAGCTCGCTCAGCAGATAACAGTGACTGAAGAAAAAGCAAGAGACCTTCATTCGGAGGCTACAGTGAAATACTGGGAATATTTAGAGGTTGTGTGTTCTTGGAAGTTTGATAGAATTGACATACTGCAAAATCAGAACAGTTTGGTCCTTAAAAAAAGAAAGTAATATTTATCTGCAAAGCTCTGTCTCACTTTCAGGCTTTTTTTTAATCATATGCAGTCCTGTTTTGGTTTTGGGGGATTTTTTTTTTTTTCTGTGTGGACAGCTTAATTGCCCCTGCATACTGAAAATACATTGTTTCTTTAAGGATGTTGCTTAAAAACATCTCAAGATCCCCAATCTTTACTAATATAGCAGTTGTGGTGACAATCCAATCACTCAGTCAGCAAGCCTGGGAGAAAAAATAAAGTATTTCTCACTATTCCATTCTCTGTGTTACACAAAGCTCTTCATGGTATACAGAAAATAACAGCAAGTTCAAGGGATTATGTTTAAGAAGAAAAATGAGAAAAAATACATTATAGTAGAGAAAGAAATTATAATTATAGAAATTATAGATGTGTATTAATAATAATTACACTGGAAATTTCCTGGGCATACTCTCATGCTTCATTTCTTATTTTTGGCATTGAGTTAATGCTGAGGTTTTGTATTTCTATCCCCTTTCTTTCTTCCTTGCTTCCTTTCAGTCTTTTCCACCCCAGGCCCCCCTTAAGAAGCAGAAAAACTATAAATGCTTTAATGATGCTTTTGTGGTACTAAACCACTTTTGAAGCACCTTTAAAGCTGTTCCTAAATACCTCAGCCTTGCTAAATCACTTTAACAGTACATTCTTATCTGTGTATCTGTCAAAGGAGGTAGTCATGGAGTCTTATCTGAGCATGTTCAATATCCTAAATCTGTCTAAGATAAGAACAACAAGGAAAAAGGAGTAGAAAATTGTAAGGTGTATGAAAATGTTAAAAATCCCAGGACAAATTTACTTCTGCGTAAACCCATTTAATTTTAGTGATTTTGGTCTCTCTGTTTGAAAGGGTAAGTGACAGGTGGGTTTCATGTTGCCTGCATTTGGACCTCTCCAATGCAGATGTCTACAATAGCAGTATTTCCCTGAAGTTCCCGGCGTAGCTAGAGGAGAGAAATGGGCACGTCTAAAATAGGTCAGATGAACTGACTGCCAAAACCCACTTATTTCTCTCTTGTGCCTGTAAAAAGAGCCTCAGACAAGTATCTCAAATGTAAATATCTGCTTTGCAAATGTCCAGTGTTCAGCAAGATGAACCACACTCATACTGTCTCACAGATATTGATTAGTAAAGCATATTAAGCAATAAGAGAGGTGTTAAGTGCTGCTTAGGTACAAAGTTCCTGCCTTAAAAAAAATCACTGTCAAATCAGACAGGGCAGAAAAAGAGTGGAACAAAGGCAAGATTTTATCTCTCTTTTGCAGACGGGAAATAGAGGCATGGTTAACAGAGGTTAAACCAGTTTCAGTCATCTGGAAATTAACCATCCTTGAGGTTAACGGGAGGGCTGAAACACTGAAATTCCCAGCATGCATCTGTCCCAGTTGAGCTTTACCAAATACATTTACTTATTTTTGGTGTCCAGGCTGGGATATTGATTTTTCAGGGTATTTTTTTATATTTTAAAATACAGGATGTTTTCATAGCATTTTATATGTTCCAAACACAAGGGACAATGACTTCAATCTACAGCTGTGCTCCTGCCATGTTGCCCCCAACTCGAAATGAAGTCATCTGATTTGTGTAGCTCGTCCAACACCCCAGAGATAACTTAAAACTGCCAAATCCAGAAACTGGCTCTCCCTACTGAAATCCCACTGCCTTTACATACAGTCTTTTTGTTGCAGTTCCACCTCCTGTTCCCAAAATAATTTCAGTCTTCTGCAACTAACTAGCTGTGAGTCCTGCAGGAAATAAAGTCTTCTTCACTTTGCAGCCTAAATCTAGTCAATGAAAATAACTTATACTGAACTGCTGAATGCAGCAGACATTAACATACAGTCCCATGCATAATCTGTATCATAATTATATATATATAAAGTTATATAAAAAATGCCTACATTGCGGTATTGCTTACTTCCTGGGAGCTTGATTTAAGACTCCTTCCATGTATCTTCTTTTCAAATACAAACTAAGAAAGGTGTTTTATGTACTGCCGCTCACAGGCTAACCATAAGTTGAAATGTCTGGATTCACAGTTTGTACCTCTCCCATTTGAGTTAGTCGATCAACTGATGGTAATAATAAGCTGTCTGCCCTCTGGGGACACCAGACATTAAAGGAGGACTAAGACAGTCATTTTCCTTGTGAATTTCAGAGACATTTTGTAAAAACAGAGGAATGCGAGAACTCAAGCTCTCGAGGATCAATTCCAGGCTCTGAAGGGAGACATGTAACCATTACTTACAGACTCGCTTGATTTTTATACCTTCCAAGCTGATGGTTATTCTGCCACTCAGGCATTTCCTCCCCACCCCCCATCCCATTTGGGTTTTTTTCCCTTTCTGCACCTGGCCTCTTCTTACATCTTATCTTCACCTTGGTCCCTCTTCCATCTACTATTTACTTCTTTGCGCACAATCAGGATGAGTAGGTTTAGTCTACCCTAGTTGAGTCATCTGAAACATAGACATTGACATTTGAGCTAGCCTCTCAGGGCTTCTTCTGTATTCTCTGAAGAGTAATAAGCCTTTCCAGGGACAACTCATACCATCATAAAATACACAGCTGAGATCAGGTAGATCTAAAACATGTATCTAAGATCAGATGGCCCTCAAGAAGAACCTCTTTTTTCCATTGACTGTAAAGGGTCTATTCCAAATCTATATATCTCCTTTTTCAGGAAGCAAAAGCTAGGGCACGTGAATCTCATCTAGAGCTTCCTTTTCTCCTACAGCAACTGTACATTAGTGCAGGGAAAAGAGTAGGCACAAAGTAAAAGATTCTTTGTGGTCTTAGAGGTAGCTCCCACGATCAATAAGAGCGGTCCTGGAATAAGGTCAGTTTAACATGTGGAGATACAGTTGGAGGCCTGGAGCTTCATGGGCTGGGGCACACTCAAGTGCAGACATATCTGTGGAGAATTCGGTGCTACCAAAAGTGTGTATGTATCGATAGGTATGAATTCTCTGCAGAGGATGGGCAAAGAACATTTTTCAGACCCCAGCTCTATGCAGACAGATTTGAATAGACGCTCACAAACATAGCAAACGCAGCCTTGCTTGACCCTGCTCAATATGCATGTTTTTCTGGAGACAGTGGAGCGTTTTAACAAAAGAAAATATACAGAAAAAATATCTCCATCAACCTTGTTCTCAGAAACAACCCAATTGTTTAGATGAACTAGCACAAGTTGATTTTAATTTTTAATCTGCTGAGAGCAGGGTGACAGGAGAGGATATGTGAGGGAGAACAGCCCAAGGCAGACACCTCACATGGAAAACTTCAGCCTTCGTAGGTGGTGAAGTTCTAAACTACAATTACAGTTCTACAGCATTATTCAAACTTAAGTACACATGTCACTAGAGTGGTTTACGTAGAATATTTAGTGTACAGTTTTCTTTCACTGCAATTCAAGATGTAAGAATAGAATCCGTATTTTCAAATGGGATTGTTTTTATCAGTTTAACCAGCCCACTGTCATCACTTACTTTCCCCGTGTTCTTCACATTGAGATGTATTGGAAGTTGTTTGTAAGAGGAGGCAAGCAGAAATGCCAGGCTTTTCAACCTGCTTCCATTTTCAGTCCAGCCTGCTTTGCTCTTACAATATCAAACCTTCTGGGAGTCTCTCTACATGACATGGACTATAAAAGGTATCAATAACAACAGGAGTTCCTGCTGTGGAAGGGTACTGTAATTGCAATTGCCTAGGATCTGGAGATTCATTATGGAGAAGGCGAATGTTCTGTAGTCTGGTTCTCTTGGGTATATTCTGTCTCTCCCTAACAATTCACCACTTCTAGAGTGAGGAGGTTTTTTATTTATTTGCTTATTTATTTACTTTAAAAAATAACTGAGCACAAACCAGTGTACCTCCCAAGTGGCAGAATATCAGAAGTGAAAAAAAAAAATGCTACTGACAAAATAATTTAAGAAATGGTAATAATAGAAGATTAAATGTTTTACATACATCCTCATGTTAGTCTCTGATTTAAAGCTTGATGACCACACACTTGGACTGCATTCCCAACAAGTATCAAGAAGACATATTTCTCCTTGTGTACATGAAATAAGATGTGTTTGTATAGCTGTAAGTCCTGGTTTTGCAGTGTAGCTTGGTACTTATAATAGAGGAATAAATATTAGGTTTATGCTAGATAATTTTAACAGCATTTGAAAAATAGGACATAATAAAACATAAACATAATATTTAAAAATATAGGCATGTATTTTCTTTACTTGCAGGTATATATTTCACCTCTGTACACAATGACAGCTTGCTAAGGAAAAGCACATTTGCAACATAACTTGCCTGCAATCATTAATTCCTTTCTACTTTTTAAACTATTCCTTTTAAATGACTGTAAAGTAACCTCACCAGAAAAATGTTTCTGTCTCATTGTTTTTGGCACTGTGCCGTATTAAGGTATTTTTAGTTGTCTGTTCTCATTTTGCAGTTCGTATGGATATATGAACACCAAAACTAACTGCCCAAAGCACTATTCCCTGCCTTCTGCAGGTGTTTAACTTCCACATCTCAATAAAGCAGTTTATGAGAGTTGCAGGTAATGGGCACCGCTTTGAAGATCATGCTACTAACTTATTATTCTACAAATTTAGATCAATTATTCCCACTAATTAATGCATCTGTGAATATCCTGCACCAAATCACACATTAATGGTATAAGCACTATGTGAAGATGAATTAATTTTTTAAAAAACCAGAGTAACTGTAGAAATAATTGTAGTCTCGGAAGGCTGTAAAGAGTCCCTGTATGACTGTTCAGATGTAGACCTCTGTAATTCCATGCTTTGCATGTGATTCCTCGTATGTTTGTACCACTCGTCATAGCGAAATAACACATTCCTAAATGAGCTCTTTCTGTTACAATACAAGTATTAAATAAAGCTCAATAAAGCCTAGAGATAAAATGTAACATTTAAATGCTGTTATTTTACATATATTAAGAAAGACCTATTCTCAAAGCTGTTTCTCCTAATGCTTGGAAAAATTGTTATTGAAGTAATTTTTGTGATAACACAAACCCCGGAAGGCTGTTGGAGCTCCTGAATATCTGGACATTTTAATTCATTTCGGTATAGCTGTGCTCCAATTTATTCCAGCCTTGGCACTGGTTGCAAAAACACTCCTGCCAACCCTGAACAAACCACCTAATCCAGTCCAACTTCACCAGAAAGATTAATCCTTCATGTGACACTGAAAAGCAGTCAGGCACAGCCATCCTCTTAGAAGCTTGGCTTTTTCAAAGGGCATGACGACCAGCTCTTCCAAAATACTCCTCAGGTACCCCGTTTCTGTGCTGAGAGACAGTTCTTACTCCTAAAAGCATCAACTAAATATTCCACTACCAGCCACCAGAGAATCCACCTGGAGCCGCAAACACCTCTTGTGCAAGGTGTTTTCCTTTAACCACGTGCATCTGTCCTTCTAACTATCAATCAGAGCTCTCCCAGAATCTCACAAAACTCTCTTCTGTCCATCCGTCCGTCCGTCCATCCAACACCTGCGCTATAGAGTCAAACAGATGGATCTTAAGGGGCTGCAGGTGTCTGGTGGTGGTTGTAGGTCCTCCAAGCTGCTAGAATCCTCTCTGGTATCACATTTTCCTCTTGATGACAACCAGTTTGGCACGCACCCATCCATCTACTTAAATGCAAACACAGCTGCACCTGGATAATCTTTTCATAGCTGCAGGCTCTCTCCATCACAGGAGAATTACTATACTTTCTTAAAAGCCGTCCTTACAAAAGGCTCCAGAGTTCAGGTCCTGCAGACAGATGAGCTCTGGTAGGTCTAATTTGCAGCAGTTTAAGACCTTGCAATATTGAATTATTGCTTGGTAATTCAAGAATAATTGTCTGAGATCACTGCCCTTGAAGTGAAGAGTAGCAGAAGAGGGATCATGTGCTTATACCTGATTAGCCCCAACACAGAGGTTGGCATTTTAGCTTGTACCAACAGAGGAGGTAGTTATGTGATATTATGGGTAGGATGGATATTGAGTAAATGGGGTATAGGCACATGTCCCCTTCTGCTACCTCTGCTACAGAGCCAGGCAGGAAAAAAAAGACAGTTAACAGTAGTAATACATGGAATTGACCTACCTTTTGCATGCAGGCTGGAGGTTTTGATATTCATTTGTGTTTTACATGCCAACCGGTAAAATGGCATGTCTTCCGAGAGGTCCTTTCCCGGTTTCTTTAGAGTCACATCCACTCCACTTAAGTGTCTACAGTAAATTTAGGCTTTTTTTTTTTGTACTGAGTGCATAGAAGGAGTGCAACAACGGGAGAGGAAACTGGATTCTCTTTTCTTTCCTGCAATACCAACAAAGTCGTTTATTACATTTAAATCATTGTCACCTATGCAAATGCGCTGAAGACAGAAAGACTGCACAGCTGTCAAAGAGACTACAGGTTTTGAAATCAGCAGGGTAGCAGAAGTATAAATACTGGCCTGATTTTGTTTGCCAGTCCTTTGATACTAGTAAAGATGCGTGTAGAGAAATGTCCATCTCGTTTTCAGATCCCAGTCTCATTACTCAGAGCTGGGAATGAATCCTTTCACCATTTTTTTTGCATTTAATATGAGACAATTCATCTGAGGCCACTAGTGGACAGCAAGAGTGAGCCTAAACATAAACATTAAAGTGTCCCTTTCTTAGTACTAAAACTGTGTTGAAACTGGGTTTGTCAATGCAGATTAGCAAAGCAATGGGCTGAGGTGTCAAGGGTCATTTTTCTCCAGTGTCATCACTCCAATGCACCTTTACAACCTCTGCATTGCTACAGAATTGTATGCTAAAAAGTGTGCTAAAACATGCTTTAATCTCTTTTGGAGAATGGGGATAACTTTGGAAAGCCTCACATATAAAAAAAGCTGTAAATACTGCCTAAAAAAACACAGAAGGTGGTGAAGTCAAACTCTTTGTTTATTTTTAACTGAGTTTGCCTTTAGAATACCCCAAGTGATTTGACTGTGCAGTTCTATGGATTTATCACTTGCCAAGTTTCATATTTTTAAAAATCAAAGCCCTTTTTTTGAAGACCACTAACAAGCATAGAAAATGTCCTTTGCACTGTTAACCACATAAAAATGACCCAGATTTAATTTGTTTTGAAAATGTATTTGTGGCAAGAAAATACTCCCAGGCTGAAGTGTTCTTTGCCAAATGTAGTCTACAGTGAGAGTCTCTGGGCCAAATTCTGAAACCAGTGAAAAACAGGACTTGTTAGGGGAAATGCTGGCATTGCCTTTGCCTACCTACATGTTCATGGGCATTGTAGTGATGTTCACTATTTCACTGCATTCAAAATCAATGTATTTGCCTAGTAGATCCATCATTTTATGAGAGTTTTAAAAATTCTTCATTAAACTCACTTTATGCCTCTCCAAATCCATATTTTTTATTGATAGTGAAAATAAGATAGAGTCATTGGAAGCAGACAGTAAAACCTGTATGCATAGGGCAGTTTACTTACTGTTTATTCCAAGAGAATGTATGATTGTTATAGTTTTGATGAACTGTCCGGGTTCTGTTTATAGAGTGGATTTTTTATCCGTCAGTGTTCATACAGTATTTCACTGAATGCTTCTTGTCTGAACCCTGGGGTACTCTATAATTCTTGAATCTAAGAGCAGAGGCATGTCAGACATAAAATAGGAAATGTGGAACGTGAGGTTTTGAGGAGTATTTCAGGTGATTTTGAAAAATATATCATAGCTAATAACAAGAAATGCTCCTCTAGGGTAAAGAAAAAATTTAAGGAGTGAGAAGTGCAGATATTCTTTAAAAGAGGTTTTAGCTAGGATGGGAGAAACAGAAATGAAGTCAGTAATATGCTTGTGAATAATGAGGGAGTTACATTTGGGGAATGGATGTTAACAAATTTTATATTTCAGTGAGGATGGATGGAGAGAGGCGACAGGAATCAAACCGAATAATGGAAATCAGACTATCGGGTTTGCAATATCTGTGTGGGAGAAGAATGTCTTCCTGTAAGTCTTAGCCTATGACTAAGGATGGGAAGAGAGCAGAGGGAGTGCAGCAGAATAATGGAAGAGGAGGATATCAAGTGCATATTCAGAGCTTTTTAATCTATTACTTGTTATTCAACTCCGAGTAGGACATTAATGCTGTAGTGATGATGGCGTGTAAGCTTCAGGATGAATTTTGAGAGACGAGGTTTTCCTTCTCCATGGTTAGATTTTTATTCATGTGCTACTTAATGGGAACCATGTGGCAGTGATGGCTGGGAGGTTGTGTCTGTGCCCTTCCTTACAGAGCTTTGAAAAGGAACAACCTATAGTTTAGACTTTGTACATCGTGATTTTGTGAATCTGATGCATTTGACACCTTATGAAATTTCACCTCAGAATACCTAACTCTTTGGTATGTGAATGCTCTAGAAAAGAATGTAAAAAAACCCGACCAATCTTTCCTTACTTTATGTTTTTCTTTAAGTGGAAGAGATGTCAGAGTGCATGTTTTACCTTTGAGTGTGCTCTTTTCATGTTGTTCCCTCCACACCTACCTTCACTACATCCTCATTTTTGGTTTTTACCCCTCTTCCGTCACATAGTTTTCTCCTTCTTTCCCCAACTGACTCAATCTTGGGTTTTGCTTTTTACATATATATTATGTTGTGTAAATATCTGCACAAAATGCATGAGGGAGATATCTGCTCACTGCTTTTTGATCACAGTTTTTACTTGCTGTACTGGGCAGAGGGCTTTGTGCCACTGATGGCAGCCCTCTAGGCCCAGCCATTCAGCCAGTTTTTAGTCCACCAAATCCTCCTAAACTCTGTTCTCAGCATCCTTGGCAATCCTGTGCAAAATTTCTCGTGGTGGCTCGAGGTTTCCCCTCATATGTGATGGTAGCCAAAATCACAAGGAGGTTTGTCTGGTTTACCTCAGAGATCGTCCAAGGTCACGCCAGAAATTCATGTAGAGCTACAGAATAAAACCAGATTTCCTATATTTTAGATGTTAAATTAAACTTCCTGCCTCTGCTACCTTTACTGGCCAGAATTATAATGTAGACCTGTATCTGCACAGAGACTTTTCTTTGTCACAGTCTGTTTTTCCCAACTGTGTTTTAAATATGTGTACGATTTTTTAACGATCCTTTGTATTTTTCCATTGTGGGTAACTGAAAAGGACAGAAAATGTAACACATGAGAACATCCTGCCTTCGGACAGCTGCATCATCGCAAATGTGTTTTCATCCAAAACGCTTCTAGTGGAAATAGAAATAAACAAACATGAGGAAATTCTGCTTGTCCGCTGCAAACCATTCTTACTGCTTTTGTTAAAAGCCTCACCTGAGGAGGACTTGGCTGAAACAGATTGAGCACAACCTTGCTAAGAAAAGGCCGTGGGAAGTGTGTGGGGAGAGACTGTAGAGCGGACACAGCTCCATGGGTGGTACAACCGCAAATGTTCGTGCCCGATAAAGGCACAGCGGTTAGTTGGATTTCATAGCTTCTGAATATATGTATAATTGCATAGTCATAACATACTCTGAATACAGGGCTGGTCATTTGTATTTTAGATTGCCTTCAAAGTGGTGAAACCTTTCTTCTTCTCCAAACCCAACTGATAGTCCTTGCCTGTAGTGCTAATTTTCTTTCCAATGTGACTCCCAAGCATGTCACGTGCTTTGACCTAAGAGATACTGTGAAAACCCTGCTTGCCTTGGGAGTCAGGATTCTGTCCGTAAGACTCAATAAGTTCCCTTTAAAAATAGACACTGTTTAATCTTTTCTGCTTGGGACTCAATTCTGATGCCCCAGAGGACTGAAAGAATTATTTTTTTTTTTGATCAGTACTTAGAAGGGGAGGAGGGGAACCCGGAAAAATTCACATTGATTTTTATCTGTATAGATATGTGTGTGTCTATATCTACCGTCCATACCGATATCCTCCATACCGCCGTTGGCACAGGCGATGGTTACAGTAGGTGCAGCAAAGGACCTGTGTTTTCCACATCTCTGAGTTAAAGGAGCTTCCAGTTAAAACTCTTTTTAACCAGTGAGTGCTTACAGGTGTCCTAACAGGAGATTCTTGGAAGGGGCGAGCTTTAGAGAAAATAAATGAGAACTATAGTGTTATTCTTTTAGTCTGCAATTGTCTGAAGTTGTTGTCAATAGAAATAGTTGCATACATTTGTCTTCATTAATCATTTCAAGGTGTTGCTTTTTGATGCAGCCAGCCTTAGCAGTTCACAGGCACTTTAATTTTCCAATTATTGTACCTGTGGCTCAGAACAGATACTGATTAGTTTCACATTTTGCTCTGTGGGCAGCTTAATGTTCTTGTCACCTTACATTGAGCTTTAAATGTGCAGAGTGTAAGAGAATGTCAGATGTGCTCCCAAGTCTTCTGGGTCAGGCTCAGCAAGTTCTGATGTTTCCAGGTACTGTACTGATAGGTTTCCGAAAGATGGATGCTATGGTTTTAGGATCCTATCACGAAAGTAACGATTCCTCTGGTAAAGCGAGTGTGAGTGTTTTTGTGTTGTATCTTTTTTCACACAAATTTTTAGCTGGAGATGAAGGCCATGTTGTTGGCTGCTCTAACAGCAATACAAAAGGAAGTCATGATAGCAAGGCAAGAGCGATGCTTTTCAATATTTGCACACAATTACAAGACCTTTTCAAGCTGTAGTAGTGAAAGCAAAGGGGAAAATAAATTCTGAAAAGCCCTAAACACAAAGATTAATTTTACAACAAATAGAAATGTTGCCTGTCTCTACTTTATCAATTGTGTACCAGCTATGACTCATCCAGGCATGCTTTTTTTGTTTCTGAATATTGCCATGGAAGAAATCCCCTCCAAAACACAAAACCACACTGAACATCTGCTGTCTAGGTATTCATTAGTTCTGTCTGCTCTGCTTTTGGCTAATTGCCTGGGAGTGAAGTTGAATCATTTATGGGGACTTAACCTGGTGCCAGTTATAGTAGTAAAGATCATGTAACATTTTGATAAAACCCAGGAAATGTCAAACATGTAGCCTCCCAAACATAAAGTTTATTTACTGGTTTCTCATGCACTTTGTTTGCCTACAATATTGCCTGCACAACTGATAACAGAAAACGTATTTAATAACTACTCAGTGCTAATATGCTGTAGTATGCATGACTGACTAATTTAATTTATCTCTGATTAAGCCTATTATGTTTGAGATCACTTTACAGAAGAGACTTTTTTTGCCAGCTGTAAGCTTATTTGAATTGTAATATAAGTTAATAATGTGTGAAATAACTACTGGTGCCTGCTTCTAAATGTTAATTTTACCAAATGACTTCCTGAGTTAGCGCGTACACAGCTCATCCATTGCAATGTAGTTAGTATGTTGTTTGGACGTAAGATTGCGTAGGTAAAAAGGCAGATGCGTGGCGAGGGGATAAATGGCTGTTGTTTCTGCTGAAAAGGAACACAATCGTAGCCCAGTCAAGGGTGGCACACGGTCTATATGTTGACAACATCAGCTGAGAAGAAGCCCTCATGATGTTCTTCATCATGAAATATTTGTTTCCCAAAAAGTGCAAAGGGGAACGGGGACTTCTCGTGAAAACATAGAGAGGAATACATGAAACAAAAAGTTGTGAGAAAGGCAATCCTGAGTGTGTTTAAATAGGAAAATGGCCATTTGGGTGGAATTCTAGATTTTTCTCAGACTGAGGTTGGAGCTGGAAAAGAAGCAGGGGGAAAAAAAGCAAAACAAATCCAAACAATTAAAACCTGAGAAATATAAAAGGGGAAAAAAAAAAAAAAAAAAAAGAATGTAAGTCTGCCGAAGAAAGCTAAACTTTTTTTCCCTAGGAAAAAGAAGACTGTTTCCTGTTTCCCCTCCACTGTTTTCTGGGGTCTAATTGTTAGAATAGGCAGGCTCGTTACGGAGAGGGAAGCAAAGCTTCTTCTGTGCATAAGCCATATCCCAGGGCTATTGATCACTGGCAAATGCGACTTTGCAATGTCTGTGCTTTAGCCACTTGTTTCTCTGAGAGGCTGCAAAGTGCTATCAATTGTTGGTTTGGAAACAGCTCTGTGTTTATCAATTGTTGCTTTTATGAAAAAACTTAATTATACATATTCTTGCTTCAATACATGTTTATTTTAAATCTGCTGAGAAAATTCAGGTGGAGGGAATGAAGTCTTCTACCTTGTTGAAAGAAACAAGTGTGATAGTCTGGGGTTTAGTCTATGAGATTATTTATAAGCAAAGACATCTAAATTATGTGTACTTTGCATTTAAATATATGCAACTCAACTGAAATAAAAGGAAGTCAATACTTTTCTCCGTCAGATTAGTGTATCTCTTCAAATTACAAAATATATAGGATACTGTACTTACTGTGTCAGACCGAGCTGCCAAAACAATGTCACTTGCCTAGCGTGGAAAGAAAAGTATGCTCCACATAATTTCTTTTTATGTCATTCTGTTCCACCCTCCAAACAGTTCTGGAGTGTGATAACATGTAGGATGTCAAGCACTATTGTTCATATTTTGTCATGCTATCTCATATAGATCAGTTATCAGCAAGCTGAGCTGCACAGCAGCTCTGGTTTCAAGGTCTCTTTTCACAGCGTGTCAAATGCTAGCTGGTGGGACAGGACTTTGGCAGATCCACCACCGACTGTCGGGATGCACGTACATATGCAACTGACTGCGTGGTGGTTGTACTGTGCAGAGTAAATTTCCAGTGGTATATAATAAAAAAAAAATGCTATTTCTATAAAGATTTCTGGTGTGGTGGCTTCAGGATTTGTCCTGTAGTACTGGCGTTACGAAGACTTTTCCTCTTGGTGTTTGCTCAGAATAGTCAACCAAGGAATGTTGGAGGGAATGACATGACTCTTTTTCACATCAGGCAGAGATGGGACGAACACCATACATTGGCTCCCCATGCTCTGTACAGCCTTCCAGGTGTAATCCAGGGCTGAACGTGATACGTAGAGATCTGAAAGTGTGGTGCCATAGCTTATTTAGAGCGAGCCGCTCTTTCCCTGCATGCTAGCACAGACTCCGAAAGAGCCAAGCGTGTTCTTGCTAGCTGGTCCTAGATCTGTAGAGCTCACGCCCGGAGACAGGGTGTTACTGGGGAGGACTTTCTGCTTTGAGAGTTGCATCTTCACTGGCCTGAGGGAGCTCAGGTTTGCCCCAGGTATGAAGGCTTCTTCTATATCCTCTGCCTTTTGCCTGAGCGGCGATGGGTAGGGAGGTTATTTAGTTTATTTTATTTTCTTCTTTAAGGTGCAGGATTCTTTTAAAAATGAAAAAATAACACTTTTTCCTTTTTTTAATATCTTGCTAAGAGTAGCAGTCTGAGCTTCTTCACCTGACAGAGAAGCCGACTGTAATTCAATTTATAGACCGGTCAGTGCTGAAAATTTTTCCTATTTCTACAGATCATACATACTTAGTGACAGGAAAGTAGAATTTGATGCTTTGTATTTCCTTTCTGTAAGAGAGAAGTTTTGAAGAATAATTAAAGAAAGAAGGTAAAATATTTGCTTATAAATAATCTAAATTTTCAGTGACTTTCATAGTTATGGGGCAGTCTCCTAGACTTTGAAATGTATGAATTAGAAATCTATTGTGCTATTACCCACAAGAGTAATTTTTCTGCAAAGTACATGCTTAATCAAGTCCTCCTCATGCAAGGCTCTTGAACTTTTCTGCAGCCCAGTTCAGCACAGGAACTGTCGGTGGGTCAGGAAATTGTTTTGCTTTACAGAGATTCGAGTGAAGCTAGGGCTGCCTTCTCTCCGTCCTCTTTCGTCTTTCTTTCCCCCCCAAAACCTAAATTGAGATTGATCATTTAGCAGAAAAAAATACCACTATGAGCAATGAAGCGTAACTCAATACAATACTGAAAGCTGCTTAGCTGTCGTATCAGACTCAACTTACTCTTAAGCAAAGATTAGCGAGGATAACTTATGTACAAGGTTGTAAATCTGCTTAGTGGTCTGTGACTCTTATGGGCAAATACTGCTTCCTAAACACAGCCTTTGAACGTGTCGAGAGTCACCTTTTTGAATGACTTAAGTAGGAGCCAGATGATTTCAGCTGGGAAAGAAAATAATTTTCAGCGTACTAAAACATGGGGAGCCAAAAGATAGCTCATCTTATACGTTAGTTAACTGTGTTATGATCTGTCTTAATATAGATATATGTTGCAAAAGTTTTTTATAACTATGAGTTACACCCCATAAAGTATTTGTTGTTATGAAGCTTCCTTTCCTGAAACAGTGATTGTTTCACCTTTTCCTAAAAAACCCTCACCAAACCAATAATGAATTATACACCCAAATATTCCCTCAAAACATACTTTTTGAAAGTTTACCATTTTTTTCGTCTTCATTACTTTGATATTTTTGTAGCTCCTTAGTTGTATATGAAATATACATAATATACATAAAAGCGATCCGAGCAGAAACACGCAAAACATCCTTTCCCCCCCCCTACACCTAAAAGCTCTGTACTTCATGAAGAACTGAGGTTGAATAAAAACCAGCATGTTTTGTTCCATGCATTTTTTTAAATTTTACTTGTTGATCTGGAAAAAAAAAAAGGCAAACCAAAGGTGTACAAAGGTTCCAGCATACATAGAAATTTTTAAAAAATAAAAGCATAGTGTTCTAGAAGACATCCTAATACATCAAATGGGATATTTTTGCTCTGTAATTATTCAGTTAAACTTCTTATTGTTTTAGTGTACTTAAATCTAAGTGAAAAGGGCACGGTAATGTTGCAGGGGGGAACACAAAGCAATTGGTAAGGATAAGACTACGGGGGGGGGGGGGGTTAATTATTTTTAAATGTCTGATGGTTGTTTTCTCCCTTTTTTCAAATTGGTCCAAGTTCCAGGATGTTTTTTGCTGCAATCAAATCCATTAGGATTTTTCTGTGGTCCTGTTCAGGAAATCCCTGTCATCAGTGAAGCTTGTTTGGGCAAGATTAACAATAGCTTTCTGGCATGAAATCTGATAGCAAGCACTCTGGTTTTTTGTTTGGGATTGATGAAGGGCTGATAGGCCTATGCAGACCTTGGTCATCCTATTTACCTTTTACAAAAACTGACATAGTTTTAGCTTTCTTCCACTGCTCTAGTATTTCTCTGATAGTCTAAGATTAATTGAAAATCAATGTTGGTGGTTCAAAACTTCCTAAGCCAGCTTTTTGTACAAAAGTGCTGATACAGCTGCTGTTTAATGCGCTTCCAAACTTCGGACAGTAAAGAAAGTATTTATCATAGCTGAGCATGAATTAAAACATCAAAGACGCTAAGTAAACTACACCTATGTATCATGGCAGGGGTGGGTTGAGGACAACGATGGAGGGATTTCAGGCATCTCCTAAGAAAGCCACCGGCATGACTTCTCTGTAGAGTCATTGCAGGTTCACTTATCAAATGGTAACGCAGAGAAGACAAGCTCCATCTGAGGAAACACTATGTAGGACAATAGAAAAAGAAATGCTGACCATCAAAACAACGCTTGAGAATCCAAATGGACCAGCACAAAACTAGAATAAAGAAATGCATTTGGCAGACAGACGTATTTGGTGTGAAAGGGTAAACTTCAGAGGAGTTTCTTCTCACCCCCAAAGACAGAACTGATCTGTTTATTGAGCGTGTTTAGCTTTCCTGCACCTTTATTGGCATTTCTATCATTTCTGTCCAGCAAAGGACCAATGTCATTGCTGAGATTCCTCTTCAGCTTGCCATGCTTAGAAAGTTGTTATTGTCCTTTGCATAATATTGATTTTTTTCCCTTCTTTTTTTTCCTAATCATCAAATGTATATTAATTGCAATCCATTCCCCTTTGTTCCCTGCTGTAGATTATTATATTTTATAGCTATTTTTACTTCAGTAAGCCAGCGTGACGATTCGGGCAAGTATTCCTTTTTTCTCATTGTTAATGTTTTTTTTAGTCTCTGGTAAAATGTTCTTAAACAGGTCCCAGCTTTCATCTTTTTCCCAAATAAACTGTTTCTCCCAGCTGAATTTGCTCCTAATTGTTCTCTGGATTGCAAAATGAATCATTTTAAGGCACCAGGTATACTTGTTTTCATGTTTTCCTGTTTGTGGATGAGAAACATAATGAGCAAATGGTGTCATTCATAAAGAAGCAACTGCTAATTGTTAGTTCTGTGGTAAATTTTATGTTATCTTTCAAGATTAGGTATAAAATAAAATTCCTGCAAGCTAAATGCAGTTCTTACTGAGTTCAAAAAATGTCCTTATGTAGATATTTTTAAATTTTTTTTGTTTATTTCAAGGCAGCACAAAGCCTCCAGCGTATGCTATTGAAATTGAAGTCCTCCGTGGTAATTCAGATTTCTCTCCTGCACAGTATAAACAGATGCTTAAGGAATCCCTCGTCAGCATTTTCCTCAGTGCATTTGTGGTCTGGAACAGATATCACCCTGTTTATCTTGCACAGCCTTACTTCCAAAATGACCCAGGCTCTGTCTTCTTCCTTCCATCGCACCAGGACAGGCTGGGGGAAGACTCGGCCGTTTCTGTCCAGCCAAAATTTCTCCATCCCGAGGGCTGTGGCCGCAGCTTGGCTGTATTGCTCGGCTGGCCCGGGGAAATCTTTAATTTCCCCGGATTGTGGTCATCGCGTAAAGCCGTTTAATTCAAGAGATAGATACATTTGGTATTTTTCAGTCCAGCCTTCCAGAAAGTGTTAGGCTGATAAAGTGCTGGCCTTTACCGCGGGGAAAAAAGAGATGAGTATAGAACCTTTCTAAGACATTACAGAAATACAGGATAATATGGGAAATATGGGATGTCTCCACACATCCCCACGCCAGGGCTGCTCCGTAGGGGCCGGGAGGGTGGCGAGGCAGGCAGGGGCGATGTCCTCCCTGGCAAGGTCTCAGCCCTGCCATGCCCCAGCCAGGGCTGGCACCAGCAAGACCCAAGGCCAGGCACAAAATCTGAATTTACTGCGCTTTTCACTTGGATTTTGCGCTAGGCCTAAATGCAAATTGTATAAGAATGTCTTTTACTGTCATTTCTAAGATGGTAAAAGACCCTCAGTACGGTCCTCCAGATCCCAAAGTAGAGAAAGCTATTAGATATGTTATTATTTTAAATTTTAATCTGTTCTGATGTTCCTGAAATGCTCTGTCTGTAATGCCTTTTGTATTAATCATAATAAATATTTCATCCTTTCTGGAGAGGGCATGCTGACGTAATGTCTAAGTGAAAGAGGCAACTTGTCTCAGCTACTTTATGATACTTGCTAGACTTAAAATGAATATCAAGAAGTTCCAACAGAGATGTTGTGCAGATAATAAAGGCAAAAAAATGGATAAAGATACAAAATAATAACCACACGCAGCTATTTGCTCGCTTGCTGGTTTCCAATTTACAGAAAACAGAGCTCACTTGTAGTGCATCTGTACAAATTCCGTAGGTGCAGCAGTCCCTGTTAGAAAAGTACTGGGTCGGGGTGAGGAGGAAGAAGCAAGAGCCAAAAAAGCGTGATAAAGGTTTCAAAAGCAGACACTTGTTGACTTCTTGGATTTTTTTTTTTTTTTCTATGCTGCCCTGTAAAGAATGGTCAACCTTAACAGGACTAAGTCAGTAGCTCCATGCCTGTGCCTGGGCTCTGAAAAAAAAGGCAAGCACATGTGCTACAGAAGTTGAAGCACTGGCCTGAGGGACGTGACCATCTCCTGTCTCCCCACCGCTCATCTGACGGCGGGTATGAGCTTGGGTGTTTGGCTCATTCCTAGCTTCCACATGCAACCAAGTGTATTTCAACAGGCTCTATCTCAGGTTTTGTCAACATGCTCGTATTGCAATGAAGATAACTATCTATCTTGGCTAAAACTGTACTATGATGCTGCATCTTTTCAGTGGTAGGTGTCCTGTAGGGTGATGCACATCATTTATCTATTACCCTCCAAAATACCCAGATCAAGCTTCCTCGCTATAGCACAGATCTGCCGGTGTTCAAAGCTTGACAAAGACTTTGGTGTAGCCTTCAATAATGACATTTAAGGCTCTTGCATGCATCACCCTCCTGTAAAATTACTGAGCACTTCCCATTTAGAGCAGTGCCTAGAATACGTGCCCTGGCTCCCCTTTCAGAGCCAGGCAGACTGGGACTGGCATGCACGCCTAAATAATTAATGGCTGTTTATCCAGGTACTAACAATGCTGTACGGTTTGTTTTTTAATTGCAGCCTGCAAAGAGTGTTTCTTGGCTTACTTCTTGGCTGAGAGTAGAGTGTGGCCAGAACAAGACAGACAGAGAAGTACATATTTTAGAGCGCCAAATAGATTAAAACAAAGCGGTGCTCTTCGTCCTGACAGCTGAAAGCCACTCCTGTCCACAAACTGTGGGCATGCTTGCTTCTCGTTATTAGCTGTCATTTGAAGGAGAAAATGAACATGAGCGCTAAACATCTGGGGAGAGATTGTTGAATGCACAACAGACAAACCCTACCAGAGCTCTGGGGTAGGAGCGTGCAGATTTAATGTGTGATGTTGGTTGTGAGAGCATTTTGTACATCTGGTTCAGTTCATGGGCTGGCTCCATTTGTGGAGGGGAGCCTTGGCTATTATTGTTTGGTCCCTCTGTCTTATTTTAGCTTCACATTACTCAATGTCTGATTATGTTGGACTATATTCACTGTTGCTGTTGAGAACGTTTTGGACAGCAGTGAAAAAATGCCAAGGATTATGTCCCTATCATTCTATCACCGCTTAGGAAACCTGTGAGAGTGAGCCAAGGCAGGCACTGGATGCTTTACAGAAGGAGGGGTGCCAGCCTAGAATAAATAAATAAACAAACAAACGAACAAATAAATAAAACTTGTCTCCCCTCTTTTCTCCCACCCTGACTGCCTGTATAACAAGCAGATGAACTGGGAGTCCTCAGACCCCTTGAGTGATGGCCCCGAGTCAGAAAATTTAGAAGAGGGAAAAAGAAACCTACTTTGTTGCTATAGTCAGATGGAGGCTACGGAGGTGTCAAATTTGCAGACAGCTTAATAAATGTACAGCAGATAGCTCCCGCTAGCAGAGTTCGGGTGTGATGTCCTGACAAGAACTCCTCTGGCTGGTGGTGGTGGCAGCAGGGTGGGAATTCTGCAGATCCTGTGAATTTTGGCATCAGGGGTTAGAGCTGAGAGCATTCAGCAAAGCAGGATTTCTGTCCATGTTTTCTTTTCAAGTTTATCCAGCCTGTTTTACAGCTGTGATAACTTGCGGCACAGCACAGTCCAAAAGCTGGTGTGGCAATATATATATATATAGCTATAACATCAGTTGTTCATGCTCACTATCTGAAATTGTGAGGTGCTGCTTTGAGAAGAATGGGTACGTGAATTGTGGGTTGTTATGTGAACCAGACAAAACCAGACAGAATATTTGGCACATAAGGAAGTACTATATTTCATTTCATTGTAATGTTTTCAGTGGATCCAAAATTCTGTAACTATCCCAAACTCATACAGTGTCTTCAATGCTGCATATCATCTTTTTATCTTAGGTTTATCTGGAAAAAGTATCTCCATTAACCAAATCGGAGGTGATTCAGGAATACTGATTATTTCACCAAGGTTAATATTACCTTATAATAAAACCTGTTCTTTATGGATTCACTTACTAAGGGCGATACTACTCACATATAGTAGATGATATTAAAATCTTCACAAATGTTTTTGTAAGTAACTAAAATTACCGTGACATTTACGGTATTCCCTTTCCTTAGATTAGGGAATAAAGCAGTTACTTAAATTACCTTCAAAGCAAAACTATAAAGATTTCCATTCAGGATTTACATTGAAAAAAAATGAAAACATAAAGTACCATTTTGGGTGGTATGACCGTGTTTTAATATCTCCCATGCCCAGTGCCATGTCACTGCAAAGGCTCGCAAACTGAATGTGGAGGACACATCACTTTTTCTCCGTCTCGTGCCTCTTTGCCCAGCTGCAGAGGTCTGCCACTCGATGTCCAACCCTACGAGGGACCAGCGCAAGGTTTTCTGGCCCTGTAGACAGAGCCGGAGGCTCTGCAGTAGCAAGGTGGGCTCTGGATGCGGAGAAGAAGGGAAAGGGGTTTGAGGGAATAGCTGGGCTCCAGGAGATGCCCTAAGGCAGACGAGAGGTCAGCTCCGGGTGGAGAAGGGGAATGGATGGGGCTGGGTGGGTAAGGGCAGCTGGGCAACAGGAATGAGGAGCTTTGCAGAGGCAGTGGGGCTGGAGGGTAAGTGCAGGAGGCTGTAGCAGGCTATTAGGGGGTGCTTGAGGTTTTTTCCTCTCTTTTCCCCCTAGAAAATCCCTCTCCCCCTGCATCCTCCTCTCTGGGATATCAGTCTCTGAGCTCACATCTTCTGGGACTCGCAGACCTGTCTTGTCACCATCCGGCATCTTATTTTGACTCCGGCTCACAAAAGGCAGCCCATCCTCCCCATTCATCTCCAACAATGCCTCCTCACCTTCCTGGTCCTCCCCAAGGAGGAAGAGGAAAAAAGATTTAGAAAAAGGAAATACAGAGAGACCTCCTCGAGGAGGAGCTGCAGTTGTTGCCAGGATTGGTTGTGAAAGTGGCAGCTACAGAAATGCAAGGAGATGCCCACCGTTCTCCACCAGCTTTGTAGCACCAAGGCATAGGATGAGACTACTCAGGTTAGAGTGGTCCATCCCCATCTTTTCAGGCATTGATAACGCTTATCAGGCACCGATAAAGTAGGCAGGGGCCACCCCTGGGCAGTGCCTACCTGCCTGTGTCTGGAGCTCTACCTGGATCTCGGGAAAGGGTTTGGTTCATGGGAAACGTATTGACTCTATTCTGGTTCTTTCAATCTTTTTTTCTGCTAGCCTCATGGAGTTACGAGGAGTTCCAAAAAAACATGAAAGAAAGCAAACTTATCTCTGGTACTTAACTCAGGGGCTGCACAAAAGTAGTGCAAAAGTACTGGAATAGGTGTTGAGTAAAGATGCCCGTTGTGGTAACTATTCTGAGTATAGCTGCTCTTTCGTGACAACTCCTTTGAATTATTTCCATGTGGAACAGAGCAGCTCTGACAGCAGCTCTTTTTTAGAGGGAGGCAATTTCCCTCATATATGACTTGTCAGCTGCTAACTGTGGGTGTGTAAATATAGCTGAAATTTGGAAATAGTGCCGATCTGGCAGGGGGTTGGGCAGTTATTGTTTATGGCTGAATGGATGAGATTTACCAAGCTCAGTTTGATGGTAAACATTTCAGCGTAGGTGCATTACCCAAGCTTGTGTTTGTGAAGCACCTCGGCAGTTTTATATTGATTTCAGTAATGCAGTTGTTCTTGAAACAGCTCTGCAAGTGGTGAATAAAGTATGTAATTTATATAATAACTGTAACAACATTCAGAAGCACCTCACTTTAATTTTACTCCAGTCTCATTGACCCTTCCTCCTCCCTTTGCTTTTATGGTTGTGTCCTCCCTCTCTCATCATTCTTACATCTCATTTGGGATTTCTCCTTCTCCCGTTCCATCTTTCAGCTGAACTCCCACAGGACATGGGATCCTCCCTCCATACCTCCGGCATAGGTGACCTCATTTGTTCGGAGAGCCTCTGCTCTAATCTCTGCACTTTTAACGCACAAATGTATTTCTTCTTGCTTGTTTTGTCTTATGTCATCCAGTGCCATGGTTCTCGTTTGCATTCTCTCTCTTTGCGAGCATAGTCCCTGCTCTGACTTACCTTGGCATGCTCTTGGTGGGTCAGCTTGCAATTTCTGTCTACACAAAGGGCAGGAGGTCTGTGACAGGCCAGTCATCTTTCCCATAAAGGCAGTTGTTTCAAAAAAATTTTAAGTTCATGAAGTCTTAACTAAGAAAGGTCTTAAGAGCTTTTAAGGGGCTAAGGATGTGTTTTTCATTGCAAGCCTACCAAAGATGCGAATACTATAATTACATTTCTCAGCCTTCTGAGACCTTCCTCTTTGCCTGGAAGTTCTCTTCCTGAGAAATCACATTAAGATTTTTCCTCCTTACTTTCAAGGTCTTATCTCCCTTTTGATCAGGATGTTTCTGAGATCTTGTCATCCACATAATCCGCAAAGAGCGCTAAAGAGCACGATGCACCTTTTCCATTGTAATCTCCATGTCTCAGTTTCCTAAAATTCAAATAAATCCACTTTTTATCCTTCATTGTATCTAAATGTATCAAGATTACAGAAGAACCTCCTCCTTTTTACAGGAGACCTTCGAGTCCTTTTATTGGTCAAATTTTCACTCCATCACAGTATTGCAGAAGGTGCAGCAAACCCAGGGAATAATTAGTAAAAGAAATGGAGAAATCATCAGAAGAGAACTTCCTGCTTCAACAGTAGCTTGTTTTAGTTGTGTCTAATATGATCTCTAGGACAGAGGATTGTCTTTATTTGTGCTGCGTCTTTGCTGCATACAGCAGCAAGCTTATATTGAAACTTCAAGTTAGTAATTTAGCTTGAGTTGTCTGAAAGCTGGAATTTTGTATGTGTTCGCATTTCTTGCAGATGTCTGTCACACAGCAAACGTTGCTGGCTGACTGCCCTCAAAACACTGGGAAAAAAAAAGATCCTTGAAAAAGTGAAATACTAATGACTTAGAGCCACTTCATATCTAATAGCTAGTGAGAGCACTTCTTGCTTCAAGGGAATGGGAACAATGAAACATGGAGTTTGCTTTGTGGTGGAAGGCTTTATGTTGTTTTTGAAGAAATACTTGCAAATTCCCTGTTTGCTGGCTGGCTTTTTAAAAGGCAGTCAAATCACTGCGTGATGATGACAGAAGTGATTGCGTTATTCTAAGTTTGACTCAAAACATATATTGTGTTGGACAAAAAATAAGAAATTATTCAGAAAATATGCTCTAATATGCTCTGCTGGGTTTCAGTGTCTCCAGGGAGCTTCATTTTATGACTTTATCAGCTTGCCTTAAAGCCACAGAATATGTGATTCACAATTTCACCGTCCTATTAGTGCATGCTTCTGTTGGGAAAGTGAATCAATTTCTGGATCTGATGTGTGTATAAACAGCTTCCTTTTCCTTATAGTCTCAAGGGAAATCATGAAATTTCCAAAGCATAAAGGTACACAGAGGTATAGATGAATTCCAGTGCTGAAAGCTGAAAGTTAAGACATATCTAAACATTAGAACTTTAATAAGAATTCAATGATCAGTGTTTTGCCAGCGATGTGGCAATGTGCTGTCTCCCACTTGCCAGCTATTTGTACACAGTGTGCTTTGGTCACTGGGTGCAGTAACCAGGAAAGAACAAAAGACTTAGCAAATTAAATCTAAAGATTTCCACTCCTGCTGTAGAACGGATAGGTGTAATGTACCATTTCATTTTAAACCAAATTATGTACCAGGACATTCAGATACTTATTTCTGAAGTCATCAGTGTATAACCTCTGATATAATAAGAACTGAGATGCTTAAGTTCCAATTATGAATTTTGATGAAAAATCTTTACACAGAAAGCAGAGATACCCAAACTAAACAGCTCTTAATTAATCTTTCCCCTCCTCCTGCCTTTCTTATTGTTCATTCAAGTGCACGTGTAAAATAAGGACTTGATCAAAAGTCCTTTGAAACAGATGATAATCTGTCAGCTGGCTTGGCTAGTGTTTGGACATCACCTGTATGTTTTGTCTTTATAATAAACACTTTAGAGATTTCTTGAGTGTTGATGGAGCACATGATATACAACAAGAAACTAAGACAACTGAGTCTCTTCAGCCTTAGGAAAACAATTTTGAGGAAAGATCTAAATGTTATCTTCAGGATCTAAATGTTATCTTCAGCTGTCTAATGGGGATATAAAGGAGGTGAAAATAGACATTTCTGGTAAGGGGAAAATTATGGGAGAGGGAATGGACACAAGTTGCAACATGGGAAATCTCAGCTGGATATTAGGAAAATAAAAAAAATCACAGTAATGTAGTCAAGTGTTGGAGCAGGTTGCACAGAGAGGCTGTGAACTCGCCATTCTTGGAGGTATTCAAACCTGACAGTCTGGAGCAACCAGATCTAAGCCGGCCACGCTTAGAGCGAGGGATTGCACCAAACGACTGCCAAAGGTGCCCTCCAGCCCGTGTTCTTCTGTGGTTCTGTGCTTCTATAAATTCTGTTCTTTTTATGTAGTTTGCTGTTTTCATCTAACTCTTAAATAAAGCTGAAATGTTCTGTGTGTTTTCAGAAACTACTGGGTTTGCTCTCATTTGCTTACACAAATGAGAAATGGAAAGGTTGTTAAAGAAAGGATTCAGTGAACTGCAAAATCATGTACTTTTGTCTGGAACCATGCATTTTATACATTTGGTTTATAATACCAGGTAGAAAATATGTGCTGGGAGCTCACTGCTTTTATGAGCTGAGATATCTGTATCCATGAATAATATATATTTGTGGTGTTTTCTTCTTCCTTTTTTTTTTTTTTTTTAATGAACAAAGCAAATAAAAGCATTCTGTGGTTGTTTGGAATATTAAAACATGCCTGCATTCACGCTGAAAATAAGCTCAAGTCTAATAAATGTTATTATTGCCACAGATAGATCTGCTTTTCCATATAAATATAAGCATCTCTTCTTGTTTGTTCTATTAATCTGCATCTTAGTGGAAATATGTCTTTTGCACAGCGTGCTTTTGCAATACCTTTGCCACAGAAGATTTTCTTTGGCAATTTATTAAAGTCAGGACTTTGAAAAACTCTTCTGATAAAAACTGACAATTAAAACTGATGCTGTGTGAAATATAACAAAGTTTTAAACAATTTTCCAATGAAATATCCCAACTGAGCTTTTGCAAATTAAGAAGTTATACATTTCTATTTGAAATTTTTTTTTTTTAAATTTAAGCTAGAGAATTTACAAACTTTTTAAACAACTTCAACATGCAATATCTTATGAACTGAAATTCTCTTTGCAGTTCAACATAATATTATGGTCAATAAATTTGGCCTGATTTAGGCTGGTTAAACAAACTTTGCATGTCAGAATTTCTTACAGCATCAGAGGAAGATCCCTTATCCAACACACAATGTTTTATAACATATTACAGCAAAGGGTGGAATATGAATATGGAATATGTACACATGGAATATAAACACTAGGTTTTATATGGATGTTGTGTTTTAACTCCGGCTGGCAGCTAAGTCCCACACTGCCACTCACTCACTCCCCCCACAGTAGGATGGGGGAGAGAATTGGAAGGGTAAAAGTGAGAAAACTCCTGGGCTGAGATAAAGACAGTTTAATAGGTAAAGCAAAATCTGTGTGCACAAGCAAAACCAGGAATTCATTCCCCACTTCCCAGGGGCAGGCAGGTGCTCAGCCATCTCCAGGAAAGCAGGGCTCCATCATCCCCAACGGTGACTTGGGAAGACAAACGCCATCGCTCCAAACGTCCCTCATTCCTCCTTCTTGCCCCATCTTTTATTGCTGAGCATGACGTCGTACGGTGTGGGATATCCCTTGGGTCAGTTGGGGTCAGCTGTCCCGGCTGTGTCCCCTCCCGACTCCTTGTGCCCCCCCAGCCTGCTCGCTGGTGGGACGGGGGGAGAAGCAGCAAAGCCCTTGGCTCTGGGTAAGCACTGCTCAGCAATAACTAACACATCCCTGCATTATCAACGCTGTTTTCAGCACAAATCCAAAACATAGCCCCCTACCAGCTACTATGAAGAAAATCAACTCTATCCCAGCCCAAACCAGCACAATGGACTTTGATAGATATGTTCTATAGTAAAGGTCTGGAAATAGGACAAACATCTCTGTTCAAGGAAAAAAATGAAAAAGTGGAAACTTCCTTAATTCCATAGATTCAACTGGATTGCAGTCATGAGAGACACTCCAGTAATACTGCTTTTAGATATAAAGCAAGCTGGGAAGTGAATGATGGTCAAAAACATTAAACTGCAAAGGAAATTACATTTTTTCTGAGGCTAGTTGCATCTGAATAAATATTTGTGTCCTTCTCTGCAAAACAGAGTAGAAACTAGCACAGAACCAGAATAGTTTAACATAAATACTGTACGTGGTTATTTCTGCCTACCACATCATCCTGTGATTATTGTTGAAACATCTGTTTTTATAACTAGTAATTTTTTTTCATTTGGGACAGGTCTTGCACAGTTCCTCCTTCCTGGGGAGAAGGAAAAAAATCCTGTGAAAACTGATGTTTATTGCAAGAAACGTGTACAGTAAAGGCCAAATGGAATTCATCAGTGTTATTTACTTAGCCAGCAGAGGCTGTTTATCAGTATCATATACAGATCATTCTAAGCTTATAAAAGATGATGAAATAGTTGTGACCAGATTGGTTAAGTTTCACTCTTGCTTGCTTTCTGAACATTGGCTTTCTTGGCTAGTGAATAAAGCTTTTGAGGAATAAAGCTTTGGCTTCACAAAACAAAATGTTATGTATAGTTTAACTGTAAGCAGCCAAGATTGTAATTTTGGAGACACTGGAACAATTTGTCTTCTTCCATGAAGCCTTTCTGAAGCATTTTCATGACAAAAATTTTGATGTTTTACACACACAGTTTACTCTTGGACAAGGACTGCTTTATATCGTATTTCATTTTCAATAGCTTTTCCTCTACCTGCTTGTTGAGCAAGAATAGGTGACATTAATTATTTTGCTTAGAGATGTCTAATATACTAAGTATCTGTGTGCTTTAATCTCTAAGTAACCGTTGCAGAGAATGACGATATCCTCAAGATCTTGCAGGTTATGACAGATGACGATTGGCACTTACTCATCATGAGGACAAAAGGGATTTCCAAAAGCAGTGGATTTAGCTCCCTTTGAAAGGTTTTTCCCCCATATTATTGAATAGCAAACTTCAGAGGAGATGCACTCACGCATGCTTTTGCTTACATACAAGCATATGCTATGTTTGTTTAAATAATGCTTATGTATATATATGCCTTCTGAAGAGACTAGAATTATCCAAAAGTCAGCAGGGAGAATCTTTACACGTGAAGTGCAGACACAAAACAATACCTAGGAAAAAAAGGTCTAATTTAACACCCAGTGTGGCTGGGAAATTACTGCTACCCGGAGTGTCGAGTAAGCTCATAATGGAGAGCTAAGCCTTACAGTAATGTCTGAAGAGCACTCAGATACAAAATCGAGATAAATATCTCACTTCTATCCGTGGCTTCCTTGTCAGACTGTCCTCCTTTCCCTTTTCTTTCCACTATTTTACAAGAAACACCTGCTTTCTAGGGAAGGGGGGAGGTTCAGCTATAGTGAGTGTGGGTTTTTCCTCCTTTTTTCTGTTTGCCAACTCTGTGGATCTGATAATCATCTCTCTATTGTCTGGTCATTGCTTTTCTGTATAGTTAAATTGTTTCCACTGCTTGTTCGCCAGCTGCGCTGCAGGATGGCAGCGTGTCCTCGGCACGCACCTCATGCTTTAGGAATACCCTTCCGAGACTATACGTGTACAATATATTTATATGACTTCTGTCACATACCATGGGAATCCTTCTGGGGTCCAACGCCGTGGCTTTCAGGAGGAAGACAGCTACTGCTTCTTCATTCCGGGGCCGCGGTTTCGCCGGGGCAAGTGATCGCTGTAGCATCAGGAGCACTTGGCACACCTTGACTTGTTAAAGTTGAATGCTTCATAATGAGAAATTATGCTGCCAGACAGCAAATTAGTGATTGATGTAAGATGGAGAGTTATAGATTGTAATTGTGCTAGCAAGATATGAGATGATGCTTCAAGTATAATTTTAACAGTATTTAATTAAGTGGAACAGTGGATTAACCACCACTATCCTAACTAAACACATATAGAAGAATTGCAAAATACAAACGCTCATTATTGCTAAGTTGCGTCTGCTGTCAGTGACCGACTTGGAGATGGGATGATTGACTTGGAGCTGATTTAAAATTGCTCGATTGCAAATTGAATTTTCAATCTTTTCCAGTTGTTCTCCTTTAATGCAGGCAGGGGAAGGCGACTCATCTGTTCAGTGCTGCATGGTTCACTGGGTGGGGAGAAGATGACATATTTTATCCGGTCACTGAGATATCACTGTGTCATTTCACTCTGTGTGTAGCAATTAAAGCAAAGTGAATCATTTACTCGACAAATTCAGTCTCTTGTTCTTCCCATGGAAGTATTATTATCTCTAGTTTATTTTTTGTTCGAAGTGCCTGATGGCAGATTTCTCTCATCACCTCAGTTGCTGACAAACTGTAATTAGGTATCCTTGTGCACGGCGCTAGCTAAAGAAGGTGCAGGGAGCCAGTTCCTTCACCGGTTTGTTTAATTACCTTTGTGTGCTGGCTCCAAAGGATTTTGGGAGCCTGGCCTCCCTTGCTTTGTCAAGCTGTGTAAATCCCATATCAATTATACCTCCTATTCTGGAAGCAAATCATGGAGTGTACAAGCTTCGAATTTGCTTTGCATGACTATTTGTAGGAAGCAAACATAAAAGGAGCTTGTGTTCAGCCACAATAAATTCATTGTTAATTTGAAGTGAATATTTATAACTTTCTTTTTACTGTTTGCCTGACACTGCTAGCAATTAATTTGGCATTCAGCTAATTCTGCCCAGTCTATGCCTGGTCAGAATTTTCTGTCCCTGAGTTTCCAATACATTTCCTACACACTATTTTGTCCTTAATGCCTTTACAGCTTGTTTATTGGAAACAGGTTTTTAATTATTTTTCAACAGTATTGGAGACCTGATTTAATGAGCAATTGTTAGATATACTAGGGAGACACATTCACCTGATTAATGTGATAGTTAACTGAGCAACAAAATTACCTCGTGAAGGAGCAGCTGTACACAGAGTTGAAGCAGTAAGAAACTTTGAAGGAATGTGAAGAAAATATTTGAAGAAGGATAATTTAAAATAGAGTACCGAGCAATCTGAAGGCTAAGTATAAATATACAGTGTTAGCTTGCTGGTTGGTTGGTCTGTTAGTTATGCGCATGTGCGTGCACACATGCCTGTATTTATTAGGAGACGGTTTATATAGGCTTGACTGAAAGATACTGCACTGGAGTGACGGGATATTCAAGGACTGTAGAAAAAAGTGAGGAGGATGGGTCCTTCAGGTGTGTGTTGGAGATGAAATTGTGCTGCAGCCAAGCCAGCACTTTAATTGCATGCAGTGTTGGCGTCCAGCTTCAGTGCTAATGTGTGCTTGTGGAAACAGATCCATCCTTTGGGAAACGGGTCTTTTCTCAGAGAGAGGTAGCGAGGAGAGAAGTTTGACACTCTTCAGTTGGCAGAGCTCGCGCTGGGATATTTCTTGTCTTACTGACTTGCTCCTATCAGCAGCACTTATGTTCTCAGTTTGCAGGGTTGTGGTGAGCTTAAAGGATCAGACTAACATGATCACCACAGAATTTTAGTACAAGGTACTTCCACTCATGCATTTGGATAGCATCTTCCCTCCTCTTTGCAAGCAGTGTTTGCAAAGGGAGATGGCACGGGGGGGGGGGCCAGCAGAAACCCATGACTAGATCACGGGGTTTTATTCCTGTGGAGGGTTGTGGCATCGTGGAGAGAAGAACCACGGGGAGGTTAGCGGGGAGAGGGTGCACTGAGGCCAACAAGTAGCACAGACAGCTAGAAGAGGAGAGTTGAAGTGTGAGTACTAGAGGAAACGCGACTCAGCTGGTTTCTCTCATGTAATTTCCAACTTTGCTTGTGTGATGGATAGCTCCTCACAAGACTGAAAATGCGGAATGTTTCAAAGTCGTGGCACGGTGTCACTCGCAAACTCGCTGGACCACTTATGGCCCAACACAACCCGTGTGTTTGCAAGTCAGGCTTTGTGTTCCTGCTCACTCATACATCAGTGAGGGCAGGAGCTTTTCTTTCCAAAAGGGAAGGTGAGCTGAGTTTTTGTATGGGATGTTGTATTCTTCTTCACATGCTTTTAACCAGATGAGAGCTGTACAGGTTACAAAGAACTCAGCCTGGGAAAACGAACTGGCTTTCCATGCCATGCAATCACTTTGGGAGCACAGAGTAGGGAGAAGACTGGTAAGATGCTTTGCTGAGATCAAAACTGAGTGAAACTGGGCTGGACACATTACTGGGATTTTAAGTGGTTTTGAAGAAAATAGAGAAAAATGAGAAGGCAATTAACTTACACCTATTTGGAAGAAGAAAATGCTCTTCTGAGTGATGAGCACCCTGCACCACCTTCACTGGTTCAGCTCGTTGCCGTTGTGACAAGTAACTTGGACAGTTCTTTGCAAAGCATTTTTAATTCCTTGCCTGGCTAACATGATGGACATATAAATTACTTTAATTATGCTTTGAATGCTTATTTCAAAGCCAGGAGGGATGCTGGTCTGATGGTTGGAGAATCAGACTAGAATTCAGCAGATCTGGATTCATTTCAAATTCCTGTCATAGCTTTGCTTTAGCAGGTCTTTATCAGGTAACTTTTTTTGTCTGCGCCTCATTTTATTGTCTGCAAAAAGGAAATAATGATCCTTATGTTCCACCCATGCTGTCCTGCCTTACCAAGTTAGCTGGTAGGATTTCTGGGGCTGTATATGTTTGTGCCTTGGGTCAGCGGTGCTCCAGCCCTCCTGGGCCATATCAGCTGTCCCTTTCAAAAGCTTTTGTCTTGCCTGGCTTGGAGGGAAGGTTCCCAGTGATGTATGGATTTGGGCTCTACTTGCCTTTTGTTATCTTTCATATAGCACCTTTCTTAGACCTATTTTGTAGAAGACCTGGAAGACTAAGACAGGCCCCAGTTCAACAGACCAACTAAGCACATGCTTAATCTCTGCCTATTCAACAAATGCTTTAAATGTAAACACGTTCCAAAGTCTTTTGCTATAGATGGGTGAGCTCCAAAATGTACTGCTGTGCTTTGCTGGATAAGGATTGGTATTTCTCTCTGAAAGAATTCGTTATAGGACAGACGCGTTAGTGGTGCCTGCATTTTTCGGTAAGAGACCTGACGCTTTGCTATCTCTGTGTCAGCCAAAGTAGGCAAAACCAGAAAATATTTTCTAAAATTGCTTCCTGACATGTATATACAGATTATTTAGTGTGATAATTTTCACATGTACTGTAGATTAATGCTATCAAGCTAAACTATGTGATAGCAACCACTGACGCTAACCGTGTGTTCTTTATTCTTCAGAACCAAAAAAACTCATCTGCTTTAAACATATTTTTCTCTGAAGAACTTGCTGCTTAAAGCAAGCTGCTTTCATGAAGGATATACTGAATTGTTGAGTCCAAGGTTTTTTTTGTTTTTTTCTTATGTACAATTTTAAAAGCACATCAAGATAAGAGAGTTGAAGTGGTATAGGTTATGTGTTCCAATGCAGAGTTCTCCTGTTTTTTAAGAAAACCCTCAAGTGATTTAAAAAACTGCTGATTTAAAAAATAGCAAATAATATGTTACACTATCACCTTTGAAAACTTTGGGACTTTAGTGTAATTTAACAGATGGCCATTTATGTGTGATTGCAACTTGCTGTAAACTTAATGCTGTGTAGCTGATAAACAGCAACAGAAGTGGGCGATCCAAAGTACATGCAGTCAAAGCACCCAGGCCTGCATGTATCAGCTTCTGTATAAATTACACATGGAAAACTATCAAGCCTGGGCTTTTAAAATGCCTAGACAGAATAGTGTATGAAGCAAATGCAGCAGCCAAAGTTTGTAAAAGCAACTAATACACATATATTTATATATACATGTGTATACACATGTATTTTTATATACGTGTATATACATATATGCATACATACATATATGTATTTATACGCTGTACAATATGTATTCAGACCTGATGCAGAAGTGTGGATGCCAAAAGTGCTTCACACCTCTCTTCTGAAAAACTGCCTGCCTTCAGGCCGAGCCCTCTTCCCTCACCCCTGCCCTCAGATTTACCAGTCACGTTTGCAAGGTCAGCCCTTCAGTAGCATCATGCTGAAAGGGAAATTTGGCATGATTTCCTTCTTTGTAACTGGGGCCCTTTCCCTAATGTGCTTGACACAGATACGGTCCTCAGCAGTCCCTGCAAGGGATTCAAATCCCTCCCTACCATCTTCATCCCTTGTATTTTTTCCAAGTGAAGACTCTGCAACTCTCTCAACAAAGTGGATCTTTTTTCTTCCCAGGACCCAAGTATGAACATTTCTGGTAGGAGGCACGTAACAGAAACGCGTTTGCCAAACGCTGCTGCCTCTTCCCTTGGACATGGGAAAGCATTTTGTTGAAATGGGAAAACCAAATGAATAGAGGCCGCCAGTCCCGCACGCCTCCCGTCTGCGAGGATCCCCACCCCGGGGACGTGGGCTGTGTTGCCGACTCAGGGGAACGGGTTTGGAGGAGCCCTTTGTTGAAATATTGGCAGCACATCACTGGACTCGCTGTTGTTGCAGATGGAACGCTTTGCCGAACAGATGGATTCTCAGCTTTCTGAAAGAAAGGGAAGGTACTTGATGTACCATGGTGGGAAAGGAGGGGGGTATTCCAGGCATATGGAAAGGCAGGAAAGAAGGCACGTTCTGCGCTTTTTGGTGCACTTGGAGCCTAGCAACCTCTCCCTGGCAAACTTGGGAAAGCGTAAGCACGGCGCTCTGGGAGAGGGCGAAAGGACTGTAACAGACGTGGAGGAAGTAATTTGCACAGAAGCAATAAAAATGAAGGCAGAGTCTAGAAAAAAGCCTGCTCTCCTGAGCGTATAACTAAGTATTACATGCTAGGGATGGGGAAGTGCTCCTGCCCGGGACCAGAGGTGCACTCTATTAAGGCACAGGACTAGTGCCAGAACAGCGTAACTCGAACAGAGGACCGGTTAATATTTTAAAGGTCTATTGTGTTGTGAAAGAGGCTAGAGAGAAATGTTACCTGCCACTGGGAAGCCAGGAATCCCCATTTTCTAGCAACGTATGCATCGGTTTCGAACCGCGGTGGCCCGTTTTGTGCAACGGCATCGTTCAGATACCGAACTGTCTCTTTTCTTGCGCTCTTCTTCCTCCCGTCCTCACCTCCCCATCTTGTTCGTACCTCACTTCCATCTTAATTGTTAGGGCAGGATCAGTTCTGTGCAGCACCCAAGAGCCTGCAATCCTGACTTGAATTTATGTCATCTGATCCAATATTTACTGCTAAAATCTTCATGCAATTGCCAAGTGGAGTGTGATAACAAAAGTGGCGTGATATTTTGGTGGTGCGTGTTAACTCTCTACCACTTTTCAGTCCCTTCACACACACAGAGAGAGACTTAGCAGAACTATCATACTTTATTGTGGTACAATTTAGGATATCAGGAAAATGGACTCTAATCTTTATTTTTACCAGTTACCTTAATTAGACAATTTCAACACCTCTTGAATGCAGACATTAAAGTTGTTTAGCCATAGTAAGGATGCCAAAGGCCTTGGAAATCCAGATTTTCTGAGAGAAAAATGAATGTGATAAGGGCAAAAATGTCAAGGTTCTTTCAAAGTGTGATTCACTGCTGAAAGCAGCTATGCAAAAATATCACTTTCTTAAATAATGGCTCTGGCTTTTGTTCATACTCGGGATTGTGTCTGCAGCAACAGAAATGTCTAAAGTCTTTTTCCTGAAAAATAAAGCAAACTGGATTACATGCCCACTTGTGCATCAACTGTGCTCCATTTTGAAGGACCGAATTCTCAGGGATGCTCTGAGATAAAATAAACAAGGAAACCCATCACTGAATTTTAGTATGAACATTTTTCAGATTGTTGTGTCTGGATCTCTGCCAAGTTTCAGCCCTATAATAAATTAATTCCAACCCACACAAAAGAGAAGGGGGGGGGAGAAAACCCACAAACAATTCCTACGAGACAAAAACACTGGGCAATTTTTATGGGGAAACAAGTGGCCAAGAATAATTTATTGGAAAAGTAATTATCTAAAGAGAGAGTGGGCTCTTCTCTCTAATTGGAAAGAATAACATTTTCCAGCCTTACTAAACACAATATAGGAGGAGCATCAGCATTTTGCTTCACCAACCTGGTTAAATTGAATATAAAGTTAAGATGTTGCTTTCCTCTTGTTTTATTTCTCCTTACACCCAATACTGCAATTGAGCCCACTTCCCTCTCTCTGTGGCAAAATCTAATCTGGCTGCCACAGGACCTGTGAAATTCATGGAGGTGATGAGCCAGGGTCTGCTTTCTGCATTGAATGTCTGGCTTTATTGAATCTCTAGTCACCCTCAGATAATAAATATTTCATATGTTGGACAGGTGAAAGGTTTCATTCAGCTGCAGATCTGCTTCCAAGGCAACCGATTCCTGTCATTTGAACAGTTTAAACATGTTGAAAACAAAGCTTGCTTTCTGATTTTCTCCTCTATGATTTTATGTGTAAAGCATTATCCATCTCCCTCCTGTCCCTCCTACAAACAGATACAGAAAAGCCAATAGCATTAACAAGTAATTCTAAACAATTTATAACCTAAATGTATTCTCTCTTCCAGTCAAGATGGGATGAAAAATGCCATTTCATTTTACAAGCATAGAATAAATACCTAGAGATATGAAATTGCCCGAGTTAGCATCTATCAATACTCTGTACGCAAAAAATGTATGCAACCACAGTACTACATTATGCTTTACAGTATGTTTCTCCATTACGATGGGTGTTTCCTCAATACCATTGTCCAGTAATTCTGTTATAGAATCGGGGGGGTTTTTTGGACAGGGGCAGTACCCCAGGTCTTTCTCGGAGAAAAGTTACCGGGAAGATTGTTAGCAAAATGTCTTCAACCGCATCCCATTTCTGCCAATGTCAGTGCTTGTGACAGATCTTCTGGAATATGTCTGCTGTATCCTTTACATCTTGCAGCTGAACAAGCTCTTCTAAAGTATAGCTTTGCTATTCTTCCTCTGCACATTTCCGAGCGTAATGGGCAGCTGCCTCCCTCCTCCTCTCAAGCCCTCCCCACGTCTGGGCTTTCTGACTCGTGCTGTGCCCCATGCCCAACTCTAGACCAGTGCCCGCATCCACGGCTGATAACTTCAACAAGCGCTTCTCTTTCCTGCCTGCTGCATCGGTTGTGATGAAAGGAGAAATCTATTGGAGCAGTGGTGAAATTTTGGTAGGCAGACTCCAAGAAAAGGGATTTCCTACCATCTCATATCAAGCTCAGAGACATTATTACTTGCATCTGACCTTCTGCTTGGATGTCCCCTTAATGCAGTTATGGCAGAATAGTGGCATTTCTCCAGGAGGCACACAGCTGTTTTAGGAAATAAGATGGAGAATACGTCTTGGGGTGAGATTGATGGCTTTTAGGTATTCTGATGGAGATCCATGCATAGGTGGCGTATTTAATCTCTCTGTCCTCTCTTTCCGCTTACTGTACAGGTGTTTTGCAGTGATGCTCTATTTGGGGGCTAGAAGGAGATTCTAGACCCGTTCAGAAAGACTGACGTGACATGCGCAACTACTGGTTTGGGTTTAGGGGGGAGATGAAAAGTGGGTAGAGTTTGTGCTAGGCGTCTTTGTGCCTGGTAGCTCTGTGGCTGATCCCCTTATTAGAAACAATTAAACTATATCTGACCTTGCAGCCCTCTCCCTTCTGTTCCCAGGCGTATAGATTTTAGCCAGCAGGTCTCTGGTTAACCCCTCCTCGCTGTTGTTTATTTCCTGCCACTCCGCAGACACACCACTGAGCGTTAAGTATGTGAACTCAAAGACGCTCCCTCTCTCCCGTACGGTCTTAATAGCAAACAGTCACGAGACGGGCTTCTCCAGGCAGAATTATTTCTACCTAAGAAATATAGGCATCAGGAGTATGCCCTTTCTCTCACCCTTTTCAGATTGCATTAAAAGCATCCACTTCAAGAAACTACAACTGTGTTTATTGGAGTGTTGAATTTGGAAGTAGTGCCAGGATCCCTGCCACGGCACGCTTGAACCGTGAAACCCAGGTCAGTTCCATTTTTTGGTTTTCATGTACTGGCACAGCGCTGCAGCGGTTTGAGCTTCCAGGTCTCTGTGGGAGCAATACTTCTTTTAACATGCAGAAAACATCATATTTGATTTTATAACCTTACCTCTTGTTTTTTCTTTTTTTTACTACTAAACCAAAATGTCAGGGTGGCATGTCAGTAAACACAATGTGTTCAAAAAGGATCATGCTGGCAGGCTCGAAAACTAAATGCTGTCTTTTAAACAGGCAGGAACAGCTCAGATTTTCCTTCCTGCCCACCAGGCTATCCCTGGACTTGAGGGGACAGCTGTGCTTAATCTGCCTTTTGCTCTGTCACTGTGACTGCTGGCTATTACACTATATAACGCGCTCTCGGGCTATGGGAGGATAACAAGTTTCGATCACTGTTCACTGAGGTTGACTTTGTGACTCAAAGGCTACTGACTCAATAACCCCTTAGTTTTGTCAGTGAATCAACCCCTTCTCTCTCTTGCAACTTTCTATGGTATTAGGGATTTTGTGGGTTTGTCATCTTGCTAGAAAGAAAGGTGCTGGGGTGGCTATTGCACTGTCTGCAATTGCGGGGTGTTACTGTGGTGGCCTGGGGTACTTTCTGAGATGGCTGTTTCTGTTAATAAGTCTACTTTAGGTCTCAGACTCCAAATTTCACCCAAACTTGAGTTTGCATTTCTGAAATTTCATGTGCGTAGTCTTTCACTGCAGGGTGGATTTGCACAGGGTCAATCAAAGGTAGCAAGATTTGGTTCCTGCAATGTTTGTTCCCCCCAAATGTATGCTGGACGACTCTATTTGAGGGCAAAGGACTGTTTGTCTGCTTATTGGGAAAACATCTGGAGGCAGCAACGCTTTGTGCAAGGAAATTCCTTGGCGTTTGACTGTGGTGTGGATCTGGCTTCCCTTTAATTTCTGTCCCCTGATCCCCACTGGTTGTACGCTTTGATGTTGCTGGAGTGCTCTGGGAGTAAGTGTTCCTCCCGGTGAAAGTTATGCTGCTGTCATTTTTTTATGTTTCATACAATGGGTGAAGAATAATCTGGAATACACCCAAACATGGGCTTTTCATCACCAAGAAACCTGCAGTTAGAGGCATTGTGCCCTTCGGTCACCAAATAAGAGTCGGGAGAGCAAATACCGTGTCCAGCCCCAAGTCTTCTCCGGCTCTTCTGTGGTACCTCGAGTTACTCGGCTTCGAAGCACATTTCCTTTCTTTTCAACTTTTCTTTCTTTGTGCATTTGCTCCTTGTCTAATTATTTTAGGTCAAGTCTGCAACAGCTGAACAGAATACAGTAAAGGTAACGCTCTGTGATCTTCCTGCAGCAGGAAAATCTGTATGAAAAGATAAATATCTTTTTTAGGTATTATATTTATTGAAGACAATGGGGAGATAAGTTTTGAGCGACTGAAAATTTTGTAACTGCACCATTAATGTTTAATTACTATTGGCAGCCAAGAAGTGCCTTTCTGGATTAACCAGACACTCTGCTTCGGGGATATGCATAGGTGGCAGAAAGTGATAAAGCTGGTGAAACCGCACTTCTGGGAACATGTAATGGGATCTTTCCTGTGATATGCAAATTATGCTGCCAAGTTGCTGTATAAACAATTCATGGGAGAAGTGGTGAGAGGTAGTTAAATAGCTGGATCACATATCAAAGATAAAATCATCACTGGGAATGGAAAAATGCGTTAAAAGAGTGGGTTTGCTTTTAAAAATAAATAAATAATAATTAAAAAATCTTTGCCCAAAGCATGTAGTTGCACTAAAGAGTAAACAGCAAATGATTTATCGCAATTGTTGCAGTTCAGAGTAAATGAGCGTTTAGGAAACCCGTGTGCACAGAGTTTGTAAAAAACAAGACCTTTTCTAGTAGAAGTAATCTAGCCAATAATGCTACTTTTTTTCTTTTTTTTTTTAACTGAGAAAAAGGATTACTTCACAAATGTTAATTTGGTTACTTTTCAGGCAGAAGACATGCACTGCTTTTCAGTGATAAAACCAATCCTGCCATTTCTATTCTAAGCATGAGCAATGATCTCAGGCAGCCCAGCAAAACATATTTCAGGGTCATGTACAGCCATAGATCAATGAGTGTGAGCAAACCTTATTGACACCAGCAGAAGCTGGGCTCACGGCTCCAGTCTGGGTTTCCACTTTTTGTATTTTATACTGTATGAGTAAAGGATTCCAGCTAATAGCACTCCTCCGATAAATCAAAGCTTACTCTTTCACAAATGGTATCGAAGCCCTCATTGACATTGTGTCCAACTGCATTGTTTTTCCACAGAGGTCAATCCCTGTAGCACTTGTTTTCCCTCAGCCTTTTCCTCTATCTGCTGTTGTTTAGGATCTGATGTGGCTCAGCTGAAGCCAACTGAGAAGCCTCTGATTAACTTCAGTGGGCACTGGATCATGCACTAGAGTCCTAAGGGGCCAGCAGCAGAAAAATTAAGAAGACAGCAGGGAATATTAAAGCATCGTGAAGCAAGGGAAATATTTTTGGCCTGTGACTTTCTTTTGTTTTGCTGTGTAATAGGAATGATACTCTAGATAGAGTTGTACCATCGGAATAAACGGATCCTGCATTCAACGAATGCATCAGATTCTGTTCTATGTTTAATCACCCGCAAAAACTGTGTCAGATGCTCTTCCACCAGGAACAATATCTCCTAATTAACTGTAATTAAGGTATATTATAACAACAGGATGTGAAACTAGATGGATCTGTCTCTTGACATTTCAAATTTGGGTATTTTTTTTCCGCCAAGTCTCTTAATATGCTTCAATTAATGATAACAGAGGCCAGGCCATTCTCAGTGATGGATCTGCATACATGAATCTTAGTACCACTGAGATGAGGTGAAGCATGAATCTTTCCGCCATTAAAGCCCTCTTAGAAACATGCATGGACCACAAGTAAGCTGAATTTTCTGGCCCAGGTATTGATTACTGGGAAGCTAAAGGTCAAAGCTTGATTGCCTTGTCCTGGAAAGTGCAAAAACTGTGCCAGAGATGACAGGAAAATCTGGTACCTTGTCTACAGGTTCTTCAGAGGATCTGTAGCCATTCGTAGCAGGTATGGCAGCTCTTTTCATTCACTGAGAAACCATATGAAGCTGTTTTATTCATGCACTATTCGAACAAGCAAATTTTAAACTTGAGTGCCCAACAAAGGGGTTTGATTATCATCTAGAAAATTATTGCTTCGCATCTGAACTGTGGCACATATCAAGTCTTCACCAACTGATAAGAATTTGGAGAGCTAATCAGTAGTAAAGCTTAGGTATAGTCTTTGTATAGATAGCTTAGCAATTAAGACTTTTTAAACTATTCCTGAATGAAAGGAAATTGCCAACTTAAAAGGGAGAATTTCCTAGCTCAAGCATTTCTGGCCATATAATTAAACTGAATACGCTGCTCCCTTGCCCCTAGCCACAGTTGTCCTAAAGAAGATTAACACCACTGAATTTCTACCAAGGCTGAAATCTTGTTTGTACCCTGAAATACGGACTAACACAACAACGTGCTACAACTCCATCTGGCAACTCCTCCCAATCTTGGTGATGCTTCACCATGTGCCAGTGATGCACTTCGCAGTGTCACCAACCCGTGGGACTTGGGGAGGAGTTCACTGTTTCAAAGATGAGCATAGATGAAACTGGGTTTCTGCAGTGTTTAGTATGGTGTGTAGATATTTGCCCGAAGTAATCTATTAGATGTCATAAAGCATATGCAATCAGAAGGTCTTGTGTAAAACACTGGGGAAAAAAAGATGAAAAGCATATCTCCCATGCTATTCCACTGAGCAGCTCTATTATGATCAGGTGTTAATTTAAGTGATCTACTATACCTGTGATTGCACAATATAGTCATGTTCCTGGGATAATTTTTTTTTTTTTTTTTGTCATTTATTTTTAGCTACCTCAGTTCCCTGTACTTCCTAAAGAAAATATTTCACAGGTTTATTTGAATTGTGTTTCCAGGCACAATTTTGTTCCCAAGTAAATCAGTTATCTGACTGAGAAATGGCATGATTACAAACTTTTAGTTTTCTTTTAAGATACCAGTAAACATTTTTTTTAAAGTCTCATATTTTGTTTGCAGCTTATGTACCCATACTCGCTTGATCACATGCAGGAAATATTTTTGTACACTGCTGCTATGCATGACTAAGAAAGGAACTGTAGATAGAACAAGATGAGATACAGGCTGTAATTTACACCTGACACGGTGTGAATTTCATTGCGAGTCCTTTTAAAGGAAACTTGTTATTTTCTCCACATTCAGATAGACAACGATTCCGTAAGAAATTATGATGATTGTCTTTTTTTGTTTGTTCTACTCTGCTTTGGTTTTGATTTTTACTAGGAGAAAAAAATATTCCTTGACCTAATGCAATCCTGTGTTATCTGCAGGGCCAGGTCATGGTCCTGTGATGCTGGACATAGCCCATAAGCAGAGAACAGCCGGCCTAGGCAAGATTAATAAAGTGTGGGATAAAGAAAGTATTATCACACCATTTCATGGGTGGGGGATCAAGGCATAGACAGTTTAAATTACTTGCCCAAGGTCTATTGCAGGGCTATAGGAGGAACAGGAATCTCCTGGTTCGCTGGCCAGTCGGTTTTCCATTTCTAGAGAACTGAAGACCCCTTATTTGTTTTGGCTGAACTGCTATTTTGGATAGTTTGGAAGACATTTAGAGATAGAAGGGGCCTATTATTCTTTCCTACTGAAAGAAATATTAGCAGGCAATTAAAAGAACAATAAATGGGACCCATTCAAGCTGCTCCACTTGCTGTTGCTCTGAGCTTCAGGCAAGAAGGTACACAGAGGTCATTTAACCTGACCAGTTATATATCACGGGCCACTAGTGTCACCCGAGCACTCTTAAATTTAACCATACATTTTAGACAGAAATACGCCGGTCTCACAAAACGTTTTATATTCAGACTGTAAATTCAAAGGACAGGGCTTTGTACTCTACATGTATCTGCATTGCACCTCCTGTAGTATTACCTGGATAAACAAGGGCAGTTCATACTCCTGTCAGTTTAGTCCCTTGCCTCATCACAAATATTTTGATTCATTTGATACCTTGGAGCTTAAAAGAGCAAAGAAACCATCAACAACGTGAGCAGAGCTGGTGCCACAGAGGCATGGGCGCTGACCCTGGCCCCCCGTTCTCCCTCCTGCGTGCCAGAAGAGCTCCGTGCTGCTGTAGGGAAGGTATCGAGCCGTGGCCGTCGGGCTACATCGGGGCGAGCCGAGGGAAACTGCTGCAGCCCAGTGCCCTCTACGTGGGCTATGTCCTCTGCACAGTCGAGGGGTGAAGTCAAGATTTAGTCCCGGGAGAGCGTGGTACAGAAGTTTGCCGGATGACAATATAAACAAACAAGTCAAAAGCCATCGGTTACCATATTCATAGCTACAGGCCAAATGCTTTATTCATAATGTTGCAGCGAAAGTATTAACATTGCATTTGTTTAAAAAGTAACTAGAAGGCCATTTGTGACCCTTATAATACAAATGTAAAGCAGTGCTCTGCTGGTTTACACTGGTTACATTCTGCTTTATATTTTCCAGAGGGCCAATTTGCAAGGATTTTTACTGCAGTAACAACTGCTATTTATGAATATAAGTAACTAATTTACCAAAGTTTCACACAGTGACTTCACGGCTTCCGCTTCACAGTTAAAGGTTCTGCAAATCTTCTGGTCTTGTTGTTGACTTTGGGTTGTTTCTGATTGTATCTTGAAGCCTGGAAATACTGTATTACAGTAAAGTAAATACATTATTCTGTTATTGCCCTTGTTATTAGAAAATATTTATACAGTGCAGTAAATTTACATTGAACTTTACCAACATAGATAAAGGCAAATTCTCTGCCCTGAAGAGCTTATAATTCAAATAAGACAAACAAACCTACGCCACTTTGGAAAATGGTGGGTGAAAGGATTATTAACTACATGAAAGGGGTGGGGGGCCTGCCTGAGGAGAGAGGGGGATGCTATCATCATCAGTGTTCCTAATTTCCCATCACAGTAGCGTCTTAAAAGTCTCAAAAGGGGCGAAAGCCTGGCTGCGCGAGGTGCTGTGCAGAAGCTTGGCAGGAGGGTGGCCTTGCCCCTGGATCTCAGAGCATCGCAGCTCAGTGACATCCCTGCCCGGGGGGGTCGTGGCTAAAGCCAGCATCAGTCCAATTACAGCACAAGGAACGCCGGGTCTCTAGTAGGTTTTAGCTCTGCCTGAGGGAAAATCCACGTGATTTCCTGCCCTGAAGAATTATCATTGAAATTGGAGAAAGCAAATGCGCATACAAGAAAGCGTTTCAGGGAAAAGGGAGTGGAAGGGTTGTTGGCTGGGTAAAGGTACAGCAGGACCAGCTGGAGGGAGGGAGGGCTTTTAGCATCATTATATTCACCATGATCTGCAGCTCAAACCTCCTCTGCCCTGACCCCTGACAGCTAGTTACAAGGGAGAAGCCTTGAAATAATTTTTGTTACCCGATCATAGTTGATGCACAGTAACTGCTATTCTCCTGATCTCACCTTGTGTTAAATCCAGCATTGCTTCTCCCTCAATGGAAGAGAAAGAAGGTGTCCAAGTGTCTTGTGAAGAAGACCACACCCACAGAGTATGTGATATTCCTAAATTTGCAGCCCTACAGTAACTTGTTAGTGATCCCATACACAACCGTTCAGAAAACAGACACAATTCCTGGCCCTGCTTAGCGACTTAATTCAGCCTCTGCTGAAATCTAATGGGTATGATGGAGCACAAAGAGCCTGGAAGCTCTGTTCCGTCCTGTGGGAGGTGGGAAATCTTCTTTGTTCCCCTCATTTACCCACAGCAAACAACTTGGGAAAAGGGAAAGGACAGCAGGGAAACTCCCTGTACCTGTCCTTGCTTCCTAATCAAAATAAGATGCTGTCCCCAAGCATGGCATGAAGATTAAAGAAAACCAGTACCAGGCTGGGCAAGGCTGATGGGCAGAAGTAGAGGACTGTGGTAGCTGAGAGGGGTGTGCAGTCTACACTGACCTTTAAAATGGGAGCTGCAAGGAGCAAGGGAGTTAAGTGTCTGGTAAAGAAATGGGGCTGAGGAGATGGGATTCATTTGGAAGTAGGAAGAAAAGGTCCGGGATGAATTCTCTCTCCAGAGAACAGGCAGATGTAGGGCATCACAGTTGTAGGAAATGTGTTTGAGTGGGCAGCTCCCGTTGTCAAACACTAATAGTCATATGTTGGCATATTCACTGGGGATGGGCAGGAAAAAAAAATGAGAAAGCAAACCATCTCTCTCTAAATATCCATATGTATCTATATTTGGGGACATTCTGACGAGTTATTGCAAACTGCCTCATGATTTCTTTTCTCATGAGCTTTGCTGTGCTGGAGTTATCAGGCAGGCAAAGGACAGGAGTGGGAGCCGAGTCCCTCGGGACCGAGTGTCTTGCTGGGATTCATGTGGCATGCGGGTAGCCGAGCGGTGGTCGGTCTCCCAAGGCACAATTCGCTCAGCCCAGCTCATCTCATGCCATGGGCGTCTGACAAAGCAGATGTCCGAATCCAAACCTGCATGTAGATTCCTTGCCAGAGAAGTGAGAAGTGTACCTCCAAGGTGAGGCAGGGGTCTGAAACAGGCTGTCAGAAGTATCTGGTTCTCCCCATTGGCAACGAGGGCAGCAGAAAAGCTCAAGCGTAGACGTCTGCATTGGCTGAGGTTACGTGAGATGAATCCCTCCCTCCCCTAATAAAACAGCACAGTACAACAAACAATACTGTCTTGGCTGTGAAGAGATATTTGGATGAGGGAATGGCCCATGGCAGACTAAGGCAAGAACTGTGCCTCCGTTGTAGGGGGAAGCGTGGAGTCAATGGATGGAAACGGAAAAATACGAAGAAAACCAGGGAAGAGTATTGTGAGGTAAATGGAGAAGAACAGGAGATATACTAAGAGGAATGGAAAAAAATACAAGATAAATGAGACCAGAGAGCTCACTACCTATTTAGAGCTTGTAGCTGGAGAAAAGATCCTGAGTGTGATGTGCTAAGAGGGGATGGCAGCTTTCGGAGTGAGGACAGATGTAAGTTGATAGAAGAGATACTGAGTTTTTCTCGTAAGCAGAATTTATTACCAGAAACCTTGAATTAAAACAAACAAAACAAGCCTAAACCTCTTTTCCAGAGTTTCACTTAGCAGCCGTCACTGAGAGAATACTTGATGGTCTCGCATAAAATTTTGATCAATATGACTTTAGATCGCTTCAGTACTCTGCAAAAAAGTGCTCTGCAGATCACTCAGGCACTTAACCAAGGACACTTAGATGTCACCTCTTGTCACAATTTGGTCCAATGATAAAAGTGTGTTTTAAAAATATGAAAATAGTTTGATTGACAAGGATTTTTTTTTCCCCATGAATCTCTGCCTGAAAAGACAGGCTGCTTTAACTCCAGGACTTCAATTATACAGGCTTTGAAGGAGAAGAAAAATGATAATGAATGCATTTTAGAAACTTCTAAAATGTTACTTAAAATAGATTTTCCATACATAATGTTGCCATGTGAAACTCAACTGTCTCCTGGTCTTCTGGGGCTAGAAGAGAGCAGTCTGTGTTCATTTGGAAATTCAATAATGAGGCTCCCCTGCCTCTGATGGACTGTATGATACTGTCCCCAGGGCTCTGCCACAGACAGGGCTTACCCATCAAGCTGTTCACTTTTTCAGGAGGTGGCATGGGAGTGATTTCACTTTAGGTTAGCCAGGAAGCTAAAATGCTTTTTCTGGAAGCGTGTCCCAGCTTGCTTTGGTCTTTTTTTTTAATTTTTCTTTGTCTGTTTTCCTTAAAAAAAAACCAAAAAACCAAGCAAACAACCCTTTGTATTGCAGCTGCTTGAAGCAGCTCTAGTAAACTTGAGGTAAGGACGTTGTACGGTGGAGTGGGAGAAGGTATTTGGTAAGTGCAATGCATTTATATAGGTGTTCTCTCAAGCCCAGCTAGATAAGAAATAGCATGTATAGCCCACTTAGAATGACTGGCCCGGGTACCTTATGGCATCAAGGAGGCATTCCAGCACCTCTCACTTCAGTATTCAGCCTTCTGATAAAAGTTGCTGAAGTATGTTTGCTCAAGACCTGCTTTGCGTGCTTTCTCTGTTATCTGAAATACAGCGGTGTGGCATGTCACATTTCTAAAGCTGTCAGCAGCCTGTAGAAAACAGTGTGATACAAGGCCTACTATTAAAATACTGCTGTAAGTAATTAAAAGATTTCAGAATATTTTTTTTGTTCTTAAATATAAATTCTTAAAATGCAGAAATTTGAAGGGAGGATTGTCCTAATTTAGGCAGTAAGCCACTGCCCTCTTAAATGGGAAGCAAGTGATTCACAATTGCAAGCTGTCTTGGCAAAGTGAAAAACGGAGACGCAATCATCAATTCACAACAACATTTTGTGTTCAAGGAATAATCATCAGACCTGTTTTTATCAAGGCTGCGCTGCATTGCTAGCCTGCAAAGTTGCTCTTTTATTTTTTCCCTTCCAGATGATTTTGGAACTGCATATGCTTTTTCAATAACTAAGCTGGACTTCTATAATGCTTTGCTTAATGTGCCTCAAGATTCTGTTATTTATAGACTTCAGCATATTCAGACTGCAGCTGCTAAAATACACACAAAAGAAAAAGTGCATTTGTAACCCGTTAAGACTTTGCTCTGAGATGCCAGTGAAGTTCGGGATTTAACATGAAATATTACCGGCTGACCTTTCAAGGAGCATCGCAAGAGAACACCTGTTTATCTTGAAGACCTTTGTTTTGTTTGTTTTTTTTTTTTTCCACTGTTGAAATCTTCCAGTGTTCTGCTTTCCGAGGGAAATCTGGCCTTTGTGTGTACCATGTGTTATCTTCAAGAAGTGCTGGGGCAGAGGATTTAAGTAATGCAGCATCTCAAATGAGCAGTTCTTCCAGAAAATGTGTTTTGTGCAAATTGGCTTTGTTAAATTTAGAGGGAAACTGTAAATATATTGTGATTTTTCTCTAAGTTGTCTTAGTCCTATCAGTATAGCCAAGATTTACTCGTTAACTGTTTTCAGTGAAAATTGGTGGAAAGGATCATCTGTAGCTATGCAAAAACCTACATATTCAGTATACATAGTGAGAAGTGAAATCTCTTAATGCTGTAGCGTATGTGTTATGATTTTATAAGTTGACAATGTAGTTTTTTAATGGCATAATCTAGAATGAGCAAAGGTGTTATAATCATTCATTCATAAGACAAAAAAGCAGAAGAATTATGTAAGTGAACAGATAACCAGAGCTCCCATTTAGGCTCTCAGGGTAGGACCCTGCTTACCTTCACTGGCTTGTGCCTAATGAAGCTGTTTTCTTAAGGAAAGTGCCAATTCCTGCAGAATCAAGCTTTGCAAAGACCTCCAGTAATAGGGAGATGTGACAGACAAAACCAGGTAAACAGGGTGAAAGCAACTGGCCTCTCTTCAGTAGAGCTGGGGGGGCTGAAGCATACATTAGATGCCTAAGTTAGGGTCCCATCCCAGAAAATAAGACACTTTCAAAAATGCTCTGGTACCTCATGTATTTTTTAAATTGAATTAGTAAATCTGTTTTTGCAAATTGTTGCAGGAAATGTGTGTTTTCCTTCAATTCCTTTTGAATTTCAGCATTTAGGTGAGGTTTTCTAGGTGTTAACATACCACTAACCATGCAAAAACATGAGACAATGCCTCTTCTTGAAACACTGCCCATGCAATATTTACTAATAAGAGCCATCTTCAGAGTCACATTGGATATGTCTTTTTTTCATGTGCTCTAGGTAGGATGGCTACGGCACAAAAGTATCGTGTTCATTGTTGCTACTCCCAGCTTTCTTCTTCGTCCTAAGATGGTCAGGAAGAAATGGATGGTGACTGACAGAACTGTACTTTTCTTTCTTTTTCTTCCTTCTTTACTGGGAGTCCTGTCTGCAGCTGGAGAAATAAAAACACTGGGAAGAACCAGTACGAAACGCTTGATATATTTTAGAAGACAGCTGGAGCTAGCCTGGTAAATGACCTGTACTTTGGCAGGTCAGGTGGAGTATGACCAACCTAATGACCGCTGTCCTATGAATCACAGTGAACGGTAACAAACCCTTCGCACATGCCGTTCTTTTAAGAATTGGAAAACTCGCTTAGATGTACCGGTTCACAAGATAACACATCGCTCCTTCCCACCTGCGTTGTCTCGAGAACCGTCACCAATAACATTTAACGTCTTTGCGACTCGTAGTCCCGGGTTTCAAAAGGTTGATGGCAGCAGTCTTTTCCTTGAAGGATTTAGTGGTCACTAAAATTAGACAAAGAGGTGAAATGACTGAAGGTCACCCAGCAGGTCAGTGGCAGAGTTGGGCAGAGAACCTCCTCCTTGCATCCTGGGGCTGGCCGCTGACCCGGGCACTCCACGGAGCCTCGTTAGAGTGGTGCATTTAATCAGCTTCGCTCCGTGTCGTAATTCATTGTCTGTGCTGTTATGGATATCTAAAGGGTAGGGTTTTAACTTAGCAATCTGCTGTGTTATTGAATTAGTTTTATGTTGTGTTAATTTCTTTGTCTCATGGCATTCATTGCCTGTGATAATTGATGCACAATATATAACCGACTTCTGTATTCATTTGGGTAACTGCATTTAATTGCCTGGTATAAAATATGCGTGCTAAGTACAATCTGCTATGACTGCTATGACTGAGAAGTGCTCATTGGTATGGACTTGAGGGTGCTTTATCTTCGTGACAACCTGTCTGAGGAAAGACTAAATGTCTCCAACAATCCACCATCCAAGGACTGGTACTTGCATTGTGTCTGCAGAAAGAGAGACCACAAAAAGCGTAACATGGTATTGCTTTACAAAGTGTTTGGCATTAAAATTTTGTTAATCTGAAGCTCTCAAATAAGGAAGTTTGTATTAACATCCCTGCCCCTCCCAAACCTCAAGGAACAGCAGCGCCCAGAAGACTTTACACATTTTCTCCTGTAAATCAGGATTATGGCTTTATTTGCTCCTGACGTTACTCCCCTGGAGTAAAGCTACTCCCATGCACAAGTGTTTATAAACACAGATTTCTTTTACATATATCTTCAGGTCATTAATGCCCAGAGGAGTACTAATGAGTTATAAATCAGGAATGCTTTCTAAAGGTGTGATGTCAGTGCAACGGTGTTGATTAATGTCTGCTCAGGATACACAGGATTCCTGCATAAGCTTACGCTTTCCTGGCTGCTTAACCGGTATCACAGTGATTCCTTTTATTTTTAAGAAAGCAAGAATCTTTGCTATTAGATGTATTTCTCATCAAACACAGCACTTTGGTTTTTATATGACCCAGTGAGTGGGTTTATTTGTTTCCCTGGATTGTTTTGTTTCCAGTGTCATGAAGGGTATAATAGTGCAGTGTCTGAGCTATGCAAAGAAATGCTGAAATTTGCCCAAAGCTGATTTTACTTTAAGCATTAATGAAACCTTCCCCATCTGAATTTTCAGAAGTTTTTAAACAAAAGCTAATGTTTGAGTCTAAATCAGGTGTGAAATGCCTGTGAGATTATTTTAGCCGTATTATGTTGCTCTGTGTTAATGTAACCGGTGAGTTGTCAGTAGAAGGGATGTTCACAATTAGTATTTTTCTTTTTAAGAGAGCTAGTTTCTACAGGCTGTGTCCTTCAGGATGTGGCATTAGTTCTGCCTACAGCTTGCTGCAAATTATTCAGTGTTCACAGGTGCATTTATGCTTGTTATTCAGCTCTCTTCCACTGACAAAATAGCCTGCAGCGGTTCTCAGTTAGACAGGGCTAGTTCCACTTTAGGCTCCTCATGTGCTCTTTTGTGTTTTTTTCCCCTGGTTCAGCCTGTGCTACATCTAGGTCCTGCTGATAAAACAGTAGACTTGATGGCCAGAGAGAAAGCAAAGCTGCCCAGAGCCAGCATGGGCTATGAGAGTATGTTTCGAGCAAGGACTTTCATGGCACATTGAGCAGAGTTGGTGGCATAGTACAACAGGAGTTTCAGCAATTAACCCCCTGATTCTGCTTTATTTCATATTCGTGGTGTTATGTTCTTCCTCCTCTGCCAGGATTTTAACAAATACTTGTGGCTAATTCATGAAAGTTTACCAAAATTTGAAAGATGTGGACAACCTGGTAGACGGCAAACGCCAAAACAGTCGCCTATTAATTCTCAGGAGGCTGGGGTGCATTTGTCTAGCCTAGTGTCTGCTTCTTCATGGACCAGTTCCCATTTCTGGCAGAGCTGGTACAACTGCAATGTGGGTTTGAGGGGAAAAGCGTGTAGAGTTCGGCAGCAGACCTCGTTACGTCACCCAGCGCACGCTCCACAAGGCAGTAAAACAGGGGGAGAGGGGGTGGAAGAGACAGTCCAACACCCATTTTCTACCCCTTATCCCGGCAATCCATACCTGCCTGAGATGCCTGTGCTCCAAAACCACGGGGCAGCACCTCCTTCCTCCCCAGTAGTCAGGGTGATGCATTATGGGGACAAGGAACTAGTGCACGGCAAGGTATGAAGAGGCATTTCATCGCTATTAGTTTTCAGACCCGCCTTCCAACATCAATGCAACAAGGCTGCCAATCACGGGAAGAAGTGAACCACTCTCATCTGGGCTATTCAGCATATATTTGTGAATCAGGATTGATTTGGGAATGATTCATAAAGAGCGAGGGGGGCTGTACTGTGTGAGAAATAACTTATTGACAAGGATTAATTCAGCCCGCTCTACGCTTGAAATAGATGTTTGTGCTCAGAAGTTTACAGCCTGAGTGGAAAGAGCTAAGTACAAGTTTAAGGAGCTGAACAGGAGACACCCAGTTTTTAAAAACATGACATAAATCTTGGGTGGCTTGCCTTATGTTAGGCAGAGGACTTCCGTTCAATGTTTGTTTGGTGTTTATAGATGTTATTTAAAAGCCAGTTTTATCATAAAATTATTTTATGTTATGTATAATGAATAGTGGAGATCAAATAAGAATTGGAATTGCAAATTCAAATATTAAGAGTTGATAAATATTGACTTTTAAATAGACCCACTGTAGATTTGAACAAAATGCTTTTTAACCTAGTATACTGGTTATTTGATAATTACAACATACTAAAAAATGTACAGCATTGCCTGATCCTGACTCTTTCTTCACTTTTACAGCTATTGATGTGGCCATGTTCCTATGAAGTGATCTGTACAGTGTCAGGGAACTATAATATAAAACTTTCTTGGCTTGTACTTTATGCACTTCGCATGAAAAAAGACAAAAGTGTGGGAGGTACTAAGCTAAAATATAGTGTGATCACGTTAATTGTGACTTTTCTAAAGATGAATTCTTAGGGTTTGCATGTTGGAAACCTCTTAACTAAGGTCTTTCGAGTACTTTTTTAAAGACAGCACAAATACCTTAGGGCTGAACAAGTCACCGAGATGCACCTGCACAGCATCAATGACCTCAAACACTTGGTCAGTTGTTGGCCACTAGTACCAAACACGATAAGTCAGAGCCCCCAGGCTACTGGCCAACCAAAAAAATAATGCAGCCCCCCCTTTGCCCCCAGTCACGGGTAACTAATGCACAAAGACTAACATGGGTACGTATCTGCGATCATCCTCACCCCAGCGTTTTCTGCCTCTGCTGGGAGCGCTGGGAGCTCACAGCCTTTGGTCACACCTCTTACCCATTCGCTCATTCAGCCTCCTTTCCCACCAGCGATGCGCTGACGCGGTGAGCTTCACAAACAGCAGCAGGGACAGCAAGAAGTTACTCTTATGTAAAATTCATGGTTTGACAGATACCTGATGAAAGCAATGTGGTTTAGCTAGAAGAAGATAGTCCACCTTTGCTTCAAGCTAACTAACCTTTGTGAGCCAAAGATACGGTGTTAGTTAAGGAGCAGGCATCATCCTCAGCTTTGTTAGGTTTTCTTACTTTTCCACGTCCCTGCAGGCTCCATTCTGTAAATCATTGCGGAGTACTTTTTTTTTCCCTTTTCTTCTCAGAACAGGAGACCATTTCCTTGAAAGTTGCAACATCAGTTAATTGTTAACAGTTTAAAAAAAAAAATCATATTCATCCCTTAATATGTTCTTTCAGCTGATGCCTTCATGCTGAGGAGGCTGCGTAGCTACTGATAAGACCTAATTTGTGAAAGGCTTTTCAGCGGTCTGAAAGGTTCATACGTGGCACTGTTTGTTCAGCAGGCAAGGATGAGCGTTCGCTGAAACGCCTCTACAGCGGCCGCTAAATGCGTGCGAGGAGGCCGGGGCTGGTGATCCAGAGGGAGTGGGCAGGAGCTTCGAGTGGATTCCCAAAGCGGTCCGTTGTTCTGCAAGGATGTTCTGACTGCAGCGCTTGATAGCTGATTTCGTCTTTTCTCTTTCAGAGCCTAATGAGCTGTGTGTGGGCCCTGCGTTCAGTGATATCCCATCTCAAGATGCTGCTAATACAGTAGTTAATTATTCCTAGCTGAAGAAGTCTAATAGGAGCAAAAGGAACTGGGGAAAAGCAATGGCTGCCGGTAAATATCTCAGGTCTGCAAAGGTCGTAAGAAAACAGCTGGAAAGAGCTGATTTCAGCTGTGACTGGGGAGGGGGAAGCAAAAATGTGCGATCACACCTTGTGTTTAGGGGTTCAGTATCAGAAAGGTACCATTTCTTAGCTATCCAACCCACTGTTCCTTCCCCAAACCAGGAAAATCCATGCCTGGGCTCAGTCTATTTTGACCATATTCATGAGAATTCTCTTTTGTTTTTAAACCAAAACTTGGTATTTCCTATAGTGAATCAATTTGGTTTGACCTTTTTTTAGTTAGAGGCTAATATATTCTTAAATCTTTTACCGAAAAAAATTACACCTTATGGAAAACAAGTCTTTCCTTGGGGTGTGTTTGGTTCTCACAGCTTTCTAACAAGTTGCCACAGGTTATATATAATTAAATTATATCAGAGGATTTCAGGGCAATTCATTCAGGTTGGGAGGGGCCTCAGAAGGTCTCCAAGCCAACCTCCTGCTCAAAGCAAGGCCAACCATAGGGTCAGACCTGTTGCTCAGGGCTTTACCAAGTTGAGTCTTGAAAGCTGCCAAGGGTGGCGACTGCACAGCCTGTTCCACTGCTTGACTGCCCTCATGGTGAAAAAGTTTTCCATATAACCAGCCTGAATCACTCTTGTTTCATTTTATGTCTGTTGCATGTTTCCAACGTCTTTATGTTTTGCTATCCAGTGTCAAGCACGATTATCAATGGTCTAAAAGGTGAATCATAATTAAGAAACAGAACAAACCCAAAATAAGCAGTGGTTGTGATATCTCATTTTCACTGAAGGTTTTGGTTAAAAATCCTGGCACGCTGGCTTTTCTATTTACAGTGTGTTTCTTTTCTTGCAGCAGCTGATGGTTTGGGAAGTATAGCTATAGATACCACACAACTTAACATGTCAGTCACTGATCCGACGGCTTGGGCTACAGCTATGAATAACCTGGGGATGGTTCCAGTAGGACTAGCTGGACAACAGCTTGTAACAGGTAAGATTTTTCTTTTTTAAAGAGATCTCTTGTACCATCCACGAATTCTTCGGGTCCTTTTAAAAATACATGGAATGATTTCTGAGGATATTATATTTTTATATTCTGAAAACATCACCTATGATTAATATTGCATACTGTGTATTAGTCTGTTCTTGTAGTAGGTATATAATCCATATTATATTTTAACCTTGTGGAAAAGCCAAAACTCTCTGGGGAAATTAAACAACTAAACCATCGATCTTTATGCTGGGTCAAGACCAGGAAGCAGGTCACATAAGAGAAACATTTGTTGCTGTTTCTCTGTTCAAGCAGGATGTCTTGAAGTTCTGCCAAGGAATACCCTGGGCTGGGAACTCTTGACCAGAGAAAGATTTTGAAGTTATGTTAATTGGGCAGAAAATCCTGAAGCCCGTTCAATTCATATGCTCGGTTGATATTAGTGAAGTGAAGCTTTCCTGTCAGGTGTGTGCTTATTTACTTTCTGTCTGACTCCATAAATTGAATTTCAAGAGGTTGTTCTTGTTTGATTTTGTCATTTCACTTCCCAAACATAGTTTGGGAGAGCGTTGCAGGGAATTGCTTATTCTAACAAGAATAAAAATAATATTTTGAAACCAGCAATGTTTCACAGACCAGCCTGGACATATCAGACTTCATTGTCAACAGTAGAGGCCCAATTAGTTGGGATTAAGAAAACTTTATTGCACCTGTGAGGTGCAGAAAAATTGTTTTTATATGGGGGGTGCCCTATAGACACAAGCCACATGCCAGGCGTAGGACAGATCCCCTCTGGAAGCTGCATTGCCACTTCAGCTGAAGAAGAGCTCTGCAACATCTGGATCGGAGCAGCATCCTGTCATGTCTGTGCCCGTCCATGTAGACACGGATGCAGTGAGCCAGGTTATGATGTAAATCACTGCCTGCCTCACCAGGGATGTGTGACGCTTAATTTTGGCCAAATACGTCCCCTTCTGACACTGGGAACCGAGTGGATCTGTGCCAGCTCACAGCTGACGGTCTGGCTCAGAATTACCTGTTTTACAGACGGGTAAACTAAGCTGCAAGAAAGCTGATTTATAATGAATCAGTCTCAAGCAGAGAGTTTAGCTGGTGGAGGCTGTGAACTGATTCTTGGTCTCTGGCTTTAACCCCATGCTCCGATTAAAAGAAACAAGCAAAGCCATCCACTCCTTGGGAGCCAGTTCTCTTCAATGTTTTTATCAATGACCTGGACACAGGAGTTGAGTCCACACTAAGTTTGCTGATGATACTAAATTAGGAGGAACTGTTGATTCCTTTGAGGGTAGAGAGCCCTAATATAGAGATCTGGATAGATTAGAGCGCTGGGCAATCACCAACCGTATGATGTTTAACCAGGACAAATGCCAAATTCTGCACCTGGGACGGTATAATCCTGGATGTATGTGTGGATTGGGGGACAAGAGGCTGGAGTGCAGCCTTGCAGAAAGGGATCTGGGGTTTTGGGTTGATGGGAAGCTCAATATGAGTCAACAATGTGCCCTGGTGACCAAAAGGGCCAACCTGGGTGCATTAAGCCCAGCATAGCTAACCAGTCAAAAGAAGTGATTGTCCCACTTTACCCAGCATTGGTGCAGCCTCCCTTTGAGTGCCGTGTGTGGTAAGGATATAAAAATCTTAGAGTGTGTCCACGGGGAGGCAACGAAGATGATGAAGGGACTAGAGGGCAAGACTTAAGAAGAGCAGCTGAGGATACTGGGTTTGTTCAGCTTAGAAAAGAGGACGCTGAGGGGAGACTTCATTGCTGTCTACAACTTCCTCATGAGGGTGAACGGTGCTGATCTCTCCTCTCTGGTGTCCAGTGATAGGATGCGAGGGAATGGCCTAGAGCTGCGTCAGGGGATGTTCAGATTGGTTATTAGGAAAAAGTTCTTCACTGTGAGGGTGGTGAAGCACTGGAACAGGCTCCTCAGGGAAGTGGCCATGGCCCAAAGCCTGTTGGTGTTCAAGTAGTGTTTGGACGCTCTTTGATATGTGGTTTAACTTTTAGGTTGTCTTGTGTGGAGTAAGGAGTTGGACTCGATGATTGTCGTGGGTCCCTTCCAACTCAGGACATTTTATGATTCTATGTGCTGGTGGGGGAAAAAGCTTTTTCCATTTTCTGGTGGGGCTCTGCCTGCAGACGTTGTGCTCAACTTGAATGTGATTACCTCCAAACCTGAAAATAGTCACGTGTCAAAATCGGCTGCTGCTGCTTTCATTTATAAGCATCTCAGTTGCATATCCCGTGGAGGTTTGCCCACCTTTTTGTCTTCCTCTCTTCCTCTGTCTCTCCAGTTTCGGTGTAAACTGTGTCCTCAGGTGTGCTATGCAATCCCTACATGGCAGCCTCATCTCACGTGCAATGCTTTTCCCCACAAGGGAGGATCTCTAGGACTTTATTTCATTGCCAGCTCCCTACTGTAATTTCCATGATTATGTGTATCACGTATTGTAGGAGTGTTGTACAGGTCAGTTGGTATTTGTTCAGCATTTTCAATGTATGAAAGGTGCCATAAGTAATAAATATTAATTACTGAAGTGCTGCCTGATTTCTCTACGGGTGCAGAATAACTTCTTTTCTTTCCTTTTGCTTTCCTTTGTTTGAGAATGTCTTGTATTTTCAAGGTAAATAGGTGCTTTGACACTTCGTTAGATTTCCTTATGATTCATAAGGTTTCGACACCTTTTCTTCATGGCAAATCCATAATGGCAAAACTACAATTTTACCATTAAAAGACTTATAGACTTATCTGCTATAATATATTTACTGTATCTGCATTTGTGGAGAGTTTGCATCACCATGTTCGACCAAATATCTAACTAGTCCTTAGCCCTTTCTGACCTTTTTCATTTTTTTGCTATTAAACCTAGTAATGAAGTGATCTTTGTCAGCAATCACATATTGCTTTTGCTACTGTCATCTGTGACATTTCTCGGCAATGAAAATAACACACCCGTATGCCAGTGCTAACTGTTTGTCTGCCTTTAAAAATTTATTTTATTCTTTTTTTCCTGCCTTGATGACAGCTAGGAAAGCAGTAAGTAGTTTAGATTGATCTTGGAGAGAGTGTGATCTTTCCTGGATATCTTTACATAGCCTGCCATAGTCTGAAATTTGGTGTGTGGTACTCATCCATATTCTGACATATCTCTTAGTTCTCTGATCTTCCAGTTTCCAAAGGACTTATCCATTCATGGCTTTTCCTTCCCCAAACTAACTGGTTCCTAATTCCTAAATTGCATGGCAGTTTTGTTCCCACAGGTATGGAGCCTATGTGATCTACTAAGTCTTTTTAAAGGTTTTTAATGTTGGGGTTTTTTTTTTTCCCCAACTGTTGTTAACTTTGCCGCTGTGTAACATGCTGGGATGCCTGCCTTGTAACAGAGTTATGTTCCCCACTTTGCAATCTGTGAAGCTCTTGCCTAGCCCGAGAGTTTGTTAAAATGGCAACTAAAGTTTCAGCAACATCTGTCCAACCCTGTTCTCACAGCCTGGGATGTAGGCTGTCTGTTCTTGGTAACTAATCAATTTTAAGCACTGCTAACCTTTTAATACCAGTTTAGATGATATCTGCACTCTATTTAATTCCTTATCTCCCAGTGCTGTAAAATTGGATTTTTGGTCTGGGCAAATGTCAGAGCCTTTCATTTGTAAAGATGGATTCTTGTTAATAGTTGTATAATATCTCTTCTGTTTCTACATATATTTTGCTTACACTTATTGTTATTCAGAAAGCTTACCTTTTTCCATAATATTTGGCTACTGCATTACATATACACTAATATATGCATTTATACATTATATATACATAATTCATATAATAAACTGTAGTTTAATAATGCATTAGTTAAAGTGTTAAAGATTGATGTGGAATAGTTATGGCTGAAAAGCATTTTCATTCTAAACCTCTTCTTTCAGCAGGTTATAATTTTTCCCCCAAAATTGCCGTTTGGGCTGAATTTTCTCACGGTTGGTCTCAGCCCAGAGGAAAAAAAAAAATTCTGGAAAGGTTGGAGAAAATCTGCTAAACTGCTTTTGAATTATCTAGGCTTTAAAATTGCTGTTTTCTATGCTTTGAGACTTTGAGAAAAATGGTCTGGTGTGAGGGGAAGGATAGTTTGTACTCTACCTTTTTGAGATCTGAATCCTCTTTGTGCACTCAGCAACTCTGATTCAAGCACATCTTTCAAGTACATTCAAATCTGCTTTTGTTACATTTTAGGGCTAGCAGAAAAACTCAGTGACCTCAGGCCAACTGAGAATGTTCTATTTTGCTTTTGCCTTGGTATATTTTAAAGGCAGTTTTTGCATTGCTGAATTTTGTGGTCTTACGCTTTCATTTGTTTCAGCAAATGGCATCAGGTCACCTGTTTTCTAAAGGAACACATACTGCCAGGAAAATGATTTACTTCTCTGGTTCAGTTTGGTTCTCCTTTCACTAATGAACCATTGTGCTGACAAACATGAAGCAATTTTGAGATGCTTTCCTCCAGACTGACTTGGATGACCTAAACATTTGTTAGTCAAAAATGGTGTATGTCAAAAAGGTGCCTGGTACAAATGAACGTGAAGACTGGTACGTAAGTGGTAATTCTTTTAGACTTAGTTAAGCTCATGCCCTGTGCTGCATATTTGTGCTCTTACAGAGAAAAATAACAAACCACAAGGGCAGACATCTAAGATGAAAGTTACAGGTCTGCCTAGAAGTCAAGGGTATGCCTGAAAACTGATGCCTTCTACTTACTTACAGGATAATTATTAAGGCACACTTTTCCGTGTGAGTCTGGTCAACATGCCTCAGCCTCAAGATATCAAAATTTTCAGTGGCCTCCAGTCTTGGTATTGCTGAAGTTAGACTTTGACCACTTGTACAAAATCCTAGTGAAATCAGAGGCTAGGAAGCTTTGAAGCCTAACATCTTGCTTACCAAAAGATATAGAAAAAACATTAACACCATTTTTGCGGCCTCAGGCGTGTATTTTTTAGACACTGGGGGTTGTGAAATATTAGACACTTACATCAACCTTTCTGTTTTTCCATTTGTCTTTGCCTTCCCCACACACTTGTCTTTTGACCTGATTTCAGTGGAACATAGGAGCTGTCAGTTCCAATCAGGTCACCTCACTCAGGATTGTGCTTTCGACGGTGCTGAGTATCAGATACTTCACAGGGAGAGATGTACAAGGCAAATCAGCGCTGAAGTGCTGCTCCCTCTGATGGGCTCTCCTCTTGATCGTTAATATATAGAACAGGGTTCCCCAAACTGCAGCTTATATTTCCAAATCAAGTCATAACTCGGCAAAACTTCACTTTTGGAGGCAGCGCCTGCGACAATAAGTGATTGCAATCCTGAAACTGCAACCCCAGACTTACTTTTTCATAACAGGAAAAATTGGGAAATTTTGATCTAGAGACTCCTAAATCCCAAGACATGAGGTTAAAGATCCCTCCCAGAATTTTGTTAGCTCAAGACCTCCAAGTCTTTGGAGACGTAATATTCAGACTCTCTCTTTCTTCAGAATGAAGATTGTAACTAAAGGCAATCAGTGTATTCAGATTCCAATTAGTTTCAAGCATTTTTCCATGTGATGGGCATATCAGGGGGAGGACTAGCATGATGGCTTTTCCTTCTCCTACTCACTCCAGTATCTCAAGAGGTCACTGATTCTTATGAAGAGGAGAAGACCTAGGGATTATTTGAGAAAAATGAAGGGTGGGCTGAGACTTAAGAATTCCCTCACCAGTCTGCCTTGGCTATGGAAAAGTCCTTTAAGCTCCAGTGTCTTTATACCATAAAATAGATGAGGTATGCCTTATGAATTATTGTCAACTGCAGATCATCATACGCTGACTAAATTGTAAACATATCCCTCATTGTTCTGGCTGTGTACTATTTTTGTAACGTTAATGAAGAAAAATCAAATAAAGTAGGAAATCAAGGTATATTAGATTATATTCAGCAGTTCCCCAAAGAAAGACTGTACATTAAGCAGTGCTGGAGACTTTAAGAAGTCAGCTGGCCAGAAGACTCTGCCAACTCTCGTGTGTATACTTCTTCTTCTTTGGCCTCTTCATTACTGGAGGCTTGGAGCCACTGATACCCACCTGGCAGTCTCATTTTGTTTTACCCATGCTATCCTGTTACCTATTAAAGCTTTCTTTTTCTCCACCTCATTGCTTAGCCACTGAACCAATGTGCCAATGAGCACATTACTCGAATCGCCCAAGACATGCCTAACAAAACACAGCTTCCTTTTCTGTAATTAATACTGAGCTCCTGTTAACTGAATACAGGGTCTATCCACAAAAGTTTTAAAGTGAGCCGCTTGTCTTATGACCCGAAGATAGTCACTTTTTTTAGGGAAAAAAATGCTCACGCGTCTGTAGTGGGTGACTAAAGTTTAGCACGCTCCAGGTGTAAGCTGCGAAGTGCGCAGGCAGCTGGCGAAGGCCGTCCCCGCGCTCCTGTTCCCTGCCCCTGTAAGCTGCGGACCACAAGTAGCTGCTGGAAGAGTTCAGCAGCCCGGTGGCGCGGTAGCGTACGGCGTGTTCAGCCTTGTTCTGAACGCTGCACTGGCTTGACGTCTGGCAGTAAAAGAAGATATAAAAAGTCTTAAGGAAATCTGCCGAGTTTTCTGTAGGTTTTGCAAACACCTTGAGATTACAAGGTATCTTCGGAAGGCATCTTTTCAGCTATCATGGCTTCCCAACCTGTGGTACACATTGTGTTTCATTAACATGCCAGCCTATGGAGCAAGAGAAATGAGGTAAGGCATACTCCGAAGAAAATCCTATCATTTTCCTAATTTTATTCTAGTTCCTTCCTACTTTATTTTTATAGTCTTCACTACAGAAACATTGCGTTTTAGTCCAGAGGAAAAGATTTACCATTTAAATTATCTGAATGACCAATGAGAATAGTTAAAGAAGTGTGGAACATCTAACTCTAACGGATTAGAGTCAAGCTTGTACCCAGATAAAACTATGTATTTTTATTATCAAAACACAGGAGAGCAGCAAGAGTGAAAGAGAGTAAGTACTGTGGCAATCCCAATATGTAGAGCCACTGGGAACATCTCTAAAGAAGTATTATATATTAGTGTAACAAGTAGGTTTTTTTCATTGACCTGAAAAGCACCTGCAGAGTTAATCACACTTTCTATCATGTGAGTGTTACTCAAGGAGACTTCACATCAGGGGACATTAAAGTGCTAGGAACAAACACAGTCAGGTTACAACAGAAAAAGGAGAGAGAGATTCGACGGCCAGAGGAAATGTGGCAGAAACTCGAAGTGTCTTTGACACAGTATTCAGGGTTAAGTGTGCCTCTTAGGTCATTCAAGTGCCTCCTCTATATTAGACCTTAATTGAGGCCAAGGATGAAGATAATGATTAAAATCTGCTGGGCGCTTAAAGATAAATAGTGTTTTTTAACATGGTGTGAGGGTCTGAATGTCCCAAATAAACAAGACTCAGAGGTAAGCAGGGGCACATAAAGGGAATTACTAAGTGCAAAGCTTGTGCTGTATGTGGGCTGAAGGGTTTTTCAGGAATATGGCATCTCTCTCTCTGTTGTTATACTTTTGTCCAGGCCAGTTAACAGTTTAGGAAAACAGACTGATTACTCTTTGGCATAACTCTTCTTGACTGTCTCAAAATACCGGAATAAATTTATGATGCAAGCCATATTGTTTGGATGGTTTGGCATTTTGTTTTGGGTGGCTTTTTTTAATTCCTGGCTGTTGATAATTATACCACCAAAAATCTGTTTGGCATGTTTTTCTTTGAAGTTACAGTAAGGTAACATAAGGAAATACTTTATTTTTGCAAAAGTTTTCCCCATCTTTTATCTCACTTTGGAAAGCCTCCATTCCCACTATTTTCCATGTGTTTGTTTATTCTAGGCAAGAAAGCCCGTGAGTAATTATGAGCATCCCACTGCATAAAGTAAGCCAAGAGGCTGTTGGGAACCATTTGCTACTGACTGTTCACTTTTGCTGGAGCACAGCTTATCTGCAGCCCTTCCCCTTCACACATCACTCCCCATCCAAGGATCCCAGGTTCCTTGACTGACGTGGGGAATCCAGTGTAACCCGTGTGTGATATACAGTTTGCTGCTGGGAAAATTGAGTTCTTGTGGATAGGAATCAACAGGAAAAGCAAACTGACCATTTTAACTAATCAGAGACAAGGTATGAATACCAGGTTATGTATTTTCACGGGAAAAAAAGGCTTGTTAATGGCAGACTGAAGGCGACCTGCTGAGCGCAGTCATGATGTCTAGGTGGCAAGGTAAAGGCGATGCTACCTAAAGCTAAAGCTGTTTACAGGTTGTGTAGATGGTCTGCAGGAGATGGGCACAGCACTCCCAAGAGGACTGTTAACTCGATCCATGCAGAGTGCTCTCAGGAGAGCGCGGTGATCAGGATGGCACAGATGGCACTGCCTGGGGGACTCGCAGAACAAGACTTCCTTGGGAGGGGAAGACTTGAATATGAATGAATCCCCAGGCAGCCACCCCAAATCAAGGGCTATAAAACCTTTTGTTCTTCCCTAGTCAGGCGCTCTCTTTGCCTGCATGGGCTAGGTTGATGCTTAGAGCTTGGCCCCTGGAGAGCAAGCAAGAGAAGCTTGCTTTCGACGTTTTACCTTGGGATGAAGGGCATAAGCATGGGTTTCTTTCCTTTCTGCCGCATGTCCTTCAAATGCCCTTTGCTTATTGCATGAGAATTAGGTCTCTCAAAGTGCATAAAGATGCACATCCAGTTCGCAGCAGGAGTCTGTCTGTGAAATATCAGCAGAGGCGATCTGTGTGGAAAAATGGCTATTGATGGTCCGCATTGAAGAAGAAGGTTGGGCTTCAGCGAGCCTAATCCCTGGGCATGCGAGGGAGCTTGTAACAGAATACTTCGCTAATGTTAACTTTGGTCAGATAAACAGTGGATTTACTGCACCTTCCCATATCTCTGTAATGGGAAGCAGCTGGTCACTGGAGTAGTTCTGTTAGTGGACGTGGAGGTGAAAGATAATTAAACTTAATACATACAATATGCTCTAATACTCTGCAGCATGTATTTAGATTGTGTTCTGCCCAAATATTAAAGATACTCTGTTACTGTGGCTTCAGAAATGTAATAGTTCTGTTCGTGTAACAAGGACAACTTTATCTGCCTTTCTTGTATGTGCACATTTCTTATTCGGTTTTTTTTTCCTTAAAAAAAAGTTCTCTTGACCCTAGCTGATTTTCCTTCGTAAATAATCTCCTCCTCCTGACCACAATGCCTACATTATTTAGTAATTATTTGTTATTTCTATTCAGGAAAGGCTTAGAGATAGAGAGCTCCAGTAAGTTAAACACTGCCTGAACACTTAAGAGTCAATCCCAGCCCAAATTGCACATGGTCTGTTTTCTTTCACTTAGATAAAACAGGTAGGTAAGGGACCGAATGGAAACAATGGGATAATACTGATTGGCATGAAAAGCAGCAGTGATTACGGAGCTGCCTGCCTATTGTGTAGCTTTTTTTATAGGTATCTTGGCACAGCGGTAATATGGTGGCAAGTGAAAAAGCAGTTTAACTCTTTTTATCTGATATTCTGAGTCAGGCACTGAGAAACAGGCAAACTCTATTGTGCACGTTAGAAAGAGGCAGACGATTCCTACCCACTCTTCCTCTTTGACTACGCTGCTGTGATTTTTAGAGAAGGATTGGGGAAAGGGAAGCGAAGGAGCTTTGCTAGCACTTAGAGGAGACAGCACCCTGGGAGAAGGTGCAGAAGTGCTTATTGTCACCTTTTTTGTAAAGAACTGGCAGCATGAGCTGTGTTTCAGAAGAGACATGTCCAGACTGCAGTGGATGGAGAGAGCAAATTATATGTTTCTCCAACTCTTTCAAATGGTTCATTTCAGTAGAAACAAATGTGGAATATTATAACCAATTGCAGTGTTGAAGTTTTACCCTATTTTCAGCTGCATCTGTCAAATCTATTTAACCCTTCTGTTGGAAACCTCCTGTTTCGGGACTTGACTTGGACTTGCATGGCTGAGCCATTTCCAGGAATAATCATTGAAACCTTCTTTTCTGGGGCCTTTTGATAGCAATTTTGGCACTTCAAGCATGCTTTGTAGAAGTATTTTTGAGAAATTGCAGAATGTCCTACAACTTTATTGGCTAGAATACGCAGTACCATAAATAAATTAAATATTCCTTAAAAATAACAATGAACTCACCAAAATCAAGAGGACAGGAAAGAGAAATGTGACCAGATTTTATTTTCTTTTAATTCCCTGGGTTTTAGTGTGTTTACACCCAAACACGGTGCTGCTGTCCTTTAATGTAATAAATGTCGTAGCATCCTTTTTTTCTTCACTGTGCTTTTAATACGTTTGTAACCCCCTAGGGACTTAAAGAAGGGTCATGGACTGTGAGAGGAGAGAGCTCGGATGCTGCACCTGGATATCAGGACTGTGTGCAGGTAGCAGGGAATGGGAATCTGCAGCTGAGCAGCTCTAAGAGCAGCTGATTTAATAAATTGCTTATTATAAATACTGCAGGGTCCCTTTATGTTATTAGCCAGAATTCAGTATATGAAAGAATCTCAAGTACAAGTTCATTCTTGCTATTCACCAGCCTGTGTAAAGTAAAATATCTCTTCCAGTTCTTCCTACATATGTTGCCTTTTAACTTTGTGTCCTTTTGTTCTGGGCTGTCTAATTACCTCAAGTAGTTAATCAAGCTTGATTTTATAATAAACCATAGCCGGTTCAGGCTTGTCATGACTGATTTATCGACTCCTAAGACTAAGGACTTTCAGTCTCAAGACTAAGATAATTTCTGGCTGCAATTCAAGGTGTTAATTCTGAGCTTTAAAATTTAAATGTGGTTTGGAACATGTGTCCTACGTTTTCCCTTCAAGAAGAGCAAACAGCCCGCATTTCTGTTGTTTTTTGCTGGTGGTGTCCAAGTGGAATTTAACCTGGAATTAAGACAAAACAAACCCAAACCATCCAATTCTGCAGAAACAGACTTGCATGTAATCATTATGACAAAGATTGTCCTCTTGAAGGTAAGGGGGCTATTATATATGAATGGAAGTTTCTAGCAGTGGGCCTCAAGAGAGAACATGTATCTCCATGAAGGATCCCAGCATATATTTCCCTATAATAAACTGTTTCAACACCACCTGATGGAGTGGCACGTGTCTCTACATGTGTGCATGCCTTAGAAATGTGAAGGTGCGGTGCTAAGAAAACAAAATTATGATAGCTAATGACTCATACACACCATTTGGTGTCCCTTAGGGACTGCCTCTCTTCCAGTGTTTTACCTCAGCAGTTGAGCTCATTGGGGACACGAGAGCTAACCATCCTTCCAACTATTCATCCAGGGATTTGAGGCCCCGAGTTCTCAGTGGAGGGCTTTTTTACCGCAGCTCCTTTAACAGGCATTTATGTTCCTACCTCCCTGCCTCCTCTTTCCCCTGATCTCTAGTTTTCCATCAACAAAGCGTCGGCGTAGATTTGAATGCAATCTCTGTAATGCAACAGATACCTACTAATGGCCATTAAGGTATCTTAGCTACCTTAAGTAGTTACAGAGGAATCCCATTATTCTAAGGATCGTGTAACAGAAACATTATCGCACGTCTGCATATTCTAGCTGCTGTTACTGTATACTGTAATTCTCCCTTCTTATTGCTAACAGGCATCAGGTTGTGGATCTAGTGATATTTTCTCAGTGTTTTCTTGTTTGAATTCAAAGACAGTTTGGGTTTTCACACCTTTCCTAGGTTGTTTGCCTTATTCTAGCTCAATTATTTCACATTTTCCGATGCAGAATGGCATCTGGCCTCTGTGGGCCACGCTGCGTGAGAGCCACATCTCACTAGACTTGGTTACATGACCTGTTATTTGTTGTGCTTCCAAGATTTGTTTCATCTGTAGCCTTGAGATACTGTATTTAATGCCTCATCCACATATGTATATAGTAAGCATGAACTAAAGAAGTCCTCCAGAGGACTTTTTTTATTGCTCACCGTGCTTTTATGATCGAAAGATGACAACCTGTCATAGTTTTCTTTTACGGTTGTGTTATAGATTGAAAATATCAGGAAAGTCCATGTTACTTGATGGCTGCATATAAATAGAGTTTACAGGTTTGCAAGTACTGCCCGCTCTGCAAACTCCTTCGGGGATTTAAAGGGTAACAAACCTGTTTTCGCTCTGGCATCAGTAAAATCCAGTAGTAAAATGTTGCTGGCCAAATATTGTGGTTGGAGCCTTGATTGTTCCCCCTGGAGTTCCGGAGATGAACATAAGAGGGGAGAGTGATCCCGGGGTTAGGTGCAGAGAGCCCCTCCATCAATAACACAGACCAGAATAGGACCCAGTATCCCTCTTCCACTCGTACAAGTCTGCAGAGCCAGCAGGAATAAGAGGTTGTAAAATTTTTTTCCTTGCGTTAGTAAAATAAAGAAAAATGAATCTGGCCATAAAAGACCAGGCTTCGCCTGTCTTTTAGATTAGAAAACCCAGAAAACAAACAAACAAAAGAAGTCTTTTCCATCACATACAATTAACCCCCTCATTTAACACCCAGACCCACTCGCAGCCGGTGCTGCCCTGACCTCTGAGATCGCGTGCCGATAACAAATCAAGCTTTGTGAGCGCAAAGGGGAGGAGAAGAGGCAGGGTCACAGCGGGCTCCTCCGATATACGTTTGCTCACAGAGCAAGGAAGCGAATGCTGCACATTTGTGGGAGCAGGCTGTACACCTGCGTGCCGTCCTCATGAGGCAAGATTTGTGGGTAAAACTTATATTGCTTCTTGGATCAACTCGTGTAGCTGCGAAAATATGCACCAGCCCTCCAATGGTCTGAGGCAACCAGGGGACTAAAACTTTAATTATAGCAGACAGTAAAAAAGGTGAATTCAAAGGAAGGAATAGTTTTGCAGCACATTATAATTTTCTTCTCTTTATTAATCTTTTCATCTGCCACAGGCTTACGTATCTATTCCTTTACAGAATAACCACCATGTCACCACTTCCCTTTTAATATTCCCTTCCCTTTTACAGGTGCCAACCAGCTTTTTTGTCTACCTGACTTAACGTATCTAATTAAATTCAAAGGGTGTGCTCCCTACTTGTATTTAGCTTGGAAGTTCACTGCTTCTATCTCAGACCTGAACGTGGGCTTCTCCTTTTTTTCTGACTGTACTGGCCCGTAAACCTTGTCTTGCTTGTGACTTTAGACCATTACAGCTACAGTAATACTATTACAAATGTGTGACATTATTCTTAAAGTAGCCCTCCAAATCCAGACCCACAGGATAATGGTCAATTTATGGCTGTAAGGAAAAGATCTCCTGTGTAACAGGGGTAGTTTTCTTCTAAGGGCAAAACAACCATTTGAGCCAGTTCTTATACACAGAAGACTTGTTTATTTCTTTATTCTTGTTCTGTGCCTCTTAGTCATTAATCTCTCCTATGGAAACTTGTCAAATACGTTTGGAAATTGAAACAAATATGCTGCTTCCATACTTATTTTTCTTATCATTTATAACCACAATGTCTTAAAAAAAGCACTGGCTTCTCTTCCTGTGCTCCCTATCTCCTAAATCCCTTTTGCTTTGTTCAAAATGGACTACTATTCCATTTGAGTCTGACACATTTTTCATCTTGCCCCTTTTGCAACAGTTTTCTAGTCAATGGCTTTTGTGAAGTTTTCACGTGATGAAACTCTTCAATGTTTTAAACATGTCTGAACATCCCATCCTTGTCAGGAAATGTCTTGGCTGTTGCTTGTATGCGTAGCCACTCAAGAATATAACAGGTTTTTTCTTTAACCAAAACAAGACTGTTCTAAGTTGCTTCTCTGGTGCACAGTAGGTTTTCCACCAAGGCTGAGTTCGAAATTTAATTCCTTTTTGTTGTTGATTTAATGAGGTACTCCAGTAATTTCCCAGTCATTTCTTTATAGCAAGGAAGAATGTACAAGGTTCTGCCTCCCTGTTACTGGATGTGCAACAGGAGTGCCAAAGAAAGGAGTGTGATGACAGTAGGTTTCTTCTGGAAAGAGATAGGAATCTCCTTCGGGGGATGCAGAGATTACTGTGGGTGGGCTGAATCACTTTACACAATCATCTTCCACCTTTTCCATGGGCCATATGAGGAGGTGAGAAGGCTCCTGTCGGAGGTGCCGTGGTTAGATGTTTTGGGGTAGGTGATATAAATCTCTCTGAATCTATAGTGGGGTCCTGGATTGGTGTTATCTTCATTTCAGCTGAAAGTGAATTTCTACAAGAAAGCCGCTGCTTTGTTTCTCAGTGAACAAAGAAATTCCTGACAAAAAGCCTCATCATTCCCCGATATTAGAGTAGACCCGGGCTGAAAGCAGACTTTTGCTTCAGAACTAGAATTGAATTACAGAAAGGGTTCCTGGACTGTGTCATCTCAGAGTTGTCATGTTGTCACAAAACAGGGGAAGAAGGAGAGAAAAATTAGATTTTCCTGGGATCAGCCTTGCTTTGTAGATTTTAGATGGTATCAGTCTTTGAATTAGAAATGTTGCTGTGGCATTTAGGCCCTCGCAAGCTGTTGTGTTCATGGGAAATGGCAGAAACTGTGCTAAGAAACAGATGGAGGTGGCCAGAGGACGGTTGAGGTTCCTCTCTCCCAGGAGCTCCTGATGGACTTAGGTGACAAAGCTAGAGGGAACAGGGCTGTAAGGGAAAGCTGGGCTACCGAATCCAGGCCACGGTGGCCGCTGAGAAGTTGTCAGGGAGGTGCATGAGCTTCTTTTGAAGGGCTGTCGTGAGACACAGCCTTGTGCTTGCTCATGCAGCTTGTAGGGAAAGCAACTTTCGGGTTCCAAACCTGGTATTTTGTGCATTTTGTTAATTAAGAAGTTGCAAATGATTACACATTACACGTTAGCAGCGCTGTAAAATGAATGTTTTGTGTGCATGGGTAAGCTGAACGTGACTTTAGACGTACGCTCCGATGCCATTTCTCCACTAATTACATTTACAATTCAGAGCCTTCTGTAAGTAGAAGAGCTTACTCTGCTGATATTTACTGACAGAAAAACTTTTCAAATCACCTTCCCAGCCAGATGTTCATAAAAACCGGTTCGGCAGTTGGTCCGTAAATCAAGTCAAGCATTTTATCATTGTTCTCTTAGGTGGCTCTTGCGTTTAAGCCTGTTTAGCTAAACACATACATTTACTTAAGATGAACTGTAAAAATAACATCTGGAGATCTTTTCTCTGAAAGAATGTGCCAAAGGGTCTTACACAAGGATCAAGCACATTTTATAAACTCTGGCTGGGTTTTTGGAATTCAAGCTGAATAAATGTGCTCTCAGCTTTTGAGAGGATCAAGGGCCAGTATTATTTAAATGTTCTTTTTACTTGCGTGGCACTCTGCAGGGAATGTGCTCTCACCAAAGCATTCTTACATTTCTCATTCCATAATGAGTTACTGTTTTCATCCTTGCCACCTGGGACCCTGGCACAGCCCTGCTAGTAGCAGTGGAGTCACACTGGTGGAACTGGATGCAAAGTGCAGTCCAAAATATTTATTTTAGTATATTCTGCTCTGCAGTAGGCTGCCTTCAAAGGGGAATGTCAAAGAAGGAGTTGCTGGGTGTTTTACATTTTTATCTTTGCTTGTAACAGTCATGTCTCTTTTATCCCTCTTTTTCCTTTTCAAGATATATGAGATTCTTTCTTTCTCTCTTGAAGAGGCATTCCCCCCGCCTTTTTCTTAGAAAATCATGCTAAAAAGCTATGGTTTGCTCACCTTCCGAATCAATGTTACTATGCATTTTAGCTTTGCTGAGTATCAGTTTGGTCGCTTTGCCTTTTCATATTCAGTTCACAATATGACGGAGAATTCTGCTGAAATTTAACAAGCCCTAGGGAAAAAGATTCAGACAAGTGCAGTCAGATTTATAAAGTGGCAGATAAAGTGGGAAAGGTTTTGCATTACTTCTGCCACGTTGGGTGTTTCTTTGATGGATGTGCTATATCTCATCTGCGATTCAGAATGACGTCGATTCACGTTTTGAGGGGTACCGTGACCGTGGCTGTTCATGACAACATAAAACCTATAATCTGGGAATGCTGGAAAAGGTGAGTGCAGGAATAATACACATGAATTCCTGGCCTAGGACCATAGTTATTTTTTGATTTAGTTCTCAGGAACACAACCTGTTTCATAATGTGAGACTGGCATTTAATCTGAGAAACCTGACTGTTTTGAGAATTATACAAGGCGGCATGGAGCTGTTTAATGCTTAAGTGACAACAAAACATAAAGATGCTGGCCATAATTCTTTCTGAAGTAGTATACTTCCCTGTGAAGCTTGGACAAGTACGTTCTTGATTTAAATATCTGGAACTACAGTACACGGTGTGAAACATAAATCCTCTCAGTGCAGGAACCCAGAGACCGAAGGAGCCAGTCGGAAACCTCTCCGAAGAGCAAATTTAGTGGTTGGGTTTAAAGTATGTATGCTAGACTTGGAAAGGACCTTTCCTAACCTGGTCCTTCTGTCCCATTTCAGCAGCGCAAAGAAGCTATAAAGCTGCCTAAAATGTGAAAGGCTGACAAGGCACCAGCATGGCAAAGGTGGTTGAGAGCCAGCATTACGCAGAGCAGGGCACGTGGCCCATTAGCAGCCTGTGTTAAGTACCGCAGCCCCACAAAACCCAAAACTGTCCTGTGGCCACTTCAGCACAAATCGAAGGACAAAGCAATCACTGGCAGTCCCAGGTGCTAAAAGCCTCTTCTCTAAGCTCCCCTGAATACAGCTGTAGTACATGTCATGAGAACATGACCCTCAGAGCTAAACAGTTCAGCTGGTGTGAAAAAAAAAATTAAAAAAGACCCAAATCTACTGACTTTAGTGAATTCAGCCAGCCCAGCTGCATGGGCCACATCCAGATTTTAAGCCACCCGCCCCACGCCGACCAAGCTGATGGCACCGCCAGTCACCGTCCCTTCTCTCCTCTCCCACCAGCAGCCCCTCAATCTTCCTTTCCTTCGCCCATCGTAGAGCAACATCACGGCAAGCCGAGCTGCTCCTGACGGAGAGGAGGGCAAGGGAGGGTAGGCGATAAGATCAGCTCTAACCTGCTCTCTCTTTGGCCCTGGGTTACCTCCAAGAAGCTGCCATCAGCTGCCCGGTCCTCACGTACTGCTTGAAAAGCTGTTTTCTGCCTCCCTGGTGAAACTGGTGTTGTGTGAACTAGATACATCCTGCTCATGATGTGTCCTACTGCAGATGATAGTCTGAAAAGTTTGTTTCCCTTCAAAACTCCTGCGGAGTGGAGATGTTTCGAATGAAATGGCCAGGAAGCGAAAAAAATCAAAATTTCAGAACTTTGCAAACCTCTCCTAGGATCAGCATGAAAGATGTTTTTTTCCCCATAAATGAGGAGAGAGACAAGAATAGCAAAACTTGGGAAAAATCTGCTCGCTGGCTCTGTTGCTCTCTGTGTTCAGTTGCTGGGAAAATCACAGGCAGAACATATGGGGCAAGACCCAATTAGCTGCTCCAGACCTGACAGGCTTTTAGGAGAATCAAGTTGCTCAGACAACGTTCTGGTTTAACCACTCTGATCTCAGCAAGTGTCACAAGGTTAGATTCATCCTCGCCTGCTAAGCTGGAAACTTTGCAGACTGAAGGCAAAAAGAGGACAGAAGTAGAAGGCAACTTTAGGTTTCAGGTTTTAAAAGGCTGGAACAAATCATTTCAAACGTTGACAATAGCTGCGATCTTTCTGCTTTAACTCTTTCCTTGGTTGCCGAGCGGAGGCGCAAGCATAATCTGGCACATTCATGGAAGATGTAATCCTTTGTGATTTCAGCTATTAAAGCCAAAAATAGATCTATTTTTCAGAGCATGAGTGAATATAATTTTATTCAAAGGCATAATTTGCCTGAATTTTCAGGTAGAGTTTAAAGAGAATGGCAAATATTACCGCTACGATGTGAAGGCTTTTCACCTCTGAAATATTACATCCTCCCTCCAAAGTCTGGAGGGGCTACAACTGCCGAGACAGAAAACCATATTTTTTAACATGAAATAAAAACCCCCGAGTACTTTTCTCTGGCTCCATTTGTGCAGCAGTTGAATTGTTCGGACTAAAATTTTCCAGAGTATTTCAGCCTCAGGCAGATATTTGACGTGTAAAATTTCAGTCCAAACTGTTAATGATTGGCAAAGCTAAAAGCAACTGACAACAGGGTGTTGTAATAGGAAGTGTCAGACAATTTTAATAATAGGTGACCTCAGCAGCCCTTCCTTCTGTTTTGTCATCTTGAACACTTTTGTTGTCTAAGGTCTATGATGTGTTTCTGTGTGTGGTTTTGTCTGTATTTCTTTCTTTATTTGTATTTTACTTCTGTTAAGATCTTCTTTAAGTTTTACATAACGTGGAGTTCCATGGGAGTAATTGCTTGCTGCAATTAAGAAATGTTTCCACCTACCTGTTCTTCATTTACAACTTCTTTATTTATTTCACTAAATGCTTCCCAGTTTTGTATCGTGGAGCAGAGTCCACAGAACCTGTCCGCTTACCCCTTCTGTAAAATTCATGAGCTTTGTAATGCTCCTACGGAACTGCCTCTTCTCCCCAGTGAGCAGTCTGAGGCTTTTTCAGCAGCGGTTCCTATGAGCTACTTTATAATGTTCCTGATGACACTCATTGTCCTATTTTTGCTGTGCTTTTATATTGCTTGGGGAGGATGGGGTGACTAATTCAGAACATGGTATGTCAGGTGAGGGTCTGGCTTTTCTAAGAGGCTTGCAGTATTTTTCCCGTAGTTTCTTCTCTTGTCCCTCATCCAGGCTAACCTTTAATTGGCTTCCCTGGCCCCTTCGATGCAGTGCCACGCTGCCAGAGCTTTACTGCACGAGCCACTCAGCCCATCCCCTGCAAAGAGCCTCATTTGGGGTTTGTTCGCGCTGACATCCTTGTGCCCATCTGTTTTCCTTGCGTTTGGTTCCTCTAAAACGCCTCTTGATATATATATTTCCTTTTTCAGGCAATCAGTTGTATGTCTTTTGTGGGTTTCGCTATAACATCACTCCCTCTCTTTTCAATACAATTATCAACATGTTATCTCCAATCACACTGCTCATTTCAGATGGAAAGTGCCTGTTTGTTCCTATTCTTGATTTTCCTGTCTCTTTGGCCAGCTTCTGATCTGTATCAATCATGACAAGAATTTGCCTCTCACTTTATGCCTCCACACTTTCTTTGACAGCCTCTCGGGAAGGACCTTATCAAAGATTTTTTGCAAGGTTAAATAATTACACACTATTTATTGAGCATTGCTCAGTTATGCTGCATTTATCGTACACTGAATGTCAAATACGACTACACCTTGTCCTCCAATACATTTGCATACCGCAAGTTTTGTATGTTTTTATATTGCCCCACTACTAGAGATCGTAGTTTGACACCTTTTAAAAAAATGCTTAACAAAGCCTGTGAAGGAAGTTTGGGTTGGGGTTTCTTTTTCTTGGAAAAAGATGCTAAAAATATGTTAAGAACAATACTATTGTGTATCCTTGAACTGAGAACCAACACTCTGCCAATTTTCATCCTGGAATATATTTTTATAGTTGATGTACAAACCTCTGAAAAAAACGGTTTATTATAAAACTATTGACAGAACCCAAGCTGTGGAAATGTACATGGTGAGGCAGAAGAAGCATCTTAATGTGGATAACATTTTCTAGCCCTTAAATGTTACAAAGAAATGCATTTTCCCTCAAAATGGGATAAAGAACCGTTATAATTTGAAACAAAGTCTGTCTGACATAATTTGGTTTTATCTTTAATTTGCAAAAAGATTGATACTTCTTGAAATAATGAATGTCTCTTTTGTTCTTGGTGTTTATAAACCTGCATCTTTCTTGAAAGCATTGTCAAAGACAGTCACACATAGAGTGTTCTGACAATAGATTGTAAATACCAAAAAGGCTAATTTCATTTCTGAATGGTGGGGTTGGTTCTGTGTGTGAGTGTGTGTGAAATTGCTCTGCCTTTAGTTCGCTGCTCTGAAATATAAGCAGATGAACCTTTGGTGCAGGCTGCCAGAACTTACAGATGAAATTTTCTAGCAGCAGGAATTTTAAGTTACAAGTTTTGCACACAACCACTAATATAATCTAAATTAAAATGTGTTATGCACAAGAGATACAAAGCCTGGATTCTTCCTTAATCGGGATACAGGTTGAACTAATTTTGTGCACACAGTGTCTCACTCTGCTTCCTGAAGTATGCTGTTCATTTATAAAGACTCCTGATTTCTTTTCAAACAAGACCTTTTCCCTGTTAAACAGGATAATGAAATATGACATTGTAAGAATGTTGTCAAGAGTGCTACTTTCTAAGGAAAAATATAACCCTTTTTTTCACACGCTGAAGACAGCCAAGAGCAATGCCTGTATTTTAAGCTATTTTGGAGGTACAGAGATGCAAGTGTTCTTGAGGGATTCCTTCTTCCTCCCGTAAGCATTTCTCATCATTTTAGTCCCTTTTTTGGTGAAGAACATGATGAGAGGTTTGTGTTTGTTAGGAAATAAAAGCTATGTCATAATAAACTCCTTGACAAGACACGAGAGCTTTATACAAATGTTCTAAGGTTATTTTTTTTCCAGTTGATTTGGAAGTTTCTTTTTTACCCACCGTACTTTCACTTCTTTTCTTGAAGACTTCAGGCGATGCTGTGATTGAGCTAGCTAATGGCTGGCCAGAGAGCCCCAGCTGTTTGATATTTGGCACGGTGTTCTCCACATGCTCAGCGCTGGTTTATTATTAGTTGAGGCGTGCATTTCCCCTTGCTGTGAGAGACAGGAGAGATGCAAGGAGTCACTGGGGGCCAAAAGCATTAACCCAGTTCTGTGCACTGCCCTGCACAGGTCCCAGAGTAACTTAAAAGAACCTCAGGACAATTTCACCCATTCCAGCTGGCTGCCCTTGGGCTATTTGCCAAAATCGAGGTTTATTAGTCCGCACCGTTCCATTGATAATGGCTCCGGTACTGAGGCCCCGGGGAGGGAGGCCTGCAGAGCAGCTGGCTACTCTGGCATCTCTAGCTGCTGCTGACCTTCCTTGTACTAGAGAGATGCCCAGATGGTGGAGAGAAGGGTTTTCTGCTCTGTGGGAAATGCAAAAGGAATGGAGATGAGATGAAAAAGCTAGTCATAATGTTATAATTATTGTACTTGTAATGGAAAACTTTATGGTTGTGACCCAGATGTCAAAGGATGCAGAAATGTCTGTCTAAGTCTGCTGAAAGGCTGAAATAACAGCTTTCAGACATATGGACTACCCTTATTTACCTTGGCGTGACGCACACTCTCCTGAAACTGTTTTAATGTCAAGCCTCTTCTAAATTGGTCAATGGAGCAATTACCCTACTCAGACAGCGTGTCGAAGACGGGGAATTGTTTTATTATGAAGTTAGGGGTATCCCATTTGGGATTTCTCTACCAGCCATGAAGAGTACTCCAGTTACCACCATTGCCGGCCATTTGACCATGGAGTCTGGCTGCCTAAAATAGGCACTTCAGAGAGCTGAGAGGGCCCTTGTGCTCATATCATCAAGATCTAAAACCAATCAGTCAGATTCATAGATGCAAAGCAAAGTTGAATTATCTTGAATTGCAGCGAATGCACCAGGAAATATTCAAGCCCTGCAAAATTTGAGAAGGGGACAGGTGGTCAAAGGAAGCCTTAACTAATGAAGAGACATTTAAAAAACTATAATTCTAAATACTTTTCACTCAGGCACAGTCTTACATTCATGAACTTACCAGCTGCAGAACACGGCAATGCTAGCATGCGGAAGCTTATAGCTTATATTTATTTAATCTTTTCTATTTATTTGTTTGTGTTTGAGAACACAGGTCAGATCACAGGTGTAACAATGGAAAGGATAAAAAAAAAAAACACCTCCTGTTTCATGAGCAACACACTCCATTTTTGTCTAGAACATTTTATTACCCTCCCTTCTGGCAGGTGTCTAGTTAAAAACTGAGGGTGTTGCAGATCGTCCAAAGCTGAGGGTGTTGCAAGTTATCCAAAGCTGGAGAAGAGATGGTTGCCTGAGCTCTATGGCTCAATTCCATGGTCTTTTTTGCCATTCTTCCTCTTTTGAATGTAGAAGGAATTGTACTTTGGATGGTACTTTCCATTCTCTTGGTTTAATCGACTTTCATCCCATACTCCTCAATGCAAAATGCTCGTTCTTTAAGTCACCCGTGCCTGATTTTACATCCTTTGTCATCTACGTCTATGTGCAAGCTCTCTCGTCACCACAGCTCCCTCTCTTCCTCCCCATGTGGCTACCCAGTCCTCGGGCCATACCTGGCTGAGACTCCTGTGAACTCGTAAATCCGTCTGGTTTGGATGGAGATACGCTGCCCATGGCCTGAGCCTGCCATTAGCTGGGGTACCTGCTTCTGCAGAGCACCTTAATGGTTTCTCATGGTCCAGAAGAGCTGTAGTAACTAACTACAGTATTTGCAGTGAGAGCTAAGCACATAGGAACGTTTTCAGCTTGCTGAGGTGCTAGGTGGCTTTTAAAGCCAAAATCTAACAAAATAGCTTTGTCATAGTGCATTGGAGTTTAATTAAGACAGCTCTTTTTATAGTCACTCAGGAGCATTAGTTGCTGCTATCTACTCTGGCTTCTTTTCAGATCATGTTTTATGTAGCATAGTATTTCTCAAGATAGGATTCTTGGTTAATTCTTAACCAATAAACAGTTTATTAATTCACCAAGTACCACTTTATTACTTACTCAACAGTTAGTTAATCAAATTCAAATCCAACAGGTATTCTACCTATGCAAAGAGCATTCAAATATTGTCCTACAAGTTACTGCCATAAACTGTATGGAGGTCAAACAGTTCTAGTAGAGGATAATACAAAATATCAAGATTTCTTACTGCATTCATTTATAGATAGCAAGTCTTTACTACATCTGGTATTCTTACCCTCCTTCCAGTACTCTGTGGGTTAAAGATATAATGGTTTTAGGAATTTGGACCCTGCTATTTAAATGATTTAATATGAAAGAAACTAGGAAAATAGTACCAGGAACAATCATTTAACATTATAGTTTAAGTCTTTCTTACGCCTGTTTGCTTAGGCTTTTAAAGAAGCATACACGTAGAATAACTTGGCTAAAAGTTTGAAATAGCGTCACTAAGGATATTCCAGCTGATTTCCTGGGACAGCTTTCTGTCATCTCCAGTAATGACACCAAGAGAAATGCATCCCATACAATAATGCTCATTGGTATTTTCATCCAAAAATAACCCTGAAGGAGACACAGAACTTCCTCTGGCTTAGGAAGCCCCTGAGTTGCAGAGTGTTGGAGATTGGGAGATCATTATATGGAGGTTTCGCTTCAGGATTGTCCTGTTCTGGTACTAAACAAAATTAGGGATTTGCTGTTAGAAGCAGGCTTGTGGGCTACAGAGCTAGAAGGATCCTTCAGTCTGACAGAGCCCGGTTTTTCCTGTGTTTCTGCGAGAACTTGCCCAAGCAGGTGATACGCCTTTCTGGACTGTACAGCTTCTTTCCAGTTTTGGCAAGGCTGTTGTTACTCCTGTGACCCTGGAAAGGCAAGGAGAGTGTTTGTATGCATTCCACAGATTCAAGGATCCACACGGTGACTCCAGGTTAATAGCCAGAACTTCTTTCATGATTCATGAGAAAAATGAGTCCTTTTTGTTTTCATTTGGGAAATGTCCAATGGAATGTCTGAATTTTCATTTTTTCCCCCCATTTTCTCTGAGGTCACATTAATATCCAGAAGATGGTATTTTACCATCTTTTACACACTGGAGGCTTTTTATGTTTCATCTATTACAAGGGTTATATTTCAGTATTAGCCTAGCTTGGGAATTGAAATTTTTCCTATTTCTCCAACTTCTTTTCAGTATTCATTTACATCTACTTAGGTGGTTATATCTTCCAATAACATTTTTTTCTTTTTGTGCCTATACAAATGCCTCTCAGATTTCTGGAATGCAGCACTTTCCTAGAGAGCAAGCAAAGAAAAATCCATTAACAGTTCCCAAGCTGTATAATCATGTTTTATTTATTTCTTTTCTCACCTTCTAGAGCTTCGAGGTGAAAGGTGATCTCATTTTCAAGGAACATAGCAAAGTTTTATTTTAGGAAGAGGTTCATTAGGCGAACAGATTGAACAGCTTCCAATGGAGGGAGCTTAGAGAGGCTACTTTGTTTGGCTAAGGCTAGCCTTAGTGAATAGCCCACCGTGATGAGTCCAAAACTGGAGAAATTCAACGCAGAAGTGCAAAAGTGGAGAGGGCTATCCCAGGCAGCATATAGTGAGTGCACAAAGACTTTTGAAAGTCAGGAAATAACAGCTGTGCACATTTTATATTCTATAAGCAATGTATTACATTGCATCTTCCATATCGCCTGGTCCCATATTTTTACAAACCGGCTTTGGAGCTATTAACTGGGGATCAGGTGGCAGTGTGCAGAATTTGCAGTTTTGTTATTTTCTTCACAATGAACTTGTGACTGACCCCATACGAGGAAGTGATTTATTGATGAGGAGATGGAAGAAGGCCGTTGCTCCTACTGCATGGAGTGGTTCTTAAGCAGCAGGGACTTCGGGAAGGTCAGCACTCTGGACATCACGAAGTGCTCTAATCTCATGAATCCTTCAAAATCTTGGCACTGGGCAAAACAGCCTGTGGATAGAGCATGGACCCATGACACAGAGGTTCCAGACAATACTGTTGCCTGTTCATCTTTCCCTCTCCTTCACCTTCTTCCCCGCATTTCTTTCAATTTTTCTCTTTACCTTTTTCCTTCTTTCCTATTTTTCTGCTTTTTCCCCCTTCAGTTTTCACCTCCGCAAATTTCCGCTGCAGTGGCAATGGGGTTTTACACATGGAAGAGCAGCTGATTGTGGATGGAGACTAAGATTAGTCAATTTTTTCTGACTTCAGCTTCTTACACGTGCAGCTGTCAGCCGTGAAAAACTGACAAACCATCATCAGACTCCCTCAACAGCAAGTCCTGAGTTTTCCAGCTCATTCTCAGGGTTGCCTGTCAGGTACTTCTTTGCAGAGCTGTTCGAAGGGGAAACTAAGTAGATTCACCATGGGCAGGTAGTGTCTGAGACCGCTTTGAGGTCAGAATGGCACTGATGGCTATCCATAAGCAGAAAGAGTAATAGAAATAACATTACAGTGACACTGTGGATTTCTTTACCCAGCAGTGTTAAATTTGCACCTTAGGAGGAGAGTGGCATCTATTGTAGTAACACTTTGTTGTATTATTATTATTTGATATTGTCTCCTATTATTTGCATTTCATTAGAAGCTCTAAGCAAGATCGGGGGTCCTATTTTGCCAAGCGCTTCAGGAATAAAGGATGAACCAGGAGTGATTCACCCCATGATTTGCTTGAAAAAAGAGAAGGTGGTTTTCTTTAACTTAGTCTTTGTCATGTATATTGCTCGAAATATAGTGTTTGTCATGTGATTTTGTGGGTAGGGATCAAGAGGAGGCCAAATTGGCTTTTAGTCTTTTCAGCTACAGCACAGCCAGCTCTGAGGAACAGCATCTAAAGTTTTGGGATTGTCTGCTGTAAACTATTCCTCTGTGCAGACACAGCGTTTTCTTCAAAAAAGCAGAAGTACAATAATACAGCCCTAAAACTTTGTCAGTGATATATGTCTCACAGAAGTAATTTTCAAGTGGCAAGTGTTTTGATGATGCTACAAGGGCTTTGTTTATGGAGTAGGTCTGGCAGACACTGTAGAGTTCACAGGAATTATTACTCGGTTGATCATTAATGAGAAACATTCATCTGGATTCCCCTTCACCCCCTGTTTTTGTCAAAATTCCCTTAGAGACTTGTTTTTGCTACAGTCCGGGCTCTGTTTCACAGAATATAGCTCTTGCTGAATGCTGTTAAGATGGATCCCCTGGCCAACTGAGAAAGCTGGAGGTCAAGGAGGTGATTTCCTGTCCCTCCTTCATTCGCTCCTTTCCACTCCTCCAAATATACCCATGCACACGTGCACACAAACACACACACACACACACACGTACACACACACACACACATGCACGTTGATGCAACGTGCCTTACTCCTGTTCCTGCAGGAGTCCGGTGCCCACATGGTGCTTCATCAATTGGGTTCGTGCAGTGCTTATTTAAGGGGATCTGCCCATGTCTTCAATATTTAATTCTTAAAAAATTCAGGGCTAGATGAGCACCTACAGTGACATCTCTGCCCACGCAGTTACCATCTCAGGATTTTAAAAGGGGCCACACTCAGAGGTTCCATATCCATATTCCTTTGTAGCAGCTCTGCAGAGGCAAAGATTGCATGCCAAACAGATGGCAAAATATAAAAGCAGAAATAAAATCTGTAATCTTGTGGATAAGGTGTATAAGGAACAGCTATTCACGACTTCTCAGGATGAAAGAACTAGAAGGTGTGCCTGGAACTGCCAAATACCTTCTTTTAGCAAAGCAAAGGAAGCACACATTTGTTACTATCGTAACACCAGCACACTCTGAAAGCCAGAGATATAAACAGATTCCAACAGATTCAAAATATAAATAGGTGCACAGTAGGATTTAGTGAAAATGTATAAATCAAGTCGTGTGGACTAGGTGCCTGCTAGAAAGGATTGTTCAGTTGTGATCTCTGTTACTGGCAATACATAAGCACTCAATGTATACGAGTTCCTTACCTGCCTATTTCTTATTCTGATGCCGTGGGCATCCGCTACTGGCCACAGTCAGGTGGTCCATGCTCTGAGGCAGGATGATAGTGGTTATGCTGGTCAAATGGAAGAGCTGTCAGACTTTTTTCCCCATGCCTTTGTTTATTGGAATGTGCCTGGAAGTTTACCAGACAATCCAGGATCTATTTTAGAAACAGAGAAGTCTAGAAGTTCAATGACGTGTAAACTGGACGAGGGAATGTACTGGAAGATGCCGGTGGCTGCCATGCTGCTGCGCTCCAAGGTCTGGCTCTCTGGGGCTGATAGCGGTGCTCCACAACTGGGCTCCTCCAGCTGGATCAACGCCAAATTAAATTGGCACATCTCCTTGGGAAATCAGTGGTCTGGTGCCCTGCTGCCACCCCCACTTTTGTCTGCTTTTTCCAGTGCAGAAGGCTTGTTACATTGAGAGAAGCCCTATAATACTGACCAAATGTGTCACTTCCACCTTCCTGAAGCCCAGAAGGTAGTAAGATTTGAAGGACCAAGGAAAACAGTGATCCAACCTCGGTCTCTAGGTTGCAGCTGAATATTCACTCTTAATTGCTGATAGAGAAAAAAGGAGACTGACATGAGGATAAAGACACTGGAGACGGTAGAGTTTTGAGGGAGAATTTTAAATAAAAATGCAAGAAGTCTTTAGAATAACAACATTTTTCTTATTCTAATGAGGTTCTTTCTTCATTTCAGAGAAAAAAAAAAGCACTACTCTTCTTTGCTACTGCCAAATAATACATATACACATATATATATTTAAGGGAGCCAGACACTATATTAGATTTGCCCTTTTTCAGGAAAACTTAAATCTCAACTTTTAGAAATCAACTCTATGTTTGGTTTCAAAATACTCAGCAATGGTGTTTCTGAAGTACACGATCAAATGTCTAGTCTCCAGAAGCTTTTCTTTTTTGTCTCTACAGAAACCAAATTTTAACGAGCATCTCACTACATTTATTACCAGCTGCTGCCTGGAGTGTCCTAATCCTTGCAGTGCATGTTGGCAAGCAACTCCATTCCTGGAACCAGATCTTTTTTAATCTTTCAACCCTAGCAAAAAATAGACTTTTTTTCTTAGGTGTAAAATTCTCACTCCCAGGCCATGGGGACCCCTTTCAATGTTTTTTATTTTGGTTAGCTATTTTGCACCCAGATCATTGTTTTCACCGCTCACTGTCTCTCTCTGTGTGTTCGACCAGCAGATCTGAGCCACGTGGCTGATGATGTCCATGGTGGAAACCTTCCATGCATACGAGCAGGGGCATACAAACAAATCCATATTTGCACACATGGGTGTTCTTATGCATCCAACAGAAATACAACTTGGCAGCTGTCATAAAACACCACAGACACAACTGGCAGTTGCAGGCCAAACAAATGACGCATCCAAGGGCTAACACGGAGAATCATATAGGGAGTTATACCCATAAAAAGTAATAGGGAGCAGATATATAACTTGTGGTAAGGGCTGGTGGAAATGTGGTGGTAACTTAGTATTGGTGATGGAGAGCAATCCCTAAAAGCACAGTTGGCGGGAGAATGCATCCATGTTATTCGGGCAGAGCAATAACGTGGCAAAACCAGAAGGTGATTCAGACAGCAACTGTTGCCAAAGAAGGAAAGGAGGATGCTTCTCCGAGATTGTGTGGCTATTTTCATGGATGACAAAGTTGCTCCTGCACTCCCAAACTAGAGACTAATAGAAGCAGTTGTTTTACACTACATACTGTGTTAGAATATAGTTATCCTTAAAGGGATTTTATTGTTCTTCTATTTTTTCCAGACCCAAAGATTTCATGTGAAACATTTTGTTCTTTCTATATTCTACTTGAAAGAAAAAGGAGCTTTAAAAACTATTCCAGGTGTTCAAGATTTTTCTTCTTGCCTCTCTGACTGCCAATTCCAGATATTTGTTCTTCAGAGGTTTCATTGTTCTCCACCATGCCAATTTCTTATTAGATGAAACAGGAATTAACTCGTTTTGCCAAATTTAGGCAGAGGTGGACTTGAAAATATTCATGTTCAATGCTTTTACTTTCTAGTACAAATGTGTGAATATTCAGGCTTTATGTACAGTATCTACAGGGACTCTAACTTGAACAATGTGTGCTTTTCCATTCTTAAAGTTCTTTATCATCTCTGATTACTTTCTATTTTAATGAATTCATTTAGTAATTATTTATTAACATTTTTCAAATGTAAGCTTTCTCTCTTCTGCCAAGTTGGTTTTTATAATTCCAAGAGAACATAAACCATTACCTAGCTGCATAAATATATGTATAGGTCCCTTTAAAAATAATGCTATGATCATTGAAAGCATAAAATATTACTTATTTAACTGTTCAGATGTGTAGTATATAAATTTAATGTATCTCTGTGTTTAGCGTAGCATATTCATGTCTACAATATCTCAATAATCATATATCCAAATGGATCTGTTAAAAAAAAATACATGGGCAGGGTTGATTCCCATTTTTCGTAATCCTGCACAACTCTATCAGTATCTCTCATTCTGAAGACCAACAAACTTACCATTAAGTTCAACAGGAGCTGTCTCAAGCTCTAACTCTGGTGTCGTGGTCCTGCTCCAAACAGGCCTTACGCCTGGACGTGGAGCAGATTGCATTGGTGGTGCTGATGGATGATTGTCCCCTGTCCCTAGACAAGAGCTATATATCCAACTTCTGTTGCACCACTCGGTAGCATTAATATAGTTAAACTTGAGATTCTTCTGGATCCTATCACAGATGTGGCAAATTTATTGTCTTTCCTTTCCAGTGACTTTATCGGTTCCTTTTTCTCTGCATCTCAGAGTCCAGACCAATATTTCGTTTGGACATCCCATCTGTAGGCTCTCTTCATGGTTTGTCAGCAATATGCGGGTGGCACGCATCAGCTTTTCTGTAGCTGCAAGCACTACTGATCTCTTTGGGGGTCTGAACTTCACTATTCAGAAATCCAGCTGAATTCTCCATCACTGCAATGCAAAGTAGTAGTTTTTAGTATTCAGAGAATGATTTTCATTTCCAGGATGCTCAACGAATGATACCTGTGCATCCTCTCAGTGCTTACGTGATGTGTGAAAGCATTTCATTCTCAATTTAACACATTGGGAAACTGAAGCAACTTATTCCAGAGGACAGAGAAAGTAAAACTGGTCCTGGTCAAAAGCTGTTCATGCCTTCAGTAGTCTTGCTATTGACCTTCGTGGGGTCTGGATTAGTGCCTGCAAGATATGGAATTAGATTTCAAGAATTATTGACTGAGTCCTCTTCAATATACCTCAGCACAGTCACCTTCTGGAAGCACGGCGTCCCAGCGCACCTAGAAGGACGTTTCGTGAGTGTTGGCCCTCAGCACTCTGCTCATGCTCTTGTAGATTGATTCCAGTTGTAAAAGAAACTGATGACAAAGCCATGTACTTATTTAACACAGGCAAAGTTACCTACAAAGTCACATTTCCTTGGACGTGGCAGCAATTAGTGGCAAATAATTTTCTTCTGCTTAAATCACAAACCTGCTTTGATTGGCGTGCAACCTAAAAGCTCTCCCTCCCAGCTCCCTTTCAAGGCCATGTTCGCAGTGTTTGAGGACTGGAGTTTCCTTGTTGCCATCTCCCTTAGATTTGTTTTTCTCTGTATCTGCACCACTGCCAAAGGAATATTCAGAAAACTGTACCTTATTGAAACCTGCTATCTTTGCTTTGGGTAAGAGCATGTGTCTGTGATTTGGGCAGGGTTTGCTGTTGTTTCGGTTTGCTACTTCTGTAGAGAAGCTGAAATCTGGCAGTTGTCTTAAAGAGAGAACAGCAATGTTTAAATACAACTTGTTGTAGCAGTCGCCAGATGCCGATGTTTTTCCTTGGCTGTCACATGGGGCCTGATGGATGCATACAGGACAGGGAGAACTTGGCCTTCCGTCCATCTTCTTGTACATTTCCACCTGCTCCATCCTTGCCTCAGGATGCCTCAGTAGACCTGTAGGTCTGCTATGGATATTGGATTTAATCTGAAATTTCATATCTGGCTAGGGATGTAGAGGGATGTCCAGAGGGATGGACAAGATGCCTCCCTCGGCATCTTTCCAGTGCCAGTTTTCCCTGATCCCAGGAGAGGACAGGGGTGACACAGTGCGTTGGGTGCTATTGTCGTGCTCCACTTTGCATGCTGTGGAGCATTGCGGGCCACTTTAGCAGTGAGTAGCAATGATGGACTTCCACCTGTAGCAGGAGAGTGTTGCACAGGATCTCTTTAAAAAAGAGATCAAGCAAATTAGCATAGCCTAAGGACTTCTTTGAATTGTATGTTGCCCTTTCACCTCTGACTTTTTATCTCCCAGCATTCACTAACCATGAATATTTAATACAGCCACCACTGCATCCCATGGAATAAATGACAGGCTCCGAGTTTCAAACCTTAATCTGAAAAGCAATGCATATACATCGATATTGAAAAAAAAATCACACCCAGAGCAAATCCTTTTTCATGAGCCCACTTATTAAAAAAAAGTAATGTAATATCATGAGTTTTCATTAATACTAGTCTTCAATAAGCCTAAAGCAAATCCTTGCTTGCTGTGTGCTTGCTACGCTTGTTGTACAGAACTGCCTGAAAATGATGAAGGCTCACAGTCAGTGAGGGGAGAGCAAGGAGCGTGCGGCCGAGATAGATACGAGCTCTACTGGAGTAGAGGTTCTCAATCCTCAATTGTCTTTCCCAGGAAAGATGATTATGGATGTTTCACAGGAATAATAATGCTAATTGTCAGCCCCCACAGAGCGCTTTACACCTGCAAAGTGCTATAAAAATGTAAGCTAATGCTCACCAGTAAGTGAGTATTATTGTACCTGTTTTGCAGATGCAGAAATTAAGATACAGAAAGGTCAGTGGGCCGACCCAGGGTCACATAGCTTCTCAGCAGCAGATTTAGGATGAAGAAACAGGCTCCTCTGGTCACGTTCCATTGATCATGCTGCCTTGTAGGAAATATAGCCCAAATTTCCTATATATATATATATAAATAAAAAATCCTAGAGAAGGAGCTGTTTCCCTCTTTGCTTCTTCAAAATAAACAAACTCCCGAGCTACCAAACCCCGCGTTTACATGTATCATTAAATACTTTCCCATTGCTAGCCAGAAAACTCAGCAGAAAACCTGTAGAACACCAAAGTAACTCTCTTCTTTTAAATAATTGATGATGCCAAATAGCAGCAGTGTTATGCCAACAAAGAGATTGGTCTCTTAAAATATTTTATTCATTATGCCTCAAGAAACCCAAAGCCTTGTTTTTAACGAAAGCAAATTTCAGAAGTTGGCTCTCAGTTCATCTGAAACATCTGCTTATTACAGTTCTTGGTGTTACAGCACTGGTGCTCCCCAGTAAATCTTTCAGCTTTAAATAATACGTATGGAAGTCTTGGCAAAGAGATCAGGAAGGAGAAAGAGTAACGTTTGCCAAATATGCATTTTGCTTTATGGGGCTGTAGTGGTATATTTTAATAATACATGTGTTGAAAAGAGTCTACTAATCCAATTAAGTAACAGGACAAGAAAGAATTAATTCCAAGATTCAAAAAGACCCCGTTCTATGGAGCTGAAACTTTATATTCCAGGGTAAAATGGTTAGAAGTCTTGGCTAACTACACTTCTATAAAACAGCCAGAAATGGATCTTTCTCTGTACTGTTCGTAAATCAAGGTCACTTATGTGAGAAGGCTATGTTGTGATAAATCTGACAATTAGATGAAGAGGGCATATTGATGTTAAATTATATTCTCTGTACACTTTGGTCAGAAGGCAATGTAAACACCACAGTAGCATTATGAAACAGCAAATTGCATTCCAGATAATAACAGATATTTGTGGTGCATGGTTTTAGACTTTAATGTGCTGTGTTTTACTCAGTCATATTAATATTTTAAATTATGTAACGTTCCCTTCTTTATGCATAGTTGGTTTTTTTTCACTGAAAATGCACCTCCCTCTCCCTCTCCCTCTCCCTCTCCCTCTCCTTCTCCTTCTCTCCTCCCTATTGCTCTGCCTTTTCCCTTTTCCATTTTTCCTTTTCCCTTCTCCTTTTTTTAACAGTGATGCTTGGGGAAAAAAAAAAAAAAGCCTAAAGCAAAACTGTCTGTGCAAAAAAATAGTAACAAGTAGTTTCAAGATTTATAAGCCAGGATTTTATGTTATATATTTACAGATTCAATCTGTGTACCAGGCTTTGATCCAAGCCTTAGCATGATGACTGGAATCACTCCGATTAACCCAATGATACCAGGCATGGGGTTAGTGCCGCCACCACCACCGACAGATGTGCCTGTAGTCAAAGAAATAATTCACTGCAAAAGCTGCACGCTCTTCCCTCCAAACCCAAGTAAGTGGATCTGATGAAAGAACGTTATTTTCCTAAATATATTGCATGAAATATTTTTTATCTAATAAAAATTAGGGTTTTTAAATAGAGCGTAGGTAAGTATGGTGTTTCCTTCTAAGGTCTACTCTGTGTGTAAAGTGTGGTATGGTATCAGAGCATACGTACTCATCTCTGTAAGGTCACGTAAAAAAACCTACGCAGTTTGTACAAAAAAGAAAAATAATTACTTAGAAGTAACAGAGCCTGAAGATTTACAGTTCTCATAATAAAAATCTTTCCTGTAGCTCAGAATGTCACAAAATATAACGATGATACAGTGCTGATCATCTCCATGCTCCCCTTCAGGTGCCCGCAGGTAGATGGGACCAAGCTGGACTTGCGTCCCTGAACACAGCACCTTGTACCCAAGCGCTGACAAACGCCGGTCCCCTCCCTGGGGGAGAGGGAGGGAAAGGGGGGCTACGGCTCCTCTTTTGCCATTTTTTGTGGGGCAGCATGGCAGACGAGTTCCTTCTCCTCTCTGAGATCAGGGACCAAGCTTCCTTCTGCCCCTTCTGGGACTTTGTGCAAATGGAAAACTCGTCCCACTGAGCCACCAGCTCAGGCACAAAGCCTGATTTTGTGTATGTTAGCCCCAGGAGTTTAGTTTCAGAGCCATCAGACCAGCGGCTTTCACTCTCACCGTGAAGACAAAAGAGAAAATTAAGCAAATAGTCTGGTGCTCTGGGTTTGCAGTTTCCCCAGATCATGGTTTTATCAAACTGGCTCTGTGTGTGAATATGTATATATACATATATATATATATATATATGTATATTTTAAGGTTGTAACCCCATTTACTGTGTGAAAGGGCCGAAAACCTAAGTCATATCAATCAGAGTCCTTCTTAGAGAATTACTTCTAGAGGAATGCTGTAGTAATCTACATATAAACAAGGTGAAGTGTTATGACAGAGTATATTTTTTATACAGCCTTCAACAATTTAATAGTTTTCTGATTTAAGTGTGTATATATCCTCTCTATATATACATAAAAATAACATTTCTAGCCACTCCACCTCATGAGCACTTGTAAACAGCGAGGTTATCCTTCCCGTGTGCTGGCGTCCGCTCCATTATCTGGCAACAAGACAAAACAGATAACCGGCAGAGCGTTTTCATCATGCTGTCACTTCGTCGTGTTTCCCACTTTGTTTTTCTGTTTGCTGTGCTCCTGGACTCTGAGACAGAAATGAAATTATGCTAAGACCAGGGAAACGTGTCCAGCCCGAGTGCCCAGGGTGTACGCAGCACGGGTTTGCTCGACGAGTGCGGCGAGCGATGGGTATGAGCCAGAGATGGTGAAGTTCAGGCTTTGAACGTACCGCGCCAGTGCTTGAGATCTGTGCTCGGGGTCAAATCGGTTGCAGAAGCTCCCCTGCTTTGAAACACAATATTTTCTATTTTTTTTGTGTTGCTATGCAGGGAAAAGAAAGATCCTTTTAGACCTTACGGTGTCCTGGAGAACAACCCACAGTGACAGGGATTAATCTCTGAAATGCCACCTAAAACTTGAAAAGGTTTAGATTTAAGTAATCAGTTTTGGACAATCTCTGCAATATTCCGTTATTTTGCTTCTCCCTCTCTCCCGCCTCCATGCTATGTCAAATCACTGTTGCTGCCCAGAACTGATTACAGGAATGAATAGAGCCAATGGATCAAAAGACAAATTTTGTATTCCAATGTGATTTCTGTTTTGACTTAGATCTTCCACCACCTTCAACAAGAGAGAGACCTCCTGGGTGTAAAACAGTGTTTGTTGGAGGATTACCAGAAAACGCAACGGAGGAAATTATTCAGGAAGTCTTTGAGCAGTGTGGAGATATAACAGCAATTCGGAAAAGCAAGAAGAATTTTTGTCACATTCGTTTTGCAGAGGAGTTCATGGTTGATAAAGCCATTTACCTTTCTGGTACTTCACATTCTTTAATGGATTTTCCTTGCTTCTCATTTGTATTTTGTGATGCTAATGTTCGCTTATTTTCTTAGCTTTTATCTCAGCAAGTCTTACGTGAGCTCAGTGGCTGTAGCTTGGAGTGGCAAGGGGCAATTCTGTATTTGTGTCTGCCAAGACTTGTGCGCGGTTTTGTATGTTGCTTACCCGGGAGCAATTTCCTGCCATCCCACAACAATGCAACAGATCCTGAAATTCACTACAGCCCAATCTTATTTTCGATTTACACAGGTTTATATAGTTTTGCTTACAGGTTGTGGAAAGAGGAGGGCACTAGGCCAGGAACGCTGCTGTTTTCCAGTGCCAATTTCTCTGATAGGCTGGCAATTTCATTGGCATATTTTTATAGATTTGCAGTGCAGTCTAAATAAAGTCTGCCTTTATGCGTGCATGTATTCAGCTACCGCACGGGTTAGATCCCGAGCCCCATCTGTAGGCTGCGTCTGTTGCCTCCCAGGACAATGAGTGCCACAGAAACTCAGGTGTAAAATTTCAGAATCTCTTTTATTTTCCAACAAAGGCACAGACAAAAAAAACCCCTTTAACTCACAGGGAAAAAAAAAGAGAAAAAGAAAGAAGAAAAAAAGATGAAAAACAATTCTGCTTTCACATATCAGGCTTCAGTGACTGTCAGTGCCCTCGTAAGGTTACAGGCTCCTTCATATGAGGCTTGGCTTCCCAACTGAGCCCTTCGTCACTTTTCTGAGCTGGATCCCATCCCCTGTATGTACTTGTCTCCACAGGCTGGTTCGTCTCTCTCTCTGGGTCCTGGGGAGACCCCCAAGCTTTGTTTTGCCCCACAAGTGTAGTGTAAAACTTTCACCCCACATGAAAGGTATTCTTAAACAAGGGCCAGGGACTGCTCCTTGGCCAAGACGAGCTGACGCAGACTGGCTTACAGCCACCCACCCTGTGTGGGGTGACCTCAAAGGGACCCACTGGGACCATCCAAAATGAAGCCTGGGGGGCAGCTAACGATTAGGGATTCCTTGTTTGAGCTCCCACCCTGACCATCTTCTGTTTAGCAGTAAGGCCATAACCTCAATGCCCTGTAGGGGTCCATAGGAAGCTGACACAGCTAGAAACAAGTGGCCTCTCAAATCACCATCAACTACATCTTAAAATGAAAGAGAGAAGTAAAAGAAAACATCTGAACTTTTGAAATATGTGGTCAGGAAATACCTAGCTCCTTTGTTTCACAAGGGATTTTGGGTTTGGGGTTGGGGGGGTTCTAACTTGGCTGCTTGCTTTAAATATCTGTTTGAAGAGCTACAGAAAATTGTGAGTTTTATATAAAGGTGAGGTCTGTATAAAGATTTCTTTGAAATATTGCTGTATTTTCAGGTTTCTTCCAGATCTTCATTCCACCCTGGTTTTTTCTTCCCTTTTTTTTTTCACTCATTTCTTCTTCCCTCCTCATCCTCTCTTCCCAGTTTCCATCCTTCCTGTTTATTTTTTTATTCACATTACTTCCACAACGCTGTAGTTCATTGGGACAGATTACAGGCATCGCAGTAGTAAGAAGCAGTAGCACATTTCCCAGCACATTTCCCAGTTTCTGACTTCTGTCTACATCTCCACAAGTAACAGAGCAGAGGAGGGGCACCCCAGATTCAGTAGGAACTGGTATTACTGTATATGATAAACAAAACAAGTGGCAAGAAAGAGAGGAAAGAAAAGCTCAGAAATGTACAGGTTGCCACCCTAGCCCAGAGCCAGTGTCCCTCTAGCTCAGTTCCCTGCTTCTTGGCAGTTGACTGCACCCGTTGCTTCACTCCAAGTCAAGTTTTATTTTAATTTTATATGCCTTAAATCCTGGAGGACCAGATTTGATGATTAGAGGTAGGAAGTTCCCTGCGCTGCCATGTGTCCTCACTCATAACGCACTAGAGTACACGTTCAGAATAAGGGAAATGAGCAGAGATGGAGGTGGCACATTCCTTTCCTCATCCTTCCTCATCCTGAATTTTCTGCCAGTTGATTTCCAAGTTCCTGATCCATCCTTCCTTCTTCCGTTTCCTTTCGTCACAGTCGCACTGTTGTCTACGCTTCCTCTTACCGTCTGCTCCGCCGCCTCCCTCCCCATCTGTCTTTTCCTTCACACCTTTTCTTTCTTCTCAAGTGTTGTACTTAGTGTGTGTGACCAGATCAGGGAAAGAACAAGTGGAGCTGATAGGGAGGAGGAAGAAAAGCAGGGGCACGCTGCAGCCAAGCTTCAATTTTGTCCACCAACGCTGAATTCTGCAGATGAAACAGGGAGCACTGACTGTCCCCCACCTCCCAGAGCAGGGGCAGGTTTTATTTGTACTCAAATATTGGGGGGTTTTAACCAGTCTTTATTCCATTCTCAGACATAATGTATTCTGAAATGGTGGGGATAAAGCATATTGTTAAGGCATTTTCTTTTCCCTGTAAGAGACAAAAGAGATGTACAAATGGAATATGTGGTTGATATAGTATGCGTATTATATTAGGGGAAAGTCATGCCTTTGATATCTGTAATATAATGATAATTTTGTCTACCTAATCAGTTTTATCTGTCTACCCCATCTAATCTCATCAAACTTTGTATTTATCCCATGCTTATCATCAAAAGAGTGCAAGTGATTACAAAATCCATCGAGTAGTTTAATCACTGATTTTTTTTCCTTTCTATTCCCAAGTAAACGTGTATGAAAAGGAAACTTGGAGCTGGGTAGAAGACTATGATAAAAAAGTTGACTTGAGGAAGGGCAATTTTCATTTAGCCCTGAAAGTTACATTTTGATGTCCTGAGGAAAAGACTTTCTAAAATGACATACAAGCCCATGAGAAAGCTCTTTCTCCAAACTGTATGTACTTTACTTTTGTGGCTGACAGTTCAGTAACTCCTGCAAATATTGATGGCCCGGAACCTGAAAATATGGGACAAAACAGGTTGCTTGAGACAGAACTGTTTATACCCCAAAAACCTCTGTATGCATTTTTCCTATGCTGATACTGTCCCCTGTGGGTTTCCATTTAGTACCATGTACTGGTTTTATTTTATGTTCTCGCTGATCTAGATCCCCAGTTAGAGAGCAGGTATTGGCCAGTCCCCAATATAGCAACACTCAAAGGTAAGTCAAGCCACGGAGTTTTGACTAGACCTGTGATGTGGAAATACTGTGTTTGATTTCTATTTAGCACCCTCATTAATTTTTCCTGTTGCTGCTCCTTTAAAGTGAGGAACTTGGCAAGTTCCCAAAGTCTTTTCTTCTGCCATTGTGTGTGGAACTGAAATTAAAAATTACAAGCCAGGCACGCAGTCAGTGCTGGTGGCAGTCCTGAGCAAAGAGATGGAGAAAAGGGTCTGTAAGGGCAATTTATTGCCTGTGCCTGAAGGGGAGGCAGTGGCAGGTGATTCTCTCATATATTCAAATACCCTCGAACATCAATAAGGAGACACGGTATTGGAAAAGAGCGAGCTTCCCAGCTGCTCCACAGTTCAAAGTTGCCATCCCAAACGGGTACCTGAGGATCCCATATACAAAATAGGACCCCCCCAGTTGTGCACCCCTTGCTACACAGCGTCTTGCTCTATCAACCCGTCAAGGAGTCTCTTCTTCACTGGCGAGACCATTGGTCCTGTAGTGTCCTCAAAACCTGATTCAGGAGGGTGCAAGAAGCCGTGCCAAAGGCATTTGCTTTTTTATTAAGGCAGAGATGCCAAGCCCAAGGCAACCTGATCTGACTTTGAAGTTGACCCTGCTCTGGGAGGGCAATTGGACTAGGTGACATCCAAGGTCCCTTCTGACCCAGGTTATTCTAGGTTTCTGTGCTGGTGGAAACCACCTGGCTGGCTGGCCATCTTCGGTCTTATGAGTTAAACAAGCAGTGAGATTTTTTTTCAGTGTGATTTATGGGCAATTTAAAAAATCTGCTAATTTGGAGGCACTTAAGCTGGTTACCTAAAGAGAAACATTTGTCCAGTGCTATGCAGGGTACTGGGTTTTGAACTGCAATTTACACTGTTCAATGGTTTGGGGTTTTTTTTCCATTATTCCCATTTACTTCAATAATGAAGGCCACTTTAATAAAACTCAACTTTGCTGGTGCATACGCAACCTGTAGATGCACAGTCCTTTTCATTAGTTCTTTATTCAGATTAAGTGGGGCTTTGAGGTCCACAAGAGTCTTGCCTCCTGCAGTGCGGTGTTTCTCGCTCTGTCCATGCCCAGCATGCTCCAGCCAACGGAGACAAAAGTCAGGGGGGAGAGGAACAGAGATTGTGCCTTCCTGGAAACTACAGCCCAGCTGGGAGATCTAATTTTAGGTTCACGAGACCTGGCACCTTGGCAGTGTCCTTTCGCGTTGCTGATAATGCCGTTTTGGCACACAGCAATCACTGTTTGAGGAATGCAGCCGGTGAGGAGAACTTGGCGGGGGTTGTTAACGTTTGTCACGGGTACCAGGGTAGCTGCACCACTGACCCCTTTTGGCTGACCCCTTTGTGCCTACACCTCTGTGGATCAAACCACATAATTACCCCCCAACATTAGTTCAGGGCCCAGCTCTGAAAGGTCACCCACACTCTTCTTCTGTTACGTCTCCCTGAATATGGTGTATCTGTAACTCTTCCCTTCAACACCTTGTGACTAGAGCTACATATATGACCATAAAGAGCCTGCTGGGGGGAAAAGTAGTGTTTACTCCTCTGAGCAAGAGAAACGGGGCTTTAAAATAACAAACAACCCCCTCATTTGCCTCTCTTGCAATATTCCATTCTACTTCACCCCAAGCTCGTGAACCTTGGAGACCAGATTTGGTACGTTCCGTGGAAGATTTGATGCCTTCTGGCTCTGAAACACTTAGTTCGAGTTTTGTTAGGGCTCCTTGCTGGAAAATGAAAGTCATACCTCTTCCTCACTGACAGGCTACTTAGCTGAACTCCACAAGATGTTTGAAAGGAAAATGTCAAATCAAAAGGCACCCAGATTGTTTTTTTTGGAAGGATCACTACATATATGGATATTTAATGTCTTTGAAGCCATTGTCTCATATGTGCTGTAGTACAAACAGTCCCTTGTATTTATACAGCAGGATGTTTTTTCCAGCAGTAAAACAGAGTATACCTAGATATGCATTTTTTGCAAAGATGCTCCTAATCTACTACACAAGTCTTAGCTTTGCTGCTACTGAAGAGAGTTCAAAACTGGGTTTTAACTGTGGTGGTGAGGTACTGAAGCTCTTCAAACCACAAACAAACCACGAGACGGAAAGGTAGGTTCTCTTGGATTGCTGCTCAAAAGCAGCAAACACCATTTTTCCTGCCATTTTGCACAGGAGTTTCCTATCCCTGGAGTTATTATGCAGTGATTGCAGTAGTGTGTGTTGTTTCTGAAGAAGTCTCTGCTGGGCTGCTCTACTTTGGAGGCTACTGCAGCAGGTTGGCGTGGAGAAATTAGAGCTAGCCCTGTGCAGACTGATTAATTTTACCTGCTTCTGAAGGCTCTGCTTGCAGATTTCTATGTAGTGTTTTCTCACACTTTCTCTGAGTTGGCATTTTAAAAGTTAGAGAAACTGCTCTGCGAGTATCTTTCGCCTTGGAAATAAAACTTGGAGAAGATAGGTGCCCAGTCTATGTCCTTCCACAGTATGGTCAGAAAAAGCTCTTTTTGTAGCTTTGGCACGATTTGTTTGTCCTCTGACAGCAGTCAAGGGTTTTAGTTCAGGGCAGGGCCCTGTTGTAGTGCTGTGTAGCCCCTGACTTAAAGCCTTTGCAGTCTGCCAGCTTTCACATGTGATACATCGACCAAGTTATGAGTATGTAGAACATCGGTAAAGATGAGGCACAACAGGTTTCCTTATTTGTTCTGAAAGGGGTCTTGCAAATGTCTAATAAATCCATCCGCACTTTTAAAATGACTTTAAAGAATGCTGAACTCAATTCATTTGTAGGTGGTTTATATTTGCTGCCAGATTATTTCCAGTGGGGAATTGGGAAGTAGTGTTTGCAATTGTAAAGCCTCAAAATTTTAAGATCTAGCATCAATGCAGTTATGACACCACCCTCTTTGTGGCACAGGACTCTATGTAACACAATTTTCTCATTCATCGGTAGTAATGATTTTTATAAAATTCAGCCTTTCCCCATACTTCCAATTCCTTTGGCAGGCTGGAGAAAGGCACTAAACTAACTGTACATGATCTCAATGGGATCGGGGAAGCAGGACTCTACATTCAGACCAAACCAGATCCTTTTTTAGTAGTTGTTTTTTGTTTAGCTGGCCTTTGCACTTAAAAAGGTTGGGATTATCAAGTAGAAAAATTACATATTTTAGAGACTTCTAAACAGGAATGTAGATTCTGTACCTTTGGGTCGACTTTTCAGCTCATCTACTATGTTGATAGGTGATGCAGAAAATTGCAAGGAAAAATGAGTTCATGAATGTTCATCTTCCTGATGAGAACACAATGATCGATAAATCCTGTGTAGATATGTGGGAATCTGTTAATGTACGTTTTTACTTAGCTGCACTTGAGAGGAAAAAAAAAAAAAAGAAAAAAATAAGCAAAGAAGTGCTGCAACAGTTAGTTCTGCTTGTTGATTTCAGGTTACCGCATGAGATTAGGATCTAGCACAGACAAAAAGGATTCAGGTCGCCTTCATGTTGATTTTGCTCAGGCAAGAGATGACTTTTATGAATGGGAATGCAAACAAAGAATGCTGGCCAGAGAAGAACGCCACAGACGCAAAATGGAAGAAGACAGACTGCGCCCTCCTTCTCCTCCGGCAATAATGCATTATTCTGAACACGAAGCTGCTTTGCTGGCTGAGAAATTGAAAGGTAAGCAGCATTTGATACTTTTCAGTGTATTATTCCTTAAGAGCAGGAGCCATCCAGAAGTCAGAGCAGGGGAGCTGATTTCTCTCTGATGTATTTTATTACTTGCCCTTTTAGCTTTTCCCCATTCGTCTGCCATTTCTATGCCAATGGTAATGATACTCACCCACCTGCTAGAAATGTGGGACGTCTGTCCATCTACCTGTGCTTTAACAGCTAAAACACAACCTGCAGAATACTACAGTGGGGTTTTCTTCTGTTCAGGTGCTATCATCATCTACCTTGGAAATGCCTGTTACAAACAGCCTTCATATTAAAGACCCGTTTCTTCAAATGTCATTATTCCTTGACTCACATGTTACTACATTACATGCATGCGACTGTCACAATTCCTGGCGTTTAAATTGCCCTCATGAGCTGCATTTTAATGTGCCCCTCAGATGCAGTGGTACAACTTATCTCTGACACACACCATCCATTCCTTCATTCCCTCTTTAGGGTTAGAACCGCTTGTGCAAGATAGTGTCTTGTTTTGGTATGTGTTTGCTTGCTTGTTTGTTTTTCTAGGTACACTTACTGAGTTAATATTTTTCAAGGGTGCAGCTTGAGGATTCCTGATTTTAATAGTTAACATAGAAAGTAAGAAGCAAAGAAATAAAATTATTCATGGTAAAGAAATAAAAAAAAAAGATCAAGCAAACAACTCCTTATACCCCTTAGAGTTGTATTTGTTTTCATTAAGTGTTTAGCTATTGTGTTTGGCATTCTTTCCCCACGTGGTGGCCAAGCATGTTATTTTACTGTGTGCCAGGTCACAAGAAACTGATTCTTGCCACTGTTTCGGAATTATCCAGATTAGACTTAGGCTATCTAGCTGTCAACGCACTGGCCTCTGTTCTAACTTTGAAACATGTTTGGGAAGCCAAAGGCAGACAGTGCGAAGTGTTGCATCCTTGGAGCATGGAGCAGAGATGCACCCTACTGTCTCTTTGAGTACTGCATTGGTCGCTGTTAGTTGTCACTGTTACCTCGGTCTGTTATTAGTTTGGCTGACTGATTTTCTCACCACATATACTCTTCTAATTAATAACTCATTAAGTAACTGGGAGATTGGTAAAATAACCCAGATGGATTGATAGACCGGGAGAAAAGGAGGAAAGAGGCCCAAATATAAGATTTTTTAATTCTTATCTAGCTTCCAGTCCAGCTCCTGCAGAGGTTATACAATACAATACAGAGTTTTAGATCCATCTGTTCCTAGAACCTGTTTTCGGTTGAATATTTTAGGAGTTAATCTTTTATGGGGAAGTTTTGCTTTATGTAGTAAAGCCTAGAGGTTTCCTGAACTAAGCCAGAAAATGCAAGAAGTCTGGACAATTTCTTCCGTATGGCTAGCCTTTGCCTCGGGCTCGGGGCATTGCTTGGTTTTTTGCAAGATGTTTAAGATGTCTGTATTTAGAAGGGTTTTTCTTTTCATTCTTGGAAGTTTCCATACTTAATTAAAACTTATTCCAAGCATTTAGATCTTTGGTTCTCCTGAGAGACATTTGACCAGAGCTTGGCATATATGCGCAAGTTTAATATAGAAATATTTTGAGCACGGTATAGACCAACAGCACGTACATGACTATTTCTCTGGAAATAAAGATAAACTTTCAGAAACATACAGAATTAAATATGATAAATTAAGAAACCAAATTGGTAAGTTTATTTTTTATTGGTTAAAAAATCATTACAATCCAGCAAAAGAATATATTGCAATTTTAAAAATCTTTGCTAATTAGCAGTTGCCTTGTAGCAAGATTAATGGCACCAGCCTTGGATCTGTATAGATTGTTGGGGGTGGAGAATGCAAAGAAGCCCCTTCTTTTCTCACTGGTCATGAGTTGCCTCCTGTACTAGGTACTCTAGAAAGCAGAGGTGGGGTTTGGTCATCATACTGGTCTGCTTTTCCTTTCCTATGGCACCATAGCTGGTATCTATAGGGTAGTGCAGGAGAACATTATGGCCTCCCTTGGGCAACATGGATTCACCGCCTAAGCCCTTTGTAACATCCTAAAAACAGAAGTAAAGCAACACTAAAGAAACTTCTTTAACCCTGGCAAAGGGCAGTTCATGTCATCATACATTTACAATTTAAATGTGGACGTCAGTGAAGCTAACAGAAGATAGATATGTGTACACACACACACACACATATATATAAAACTTGGGGTCAAAATCTCAGGTCTCTGGATATCACCAGATTTGCATTGCTGCAAAAGCCTGGAAGATTCAGGCTGAAGAATAAAAGGATCAAAATATATCTGCCTTTGGCAGGATTTACCTTGAAAGATTGGGTTTTGAGCAGATGCTTTGCAGTTGTTTTCTTAAGGAAAGTCATGACCTCCCCGTGGTACCCACTTCAAAAGCCTCCTGAGCTCTGTTGCCAGCTCATGAGACAGAGTTGCAGGTGCCCAACGTGCAGGTTTCAGCTCCTGCAGTGCCTCCAGAAGTTCACTGAGCAACACTAGCTGAAAAGCAAGCCAAAATAGCTAAACATCTGTCATCCCAAGATACTGCTTTGCAATCACAGATGTAGACAACTTGGTCTGAATCCAAGCAACTTTTGTTGTCAAAATAACCTTGGAAATTCCTGACAGCAAGGAAATCTGATGGTGAGCAGAGATGAACTAGGCTCATCAGCCAGTCCCTTGTTGTGGTCTAGATATTTATTGAGTCTATAACAGAGGTGACAATATCTTTTTTCACCTTCTGCAAACTGCAGCATAAGACTTAAAGAAATCATTGGTTTTGTGTACCAGACTTGGCTGGAAACTGTCTCCCCAGTGTTGTCAGCATATTCCTATTCCTCTCATGTGCCGAAGTCACCTGGTACAGCAGTAACTGCCATAGAAGAGCGTGGAGGAGAGAGTATAGAGGATCTTTTATGCCAACTGGAAACAAAAGTTCATTATAAAATTTCAGCCAGGTATTCTCTACTGGTATGGCGCTTCATAGGAAAAAAGAACTGGTTTCTCAAAATGTGCTGCCCGGTGACTGGCACTGGGAACTCACTGCGTATGAAGCCTTGCATACCTGCAAAAGCATGAGGGTTTATGACTTGCTCTCCATTCCCTACTCTCTGTGGACTATCCCAAATCCCTTCATATCTGCAAAGAACTTGGTTTGAATGCTTGATTTATGCAGAAATAAGGGAAACCCATCAAACTGTGGACCAGTGCAATTTTTCACCACTTTCCATTTTAGACTGTGGCAGAGAGTGCTGTTTTATGGGTATCTTCCTTTTCCTTTTCCTTTTCCTTTTTTTCTTTTTTTCCTTTTTTCTTCTCCTTTCCCTTTTCCTTTTCCTTTTTTTTTTTCTTTCCCTTTCCCTTTCCTTTTCCCTTTCCTTTTTTCCCCTTTTCCTTTTTTCCCTTTTCCTTTTTCCTTTTTCCTTTTTTTTTATTAATTTCTTCAGGGTCATGCAAATGAAATCCTTCATAACTTTTTCCTTGTTGGCAGCGTGGACATTTTTTTCTGTGCCTTTCATGTTGTTAGCCAAGAGGGTATTCACTTTTCTTTTCTCTAAGTGCCTGTGGTGGTGTTCCTCTCCCTATCCACCTATTGTGCATTGTTAGTGCCACTTTTCACTATGTGGCAGTGACATGTTGCCAGTATCTTAGGTGTAGTTCTCGTGGATTTGAGCCTGTAGCTCTAAAAATATATTGGCCTATACTACTGACTCTCACTGGTTAAACGTTTTTGAGCTGCTCTGCATTGATCATTTGCTAGTGATGTTCTCTGCTGGTCACAGCCGGAGCCAAAAGGAGAAGCCAAGGAGATGATGGTTCACAAAAGAGGAGATTTCCTGCATTGGAAAGATGACTTGTCACAAAACATTTGATTTAAATTTGTTTCATGCACTTCCATGCACTCCCTGAGAGCGTCCCACTCTTCATGAGTCCAGCACATAGAAGGCAGGAGAGACCTGAGCCTGGATTATCAGAATGAAATGAGCTCCAGCATTCAAACTCAATGGGTAACACGGGGAAGAACACGAGCTCCTTCTCATACCAGAGCTATGCTGATCAGCTTTAGGTTCGTACCGCACATTTTAGGTTTGCAAGCTGGTTGGGGAAATAAAACCGCTATTTAATTTTGCATGACAAGTTATTTTTGTTTGGGTTTTTTTCGACCTTCCAAACCACTAACCTGGATTTGGAAGGAAAAGCAAAATAAAAAATAAGAACCATTTGTTTAAAAATGGTAAAGTAAAATTTCACTTTTTCAAAAGGTACTCTTCAAATCTACTTTTTGATCCAAATATTGCAAAATTTGTCACGACATTGCAGATAGTTTCATCAAACCATTGTCTGATTGCCATGGATCAAGATAACAGCTAAGCATAACTCAGGTGAATGAAACTTCTGGCCTCCTTTCCAACATCCTCCTGCCTTAGGTAAAAATCTGTGTTTCCTTGAGGAAATATCTCAATAAATTCATAGATGTGAATTCTGGGAAACCAGGGTCTTTTACAGTAAAGTGTAAATGTGAATTGCCTCCTTAAATAGCCTTTGAGAATAGACCCTGAGTCCTCGCTCTAACAAAACCAGCAGAATATCATGTCTTCTACTATTACATTACAAAAACCTGAGCTTCTTATCTTCCAGTTCATTGCAGCATTTTGTTTGCTGTGTGTCTCTGAGATTTTAATTCCTCAGTATTAAATCAGATGCGTTATTACTGCACAGTGAGATGTGTCGGTAGATATTTAGGATCAAATTTGCATACTCTGACATCTGTTTTCCTGGGTGCTTTATAAGCAGTTGAGTAACGTGGTGCCCAGAACGTCACACAACTGGAGATAGGCTGAACCTTTTATCCTTAAGTGGAACGCTGCTCTGTCAGGTGCATTGGAACAAAACATTTTAATCTGTGTGCTTATGACATTTGCGTTTCAAAGCAGAATTTCGAACATCATGGTTTTCTTAATTCAAGCATATCTGTACCTAATGGTATCATCTTCAGAAATCACTTCTTGCACATAAGCTCCTTTAAAATACTACATCTGTCTTATTTGCTGCAGGTAGCTAAATAGTTCCACCATCTAACAAAGACATCTCTTTATATCTGAATATCTGTTTTTTAAATATTTTGAGCAAAGGAGACATAATATCTGCAAGTTTTGTACAATACCCTGGAATTTGCCTCCCTTTTAAATACAGTGTTTCTTTCTGAGCACAGGGAAGTTGTTCATGTGGTTTTCCAATTTAAAAAATATAATTTGAAAAATTGAGAAACTGCTTTTTTGCCAGGCACTGTATTATCCCCTGAAGAGAGAACAGATTGGAAATTTAAATAAATAGATGGCAGTTACAGTAGAATGAACTAACCGGGGATGCATCTTGTGCAAGATTCAGGTAACATCAAGCCTGACGATCTCAACCCTTGCACATCGTTTGAAATATAAACAACATTTAATTGCTTGGGAAATAGGATATTTCACTGAGAAGAAAACCACGCTGCTTTCATTATCACTCTGCACTTGAGAGCCAGGCTTGCGGAGCGCTGCAGAAGCGGTGCGGTTATCCGGAGAGGCAAGTCTCACACAGAAAGGATCGAACTCAGTGCAGGGCTACGTCAGAAGGGGAGGCAAAGCTGAGATCCTCTGAACAAATCCAGTGAATGCCAGGTTTAATTGCTGCTGAAAGACTCCAGACCTTTTTTTTTTTTTTTTTTTAGCAGAATCTTTTTTTTATTAGTAGTATATCAGGACAGAGCTCTACCACAGACTTGTTTCGATGCTTTAGCGTCAAATCTGTTCGCTCACCCTTCCCATTTTTAGATCATCATTTTCTCCTTCCTTCTTCCATATGCTGCTGACATCTGCTGTGACACAATACATCTGGCTCCGAGAGCCTTGCAGAGGGGCTGTGAGCAGGCACGGTGCGAGGGCACTTTTGTCTGCTGGCAGAAGAGCGTAAGGTGGGTTCAGCTATCGGCAGCCCTGTAACCCAATTCCCTGGGCACCTCCCTCCGACAGCCGGCAAGGAGTACGCTCGCTCTTAAGTGTTATTGCTAAAAGTGTCCTCCCTCACCTAATCTGTATTGTATCAATGCAAATTTTAAGGTTTTAATATAAACCCACTTGATTAAATGTACTGCACGGCAAAATGACTCAAGTTAATTACCGTGAACTGGGAAATCGCAGCTCACCGATCTGAAAGTTTGTGGTGTGATTTTGAGAAATAGGGAGGAAACTCAATACCCTCGTAATTACTTTTTATTGGAAATAATGGCATCAGCAGGATAAGATAATGGATTTCTGTGTCTCACATGTAACACCCACCTCTGGAAGAATCTTGTGTGATTTAATTTGGAAGAAAGAGTTTGATGATACAGGGGGGAGAGAGTACCTTTTAAGATACCTTTTAGTAAATGTATATGCATATTTTTATCAAATCCAGTTTCAGCTAGTCATTAATTACATAACTGGAAAAGTTTCTTGGTTATAGCATACAGTTAAGGCTATTTAAGAAATAGTAAGGTGGATATTAATCATTCTCTAAAAGAACCCTTTGGCAGTAAGAATTTGTATTCCTTGATTCTCACTTATTATGCACTGCCACTGGGTTAAAACTGTTATTAATCCCAAAAGCACCAGATTGATGTGTGTGTTGCATGGCACAATTATATAAGGTATTTGAGCAGGGAAAAAGAAGGTGAGGGCAGTAGACTGGAGAGTTGTGTTTCTAGGTCAGTGGCAGGCACTCTGTGCAGGAGAAGCTCTTAAGCCAAGAGAAAAATAGGTTGTCATTGTGACACCAAAAGTGGCATGTGCAAATTGTTCCCGATGCACAGGGGAGCTGGGCTGAACCCGCTGATGAGAGAGGTTAGTAAACCTTTTCCCTGACCTGATTCACCCACAGCAGTCACCCGCTGTGCTGTATTATTTTTCTTCGTATTGAATTCAGTGTTTGCAGTTTAGAAATCTTAGTTACAGTCTGATAAATTATCAAATCAGAAGTCAGATTAACAGTAACCTTGGCCATACATCCTCCCCTGGCTGCAGTTATACGGCGTGAAGAAGTCTGCATCCTGAACTGGCCTCTTCCACTTTCCTCTAATAACAGGACTGGGCCCAGTTTGACAAACTGGAACTGGAGTGGGATCATCCGAGCAGCTCCAGGCAGACCTGAGGGCAGTGTAACCGTGAGCAAGGGGGATGAGGCAGGGGACACAGCATCTTCCTATGGCACAGCTACAGCTGGCAGAGGACAGGCTGTCAGTCAGAGGCAAAGAGATGGGCTGTATCCCGTGACTCTTGTCCCTCTCTACGTGCTCCGTAGCACGGTTATCCTCAACGCTCAAAAGAATGCCTTCAAGGGCTGTTTGCTAACTGGATTTCTACTGGTCAGGGCAGAGCTTAGCATAAGGGCACACCTGCCCCTTCCCATCTTACAGAAGGGCCAGAGAAAAATGAGATCATTAATGCAACCCAAAACATGTGCAGCCAGCAGAGGAGCTTTCTAGGTGTAGTCGTTAGGATAAAAAACAACAGCTCTGGCTTTTCAGCGTCTCCTTGCAAGCCTAGGAGATTGCGTTAGGGGAGCAAGATCAGGGACAAGAGATAGTACGTGCTGACTCTGAACACCACCCTGGCCCATAGGACAACGCAGGAGGATTGCTGTGATTTAGAAGGGCTCTGAGTGTTGTGTGAATCATCTCAGATACTTTTCAAACATTTCAGAAAGCCCAGGGTTGGGGAGATACTAATAAGGCTAAAAGCAACTGTAGCCCAGTGTTTGATCTTGTCCTAGCTAGAAGTCCAGCACACAACGTCATTCTCAAAATACAGAAATATAAAGTTAGCTATATTTGCAATACATCTATAAATGTAAATATGATAGTAATAAGAGTGTTTGAAGCATAGAATTGTTTAGGTTGGAAAAGACCTTTAAGATCACCGAGTTCAACCGTTAACCTAACACTGCTAAGTCCACCACTAAACCATGTCCCTAAGTGCCATGTCTACACGTCTTTTAAACACCTCCAGGGATGGTGACTCCACCACTTCCCTGGGCAGCCTGTTCCAATGCTTGATAACCCTTTTGGTGAATAAGTTTTTCCTAATATCCAATCTAAACCTCCCCTGGCGCAACTTGAGGCCATTCCCTCGTCTTACCGCTTGTTACTTGGGAGAAGAGACCGACAGCCACCTGGCTTCAGCGTGATGGATTAGTCTATGTCCCTTCTAATGCCTAAGGCCTTAGGTACCGTCACCCAAGTTGTGAAAGCACCTTATGGAGGTGCTTAACATTGAAAGATAAATAGTCACAACTTTTCAGATTGAGCTGAAGTCTGTCCTATGTTACGCCAGGGAAACTCCCTAAGCGGAAAGTAAAATCTCTGTTTCCAACACTTTTTCCCAGTATACCATTTTGTAGCAGTTCTTGTCATAGCTTTTTCTATTAAAAAGTTTATTCCAGTTGGGGTTGCTTAGAGGTGGTCAAATTACAAGCAGAAAAATGCAAAACATTTGTCAACAAATATTCCTTTTTTTTTAATAGAAATATCCCCATTGACAATTTCCCAGGCAGCTCTAGGGATGCATTTTCTTTTCTTTATATTCCATTTCATCTAAGTTGTGAGCTAGGATTTAAGTGCCAAATATCTTCAGTTATAAGAGGAATTTGAAATATCTTATCTCTAGCGGCCTGTGATTGAGTCTAGCATCACCTGGAAATCTCTATTGACAGACACCCAGCAAACCATCCTCTATAGACGGGTAATATTAAAACGACATAGCGTGCACCGCAGCTTGCGGTATGACTGAAAACCCAACACAGGTACACAAATGCTGAGTAGGTGTTCTGTAAGTGGTGCATTTGTGTAACGGTTGGGATTGCTCTGACCAAATGTAGATATCTGTTGCAGAGATGTCTGTATATGAGCAAAGGTCACCCCAGGCTCCCTTCACAGCCGGTTGAGGGAAGCGGGCACTTCTGGGGCACAGTTCAGCTCACCCTCAAATAGACACCTAAACTAGGACTGACGAATTCATCCGACAAGTGTCCATCTCTTTCCATTGCCTGTACCAGGACCCTGGAGTTACTAAATCCAATGTTGACATAAAGGAGATGAATCCTACTTTATTTGCTTAAAACATGCTGTAACTTGGAGTAGAAAAAAAGCTTTAAGTGCGAGAAATAATTTGCCGTGCGCTCGTTTTAAAAGAACAATTACATATGGGAGCATGTCTTATATAAAGGAATTTATTTTAAGAGTATGTTTTTAAACAGTGTATATTTATGTGCATCCTACCGCAAGGGAATAATTTTGAACAGAATTAGGAGTTTTGTTTTATTTTTTTAATGAATGGCTGCAATCATAAGGCAGTTCATGCTCTGCTTAAATTAGATTCCATTGCTGCATTTCTTCTACTATTTATCTACTAAATAAAAAATAAATGAACAATCTGGTATAAAAATCTGATTTTCTAAGTGGACCTCTGATTGCTCAGAAAGAGTCACTGCATTCTGGATGAAGAAAATTAATTCACGGTGAGTTACCTTACGCCAGTCACTGAGTAGTCAACTCAAGAATAGAAAAGTTAGAGATGAAGGTGAAATAAGGAAATTTTAAAACTGTAGAGAAAAGATTTTATTAATTAATGTGCTCCTGTTGTGCATAGATTACCCTCTAGCATTTTAAAATGTATCTTCTAATTATGTAATCAATGAAGATGCTGATGTTTACCAATGAAAGGATTTTTTCCTGCTAGTGCAGAGCCATGAATTAACTATAACAGGCCCACAGACCTCTGCAGCTCCCTGGAAGTATAGTATGTTGAAAACAGGTTTTCAGCATGTCCTTTTAAATGGGTTGAATCTATGTGGCAGAAGGATGGTATGTTTATGAACATCCCTTACAGACACCAACTGTGCCCAATAAAAACAAAACAAGGGCAGAGGTGTTTTAATTTCATAGAGACTCTATAGCAAAACAACACACAGACATGTACTGGGGGGAGATTAAAGCAAGAAAAAGGGAGAATGTTTCTGTGCAACTGATTTTCCTCATGCATCTCCGTGAAACATTTTTGCTCGGTTCTGCACGCTGTTTCTTCACAGGTCACGGTGTACCTCTTTAGAGGTACTTCTGCGTATCATTTCTCCCAACTTTGCTGCTCGTGTCTTGACCTAGATTGAATGGGATAATTTACTCTAAACAGTGCTTCACTGTTGGGTGATAAATTATATGTGACGATATAGATAATGATGTCTACATGGAAAAAAGAGGAACATTCAGCTGTAGTTACTCTCTACTCACAATCAGCCGCATCCTTGGTGTTAACAGGCTAGTGCCATCCGCAGGGTGACCTGACTATACAGACTGTTGGAAATTGCATGCTAACATTGCCAGAAGCCATTACAGGTTATTCTTCTTGACTACTGTAATTATAATAAACATTATGTTCCAGGGATGAGTTCTTGGCTGTATTGGATCCGTGACATCCAGCTCCCATGCATTTCAGCAGACTGAAGATTTTGCCCAAGCCGTTTGGAGAGCCTTATCCTAGTGTTTTCTTGCAATGAAGAGGCTTTGCATGAATCTTGTTTACATTTGGCTTTTCTGAGGCCCATATTCGGCCAACCTCACTCATCAGAGCCACTTAATACATACCTGCCACATACATATCCAGGAAAGCTCGGAAGCGGAGTCTAATCCAAGGGGACAATATGGAAAGAAAAGATGCCCATCTGACTCTTCCTCCCCAGAGACAATTACTTAATGAATGATGATGATGAATCACATGTTAATGTAAAGTCATAACAGATACATCATCATACAAAGGGAGGGTGTTGTTATGCTCTTATTTTGCAAATTTTTTCAGGGATCTTGGGTGAACATGCCTATCCAGCTGTGGTGAGCAAATCCTATTGCTGTAGTTGAAAGCACATTTCAGTTAATAAGATGCTAAAGATCAGGCAATGTAAAATTTATTCTTCGCAGACTGTGGGTGCAGAGCATGTCGCTAGTCCTCTCTGTACTTTAGGCTCCTTGCCTTTTAGGGAAGTGATTACTGGTTCAGAATAAAAGCCCAAATCGTCACTTAAGAATTAGTATTTCATTATACTTTGTACATGGAAAGCAGAGTCTTACAAATGATGTCCCACATTTCTGTATCCTGTAACACAGTTGGTTGGGTTTAATATTTTCCAATTTTCATTTTAAGCATCTTTTGGTTATAACTGTACTACTCCCCACCATAACTGTATACCTTCTCCTGTAGAAAGGTATACCTACCATCTAAAACATATATATAATGAAATCTAGCCAACAAGGACTAGATGAGATGTTTAAAATGATTTGCTGAGAAACGAAAGTTTCATAGAATAAAATCCTGGGGAAAAAATGAGATCGAATTGCACAAAAATGATTCCACAGGAAGACACTTTGTTGTAATAACACTTTCTTGCACTTCAGCCTAAAAGGACTTAAAAAGAAATGTGTCCTCTTAATCCTGATGAAGCCAGAAGTGTAATGGATGCTGCGCTAAGAGTCTTCTGAGGAAGCTGAGAGCACTGTCAGAGGAAAGAAGATTACTTGGGGAGGGAGCGCACAAAATCTAGCCACCAGTTTTGGCGATCATTCTGCAGAGAAATATAACTTTAGTTACCTGAATGGTAAACATAAAGCTGTAATCCAGGTGTTTGCCTGGATTCGTCTGGAATCCTTTTAAAAAAAAAAAAAGTAAAACAAAACACAGACAAATAATACAAAACAAATACAGACACATCATCTGTTCAAAGCAGTTCCTTGTAATTAATCAGTGCTTTGAGGAGGAATTGTTCAGCCTCGTCATTGTTCATTAATTAAGAATGTGATGTTAGCGAAATCTGTTGACAAAAGTACGGCTGAGCCCAAGCTCCAAGACTGAGTTTTCAGCCCAGCAGATTAACACGGAGACGTTTCATTTCCTCAGTGGGTCCAGTAACACAGAGGTCTCCTCACTCCCGCTGTAAGGTCATTCCATATCACTCAACGGCTTAAGGGAGACGTTGTGAAAGCAAGCAGTCAGGCCGCAGGGAAGGGGTGTGTTTGTGTGTGCTTTTTTTGTTGTGAGAAAACTATTAAAATAAGCAGAAGACAAGTCTTGAAGGAAGATTTATGTAGCTTCATGTGGCAGTATTGGCTTCCTACATCTGATAGAACAAAGGACCCAAAAGTTGCCTGAAATGATATACTGCAAGCAGGATTTATGGTGATTTTAATGTGACACGGAGCAGAAAATGTCTTCTCAGCAGGATATTTATGCCTGCAATTTAAAACCTGTGCTTTGATTGTTCTAGACGATAGCAAGTTTTCAGAGGCCATCACAGTGCTGCTTACCTGGATTGAGCGAGGTGAGGTGAATCGTCGCTCTGCAAACCAGTTTTATTCGATGGTGCAGTCGGCCAACAGCCACGTCCGCCGTCTCATGAACGAAAAGGCCGCTCATGAGCAAGAAATGGAGCAAGCCAAGGAGAGTTTCAAAAATGCCTTAACGGGGATCCTCACTCAATGTAAGTAACTCCTTTTTGTCCAGTCTTGTTGTAGTGATGGTGGTGGTGGTGGTAGTGGTTTTTTTTATCATTTTGTTTGTTTGTTTGGGGGTAAGTAGTTGCAATGCAGTCATATTCTACTTCATATCCTATTCCATACTCTATGGCAATTTGGAGGAACAAGGACCATTCCTAAGGGCTTATTTCTCAAGGTGAGCAAAGTTTCAGTAGTTTTTTTATTAATAGACGAAGATGTGCTCTATGCATAATGTCTACTGCTGCGTAGACATAACGCTTCAGGAACGGACCAGACAGAAGCCTCCCTGCTCTCAGCAAAGATCATGCTTTTGTGGAGAGAAGCGATATGCCTGTGCGTTGCAGCTAGTTAACTAGGCCAATTACAGAATAGAGGACAATTAGGTTATATTTATAGCCTGGGTTTAGGTAAAAGGAAGTAGGATTCAGCAACTTTTAGGGATATATTCACAGCGTACAGGGCACCCCTACAGTAGAAGAATACGCTGTACTGCTGCTGGCATCGGGACTGCTTGGCTGATACAATGCCAGTATTAATTTGGCAGATAAACTGCCTTAAATATTTAGTGCTGGCAGCTATTTCCTTAGTACAGATATATAATCAATGAAGTTACCTTAATGAGGTTCCCTCATAAACCAATAATCGGGATACTTGACTAGAATTGTTCTTCAAAAGGAAGGAGGAGAAGAGAGGAGAAGAGAAAGAAGAAAAGAAGGGAGAGGAGAGGAGAGGAGAGGAGGAGAGAGGAGAGAGAAGAGAAGAGAAGAGAAGAGAAGAGAAGAGAGAAAAGAGAAGAGAAAGAAAAAAGAAAAAAGAAAAAAGAAAAAAGAAAAAAAAGAGAAGACAAGAAGAAAGGAGAAAGAAAACTAATTTCATTGTTGCTGGTTTTTAACATGTCTACTCATGGCTGCTCAAGCAAGAAGCTTTATGATACTCAGAAGGGTGGAGCCTGAAGCCAGCTCTCATATACAAGTTAAAAACAAAACCCAAGACAATTTACCAGATGCAGAACAATGCCGCTGTTACACTGTAATTTCTGAATTACACCCCGAATCTTTACATAAAAAAAAAAGCCCTAAAGGCTTTTCTGCAATATTTTTCTGGTCCCTTGGTGGTCATCCTTCAGAAGTTAGGGCTGAAGGCAGAAGCTTGGATGGACTTGCCTGGGTTAAGAGAGCAGCCCCTGGAAGCTTCTTGCATATGTGATGGAGAGCTCAGCATCTCAGAAGACCAATTCACCCCAGGGCACATGTCCTTGTAATTTAAGAGCTTAGATGCCTGAATTTAAAAGAAAGATTCTGGGCCAAAGCCATTTGATTTCTGAGGACATATGTTCAGTGAGTAAATTTTAAAGACTAGCTAATTCCCTTGGTAATTTGCTAGGCAATGTCATCTTCCATCTCAGCATTTAAGGCAGTGCGAGGAGCAGAGACGCAGGCACCACGCATGACCGCGCTGTTCAGTTCACACCAAGGCCTCTGTAGTTTTGTGTGCAACAGCCAGCCCTAGCATTCGAAAATGCCTTCTTCAGCTGCATTAAAAAAAAAAAAAAAAAAAAATCCCCCATTGTCAGCAGGCTGAACTTTAGTTAAATCAGTCTAAATTAGCCCGTTTGTCACCAACTGTTGTAGAACATCTGTCACTTGGAAATAGAGATCCCTGTAGTTTCAGGTGGAAACTTGCAGTTTTGGCTATCTGGTTTGTTCCTGTAATGTGCTGAATGCTGAACTTACAAAACAGAAATAGGTCTGGCTTGAAAGCATGAGTTTCAGAGTGCCACAGTCACAGCAATGCCTGGAAGAAGAGAGTTTCTGACAGATCTGGCCTAGAAGGACAAGGTCAGCAAAAAAACAGGCTCAGGGAAAGGTGTTACACTCTGTGGATTTTATAAGAACAAATTTTACGAGCTTTCCAGATGCTCCACATTGGTTATTTTATAAACATCATAAACATCAGCCATTATTAGCATTAATGTGTTTTATTAAAATTGTCTGCAAACTTGCCACAAACGGATGATGTTTTTTGCTTTACACCTGTGTATGCCTAAGATTGCTAAACATGGAGACTGAGAAATGAGCTTCCCTTTTTCAAGAATTTTCCTGTATTTGAATTGAACTGAGGAATGTTTTTTATGTGTCCTTTTCCATTGTTTTCCCACAGTCCTGTATAATTGGTTACAATATGTCACTTGCTTTATGAAGAAGAATTTGAAAATATTAGATGTCCAAAATAGTTGTGTGTGGTCTATTAAATTCTGCAGAGTGGCAAAAAAATACCTGCTGTTCTGCAGTAAGTATCCAAAAGTCTAGTGTAATGCTGCAGCTCTGTGGCCATTTGACATAAATATTACAGTATTTTTAAAATACTGTGTGGCATTCCTCTGTCATGAACTAGGTCAAGATGTCCAAGTCTGAGCTGACCATTCTGGTCTTTCTTTGCGGTCTGCAGGGAAAAATAAGCATCTCCAGGGAATGAGTCATCAGACCGACCTCATGGTGCTCTTCCAGTGAGATGAATCATCCCTTGGAGGTGCCATTTCTTCTCTGCTGCCCATAGAGGTTTCACAGGGGACCTAGCTCAGAACCAGATGTCCAACTTTTTACATGCCTTGTTCAGAGTAGATTAATCCGATTTACTGTGTGTAGTCTTGATACAGAAGGACGTAGCGTAAGGGAAGAACTTGGAGTTAGATAGAAATGCCAGCATTGTAGCAGTGAGTGTTATGGGGAGTGAAGAAGAAATGTGTTAAGAAAATGGGCTTCGAGTGCACTCACCTGGAACACACGCACTGTCTATGTGGGTCTCGGTACAAAATACTTTCTTATTAATGAGGATTAGTGTGGCCAGAACATTTCAGCTTATGGCCCAACTACTAAAGAAGTACAGATATTGAAATCCCTGCTACAAATTTCTGCCTGGAGGTATTTAGAAGATTACCAAGCGGATTACCCCTAAAAATTTGGGTCAAGTGTTCAGCACGTGAATTAATTACCTGACCAAGATACTTGTGCCAGGATAATCTGTGAAATAAAGTGTATTACTGCTGTCATGTCACCAATTTACAGCCCCTGATTTAAGTTCTACAGGGAGTCTTAGCCTTGTAATGGTGCTTCTTCAGTTATTTAAGGGATAAAGAGAGAAAAATGTCCATTTCCTTCTTTTTTATTAAATTACTTCGTTTTTCTAGATTTGAATCTCTGCTTAAAATATGGACTGTTTTCCAGGATTTTGAATAGTTCTGTCTTTGCGGTTTGATTTCTAAATTCCTCCACTCTGCTCCCACAGCACAGTTACATGTGACACCGCTCCCTGACTTTCCACGCATCTCCGTTTCATTTCCTCCCAAACCACCTTTTCAGCCTAAGGCTTATAGATGTTGATCCTCATGTTTAAGAAAAATGGAAGCCCTGGAGACATCCACATTGGGATGTTTTTTAGACTACACCAAAGCTGCAATTCTCTCCTCTGACTTTCTCCTCCATGCACTGTAAACTTCATCTACCTCCTATTGAGGTTTCAGACTATTTAGTGCATTCTCCTTTGACAATATTTTTCAAATGTACCTACAGGTGAGTGAAGATCCAAAATCCCATATTCAAAAATTAATTTGACATCTCAAGAGTCAGACACACAAGGGAGTGGAAGTGCTCCAGTATACAAGTAGATAGATAAACAGTGTAATGAACAGAAGTGCCCCATGGCTGGGTACTGAGCAGTTTATGACACTCACGTATTTGGTCATTTTTGTCAATTTTACTAATGGATGAGTCTTCAAGGGACTTAGGCACCAGGTCCCATCAGGGTCTATGAATCAGTCTCTTGCGTACCTGGGGGGGAACAGTGGGAGGGTGGGTTTTATCATGGAGCCCGGCCAGATTACTTCCTTGTCACATGGTGGCCTTCACTTTCATTCTCTCCTTCACCTTCGGGGAATTTCAGTGTCTAGTGATCAGGATGATCTTTTGGAAAGATATGTTTAAATACCCTGAATGCCAGGGAAGGAAGAGAACTTAAGGCTCCTTCCTTCCAAGCGTGCTCTAAATGGTGAGGTCTGGTGCTCTGAAAGGTGGTATTGACCTTCCTTAGGGTGTTTGACAGATGGCTTTTAGGCACCTGATCCAGAACGATGCCAGCTGGAGGGAGATGTCTCCCTGCCTCCTGTAACACCGCGCTGAACAGAGAGAACGGTTGCATCTATGGCACATCCCCGTCTAGGGGATAGCAGCTAGGTAAGGCGGTGGCCTTACAGGTATTCCCAAGCGAGAAGCCATTCCCCTGTACTTTGTAGGACACCACAGTTGATTACAGATAATCACCAGGGTCTTAGAACTTGTGTAAAAGGCCCGAGTGTCAAAATGCGGGTCTGAAGGTGTGGATAGACACATGGTTCAACCTACGGGGCAAGCTGGAGTGTAAATCTGCAGAGTCATTTATTCCAGTGTAACTAATCACAGACGTGTCCTTACCTCCTGCTGGACGTAAGGTTGCTGGAAAGGGAAGCCAGTTCCCAGCGACCCTGGGATCCCTTTGTGCATTAGCTGGCATCAGGGAGAAGAGATGTGCTGCAGGTTCTCACCCTACCTTGGCAAGCGGTAATTAGCTCATTGACTCTCAGTAAGCAATTTCTGAAAACAGAATGTAGACCCCCTAAATCACTTAGACATGTTTAAATGTTGCCATCCTGAATTTCATTCACAACGGCTAAGTGACAACCCTACTGTTGGCATTAGGCAAGCCCGTGGCAATCCAGTGTAGCAATCCCCAGCACTCAGTATTCAGGGCCAGTACACACCAGTAGGCCATCCTGATATTTCCAGGGGACCTTGTGGACGAGCTACATACTGACACCATTTTTTTCCATTTCAGCTACTAAATATCATGCCATCATAATAAGCAGTAAAAGCAAAACTGTTACAAAGTTTAAAGCAATTTATAAGTGACAGGATGCAATCTTCAGGATTACTGCTGGAGTATTTGTAAATTGTAAAATAGATTTTTCCACTAACTAAAAAGAAAATGTTGGGATCTTTTTCTTGGTACAGTTCTAATTGTGGTCAGGGACCAAAACCTTGTAGTTTTTGGCCACTTATGAAGTTTTAAAATACAAGGATTCATATCTGTGGATAAAAGTGGCATTATTAATTCTTTCAAAGAAGGAAAGAGACAGCATCTGAGTGACTCCCTACCTTGCCTGGACAATAAGGTGACTTCTGAGAGAGTTCAGAAAAAGCAATTTTCATTATGTCACTGGTGTACCTTTGCCACGAAAGCCATGGTAGTGGCAGAGGAAAAGCCATCTGTATGTGAGTGGTATCGCAGCTTTGCAAGGAGCTGTGATCGGAGTGATATGCTATGGTGCTCTGAATCCAACAGCTCCCGTGTAGGCACACTACGGCACTATGCTGACACGGGTGGGGAGGGAAGTGGGGAGGCACCCGGAGCAACCGGAGTATTCGGCACCTTCTAAAGCAAGTGCACGGCACCATCAGCCAGAATTTTATGCCAACTCTACCTCCCATTGCCTGCTTTGATTTTTTGAAAATGATCTCACGACCTGAACTGCATAGTCCGGTTCCAGTCATCGTGTAGATATTCTTCCTATCTTGCTATTGAGAGAAACTAGTTTTCACTCCACAGCTCAATATACAGGGTGCCTGCCACTTCTTTCTGCTGCCAGTAAGCTTGTTTCCTTCCCGGTGCTCTTGCATTGCATGTAAAAAACCTAAAGAGATACTCATCTTTCAAGAAGTCCTAAAACCAAAGAAACCTGGAATTATGAGACTACGCAGTTTACTTGCTTATCTTGGAGCTGATTCAGTAGGGCTGTTCATTAAGAAGAAACAAGGGTTTGGGGAGAAGACTGTGTGTCGTGTGCTCCTCCTTGGGAAGGTCAGGATTGTCACCTCGAGTTTTCTCTCCATTCCTACTGAACGACTTTAGTCATGTATTAGGGTACTCTGGCTTTTTTTCAAATAGCTGGTAGGTATCAGATATAAATTCCCCTCCTCCCCCAACCCCCCAAAATAAATTGAAATTAAATAATTCTGAAGGGAAATGCATTCTCAACAGATTGAACAAAAGTCTCCTCTCTTCAGGTTTGTTCATTTTCATTCTCTGATCTCTCTGGATATGATTTAATCTGTTTTAACATTATCAGTGTCTTCACAGATAGAATCTGAATTTTTAGTATAAAAAAAGGAAGAAAAAAGGTTAAAAATCCTTTCTGAGCTTTCTTCAAAAAAGGATTGGGATCAGTTTTGTTTTTCTCATTACAGGTTCACTTCAAAAGTTGCTCTCTTACTTTAGAAAAGGTAGAATTTACATTGATATGATGGTGATGATTACTAACATCACCAACTTATCTGATTTGCTTTAAATTCCACACTGCAGTCCTTTTTCCCAATAGTCCTTCACTTTTTAGTTTATTCTCTTAGTACTGAAAATGAAGCCAGTTTCATTACAGATATTGAAAGCATGCTGGTTAAAATTCTCATAGCAGTCAGACTTTTTATATACCTTCATGCTTTCCGAGTATTCTTTCAATTGCTCTGCATTAATAACAACTTTTAAAAGGATTTTCCTGCTCTTTAATTGTCCAGTCTTGCAGTCTTTCTTTCATTTGCCAGTGACTAATTCAAAAATATAAGCTTACTTTATGTGCAATTTTTAGGTCATCATTAAGCTCTTTGTGAAAGAGATTGAGTCATATAATGTGTTTTTACAGTGCAGCCCAAATCGCAGTTGGTGTCATAGAATGCTGCTATAATACAAATAAAAACATTAATCATTCATGTCATTAGTTGCCACTATTACTTTCTACCTTGATGTATTTCTAAAAAAAAAAATTAAATACGAAATAACCTCCACAATCCATCCAGTCCCTTTTGATTAGCTCATTTAGTCAGTGTGCTCTTTGCTTGCTTCTGTACTGATAATTTGTCCAGTAAAGCTCAGCTGGGTATCTCTATTCTTTTTTACTTGTCCTCCCATTTTCCTTCTCATGTACACAGGTTCTTAAAAGCATTTCTATCCAGGATGCTGTGGCAGTGGCAGAGATGAAAGACTCCATTTCTATTTTAGCTTGCATTCTTATAATTCCTCCCCACTTTCTGGCAGTATAACTCTTTGTGGTTGCAGCCTGTAGTGTTTCAGATAGCTTATTCCTTTGTGCTTCATTTTCTTTGAATTTCTTCATTCCTTCCATTGTCTGTAGCCTTCACTCCACCTAAAGTCAATAGGAATCTTGGTATCGATTTAAGCGTGGCCAGAATTTCAACAGAAGCTCTTCTCCTGTTATTTTTAAGACTTTTTTTTTTTTTTTTTTTTTTTTATGAAGGCTAGTAAATATGCGTGGTGTTTTATAGCAAAATAAAAGCACTGCCTCCAAAGAGATTTCAGTCTAAGGCCCCATTTTGACAACTCACGCCACTTGCCTGGATCCTGCAGGATCTCCTAGATGATGAAGCAAGGTTCAAAGCAAAGAAGCATGTGCTTGAATCACATGGAAATCTGTGCTTGGTTTTGAGCTGCCTTGCTGAGTAGAGATGGAGGTAAGGGCCTGATGCTTCACAGAACTGGACTGTAAATGTTGTATGGAAATGAACAATAACGGATGAGAGTAAGACACTGGAGCTAGGAAGAAAAGATGGAGGTTTCACCCAAAAGGTTTTCTGAGTTGCCTGTGCTTATCGTGTGGCCTGCACATCTAAAACTGTCCAGGCTGCTTATAAGTGAATGAATAAACCTTGTAAATATGAATATGAATATGAATCACCCTATGCAACTATGGCTGGTTGAAATACTTACTCCCTTCCATAGGCACTAGTCTTGGTTCATGTCGAATCACTGGATTTGTCCCAAGTGGTGTAGTTTGTGATGATGACAGAGATGTTATGGGGACAGGAAAAGAGTTTTGGAAAGGGATGGACTGTGTGGGAGGGCAAGATGGACACACACAGGGTGCAGGAACAAAAATACAGAAGAAAAATGAAACTGGAGGCAGTAAACAAAGAGAGAAGAGGACAAGACATGGCAGGCAAGGGAACATGAGGCATGGCAACAAATGGAGAAGTAAATGTTCCCACATAAGATGTGTGAGACGATTTTTTTTTTTGATCGCCGGAAGAGGCTATGGCTGTTGAAGCCTCCTCATTCACCTCTCTATTCTATTTCAGCAAAAGAAACCATATTATGCCCGAAACAAACATAGCCCTCCTGATCTCCTAGGAACATTCTAATCTGCAAGATCCCTGGACAGTTATTACTTAGAGACAGTCCCTTCACTTAATGGGACCTGCCAGAGTTCGGTCACATTTATGATGTTCCTTCATCTCAGAGTTCCCTTGGGGTTCTTTTTTTGGACAGGCTTACCAAAAATAGTTGTTCCTACTTTTGCTATTTTTAAATCTGAGAACTGAAGAAAAGGTCCGCCTAACCATAAATAACAATGAGAACAGCTAATTCAGTGCAGTGCAGTGGGGATGGCTTATAATCTTGTCAAGCTGATGAAGAAGGTAGCACTCATTTAATCTTCCTTTGAGTTAGTAGGGTATGGGGGGGTGTGTATGTGGGGGGGGTTTTTTGTTTTTTTCTGGATGTCAACATAGAGTCCATAAAGTCTGTTCTGTAATAGAAGATGTTGGCATTAACAGAGCAGGTACTGTACATTTGTACCTGCCCTACTGTGTTGTGCTGGCCTGATGTCAGGTTCCTGTTTGTTGAGAAATGACATGGAGGTGAAGTGGTCTTGTTGAGTCCAAGTGATTTATCACATGGCATGGAGCCAGCACTTGCTGTTACACCAAGCTGTCAGTTTCTTTGTTGTAAATTAAACCACATTTCACAACCTAAAAGATTTTCAAAGCTTATTTTGTAGACAGATTTTCTAGCAATACCTTGCAGGGCAAACTGGGCTCTCTTTAATCAGAGTGTATGTTTTTTTCTTTCAAAGTTTAACAAGGAGTGTTCTTCCATTTCTAGAACTATTAATTGTTGATATACATACGTCAGACAAGTTACTGTGCAGGTTTCAGCATAAATCCTGGAAACGGGGTGGTTTCAGTATCCCTGTAATGCTCCTTCTTTCACTCCTCTTCACTGGGTTTCTTAGCTGAAAGAAGAAAGGAAGACAACAGCTGCTGACACTGAGTTTTGATGTTTTTCTAAAACCAGGGATTATAATTTGTGCTGTGGTATAAGTATTTTTTTTGTCCTTCATCTGTGCGGAAGAATCTGCTTATTGTATTATGAAAACATATTTCTTCCTGCCTCACTCAGGTGTAGACCACTTACATTTACTCGGCCTCTTAATAACCCACGCGAGCACGTTGGCTAGGACCAGTCTGAGTCAGATGGAAGAGGAAGGGGGACCGACCATCAACCCAGGCACACCTCCTCCTGGTCTCAAACACTGTAAGCCTAGTCAAAGGGAAATGTAGAAATAATATAGTGAAATTTAGGGAGAGGACGCTTAGACTGTTTCCCACTCTTTCTAGTATTCACGTAGGTGAGGCAGCGTAGACAGAAGAGGAAAACGTCCTTCTTCCTCTGGTAAGCCTCGTAACGGCTCTCTGCCACACCGAGACCTCTGCATCAGGACAAGAGCAGAAAAGGTGAGACTGCTAGTAAAAGATGACCCCACTGACTCTGTCTATAGGATTAAATTAAGCTGAGCTAGGGCAGGCTTGTCCACACTGTTCAACTGTAAGAAAGTTGTCGCTCCGGGCCAGCTAGCATTTTCCCACACAATGCGGATACAATTTAGAGTTTGGTGCAGGCCAGGTGGTTTCCCTGAAAAGCATCTTTTTGGGGAGAGAGAAGGTTTGCTGCTGCAGGGACAGTCAGCATGTTGTGCCAGTTGGTTTCAGGGAACGAGTATGGTCCCTGGCTGGTTTTGGTCGCTAGTATAGATGTAGTTGTTGGCAGTAGGGCAAGTTGAGGAATGGCAGCCTTGCAAGCTGACTTCCCGCACAGCACAACAATTTGGGAGATAAATCACTGGAGGCACCATTCTCTTGGTCTGCCAAAAAAGCTGGAATTTGGGGATATAATAGAGAAGTCCTGTGGTTTTCTCTTTTATCATGCTATGTCTTAAGACTATGTCTCAAGGAACCTACAGCCACCCAGACAGCAAGCGGACCAAACAGTAGCCTCCTCTTCTCTGATGGAGTTGCAGCCACGATTCACCTTCTTTTTGATACCTATGGATTTTTCTGTTGTTTTTTTTTCTTTAAAAAAGAAAAAAAACAAACACAAACACAAAACCCCCCCAAAACCAAAACCAAAACCAAAACAAAACAAGGATGCCATTTATTTGTGGGAGATGAGTCACTTTGCATAGCTGTCAAAATCTGCGTCTTCATTATACAAATCTGTAATGGCATTTGCTTACATATCCAGCTGATGACCAGCAGTATGCTTTACTTTAGGACCCATCCTGTGCATTATCTGCACTCTTCTCCAGGATGATATTTCCAACTTTTATGTTTTCCTTCTCTGCCAGTCAATGGCAATCATTGCATCCGTTTCTCCCTCTGTGAATTGGGTAACAGGGAGGGGCTGCAGGTTTTCAGCTGTAAATGCATGAAAGGCAAATTCTTTTCTGAAAGTAAGCAGTATCATAACCAAAAGACTGAGGGTTTGGCCCAGATTAATTAAAAAATTATATGTTTCTTTCATTACTCTGCAATCTGCCTACCGTTTCTCTTATTGATGTCACATGTCATTTGCTTATGTGCAATTTTAGCCTTGGACTCAATGCTAAGCTCTGTTCAGTACGTCACCAAATGCCTTTCAGGACTGTTGCCAAAAATATTCTCTTTCCTATCCAAAACTGACCTGGGGACTCTAATTCTTTCACTTACAGCATCTAGCCTTGACTACTGTAATTCCTTGGTTTGCTGGGCTTGGAGCCAAATCGATTGGCAGACTCCAGCTTAGTCAGAATTCAGCAACAAGACTTCTGACCCAAACCACGCCAACTCTATATCCTCCCTGTGCTGCGAATCTATATTTGAAAAGCATGTTATACATTTACTGTAACAGTTTCCTTTACACTGTAATTTTATGGGTGGAATTTTTCTTTTACCCTGCATGTCAACTGTTGCATTCTTACAGAATTTTTCTGAGCTAAATTGCCGTATATTCTACTCTTGCACTTACAGTAATATAGTGCAAAGCCCTTTTCATTCTGTATCCCTAATTGGTGGAATCTGGAGTGAAATTCTACATGAGATCTGATTTTTTTATCTGCCAGCAAAGACTTTTGGTTTTATTTTAACACATTGTGTTTCAGTTTCTATTTTGTTTCTTTTTTATTGTAAGGCATTATAAAACATTTGGTTGCTGGTGTTCTTTATTATTACATACAAGAAATTAAAAATAATCGTGTATGCATGGCAGCTGATAAATGTAATAAGCAAAGGCAAAATGGAGTACTTCTTGTCTCCTGAAGCCAAGGAGAAATTTCAGCCTTCACTCAATCATGTATTTAAAATAGCCTGCTTGATAAATGTAATGGAGGGTAAAAGTGTTCTCTCCACCTCTTAATCTACAGATGAGGCTATACTTTGGTTCTCATTTATTTCTGTTCTTCTCTGGTAGTATGAACTTCAAATATCCTGTATCAAATATTCTCTTGCCCTGGAGATACTCTAGTTTTCCCTTTAATCCATTCTTGTACGCAACTTCTGCAGGCATCATTTAAGGGATTTTTGTTGTTGTTGTTGTCCCTAGTTTTTACGGTTGTTTTTACATTTATGCTTTATAACAATAGCCTATTCAGGTAACATGTTTTATGGCAACAGAAACTGAGGTTTAAACTTTCCTTTAAAATGCTTACTATGAGCTGGCACCTCTAATAAAGTGTATTGTTGTTACATTGCATTTGTTAAACATTGACACTTGCATATCACTCTAGGCTTAGTTGTTTGGGTCTTTTTGGTTATTTATAACTCAGCAGAAAAACAATTAGATAATAATCCTTTGTCTGAAACACGCCACATAAATTACCAGCTGCAGAATAAGTCGTTAAGAAAGATGCAATTATTTACATCCTGTAAGTTATATTGATAGGAAAAACAATGACGTGGTATGGATCCTTCCAGAACAATGCGGTTTTTTAAACCCTAATTTAGTAAGGAAACAGCTTTGCATATGGTCAATGAAAATTTGATATAGCATAGAACTTACCAACAGATGTTTCACAATGAATATTTCATGTTACTTAATAATTCTACTTACCAGTCACAGTTGACAGTACATTGCATCCTAGAGTTCAAGGTGCCTTAAAGAGGTAGATATGATCTGTTATTTCGTTTTGGAATATTCTTTCTGGAGGTCAGGAAATAGTCTGAAAGCCATGGTCAGCAGTGGGACCGAGAACAACTCTTTCACTCAGATTCTGCAGATATCAGCCCAAAATCTGGGGCCACTCTTTGGCCAAATCTTACTCAGACATGAGGGGAAAAATCAGTTAAGTGGAGAGTTTCTCAGCTGATACGAACTCTTCTGGCTTCCCCTTAGGGATGAATCTACCATCCTTATGGGCTGCGTGTTGCTGGATCACTTACCCATACAAATTTGATCCTGATCAGGGATGTGTACAGTATGTCTCGTCTTCCAATTACCCAGAGCACAGGAGTTATGCCAGCTTTAGGCTTCCGGAGTGTCTGTGGGAGAACAAATGAATCTTGATGCAACATGAATTAACCTACGAACAAATGTGAACTGACAGAACGGGTTTATGTTGGATTGCCATCTCATAGCACATGAATGCAGGATTTCGATGCAGTGCAAAGAGATGAGAAGCCACTTGCCTGTACTGTCAAACCATGGCCTTGGCTCCTCTTTAGCTCTAATGTAATGCTTGGAGATCTTTTAATTTGAGTGTTACCTGTGGGTGTATGTAACAATTCATAGTCTAGATAGCTGTGTGTATTGAAATTGCTGTACGTACATTGACACTTTCTTTGAATACAGAGTAGTGGGATGTTGGTCTTTGATATGTACTAATTTAATATTCTCCTCTACATTTCCTTTTTTTTATTATCCCTAGCTGCCTATTGAATAAAGTTTCTTCAAATGCCTTGATTTTTAGCATCCAGTACTCATAGTATCCTACCTCCTTTATTTTTTTTTTTTAATTCCTGAAAGTTAGGTAAGTGAAGGAGATCCTTTTTCTGCTCACTTTGTCTACTGCAGTTACGCAAGAAAAACTCTTTGACGTCTTCCTAGCTTGTGTTTCCATTGAGGAGAGTTTCTGAAATGATCAGATAATGACTTTTGATAAATCTTAGCACCTGTTCACAGAATGGAAATTAAACACTTTAAAGTTCAAATGTTTTTCAAAATTCGAATGATCTTATTAATACCTATTAGTGGAAAATGGCAAACCAGCTCTTCCTCATAGCTTTGTGAATCTTTTCTACTTGAATTTCCACTTGCAAACTAAAACCAGATTGTTAATTAAGCAAGATTTTATGAGCACCTGGGTCATCAACACAACGATAGTAATTAAATTCTAGCCTCAGTTTCTATACACATAATAATAGAGTGCTTTAGCATTTTCATTCTTTTCAAATTAATTGAATAAATATACACAACATAACTTCCTTGATACATCCACCCTTCACTCCAAGCAAGTTCTAATAGGCTGAAATTATCACATCTGCTGTTAAAACCTGAATGGATCACAAATGGATCGGATCATCCCAGTAGTTTTAAGGCACCTTCTTTAGTATAAACTACATATAAGTATTAATTTTAAAAGACTACATTTATTTTCTATGGCTTTAGAAGTTAATTAACCAGCCCTGATGACTGCAAAGAAAAACTTCCATATGTGATTCAAAATGTTGTAATCTTCCTGAATCTGAAAGCAACCTGCAACAGTGGTAAAAAAAAGAGAATAGAAGAAATATGCTCCTATTCAAGAGAGTGGGGTTAACTTTCAGATCTAGAGGTGAAAGATACATTACTAGGTGAGCTCACCATTTTAGGAAAGATGTGTTGTTATGTATAATAAGATCCTCCACATCTGTGACTTGAGAGGAGGAGAGCAGCCATTGATCAACTGGATGAGAGACCAGATCAGAGGGCATTACAGCACTCCTGCCACCATTTCTCGATGAAAGAAGTGGGATGCTGCAAGCTGCAGCTTTACAAAACAGTGGACGTCATTTCAGCCCAGGAATCTAAAGAGATAAATAACCAAGAACCTTGTCAAAGAGTTGAAGGATTTTTCAGTTTGAGTTCATAGGTCGGCACAGCTGCTCTCTCAGGAGCACAGCCCAGGTCATTGTAGAAAATCTGGATTTCTTGGGGGTCTTGCAGTTAACTGTGCTGCAATTAAAGCACCTTACACCTTGGTCAAATCATTTCTTAGCAGGTCACTGTTGTGGAAGGACAATGTTGCTTATAACTGATGCGAAGAGAAAGAAAAGAGTGTTGGGAGAAAAGTTTCTGATTTGGGATGAACAAGTAGCTAAAAACTTGAGGATCTTAATTGTCCTAGATAATTGACCGAAATATTGATGTCTGGCTTCAGAACAAATTCATTAGAGTTGAATGAGGGAAGCCCATTTCACATCTCTTCTTCATCTTACATGTACAAAAACGCGACTGTTCATGCACATAAACATACATAGGCCATGGACAGAGGACAGAATGATCTACCGCAGGTGAGCCCGTTTATATTAAATAGAAGTGAAGCAGCAGCTGCAGCTACAGCATGCAGCATTAATGTGCGGTTTAGCCCTTCCCGTCTGCTGACAAATTCCCGCTATCAGATAGTCACCCGTCAAAGCAGAGCCTGCTTGCCTTTCGCGTTTTCATTTGTACAGCCTGCTCATCTGTACGCAGCTGCCGCAGGGGAACATGTGTCACGTTTACGCCTCAAGTGTCGTTTCGGCAGCCGCACACGCAAAGGCACGTGGCTGCGCAGAGAGTTGTAGCAGCCATCACGGGGAAGCAGCTGCATGCGTGGTTTTTGGTACATAGTTATCAGTTGTGTAGACTAAAGTTATGGAGACAGACTTGAAGGGAGACATCTCCAACATTGGTAAAATGTAAGTACAAAAGACACATCATTGGATGGATATTGATGATGTTGTTTCAGTAATGACATCATCCATAGACTCCTAGTGTCTTTGCTTTGCTTCTCTATAGTGATCACAACATAAATTGCTTGTCTTGTTTGACTTCCTTGTTCACCAAAGTTGAGCAGATTGTCGCCGTTTTCAACGCTTCTACCAGACAAAAAGCTTGGGACCATTTCTCGAAAGCCCAGCGAAAGAACATAGACATTTGGCGAAAGCATTCTGAGGTTGGTGATTTTATTATTATTTTCTATCCATCATCTCACAGCTGGATTGACACAGAACGAGTGTGATTGTAGCTGGACATAGTGTATTCAGCAATATTTACGGCTACCGTTTTAGCTGTTAATCAACTGGCCATTATACACTCTCATCTACAGCATGAATTGCTCCCATTGCTCTCATTATGATAATAGTCATTAAATAACATTGAGAGCAATGTGTTTTTATTTTTCATGCAAAATTTGGGAAATCATTGGAGGATTATATTTGCTATCTAAAATAATGAACTGAAGTAGTGAAATTAGGAACAATATTTTCAACTAAGGATAGAATTAAGAATTATTTCTGAAAAATATCTTCTTAGGCTTCACCGTGATCTGTTTTTAAAAGAAGTATTCCATAGCACAGATTTTTTTTTTTTTCTTGTTGTGCCATCATATGGTCATTACAAGATGACTTTGCCTGGAAATAAAATAGAAAATTTCTTTCCTAAGTAATGACTTAAGCATATTAAGTCCAGAATTATGACATACTCCTTCCCATTTGTTTCATGTTTATCTTTAAAAAAGTAGATACATCACTTGTATTGATTCTAAGTATTATGCTTGCAAAGAAACCAGTATAAATGTAATCATACTACCACACAGAGTTAGCAGTGTGGGACCATGCATGTGTGACTGTCATAAGCATGAGCAGAGGAAATGGGATTCTAACTCCCCTTGCTGCGAGTGGCAGCAAAGGAAGCGCTAGGCCTCATCCTGTGTTTTGGTCATCCAGCTTTCGTTTTTAATTCAGTATATACGCTATGAGCCTGTATTTTAAAAAGTAAGTACCGCTGTCTTTGTTTTCTTTCTTTCTTCTTCCTTTTTTTTTTTTTTTAATATGAGCAACTTGCATACAGTTGGTTTACCTTCATGTAGTACAGTATGTTGATTGTTACTATCACAGTCCTCTAAATGATTTTTCTCTGTCTCAGAATAAAAACTTTAGAAGGTAAGGTGCACTTATTTAATTATTTTGTAGTACACTTGTAAAATAAGTGTTGTACACTTAGTTTGAGAAACACTAAAGTGCTGTGATATAAATCATTTGGATAACATTTTAAGTGCCCATTAACTAATGCTAAATTACAGTTGAATACCAATGGCACTAAATGTAACATCCACATGAATACCAAATGAATTTTTTATTATCAGTGCTATTATGGTGAATACCAAATGACTTCACAATAATGGGACACTTAAAATAAAATGTTAGCATAATTTATTGGTACAAACTGTATTTTGCATTTTGTTCACAAATATTTCATATAAGTAGTGGATAAAGCCTGTGTTCAGTTGAAAGTTGGGAAGTTGGGATTTGATGTTTGCCTTATCTTCTAGAGAAGTATGAAAATATGATTTGCTAGTAGATTATTTCAATTATACTAAGACCATCCCTTCTTGAACTAACTTTCTCTAAAGGGATATGGTGTGTCATTCATTTGCTGGCTTCTAAATCTTTAATAAACTGAAATGTGTAAGAGTTGGACTTTCCAGAAATGTTAATTCACTACTCATTTTTTCAAATATTATTGCCTTTTGTTCTTCTAAGAAGAGGACAACAAAACCAATTCAAAAACATGTGAAGGCTCTCGCTAAAACAATATATTTCAGAAATGCCTGTCTTTCAGATGTGAAATATGATGGAAATGTACCAAATGGCATCTTTGATTTGAATCATATTTTCTAACGGTGACATTATCTGCTAATCTGTTTAATTGCCTGATCACCTTCCCTTTTTTTCTGAATTTAGGAAAACTTTGCTAGAAACCCAAACCCAGAGCAATAACTCATACACATAGACATTCTCCATGGAAGGTTATTGGCTTTGCTGATAATGTAGGCATTGATGCATCAAGGACATTTATCCCCTAAAGAGGGAGTAAATGTAAGCGGATGTCTGCTCATGTATGCAGTATACTTCCCCAGCAAAAAATGCAGGGGGCCTTTTCCAATAAGGAATTAAGAAATGGCTTGCTGATTTCTTCCTGAGGTGCCTCTGATTGCACGAGACACTGGGTGACAATTTACCTTTTTAATCACTTTTTTTAAAATTTGAAATTATTCTCACGTAACACGCCCACTAATTAGCCTCCTTGCCTTTGCTGGGATTAGTGGACACATATACATTTATCAGAATATTTGAGATGTGCCGATGAACCAAGGGTACAGCTCAAGGGGAACGCCTTCCCTTTTTTCACGCAGTCCCTCTCTGACAGCTTATTGTTAGTTGCGCGGAGCAGTGGTCGGGCTCCTCAATGCTGTCTCCTCCTTCCACGCGACTCTTCCTTGTTTCAAAGATTTCAAACCACCTCTTTGGGAATTAAGCTCTTTGTCGGCAGAAAAATTAGCTGTCTGTGGACTGAAAAGGCCTACACTAATCACGGTGCAGCATCCCCGTGTTACACCTGACAGGATTATTAGGACAAAATAGAGTCCTCTCAATCTTCTCGGCGCTGCCGTTAAAAAGCCAGCCGCTACACCCGCGCCGGCTTTTCTACCCCGAACAAAGACCGTCTAGACTCCCACAAAGCCCGCCTGCCTGCCCATCATTTCCCTCGTGAGATGTGGAGGGGCCGCCTGCCCTTGCGGCGGTCACCCAGAGACCGGCACGCCTTCTTGGATCAAGACGCAGAGATTTTCAGGACGGCGTGATGGGGCTGAGTCTCTTAAATCCGAGGCGATCTGGGCATGGGGGCAGCGGGGGGAGATTCTTTCGGCCAGCGTTGGGCACCTCCGGTACAGAGCGCTCCATCGGCACTGGCTGCCCTCGGCTCCCTTTGCCATCAGCGGAGAGAAATAGGCACTTTTAGGGTGTAGTTAGTATGACTTCTTTGTTTAATGGAGACCCCCACGCTCGGCCGGGTGAATCCTACCCCAAGTGGCAGAGAGAAGCAAGAATTATCTCTACCTTAAGCAGGCCGACAATCTCTTTATCAGTCGTGCTTTATACACAATTTTTAGCATTATCCCTGCTGTTCAAGCGTTCTCCTATGTTTGGCAGAACTAAAGATCACTCGATGTGGAGACTCACTTTCTCTCTTCTTTTTCCCCCGAGTGTTACCTTTGATAAACTCCGTTCTTTCACAGGAAGAATTCCCTGTGCTACTGTTGTTATAAATATTCATATACAAATAAATATGATTACAATGATAAATGATGCATAATTAAAATCAGAGCAGTATTAAAAACAGATACTAAATAATACATAATGACTTTATGGAAGTTAATACTGACAAAAGGTCATTTTGGGTTTTAGGAGCTTCGAAATGCTCACAGTGAACAGCTCATGGGAATCCGCCGGGAAGAGGAGATGGAAATGTCCGATGATGACAGTGGTGACAATCCCAGTAAAAAGCTGAGAGTAGATGATTCAGGTAAAGCCAAAGCCCTCTATAACATCAAGTATATACACCTGTTGTTTTTTTAAAAGCAAGCAAAAACTTACATATGACAAGTGACATATTAATAGATGATTATATAAGACAGTATCTTATTTTAAACTCTCATAACTTAGTTATTTGCATGATGCAAGCTGTCTCTAGGAGGTGTCTGTCACCTGCTATGATCTATAATGATGAAAATTCTTCAGTTTTGCCCTTGGCTGGAAGCATTATGTTTCTTTAGTGCACTCTCTGCAGTCTTGCATGACAGTATTTCATTCCGTGGTTGTAACAATGTCTTATTATGAGACCAGTTGAAGTTATGTTTTGGCCAGTATTCTCTAAGCCTTATCTTTCTTTTCAACAGGTATGTAATAGCTTATAAGCTCTCTCACAAATACACCATACCATTTTAACTGTGTGTTTTGTGGAATTAACTTTTAAGGGTACATATTGCACCATATGGTACTGCATACTGCATTAATCTGATACTCGTTAGATGGCTTTCATGAAAGAAAGAACAAGGGTGCATGTAATACAAGTAAAGAAAAGCAACTTTTTCAGTCTTCTGCAAATACTCTGCTATCCAGGATGGACACCAAGAGGTGGCTCAGAAGCTGCCTGAATTCTTGACTGGTAACATGATCTGGATGGATGCTTTGCTTGATTTCTTGACATAATAAAGTTGTGAGTAGCTAACAAGGGTTTGCTTGTTTAGACGCTCATCTTCAGAAAGAAAATTTACAGAAGCTGAAGTCAAAGCACAACTGGGAGCTGCCAGCCAGCAGTGAGCTTTAAGGAAGGTAAAGGTGGGAGTAGTATGGAAAGAAAGTGAGAGTCTGATGATGAGGATAATTTTGATCTTGTCCTTTGCATACAGGCGCCATATTAAGAAAGGAACGAATTTTATCTGTTCAGTGGTTTCAAGTCCTTGTATGCCAGCACAAAAGTGTTGATTCAAGCTTATGTAGAGAAATGCTCTTTGGCTCCTCCTGTGACAAGATGCTGTGTGAGGTCGAATGACTCCAGAATGAGAAAGACCAAAGGAAGGAATGTCATTCTGGCAAAGAATTTTTTACTATGACATCTCTTTTGAGGGGAGACTTAATAGTTTTCCTGGAGTAAAACCTGTAAAGGGCAGCCTTAATTTTTGCTTGGCTAATTGTGTGGATTTGAATTTTTCTAGACACCATTAGCAGAATGTTTGGAGCGGAGACAGTGGGTCGTGGCAGACAAAGCACTGCTAGCAATCAGAAATTTTTATGAATGTCTAATCATTTTACCTTGACTGTGTCCACTCTTATGGAGGGAAGTCATTAGAATTAACAACAGGAAGGTAGAGCCAGAAATACCCACAGCCTGCACGCCAGAAAAGGAGTAATGATGTTTTGAACTGTCATACTTATCAATTCAGCTAGGTTTAACACATTCATGGTTAGGGCAGAACTATGCCGGTCATTCTTTTTGTGACATCACAAATTAAAGGATGTTTGGTTTTCTTCCATGAAAAGGGACATTTCTATCAAAAGTTTTCATGTCAGATATTTCTACAGCATTCCATCCCAAACAACTTCAGTTTATATGTATTGTTATAATGTGGGCACTTGAGTCCCCTCAGAGATAACACTAGCAAATCCAGTACTGTGTTGCATACTAGATCAAAATTTAGCAGTATGGATTGACTTGAGTACTTGTCCATCACTGGCCATTGTACCATTCATCATCCTCTTGATCTTAGTGGAGTTGATCCAGCCTGCTGCATACGTAGAGTCATCCAGTTCTAAAATTAATTTTGTAGCTTTCTTCTTCCAACATTACAGTCTTAACTGAAGCAAGCGCATTTGATTCTTCTGTCATTGACAATAGAGGGAACTTGGAGTTAAAGCAATGAAGTTATTGGGTATAAAACGTTGGTAAATGAAAAGAAAGTGAGATAAGGACATTTTTTTTTTTCATTTTTATGTACAGAGAAGTGATTCCTCCTTCTTTCTTCTAGCATTTTTTTTTTAAATTACTATTTGTGTTGGCTGCCTTCCCTTTTTCTTTTTTTCTTTTTTTCATTCTTTTTGAGTATGTCATTCCAGAACTACCTCTTTATCTCACTGGAGTGGCTATTTGTATTCACAGTAACCTCTGTTCTACAAAGAATGTCTTTTAAAGAATCTTTTATCACAAAGAAACAATTCTGCACAGTGAGAAAACATTGACACTTTCTCTATTTTTAACCCCTTTTCTTTAAATGTTTGTCTAAATGCTTAACAATGGGAAGGGCAAGGCTTGAATAACACAGAGAAGATATTGTGCCTCTTCAATTCAAGGACAGCATGCACACATAAAGGCCTAAAACCCTAAATTTGAAAGTGGCTGAAGCAATGAGACATGATGAATTGATTTGGATAGTTCCAGACTTCTGGACTGCCCGTCCTGCCATCCCAACGATTTTCTTGAGGACGTTATTTTTCAGCCTGCCCTACTCGACAGCGGGAACAAGACTCCTGGGAAGTTGCCATCCCCAAAGCTAGAACAGGTGACAGAGATTCCCCCAGGCTCCAACACCTGCGTCAGGTCTTTTTTCACTAGTTCACCTAGTTAAATCACCCCTAGTACAAGAAGGCTTAATTAATTCACCGATGTAGAATGGGTCCTAAGACCTCATTCTGTCTTGGTAAAGTGTAGCTTCAGGAGTCTCCCAGTGTAATTTCTTCTGTTAGTCAAGCCTTTTTCTTTCAGAAATAACTCCACTCCTGTGAGCATCTAAATAGTGTGGTGCTGAGTGTGTCGCATTTCCTCACAGCTAGACTGGTTAGAATGAAAACTCTCCTCTAGGATATCTGAAAAGAAACCTATTCATCATGGTGAAAAAAAGACGGTGGAATCCAGCCCCAGCATTTGAAAACGCAGTGCAACACATTTAAGCCCTGAGGCTGTGCAAAAGGACCTCAGTGCCCGAATGCTTATCCAGAATTGCTGGACTTCAGGTTTCAGAGGAACGTTTCAGTAAGCTGAGGCCCTTGTACACAATAAGTTCTGGGGATTTGGGGTAGATGATGAAAAAGCTGTTACTAAGAATGGTTTGCATTTTTTCTTCAAGTTGTGCAAGATATTAGGTCATGCAAGAGATCAAGTCATGGTGCATGTTAGAAATCTACTAATAGCTGTTTGGGAAGATTTGGGCTTGCTGCTTGCTACTTGCGACAGTGCAGAACAGCTCCAGAGGGACTTGTTGCCAAGTGTGTCACTCCATTCTAGACTCAAATCCTCTTCTTTCATCTGCCAATTGCTCTTCTAGTTGTTTATGAACTTGATTTACTGATATCAGTGACTCAGTGGCAGAGCTGGGAAAAGAATTGGGACCTCCAGTCTCCTGAACCTCTCTTCCACCCTCTAGTCCGTGTTGCAGGGCTGGGGCACTGCCTCCTGCGCAAAGACCTTCTGCTCCTCCAGGTGTTTTATAGGTTGTTCTCCCTGGATTTATTTAGTACCCTACTCTATCGTGTCCAAGCTGAATCTTCAAGGAAAAGGAAGGCATCGCTACCTGCTTGTCCTGTTGGAGAACATCTCAAACCGCTGTAAGGGCTCCCCAAAGAGCCCCCCAGGGAATCCAATAAGTTGGCTGAACTATCATACATGCCTAGTTTATCGGAAAACCTCCTGGTTTCACAGACTAAAGGTCATTTGCAATACAGGGAAAGCTGGCAAAAGGCTAACCTGAGACTAAGTGAATCTTGCCTGTGGAATCAGCTGTTCTTTTAAATTATTTTCTTTTTTTTTTTTTCCCCCCCAAAATTCAGCCTTTAAACAGTGATTTTTCTGCAATGTGGATTTTGGAGTTTGAAAGGGACAAGAGGATTGCTGAAGTAAAGCTGGGAGATTGCTAAGAAAAAAATAATAATGATGATTGGCAACTCAGTTAATACATTTGAAAGTCAAGGTGCAGCTACTGAAGCATTAGCTCAAGGGGAAAAAAAAAGGATTCAGCGCTGGAGTCTAGAGGATATACGAAAATCTTCAGAACAATCAGGATTTATGGATGCTTCGTCTCCCACCTGCTGGCACCGGGAGTAAGGATCCACATGTAAAAGCCTCCAAAGTAATTTTAAGAATTAGTGAAGTGAAGCTGCATGTTGTAGAAAAGAGCTGAAGTTTGGTTTATGCCTAGAAGGCACCTGTAATTTTACTTTAAGGGGAGGTGGGTTAATCTCTTCCTTTTGCAGTTCTCGGCGACGTGCCATTAATTCTAGCAACTCCAACTCCAGCGAGAGACTGCAGCTGGCACCGCGGAACAGAAAGAAATGCACAGTGCCTGCAGAGGGATGCGGGAAGGATGGTCGCGTGATTAAGGCTTTTGACTTGGATCCCAGAGCTCTGGGCCAAATCCCAGCTCTGCTACATACCCCCTGCCTGGACTAATCAATGAATTTCTGTTATCTCAGTTCCCTACTATCAAATGGAGGCAACGGTGCTTCTTTTCATTCAGCCGCTGCCTGTTCGGTCCGCGTGGATGCTAAGCGCGTTGGTCGAGGGCTGTCTCCAGCTCAGCAGACTTGCAATAGCCCCTCCGTGGGCCCCTGGAGCGTTTTCACCACCTGTGATGAAGTAACGTAATAACATCACGGGGACTGCATGCAAATAGTAAATCGCAAGTTATGCAGTGCAAGCCCGGTTTGAGCACGTAGGATTGGCGCTGCTTTCCGAGTCAGGAACGACACCCCCTAAGGCAGGATTTTCAAACCTACCTAAAGTAGTGCCCACCTTAAACATTGAAGCTCTTTCTGTCTTCAGCAGTAGCCCGGATCTTTAATGCTCTTCTGACCTGATCTGTCCTGTTTGCAGCATCAGCTAATTCACTTGCCATAGGAGACAGGCTGAAGAGTGGGCAGTCCATCTCACAGAAGAGCGTAAGTCCTTGTGAAAGTCAGTATTTGAAAATCGCACCGGGGTGCACACAGCATAAAACAGGCTTTGTGACATTGTTCATAAGTCTGTCTTGAAAGTTGCAAGCCTGGCAAGTCTTCAAGGAAAGCCTGAAACAACACCAAAGTGATCTGTGTGGTGCTTATTCATCTCTTCTCTGCAATTCAATCCTCTTTTTGCCTTCTCTAAGGCTTGTGTGAATGCAGAGATGCACACGTGGAATGGAAACTGAGTTTTATAGCTGGATTAAACTGGTAGGGAAGCTTTATATAGCTTGTTACAACTTTGAATAGAAATTGCTGAGCCCCAGCTGTGTGGAGCTGAGCTTTGCTCTTCCTTTTCTTCCAACTGGCCCAGTGTCACGGCAGATCTCATGGCAGATCCTCTTCTTCCTCCTGATCCGAGGAATCAGATATTTCTCCCTTCCTTTCCTGTAAGTGTAATCTTTGGGGGTTTATGGGAGATTTTATTTTAAACAAAAGTCTGATTTATTTTTCTGTCATTACCTCTCCATGCCATAGCTTTTCGCCATCAAATTTTGTGAAAGTGGTACTGGTATTTAACAAGCCCATAATTTGCCCATTTTCCTTTTAAACACTTGCTGATAAAGATAATGTAAAATAACAAAATGTATTTACTTTAGAAATTAATGGCCTAGCATTGCTTTTCTCCTCAAATAAATCAATACCATTTCAAAGCCACCAGCAGCTGGTGTCATAATCAGCCCTGCGGTAACAAACATATAAAGGCATATGAAGAGGAAAATAAACCCTGCTAACAGAAGCTACTAACCAGGTTTTATAAGCAATCTCGAAGAAAAGAACGTATTTAAAATCTGAAGCTCTGAATTATCACCGTACTGACACGGTCCCCTCTCTGGCCGGAGAAGACAGCCGAACAACCCTTTTAAGCAATGTGAGTGGAGTAACTTCCCTTTGAATGGAAATGCTCTGGACACAGCAGACAATCAGCTTTGCTCCCTGAGACCATCAGGGATGATCACTAGAAAGCAGCACAAGATGATTACTCCCTCTACGCCGGGAAAAGTCTGCTCTAGCGTCTTTCACAGCGTGCCAGTTCAGAGCTGTTATCATCAGGCAGACTCCAATTTTGTGCCTTAAAATGCGTCCCATTTTTCCCACGGCTTTTACAAAAATAGGCTGAAATTCAGGAAGCGTCTAGGCAGGGGCCTAATTTTATGGCCCTGGTTTTAAGTCCATTTGGCTCTAATAATTCTTCTTGTGCAGCTGAATTTAGCTGAATTTAGCCTTGATGAATCGGGGCTGAAGGTAGTTGCCAAGCCTGTCTTCCCTGGGGAATAAAGACAGCCTTGTCCTGTCCCAGGTACTGGGCCAGTTCCTCTGGATCGTGCACGACACGTCGGCTGGGGGACGAAGGGTTGTGCCGGTCCTGTGGACGCAGCAGTGAAGGGGTTAACCTAACTTTCAACTTTTAGCGGAAACGGACACTTCAAAGGCATTTTCCTAATATGGGGTTTAGGAGGACGTCCCGTTTACTACAAAACAAGTCTGTTGTGCTTTGATGCTTTTCAACTGCCAGAAATACTATTATCTAGATTACATTTTATCATGTTTTCTGGGTATTTCATACTGATAAGGTTTTATGCAGGATCATTACATATGAGAATAGATTTAATCCTGTTTTTAGTAAGCTTTAAGGACACTGAGGGATTATTTATGTAATAAGATGCAAAGTTGCTATGGAAAATGCTATAGCAACCTAACATCTTCACAAAACCAAGCAGCCACTTGTGACAGCAATCTAAATTTACATTTATTTTAGTGTCATTTTATTGACATTCTTAGTATCTCATTTTGACAGCATGTTAAAATATGTTTTGCATTCATGCTAGAACAAAATTAACAGCATGTTGTTGGAATGAAGATGATGCTTATAATTTTTTGAGATAATTTTAGCATATTTCATTTTGTGTAAATAACATTAAAATAGTAGTGAAAAGAAGTTTGGGTGCATCCCCTCTGTAATAGAGCAAACAATGCACATTCAAAGTAATATTTTACAAGTCAGTGAAAGCTCAACTGTTTTTATTTGCTTTATATCTGAATGAAAATATTTTTAAGAAAGAAATGATTTTGTTATTAGAATTTATTTCAAATCCTATATCTTTTATTATAACTTTCCCAGTTCAGGATACAGGCTATAATTTTTCATTAGGTTTCATAAAGCAGAACATCATTTGTGAATGTGTAGACTTGCAGTTTGATAGGGAGCTGCCCCGTTTAAATAGGACTTTTCTAAAACATAGGATAACAGTACACATTGCCCCTTAGGAGGTTAAATAAAAAGGAAAGAAAAAACAAACACAAAGTGACAAAACAGTCTGAACTCTGTCCTGTGCTCATTGCAGTTAATAATGAAACTCGCATTGACTTCAATGGGAGCAGAAGCAAGCTCTGTATATTGATTTTCTCCATCCCCCTCCATTAAGAATCCTGAAGTGCGGCTGTAACATTGTTGAAGTGGGATGTTGGCAGCAAAATCAATAAAAGACAATATTAGAACATATGCTGTTTTCAGCTTCCTCGCAATCTGATATAGCTGGTATTAGCATTCTTCTCCAAATTACACTTCATGCTTTCTATAAAGTGACCTTCCTTATAGTGCCCTCTCCAATATAAAGCTTTTGTGCTCTTACTCTCATATTTAGCCGTCAAGAGAATGAGCCCTATTTATCACAGTGAAGATGGTTGATTCTGAACAGAGCATAAAGAACAGATTCCTTCAAGAGTGGCTTCAGCCTAAACCCCATTGCTGACCTCCAGTGAAAGATCATTTCTACTATTGTTTAAACTAAGCTCTTGGCTTTAGGTTTTCTCAATTATGCTGCCCTTCATACCCCGTTGTTTTTAGAAACCCTTTTCACCCCAGCGCATTAGAGAAGCTTGCAGATATTGCTTGAGGTGGAGATTTAGGTACCTTCTTATCCACTGTTAAATCCAAGAAACATCAGCCATTGCTAAGTTGTCAGAGGAGATAATGATCAGAAAGCAGAGTCTTTTCCAATGTCAGTGCAAGCTTCTAAACTCATAATTGCAGCTTTGGGGAGCATCCTTATGTCATGAGATGTGCGAGACTGGCTGAAGTTTCCAAAGCATTAAAAGCTTCTTTTTCAAAGCGTGCAGCTTCTCATTCCTTGTGTGTCCAGCTGACTGGCAGTCTGTGATGTGGTTGCATGCCAGGAGTTAAAAACACACCCAGCAGAGCTGGAAGAGCTTGAAGCTGGATGGCCACAGAAACTCCCAAAACTACTACTAATTAGTGATGCTGCTTTACTTTGGCGAATGAATCTTAGATTCAGAGGAGTTTCACGGTGTCCTGCTCTTTGGTTTTGGCTTAAAGACCATCTCAAGAAAATAAGCTTCTTACTAACGACACGTATCCATAGTGTAGCATTTCTGTGACCAATATATTGAAGGATTTGGTTCACAAAATTGAAAGCCAAGTGGATTCAAAGCTGCTTGGAGGTGAGTGATCTTCTTTTAGTCTATTTTGGTTTTAGATTCACGGCAGAGAGAAGAGAAAACAAAAAACCAGTCCTCTAGGATGTGAGATGACAGACCGAAGAACTAGATACCATACCAAAACCATACCATTTTATTCCACTACACTAATTCCAGCATGTAACTCCTTGAACACCAGCGTACAGAACTCTAAAGGAGGAAAATTTTTCTTCTGTCTTAAAAGAAAGGCAGTTTGTTTTGTTGGCTTTTGTGTGTTTTTGGTTTTGTTTTTTTTTAATTAGGAGGAATTCTAATTGCCCTTTTTTTTGTCTTTCAATGGGCAAAATAGTTTTCAACGTTTTTGTTTATTTATTCAGCCCTCCACATATTCAATGCACTGCAAGTTTCATCAGGTGCAAGAACTGTGCCAAGCGTGTCTTTACAGCACTTGTATCCAGTGATTGCTGAGCTGCTTCTGCAGCTGCCAAGTGCCCATCTCACACGTCAACCAGGGATCTCTCTGAAGAGATTTGGGTGGTTGCTAGTCCACAACACCAGTTTCTTCATTGCTTCCTTGTCATGTGTCAGTCATAGACTGTCTTCCCTCTTAAATTTGTCTGAGCTCTGGAGACAAGTGAGCGCTTTGAACAGTCGAGGAAGAACATGATAAAAAGCAATAGCTCTCCCCATGTTGTTCTATTATCAGATAGTCGTCTCCCTCATCATGTTTTGTTGATAGGTTTTGAGATGCCGGTGCTGTTAGACCTCGATCCCACAAGCTGCTGCCTGCTGCTTGGAGTGTTTGCACTCACCTTCTGCTCAACACCCACAGACACAAAGTCCTAAGCAGTGGCTTACCCAGAAAGTCTGGTACAAGGAGTATCTCACAGTTATCTCTTCAAAGTTACACGCTTTTTGCAAATTTCAATAAATTGTCTGTTTCTGAAAGGACTGGAAGTACCACTAAGCTCTGTAGAACCCTGTCATCTGCAAGTTTGCAACACGTTTTATTTTTCAGTAGCTGAGAAAATACCTACTAAACATGTTAAATTGTGGAGAAGCACAGTGGCCTCTATTTGCAGATACTGAATATGCTGGAGGCAGGAGGGAGGGGAGAAAAAGAGGTTTTGGCTTGCAGATGCAGCTCCTCTGGACACCCTTCCATTCACATAAGTGATAAATGGCTCAAGAAATGCTGTCTTTGAATGTGAGAGTCAAGAAATTACAGTCTTCATGTGATCATTTGCTTATGCCTTCTAAAGGGATAAAAACATATTCCCATATTTAAGATCCATTTTTATCTAAGGCCAAAGTAACTGAGCAAGTATTTGAGTGTTATGCACAAATTTAAAAGAAAAATTAGGTCAGCCCTCCAATCCAGTACAAGGTCAGATAGCTAGCTGGATAAAGGCTCTCCTGCAATTTAAAGTGCAATAGAATTTTGTACAAAAGTGGTTTATCCTCACATTTATAGAAAGCGTTTTACGTTTATGAACAAAATTTGCCTATCGTAAATCAGAACAATTCAAACCACCACAGTCACTTAAAATAATCAGAGCAACCCTTTCTTCCCTAATGAATGTGACAAATTGAGGGATTCACGTGCACACTGTCAGGTTTGTTTCCAAGTAGCAATGACAGTTTCTTCATATTTATAAGTCCTACAGATTTTTTTTTTTCCAAGTTGTTACAGTGCTGCTGGGCCTGAATGCAATTCCTAGTTCAAATGCCAACAGCAGCAATGCAGCCAGGCATCTTGTAAATGCCACTGTTTATTATTTAAGTCTGAATAAAAATATAGCAGTTACTCTGAATCCTAAGAAGTAACCATCAGTAACCCACCTACACACAGATTTACCTATATGGAATAATGTTTGAATATCCTAAAAGTAATTTATGTGTCAATCACATGTACACACATACATATAATCCATTTATGCAATATACATAAGATTAACATAACATATATGAAACACTGAGCATTCATCAGCATCTCTTGTGCTATGCAGAATTCAAATGTCTGTACCCTCAGTTGCAAAGCACCATTAATACAAGTGGCATTTTTCCATTACTGATGTGGGAGAGGGTCATCAGTGCCACTTGGCATCTCCCCAGTAACCAGCACTTTTCTTACTTGAGTGAACATACTCCTTTGCCCTCAAGACTAAAATGTCCTCTGTTCACTTTTCGTGTTACAGGAATACAGTCATTTTTTTTAATATCATTGATTAGAGGAAAAAGTCACTTCTTTGCTGGCATCTTTAAAGCACAATCTCTGTAAAAGTGTTGTAGTAGTTCTGTTTCTCAATTAGGAAAAAAAGCGGAACCTCTAAAAGAGACTGAGTACTTGATTAATTATATTTAACTGAGGCAGCAGTTATTGGCAAATATAAAGTATCTGAAAAATTCCCCTCATCACAAACCAGATACTCTAATAAGCAGTGAAAAGGAGTGATTTTTACTGCATTTTGAAAATATCTGAGAACTGCTACTATTTTTGATCAAAGTTACACCCCTACATTTTCTTATGATGGCTTGCTTCCTATGCCCCTAGTGCCAGAGGAGAACCGAGCAGGAGAGGCAACGCAACAACCAACCCAACTAACCGTCCACCCATCACAGTTGTCCGTGCAGAGCCAACTCTTCCCTCTCCTGTCTCCCCTTACGCATATGCCAAGTCAGTTGGGCTTGGTACATATCAAGGGTGGCAGTAGAAGAACTGCAACCCAAAAAGGAGAGGAAATAAGGGGCCTTTGCTTTAAGGAGGTGACCCGGAGAAACTGGTCTCAACGGGGCAGATATTAACTAGCAACTGTCAAAATATCATTTATGAGCTATGTAGATTCCTGTTCTCCAAAGAGATGCTGTCAAGTAAAATAGACCTAAAATGTGACAGGCTTTGATGTTATTGTAACAAGGTGGTCTCTTCCAAATTCTAAATGTGCGTTTCAGTAATGTGATGTGACATCTTTGTAGGAAAAGTCCAAATCACTTAATGCTGCAAGTTACCTGGGACAGAACTGGGTAAGAAGGGACTGGAGAAGGTACTGCAAAATAAGTGTAAGTGAGGGAAGAGAGAAACATCTGGAAATGTCAGGCAAGTGGCAGTTACAAATAAGCAAAGAGATGGACTCATGTATTTGGAAGTGAACTGAACAGAACCAGTACAGAGGGAAAAGAGAGGAAGGTACCAAGAGGGGGCTAGAAAGATTGGCTTAAAGTGGGAGATTAGCCTTCTGTCTTTTGAGCCCTTTAGAGAAAGTTGGTTCACTGTTCAAGTGGGGTTTTTGCAACCATGAGGTCTAGATCAATGATCCCAAACTGAGCTCCTGAGCCAATGATGACTTGTAAGACTGTGGTAAGTAATTTGCATCTTATTCCTAGGACTGGCTAGAACAGTGAGATCAAATTGCCTTGTTAGTGTTTTGAATGAAAAGTCAGAGATTGTGAGAGCAGGGTGAAGTACAGAGAGCCGGTACTGATCCACAGTCTAGAAAGTTTGGAAGCTACTAGTCCAGAAACTTAAAGCGGAGGTTTTCAGTTAATGATCTCTCTAGGGCTTTAAATAAAATGTCAGGTATCGTGAGACTCATCATAACACCACAGGAGTTGGCAGCACTGCTCTCTGGGGCTTTCTTAGTCCACTGCAGAGCCAGCATTTGCGTGCTACTTTTTGTTATTAGGCCCAGCTGGACTGTAATCTGTCCTCCCATTTCCTACACCTTCTTTGCTATTTGCAGAGAGATATGCTTCATTACACAAGAAATAATAAGCCTTCATAAATTACTGGTGAGCCACATGTGTAGTAAACCTCGGAAAGAACAGTGCTATTGCTGAAGTCTGCTAAGCAGGAAGAAGTTTTGTAAACTGAGAAAATGTCTCTTCAGAGAAATGCTTTGGTTTCTCAAATGTTACATCTGTCTGTACTGGATGGGATGGATAAAATTGCAGTTAAATGATGGTGCAACTTTTCTTCTTTTTTTCTTTCTTTTTTTTTTTTTTGTTTTTTCCTTCTTTTTTTTTTTTGGCAGCATCCTTCCATTTACTAATTGTTCGCCAGCAAGTTTTATGTGAATAGGAAGCTTGAAAATAATTCTCATGAGTATTCAATTTGAACATCTGGTATCATCATGAATGTAACTGGTATAATGAGCTTCTCTGCATTGAACATAGGCTGCATGGTGAGGAAAGGACTTTGAAGCAACTGCACCTGAATAAAGCAGGTTTTGTAAAAGAGTAAAACTCCCTCCCAGTGTGTGGGCCCTAACTCCCACTAACATTAATGACAATAACCCCTCCTCATACAGGATAATTAGTGCCCTTAGAGTGTAAATTTGCAGGTACTGAGACATTCAAATGAAGTGTGCCTAACATTAGAAAAAAATGTGGAAATTGCTTCATTGTTTGGTTACATTATGTCTGAAGGGGGAAAGAAAAAACTGTTCATGGCTAGGTTAGCTTCTAATTGCCCCAAATGATTTATTTTTATACCATTCTAATTCTGTTTTCAGAGTTTATTCAGGCTAGTTAGCTAGCTGCTTTCAAGCTTTAACCAAAGGATTTTTTTTAAAAGCCAAGTGACATAGTCTATTTTTGTGGAAACATGGGAGAACAATGGAAGAGGCATTTGTTAAAGAATGCGGTATAGGAATAATGGTGCTTTTATCTGCTAATATCAGACATATTTCTATGCACCCGTCATTGACGTCCGAGCACTATTTATGCTGGTGATCGGATATTTAGTAACTGTCCGTAAAGAAAAGAAAGTGTCCTCTAGGAACTCAAGGCAATGGATCAAAGCCACTTTAGATATCGGAGAACTCAGGAGCCCGACATTGTTGTAAAATGGGCTGAGAAGATGCCTCAAAGCGGCCAAGGTGTACCTAAGTCAGAGAGTTGCTTTCCCTTTGAACTGTGCGCAGAGCATACGTAACTAAAACTTGTTCTCAGAGCTCAGTTTTTATGGTAGGGTTTACAAACGTCAGGTGTGAGACAAGTGGACCTATACCTGGGCAGTTATAGATAATAACGGCCTCAACTCATCCTGCCAGGAGCTGACGACGAGTGGAGAATACAGAGAGAGGGTCGGCTTTGACCCAGTTCACGGTGGAGGCATAGCTTAATGCTTCTCTAGTTGCTCAGTGTGTGTCCCCACCGCAGAGACCATCCAACTTTCCGTCTGCCATGAGGGCCGTGCCTTCCATCCCACCACCTCGCAGACCTCCTGCAAACGCGACCTTCCCACCCACCTCAAGGTGTGGGTCACCCACTGGCATCGCCTCACACACCCCCTGCCACTGCGTCATCACAATTCCATCCTCCGACTGTAGCACAAAATTTAATTTCCTGTGGGCTGGAGCACTAAGTAGAACCTTATAGGGTAAGAATTAATGAGGGTCCAGTGGTCCCATCTAGTCTATGAAATGGAATTTTTTTTCCTTCAAGGAAGCTCCAATCTCAGCATCGTCCTTTCCTGACACACGGCAGCACGCACACACCGGTGTATCCTCTCACAGTTTCACATTCCACATGAAAACAGGCCCATTACTCACTTTTGATCTCCTCCTCCTTACACCCAGTAACTGTTCAAAATGCCACCATCTTTCTTATGCCACCATCTTTCTTGTGCCACCACCAGTCATCCTACCACGCTTCCTTTTCTCTTCCTTCATGTACTGAACTCAGGTCCAAAATTTTCTTTTGTTCCACCTAGCTTTTCCTAGAATCTGACCTCTGCCTTTATTCTGTCAAATTTCATACCCAAACCGTGTAACCTTGTGTGTGACTTCCAGGAGTTCCTTTTCTTTGGCCCTCACTTGAACCCTTTCTCAAGATAACACACAACGTATCTCCTAAGACCATCCACGCTATACTTCTGCTAAGACCATCTTCCTTACAATGACAAATGCCGTTATTGTATAACTTACCCTGTTTTCTACACCATCAAGACATGGCTCATGCCCTTCCAGATCCTCCAGAAAGATTTTTTCCTTGCTGGTTTTCCTCTGGTTCTACTGCTTCACAGTTCACCTATTTGAAAAACAAGCAAGCTAGCTGGAGGCCGGGGATAACTTTTATTGTTTGTATTTATAGTTGTGAACTTTGTGCCCTTATTTCTCTCCTCTCACATTTGTTCAGTCCCTCAAGCTGAAAACTCTTTGAAGTTGCAAGATGGCTTTTTTTTGACATTGTAAATGCTCTGCAATGGGAGTGATGCAAAAAATTACCATAATAACAGCCATCATTTTGACAGTTTTTGATGCTTTTCTTGTTGCTGTTATCAAAAGGAGCATTATATCATTTAAAACCTTATTTTCAACGCAGGAAATTAGGATAATGGCATTAGTAGAACTCAGATGGCAGGAAGGTTTGGGAATATGCTCTTCATCTGTTTTCACCCACGTCACTGTATCAATACATTGGCTAAAGTTCCAAAACCCTGAGAAATTCTGCTGAAGAGGTTAGACCAAAAGTCTGAAGATAGACAAATAAGCACAGAAGTTTTCAGTTTTCTGATCTATTTCTATACAAGTATAGAAGAATCTATAGGAAAAAATCTATAGAAAAAAAGATCTATAGAAGAAGTTCTGCTAGGAGGACCTAAGGGAAGTCTGTGCTCTTGAATTTACAAGAGGGGTTTCTGTTATTGTCGTTAGTGTTTGCTCATTTGTTTTTCAGATACTACTTTCAGATTGCCTCAGATTCTTGAGATGATAACCTACTGCCCTATGCATTTCAACCCAGAGTGTCCCCAGTAAGCGAATTAGCAGTCTGCCATTAGTGTTAACTGTAATGTTATTAGGGCATCATCTAATGAGAAATGCATAGCGCAGGTGTGCATTAGTAGAACTGGTAGAAAATTTTGAATTCTCCCTAATTTCCTCAATAGATAGATACATTCAGAGATCTGGGGTGTTCACTTTATTTCCTGGTCACTATGACATGATGTGAGTCATAAAATACTACAATTACCCTGTATCACCTGTGAAGACTTCCTCTACGTTGGCTCCAGTGGGCATTATTATGTATTAGGTTAAATATAGTCACAGAGTACCAGCTAAAAGTAAAAGGTACAGATCAGTACTACTCATAAAGAAAGCACTCTCCTAACTATCGGAGATAGATGCCCTAGAAGAATAAAGGTAATTGTTTGTTTCTTCTGAGACATCAGTCAATGGGTATGTCCTTAGACTTCAGTGGATTTCTGATTAGCCAGTCACTTCTTGTTTTAAAAAAGAGGATCTTTTTGATTTGGGTCTAGCCTGGGTCTAGCTGCATCTTGCCACTGAGGCTGTTGCCAAATTGTATATAGCACTTCTGCCTCAGCACAAGGAAACCACACTAACCTCTTAGATGTCCTCAAAATATCACTGTGAAGGTTTCCCCCCCTTAATGTATGTCTAATCGTCCCCCAGCTGCTTCTCTGAGACTGGCAGGTATCATTTTGCATCCCTCAGTGAAAATGCTGTAAACCATATATTGAGCTGGTTTCCAGCTGTGTTTGTTTAGGTAGGAACATTTTCGTCTGCTTGCAGCACAGGCAGTTATTTGGGATTTTTGTCAGAGTTTTCTTTTAGCTTCCTTGTATATAGTTCTTCTGTAAATGCTTTCAGCGTTCACTGTCTTTCTACCCTAAGATGCTTTTTAGCATGTCTCAGAGAGGGATTTTGTAGATGAGTATCTGAACTACCAAACTTAAAATGGCTTGACAAGTAGCATTGAGATGAGCTGAGTAAACTTTATTTTTTAACTAAAACTACATTCATCACCTTTGTCAATGAAGTCATAGCAAAAATTTCTGTAAAAATTTGAAAAATATTTACTTTTTAAAATGAAGATTCCCTTTTCCCCCAAAATTCTCCTCTAATTTTAATTTAGTATTCAATGAAGTGCCTTTCTTTATATAATATGTAATAAATTACATATTATTATATATAATTATTATAAATGAAATATAATTAAAAATAAATTATAATTAGTTTATATATAATAGATACTTTGTTTGGAATCAAAAGAGACATTGGTCTGAATCCAGAATTATTTTAATTTTAGTGCACTAAAATATAAATATCTTAAAATTATAGTTAGGTCAACACAAAGAATGTTTCTGATTTTGTTTACAACAGTTACCCAGTGCTGAATGAGCTGGAGCCCCTGGGGTCCACCAGGTGCCTGCCTTTGACTTATTCTCCTTTTCTGCTAACCACTCTGTCCACACGTTAGGAACTGACTACATGTAGCTTTAAATTAAATAGCAAAGGAACTACATGTATTTAATGTCATATCGTTTGTGAACTCTTCCCTAGAATTAATTCATTTAAAAGCTTGTGACAATTTAGTATTCTGTTACACTGCTGCTATCTATATGTGTTGAATTTTTCTTATTTAAGGACATATTTCTACGTTGGACTCTGTCTTTAATCGCTTATTGTGAACGGCTAGGTAGATCACCAGAGTGTATAATAATGTTGATAAAAAATTGTACACCTCTGGGAATCCTGCCTAATATCACAAACTTATCTCTGCTGTATTCTTAATCTCTCACTTTAGGTTTTTTGAGATATTTCCATTTTGTCTTAAAATAGTTTGTAACCTCTTCCAAACACAGCCTTTGTCTTCCGGTGTCTGCAATCTAGAATAAGAGGGCACCCGTCCTTGGGTGGGACTTCTTGGTAGTACTGCAATGTAATTATTGTCATATAGGTTTTAATATGGTATACTAAATAGAAATTTAAAATAGTGAAATAAAATAATGGCATTCAGAGGTGCACCTCTGATATTTTTAGCAGTAAAAAAGCTGTATTGTATTTCTACAGGAAGAATGGGCGGTTACCTTCACCCCTCATATATTCGGTGACTTGTTCCATTTGGATGAGTTATTTTTTAAACACCAATAGGTTCGTCACCTACAGGTTACTTACCTCTGCAATATGTCGTAGCCCCTTCCATTGCCCCTAATTTGCTGCCCCGGTAGCAGATTTCTCGTGCTGTCCCTTGCCCCGCTCAGTAGCCTGAACTCACCTAGGAGGACAAAAAGGAGAAGAAGTTCTGCAACCGGGCTGTAGCGTGACCCAGAAAATACACAAGGGCAGCCTTTCCAGGTAGGGCAGCCTGAACCTCGTCTGAATCTGGGTCCTAACCCACATCTCAGTGAGGACGGTGATGAACAAGTACATCGGCCTTACGCCCTCCGCTTGCACAGCAGCTCGCAGAAGTTTTTTAAGAGCTGGCTTAGGTGATGGACAGCAGATGAATTACTGCTGCCAAGCCACTGTAAAAACTTGAGTACGCCCGTGATGGCCTCCTTTCATGCTGCCAGAGAGCAGAAGGGCAGGCAGTTTCTGGCTAGATTTGAGTATTACTTTTAAAAAAAAACCTTTAAGTTGTGGGAGAGTCTAATTGGTAGGAGAAAGAGAGCACAAATGACAGAGAGGGACTTTTTACCAAGGCCTGTAGTTACAGGGCAAGGGGTAACGGTTTTAAACTGAAAGAAGGTAGGTTTAGATTGGATGTGAGGAAGAAGTTCTTCACTGTGAGGGTGCTGAGGCACTGGCACAGGTTGCCCAGAGAGGCTGTGGCTGCCCCATCCCTGGCAGTGTCCAAGGCCAGGTTGGATGGAGCTCTGTGTAACCTGGTCTAGTGGAAGGTGTCCCTGCCCATGGCAGGGGAGTTGGAATGAGATGATCTTTAGAGGTCCCTTCCAACTCAAACTATTTAATTTTGACTTGAGTTTTTGTTAGATTGAGGTTTTTATTTGCTTGGCCTCTTTTTTCTTCTCCCCCCCCCCCCCCCTTTCTTTTATTGTAGCTTTTTGGCTCTTACAAAAAAAAAAAAAGGATTTCATCCTCTTGTTTGCCCATTGGACTCATCATTGCGGTTTCTTGAGGGTAAATTTTGTCATGGAAGGATGATTACATGCTTTTCAGAACAATTTAATTTGATGTAACAATACTGTAACTGTTGCTAAATCTTCCAGAGAGATTCTGTAGAATATCCAAATTAAGCGCAATAACCAATACATGTCTGTGTTTGAATAGTAGCTAACTGTACTTTGTTTTGGATAATGCATTTGTACTATCTTAAAATTAGTAAAAATTATCTAAGAAAAAGGTAGATTTGTCCTACCAAAGATAAAACATTTTTATCGGTAATGAAATATTGTGACTTTCTATCTAAGTGCTGATATAATTTCACAAATGTGTTGAATCATGTTATCATGGGGAACAGGGGACTCTTTATCTGCGGAAGGTCTAGTCAAGAGAGGCCTAACATTAAATGGAGTTAATATACAATTTCCTATAATTTGCAGTTTAACCATATTGCTGTTGTAGGTGGGCAAGAAAGAATGCTGTGATACCAAGCCTGAAATCATTTAATCAGGAATGTAAATCAGTTATGTGCTTCAGTTACCAAATGTTGATAGAATTGGCTATGGTAGACTGTTGTTTTTTAATTACAGCTGGTCTGTAATGTTGTTGTGTTACCAGGTTCCAAGAAGGAAAATAGTATAGTATGGCAGTTTCCTATGCCAAATGACCACTGCTACTGCCAAGTATAAATACTACTAGGAGTGGGTTCTTCTAAAGGATGATAACCACATCCCTAAAGTAATGAATGCCACACTTCCCTATATGTATTTATGTTTGGATAATTTATTTAAATAATGTTCCTAGTACATGCTTTATAGCCTTCTGCCTTTTGCTATACAAATTTTAGCTTATATTGCAGACTGTGCAAGTCATTTGGCAAATGTAATTTCCATCCCTGCATACTAATCGATTTCTTCACAAACACCTGCTATCAGTTATGATAATAAAAATGCCATTCTAAATTGAAAAGGGGCCAAATGGAGCTTCCTAAGGAAATGACTTAAGTGTCTTTCAATGTCTTTAATGTAGTAATGTTCTTGTAGTGCCAACACTTTTTTTGAGCATTTGCATTTTATATAATTTTACTCTATTACATCATTTTTCCGTCTAAATGGTTCCTCATAACCATTGCTACGAAGTAGTTCATAGTGAGATTGGAGAGGAATTTCTGTGTTTCCTCTCTCATGGGACTAAATCCAGCAACTTTATGTAGTCAAAATTCCTTAGCACAGATCTGACTGGAACATCTGGCCACTACACTAGTATAAATACTAAACGGCTGCATTGGTTCGTATAACATCACTGGGAAAATGTTGTAAAGTTGGTGGGTGCTTTGCCCTTGGACTGCATGCCAGTTTCTTCCTAAAATATAAGCCTAAATTTAGCAGCCAGATTGCAAGTAGTGTTTGAATTATCCAGGGTCGCTTTATGGCTCCCTCCATCCCAGGAAATAACTTCCCAGCAACGGTCTTTGCCAGAACCTAATCATTTTCAGCTCTGCTGGGTCTTGTCTCAGCTCCGGAATGTCTCACTGGCTTTCAGCTGTATTGTCATCTCCCCTGACAATGTCCTCTGCGTTATTTGTAAGGAAACAATCCATTTTACTGATTTCTTCCCGTTTTCATTTTCTCTTAGCTCTAGCCGCCCAAGCATATGCGCTAAAGGAAGAGAACGATAGTCTTCGATGGCAGCTGGATGCTTATAGGAATGAAGTGGAGCTCCTGAAACAGGAGAAAGGACAACTCTTTCGAACAGAAGAAAGCCTTACAAAGGACCAGCAGCTGCAGTTCCTACAGCAGACAATGCAAGGCATGCAGCAGGTATTGCTAAGGAAGAAAAGAACAGGTCTTCTTTTTTAGGAAAGTGGTACCATGGGGCTGTGCTGGACTTAAGACTATTAGTCATGAAGGTCCTGATTTCTTTTCAGAGTCAAAATTTTATGGATTTTAGATGGGGGAAAGGGGAGGAGAAATTGGGGACATATTTAGGGATAGTTATTTTAGGAATTCATCAACTGTAAACCCACTGATCATTCAAGAAAACTCCTTATGCATGTTCTAGTTAGGAGCAAATTACTTCAGTACATCCCCAATTGCTCTCCCGACTTAATCCAATTGGCTCTAATTCCACACAAAAGTTCAAGAAAGTTTGTCCAGTGTAGCATAGCCAATGTTCTGTGGTGTCTTCATTTGCATTCATCTGCATCTTCAGATGCATCTCTGCTTCTCAGCTTTGTCTTTTTCTGCTCATGTTTGAGGATGACTGATACATCTCCAGCTTGTCCGGACTACCCTCCTGCTAACTTGAAAGTGCATAGCAACATCAATGCTATCTCCTGAGCTTTTATCATTTATGCTGACCCACGGGTGTAACCTTTTCATTCAGGCATTTTTTAAAGAAGTGGTTTAGTGCAGCAACAAAGCTTTTTCTTTGACACCGGTCAGCCAGAAACCACAGTGTGTCCCTGCAGGGGCGAGTCAGTTTATCTTAAGCATTCTCCTTTATTAGTTGATGTGCTCCTGACATTGTGCTGGGCAAGTCTTGGCAAGCACACCCAGACTGCTCCCACTGCTTCATCCGACACGTCACTAACACGTAAGCACCCCTCATTCAACACGCATGTGTATAACATCGTTCCTGCCCAGGCACTTGTATTCAGCTGATACAAGACAGAGCGCAATGGCAGTGTCTCACCGTGACGCTGGATTGGGCTCCCATCTAGAATGGAGCTTCTCGAGATGTCACTGCAGAGGTTCATTTTGCCTCCTTCATCTGTGCCCTGAAGCAACACGGGCACTCCTCTATCACTCCCGGTTATTAGATTCCAGAAGGGGACAAGTTGCACCCACTTCCCGATTGCAGTAACCTGCTTTTTTATGGCAAAACCCAGGAGACATTCATTTACATGTGAGCTGCCTAGTTGGGTTAGGAATTGCATGGCTATCACGGTACCCGTCGAATCCAACAAGTCTGCAAATCCCACCTAATGCCAAATAACAGAGCACAAGACAAGCCTACACATGTGTTTATATAGCCCTTTAAGCCTGCAAAGTTTTACAAAATTAGGGTGATTTATGGTATAGTGGAATACTTCTGAACAAAATATTTGAAAAATCGAAAATCAGTCATCGATAATGCAGGAATAAAATCTTTCCCGAACTTAGGAATGAAGTCATTAATCAGAAATACTTGAGGTTTCAGTATACTTTAGATATGCTTGAGGTCTATTCATGATCTTATATAAATGGATACTTAAATATCACTGGCTTCATTAAATTTAACTGCATATATAAATATTGTGCTAAATTTCAGCCTGGTGCTAATTCTCCATTAAAATTAGTGAAAAGTGGGCACAAAATACTACTAAATCAAAATGCTAGAGCCCTAATGCTCATTTTGCATTATTATAATTTCCTACCTGGGGTCTGGATGAAGGATAATCAAGTCTGTAGAATATAAATAGATTTCTATTGAACTTCAAGCAAATGTTAATAAAGCAAGTCAATAACAGAGAGTGACTTACTTATCTCTCTGTTCAGCTAGCAATGGACATTGTAGTCCCTATTCCTCTGAGAGTTTCTATGTTCATGGCAATTTTGCTGTGAGGTTCTGAATTTTTCTAGTTTGCCATCTCGGGGTCAGACCTACTAACTCCCAATGGGATATAATTAGAGATGGCCCAAGGAGCTGGAGAAGACATTGCAGATAATCCAGTCTGACAATATGCTGAGGAAGGCAACAACACAGAAGCACGGGAGGTGGAGTTCAGAATATTTGGTGGGAAATTATCAGTCAATTAAGCAGCTGGATGATGGCTTTGGATTTCAATGATTAGCCATAGTCATGACATCCCATAACCTTTGTGCTTTTCGTGCGGTTCATGCATAAATATTTAGAAGTAAACCTTTGATTTAGGTAGACTCTGTTTTATCTCAGCTTGGTTTTGTAAATGTTGAGAGATGACAACCTTAGCTGAAATCCGTGGGTATAGCAGGTCCTCAGCATCTATGGAAATCAGTCTCTCTATGAAATATTAAACATATAGCCAGGACTTGAGTAGTAATAATTTAACAAGAAGACCTGTATTCCCTTTTATCCTTTTGTATATATTAAAATTAATTTCAGACAAGGTAAACTGAATGCCATTGAATTCCTGAACCCTGTATATGTGTCAGCATTAAAAAAATGTATTCTTCCTCCTTCTTTCCTCTTCATTCTCCCCCACTTTTTCATACACCTCTTCTTCTTCTAACTTTGAAAACTAGAGAACAAGTGATTTGAGCCGCAGCCTGAAAAGCAGATTTATCTGAGAAAAAGTAGATGAATTTTCAGAATCAAAAAACTTTCTGTAAACAACTTTGGTGCCAAACAATAGCAAATAACACACCATCAATGTATTTTGAATGTACTTCTACCATCTGGACATTTTTCAGGATTCTTCCCTGCATTTGCAGGACTGATGAAGTGAATGTTTATTTTCTCTTCCATCACTCCTACTGATCTAAAGTAGCATCAGCAAAATCACACAGATATTTGCTTATGAAGTATACCTTATGGGCAGTAGTAGCAACCTGCTTATTTAGTGTGTCTAAAAAAGAAAATCCTTTGGACTAATGACATTGAACTTATGAGGTTTTTAGTCAACTTCCTCCATAAAACTGTGTCACAGTTTAATTTCATACCCACTGTGAGATCTCAAACAAATGGAAATAATGTCTTGTATCCATGGTAACAAATGAGATACACTTTACCTGATTTTGAGATGGAAATTGAATTAACTTGTCACTGCTGCATAGGTGGTATTGCCTTCAATTTATTTCTACATGAGAACACACATACCAAGCAGATCACTTTTCGCATGGCTCTGTTTTTCCAGCAGTGTTTGGCATTCTCTAACAAAGTCTGTGATCACAAGGGAGGATGTTTTAGTTGTAACTATTTTTACAATACTTCACAGCACAGCTGTAAGAATTTTTTAAATCTTGTCTCCCTGTCTGAAATGTTTTACCAGATACATGACTATAGGTAATGCAGAAAATATCACCTCGTAGTGTTGCTTAATGCTTGCCATTATAAGACTCAGTTTTCAGTGGGTATATAATTTCTCCAAATTTTAACCATTTGGGTTATCGTATTCCATGTGGAGTAGCAACCAAAGTTCTTTTGAAAAAATTCTCATCAAAATGTTTCGGCCATTCCAAGGACAAAGCATGAAAACTATGCTCTTCTTGTTTGTTGTCCACCAAAGAAAATTCTTGAGGAAATGCACTTGACACCTTCATGCTTTGCAACAAGGACTCAGAATTTGGCAGTGAGTCGCTATTGAATTAATGATGTGGCTTCCATATCCTTTATAAAATCTGCCTGAAACTGATAACGTTGGAAGCCTTTGAAAAATGTCAGTTGGCCACATAGGAGATGGCACTCATTAGCACATTTCCAAGTAAATTTTAGAATTTAATGGTTATCCAGGGTTGTTCATGAGCCACCTCCATAGCACAGCCATCGGTGCAATGTTTTACTCCTCAAGTTAGTCCTAAGTCTACAGAGCACACCTCCTTCAGCATGGCTCTCTAATTGAGCGAGTTAGTTCCACCTTTTCGGCAGGTTTAATTGGCCAAGGTACGGTGCCGTGCTTGCACAGCTGTCCTGATTCCTGAACTGGTTCATTTGCCAATAGACTGGTAATTCTGCACGGTGCTTCATCGCACCATGTAAATGTATGATAATGTTCTTTCCTCTCACAACTCCCTGAGCATGATGGGCTGAATTTAAGCTCCTGCAGGCAAGGGTGTCATCCAGAAATCCCCATCTAAATCATGCTTCCACCTATGTTCTCTCCGGAGAGCGTACTACAGCGCTGCTATTGCACACGCTGGGGAGTATGTGGGACATTTAAGAGGCACCTCGTTGCCCCCATCCCCTAAGGGCCCTGATCCATTAGCTGAACTGGGGTTCCTACTCCCAACGCACAGCGACAGCACGAGCTCCCCTTCCTTGGCGGTGACGCATTAAAGCCGAGCCACGGGGTTATTGCACGAGCAGGGGATGCGCGGCGGGGGGGGCCTCTCCTAAAATTAGTGCTCGGGGTGGAAAGCAAAAACAATAGGAACAGTCGTGGGTGGTCGGCGTAGGGCTGACACAAAGGGCGATACGCTGCTGTGGGTGCCGCCGACTCTGTTAGCTCAGGGTGTCTCAGCAGCAGGCTGAACATATTCTGGCCCTGTTGATGACCCACGTGGGTGTCACTGAGGCAGCGTGATGAAAAGTCCTCTTTTGTCTTGTCTTCTGTATTTTTTTCCCCCGGACAATATCAATTTCGCTCAAATAGCAATGCAGGTTGCGAACCTGAGCACTCAGAAGCCAGGAATTGCCAGAAGTACTGCCTGTGTATCTTGCTTCATATACCTCAGAGACCCTTCCCCGTTCAGTGCCGCAGACAGCGAGCACACGGTTAATCATCACCTATTCAATACCGTCCTGCCCTTGCTGTTCAATATGCAACTCAAGGTCTTGCTGCAAAGGCCACTTTGCTCCTGACATTTCCTACCCACTGAGGACTAGCTTTTGCAGTTTACTAATCCTTTAGCATGTAAAATAAATAGCACGTGCGCCTGAGACTTATACACTTTTTTTTAAAGGGCTCTGATAAATGCCAGGTGACTAGCAGTCATTACAGGCTTTCAGGGTTCCTCCAGGGAAGGACAGTTTGGTCTGTAATATGCCTCCCTGTTGTGGTTGGGAGGGTGAGGAGAGCTGCTGGAATGCATCGCAGCTCCCTCCTTACACCCACTGCTCCCTCAAAGGGAGATGCCCGGGGTATAAATAAATACGTCTTTGGTGATGAGGGCCGCGGGGTGAACAGCTTCCACAGAACAGTCACTGGGAGCTGGGTTAGGACGCTTTTGTCTAAGGGAGATGGCACAAGGCTCACCTCTCAGCTTTTTAAGCAAGATCATATACCTCTAATGTATAGTAAGCACTCTGAGTAGAAAAGGCAGAGATAGCTACTGTCGGCCTCGCTGTGCTGCCTTTTGAATTGGATTTCTACCATTCCCAGACACCGGAGCAGAGCTAGTCCGTTTTCAGATGTCCTCACTGAGCTAGCAGAACTTTTTTTTTTACAAGTAAAGATGGCATTGCTCAGTTCTCTCCTCTCCTATCCTATATGAAAAGTAGTTTTTTCTCATACAAGTAATGGAAGAACTGACTATTCCCATGGTCCATTCTCTTTCAGTGGGAGCAGGAAGGAAAAGCACGTTTCTGTCCAGGAGGTTTCAACAGCTAGTAGGATAGGTGTCGTAAAACTTTTTTTCCACATCACTCTTCTAACCAATCTACCACATATTAATTTCCAATAAGCCTCAGCTGGCATTTAGGTCTGCAGCTCTCAGATCCTTCACAGATGTTGTTAACTGTCACAGCCATTCCTTTCTCTCACATACAAACTTTCTGAAATGTCAGAAGTCACAGACACATATGCCGTTGACTGAAAATTGCCCAATCTGGCGCCATGTGAGTGCCACGACCATTATAACAACCATTTACCTTTAAATATACGGGTTCTAGTAGCAGTTTAGCACTGACATTAACATCATTGTTGAATAGATGGAGCATGTTATGGCTGTATTTATTAATAAAGCCTAAATGCAGAGGAGATTTGTAGTCTTTTTTTATCCACCTACTTTTTGCTTACCAAACATCTATTCAGAATATAACCCACCCAATGTACTTACGCACAACTATAAACTGATTCTTTTCCAAATGCAGTATTAAAAAGAAGAGTAAATAAAAGGGATAAAAAACATTACCCCTTTTATTTGCATTTTACCTGCTGAATAAACAGACCAGAATAATTAAGTTGGAAATGTTTTTTATTACTGCTCTTGCGGTATGAATTCCAGTTAGATTTTTCTGTTTTCCTATAAAAGTGGCACTGGAGTAGTAACGGCAATGTTGATCAACACTGATAATTTTATAGGGAACAGATGCAGGATAGGTGCAAGGGACTGGACTCAATGTCCAGATGTTCACTTCCAGGCCTGTCTCTTCTTCTCTCGCCCAACGGTTGATATTTGGAAACTGGTTAAGAAATATGTGTGCTCCCAGGACAGAGACAAATGTTCACATAAGTATTATTTTTGTTCCCTTGTGCTTTTCAGGGCTCTGTACAGTACTGTCCACAGTCAAACTTCCAGAAAATACTTACTCTTTCAGATTATATTAAAAAAAAAAAAAGAGCAGCTGGCAATTAAGTGCTAATTATTTACCAGATCTCAGACAAGCCAAATGGGTTCTCCTCTGTGTTTATCAACCTTTCCTTATTGAAAGTAGTGTTTAATTTCCTACTTTTGCCACCACCACTCCAACAATATTAGGGGAAGTGTAAATGAGGGCCCACAGATGCTTTAAGCACCATATTCTCGATAGCTGTTCTAGTGGTAAGATGGTGGAAGGTAGCATCTTTTTGCCTGCTGCCACTGGTAAGGCTAAAGTGAGATTGGCAGCAAGAATAAACACTTTGGAGAGAAATAATTTGGTGTGCAAATTTTATTTAAAATATAAAAGAAATCAACTACTAGCTTCATTAACATGCTTGTGTAGTTTAGTGGTGGTAAAGGACAGATCTCATAAGTTTTACAGTCCAGTGATCTTACATGAATTCTTTAAAAGATCCTAAATACTAGCATTGGCTTGCTGATTACATAGTTTTCAAATGTGTTTGATGCTATCATTACTAGGAACTCTGCTTCCTCTGCTAGGAATTATGTTTCAATGGGAATTATGCTGGGTAAATTAATTCTCTTCCCTAATGTTATTCTTGTAATTAAAATGTGTCAGGTCTTTTTATTCTCCTTCAAAATAAATAAAATACTTTTTCTTGAATAGGACATCAAAATTTTAAAAAATCTAATTTGGTTTGTTGAGAAAGAGCATGCTGTATCATGCTCATTTGCAGTCCCATGAAAGAGATGGGATCGTACAGTTCAAGTGCCATTGCCTGGTGAGGAGGTATCCACAACGGACAGGTCCCGGTGAGAAATTGGAGAAGATGAGGTTCCTATGAATGGATGATCATGTCTTCTTTTGACTGTGCATCATACCAGCTGCTGACTGGTTGCCTTGTAGGGCAGATATGAGGGCAGAGGGGACATAATGCTCATCTGCGATCAGCCCTCTTCTTTTGGTCGGGATCAGAGCAAACTGTAAGCCCACCCATCACTCACCAGTTGCCAGTAAAGTCAAGGGCTATGTAATATGCCAATCACCTCATTTAGCAAAGGTAGGAGGGAGCTTTATTGACGAGGTGCAATGGGCTTTGGCCAGGCTTCTCCCCTCCACAGGCCACCATCAAAATCAAATACCATGTGTAATCTGCTGTAAAAGTCAGATCCCATCAAAATCAAAGACCATGTGCAATCTGCTGTGGAATCAGATCCCAGAGAGGGGTCCCTGATGCTAGCACTAAGTAGCTATTAGTAAATTGGGAGAATTTAACTTCTGAGAGGAGGGATTGATTCTGTAATGTTCCTAAGTACTTGGCTCTTTTCCTCATTTACTGCAAAAGTCCATAGCTGACCAAAGAGAACTTGTCTTTCTCGAGGAGTAAGAGATATACTTAAAAATTACTTGACAAAGGAAAGCTGTAGACTGGCTCTTAAGCCATTCATTGCACTGTCCATGTTCTCCTTTCATCTGCTGTCCAACTCCTAACAGTGCCTCCTGTAGCTGGTGTGACTGAATTACTATGCCTCATAGAAACAAAAGAAATTGAGAATTAATTACCTGATATCTATTAGGTGTTCTTTAGAATCACAGAAGAACATAAGTTAGAAGGTACGTCTGGAGGTCACATACACCAAAGCTCTGCTCAAAGCAGGGGCAGCTCTGGAGTTGTCTCAGTTTTGCTCAGGACTTTGTCCAGCTATGTTCTCAGTACCTCCAAAGATGGAGAGTCCACAGCTTCTCTGAGCACTTGTTCAAGTAGTTGGCCACCCTCACTGTGGAATACTTTCCTTATATGTAATAGAAATGTTCCTTGTTGAGTATTTGTCTATTCACCCTCAGCCCTTATCCAAGAAAAGCCTGACTCCATCTTCTCTGTAACCTCCCTTTAGGTAGTTTCAGTGTGTCTGTGTCCATCTGTCTGCTTTCTCATTTGGCATATTTCTTGGGTTCACTCCTGCCTGCTCCTACTCGAAGTGCTGAAAAGCTGTAGGACCTCTGCAGTCAATCTAATAGCAGGGGGGACGGGACAATGGTAAACATCTCCCGAAGGAAGCCGCTGGACGGAGTTCTTCAGTGGTGCCACCATACGCGCTCACCCATCAGGTGCGTGTCCAGCTCCCCGGCCCCCTCGGAGGCGGTTAACTTGTGGAGCTAACATGTTCAGCATGGTCTTTGCCTCTGGCCAAAGAATCAGGGAAACTCACTTTGCAGGTGGACGCCCAACAAGCAGGAGCTGGGCTGTTGATCCACATGCAGCTCCTCACCAGCCCAGGGCAGGGGGGGTCAGGACTTGGACTTTTTTGTCATTGCAAAACCCCCCATCCATCCAAATAACACCATCTGCGTAGTTCCTATGACACAGGCAGTCCCTGAGAGGTGGGAGGGATGAGAAACATTGTGCTATTACACTGTGTTTCTTTTTACTCCCTTAAAAAAATCCACAATCATACTCTTTGTTTTAATAATGCCTTGTCATCCATTAGGATGGCATGTATGTTGCCCTTACTGCTGCAACATGGCTAACTTCCTCGAGGGCTCATTTCTAAAGCTTCTTTGACTTGTCTTTCACATTCTCCTGTTTCCTTGGTGATTTGTCTGGCCTCATCAGCGTCTTGTTACTAATGCATATTTGCTCAGCTGGGAAGTCACTTTCTCATTATTCAAGCCTGCCATGTGCTGGCCATTTGTGATATGAAATCTTGTCTGTCTTACAAAAAGAGAAAAACACTCTTCCAGACGGTCCGTGGAAGTACTGGGAGAGGGATTTGTATTTTTATTTTGCAATTTGTTGTGTACCTGAGATTTCATTTTGATTCATTATTTCTTTTCCTTCTACCTAAGGAGGATTCTGAAAATAAATATTTACCATCCTTCCCCTCTGTATTTGCGAACAGCCTCTAAGAATTTTGAAACACTAATTTTCCTTGCTGATTTTTGTCCTTTTCCATTTGGCAAACTCCAACTTCTTTTTCTTTCTATAAAATCAAGTTACAAAAGACACAGCAAGGTTTTACTTGGGGGGGGAAAAAAGAGAATAAAACCTCAGAAATTGCTAACATAAGTGAGTGTTTTAATTTTTAGGTGAACTCTGCAGTCCTTTCAATGCCTGTTATTTCATACTTTATAGATCTCTGATTCTAGTGTAGTCTAGGGGAAAGGGCTGCACTTTTGCACAAGTGAGAACTGCTTCCCGGGGTTCCTGTTTAGTGTGCAAGCCTTGATTTCATTGGGACTGAAAAAGACAGCCTTGGTTGGGATACAGCCGGCACGTAATTTTTGCCTTCATTTTAGGCACCTAGTGAATCAGATCTCCCCATTTTTTCCTGTATAGGAATATATTCCCTGTAGGTAGAGAGTGGAGAGTAATATGCTGCCCCAAAATATTATATCAATAGAATTCAGTTTGCCTGAGTTCACTAGGTGTCTAAGATGACCATTCAACTGAGTTGGCTCAGTTAGGTTGTGTAAGAGCATCCCTCTTTGACTGATATACTCATTTCAGAAGAATTTGCCACAGATCTTTTCTGGACACTCTGCAGCTACTGCAGGTATGAGAGAGAGCGTCTGTGCCTCCTTCCCGTGGCTGAACAGGCTGGGTTTGCTGAAAATGCCTGCACAACCTGTGTTCAAAGTCAGCGCTCCCACCTCGGAGGTGTTCTTTTGTCTGCTCTTCTTTTCTTCCCTTTCTTTAAGGTCTTTGTAACCTTTTCATATTTCATTTCAAGCAGCTGTAGAGAAAACCATAACCAAAACAGCAGGGGCAGGACCATTCAGCAGTATAATTGCTAAACTTGTGGCAAATGCTGGTTTTCCTTTTTCATTATTCTGTCAGCCTTACAGTATCTTAAGTACAGCCTCAGGCCCTGCGGTCTCTTCTGATCTGCCTCCCTTTTCTTAGCGTACTAAGTTGATGGTTTCATGCTGGAAACCATGCTTTCCTTCTGAGACCCTTCTCTGTCCTGCTAGGCTCGGTGTGTGACCACACTTCTAGATATGTCCGTAATTTATATTTAAATGTAGACATGTAACAGGGCCTTCTGGGGAGCAGTGAAGAACTGTGGGCGGGGAGGAGGGGAGGAAAGAGAAGGAGTATTTCATGGCTGCACAGTGGTACACAACAGCAAGCTATTACTTTCCCTTTAGGGCTTCTCATATATTTCAAGGCACTGTGTGTTGTTTGGTTGTTAGCATTCTTGGCCACACTGGCACCGCATTGTACACAGTCTGAGTAATTCAGCCGGCTTCAATAATGCCATCTATATTTAATGTTTCAGAAGCTGCGAAGATTGGTTTAAGATGGTAATTTTCTGTCTGCACTTTTGAGATCTACGCAATATGGGCGGTGCTGAACTGTCTCTGACAGAGATTCAGCATTGGAGGTGGGAATGTGTGAAAAAAACAAAATAAAACACACACCCCCTTCCCCCCCATATAAAGAAATTAGTTACCTGCTTATGTACGGTGAGGATTTGGTCCTCATGAATCTTAACACTGGAGAGTGATATTTACCATTTCTATACAGAGCAGCTCCAGAGCTGCTGCTGGAAACAAGCAATCTGTCTTGCATTTTTTTTGTCTAAAATGCAGTGATTGATCTCTAGAGAGACGACCTGTAGGTTAATTCTTTCTCCTTTCCTGTCTCCTCTCTGGAAATGCCAGTAAGAGGATATCAGTGACGTCTACCGGCCTGATCTGGACCTGCTACACAGCTTCATCTCTTAGGGGTCAACCTACGTTTTGGTTGCACGTAGACCAGCTGAGCTTCCAGACTGCTGCTGGTGGAGCTCTGGGCTGTGCAGGTGTCTCTCTCCAGGATCCTCAGAGCTGCGATGAGCACCATGAGATGCTTTTCTGCTTCCTGACACTGGGATTTTGGCTCGGGGAAAAGACCCTTGCATAACTTGCAGGGGACCCTCAGAGACCCAAAGAATTGCACGTTGAGGACCACTGGAAGACAGCAGAAGAATGAGCCAGGTATTTCCTGGCTGTGTAACCAAGAAGTCCCTCCTTCACCTGAGGGAACCGGGGAACCGCTGTCTGAATACCATGGCTGTGCCACAAAGTTGGGGACATCAGGTCTTAAAGGAAATGGCCAGAGAGGTGAGACAAGATTGAAGGAAAGGACACTTCGATAGCTGTGCTGGCAGTAGCCGTGAGACAAGCCAGCAGGATATAACACGTGGGAAGCAGGATAGCAAATGCTGCGTGGGTGGGTGGGCACGGGGGGAAGCTCTGGCAGAAAGGCTGGGTGAGATGGCAAAGTAGGTGGAACAGTATCAGACAGCACAAATGTTAAGAGCAAGAAGAACCATTTTTTATTTTAATTGATTGTGGTGTATACTTGCAAGCAACCTGAAGGGCAGAAGAAATATCTATAGGATCAATTTTTAATAAGCACAATTATGTGAAAAACAAAATAATTCTGAATAATTAAATACCACCATCTTGGCATCATTCATCACAATCTTTATGGAGATGCTGTCTGTTTATAAGCACGCATGACAGCAGTCCCTGTTATGAAACTTGCCTCATTCCTGCCAGTTTAAGATCCTCTTCCCGTTTGCTTCTAATTTTGCCAAACATCACGTGTTTGTGCTGAAAATTTTCACCCTGTTCGTCTGTCTTAGGCTGATATTTTTTTCAGTCAAATCTATTTCTTCGTTTTCCAAAATGAGACTAGAAGGGAAAAATGTTCTGTTTAGCAGGTATAACTCCTTGTTACAACTTCTTGGTGGTGGCACCAACCACTCATGAAAAAGAAATTTCAGAACCTGACCCATGCAAAATTAGCAGGTTCTGCAGCTTTTTGAGATAAACACGAGGGAGCGAAAAAGAAAGAGGTTAAACCCCCAGGGGATGGCTACAAGGTTTAAAGAATTCTGTCATCTTTGGGGGTTGGATGGAAAGGTCCCAGTTCTGTGAATGAAAAACCTTATGTGTGACTGGGAATATGGTACCTTAGTTACAGATACTGTGTTTTCCACCCCCATGAAAATAGGACCCATTTGCTGTCTTTGCAAATATAAGCCTATGCGCACACAGTAAGCCTGCAGTAGTTGACAGTTTAACTTAAGTCAAATTAAGACTGCTGGAATGTTTTATCTCATATCAAGTGCTTTGCAGCTCATACTGCAACCAGAATGCACACTCTCTTACCGCGGGGAAACTGAGCACGTTGGATATTTTCCTGGGATTCCTGTTCCTGGCTGGTCCAGAGCCAAGTACAAAGGTGCAGAAAGGGGAGCATCTCTCGTGCTCTCAGGGAGTGTCTTCTACACCGCTTCCCCCCATGCTCGGACAGTTTTGGAAAAATTGCCTCAAACACGAAGTCAGGATCAAAGGAAGAGGGATATAATTAGATTAAATCACAGTGGGAGATCGCAGTGGAAGATGTGAAAATAATACAGTGGAAGTCTGTGAGCTGATCTGCGGTATGTAAAACTTGGCCATGGAACAACCATGGGGAGAGGGTGGTAGGATGAGGAAGGAGATTTCAGTTTTGGCGGAAGCGTAGTAAGTTCAACCCATAAGCGGAACTTGGTTTCCCATTTGTAACAGTCATTCGGTAGTGAAAAGGCTTTCCAGGGGCAGAGGTGGACTGAAACTCACTTGGGGTCTTCCAAATGGGAGTTTATATGGTTCAGAAGGATGAGCTCTATGGTTTCTCCCAGAACCTGGAGTAAAATCTCTGAACCAGGATGAAGGTGCAGTCTGGATGGCGGTGATGTTCTCCTTGGATATGCATGGCTATTCACTTCCTTCAGAGGCTGTGGAGCAAACAAGATCTCTTGGGAGTTCCTCCTCAGACTCCCTAGTACTCATAGCACCGTGTTGAGATGGTGATAATCAAATCCCATGCTTCAAGGTTTCAGCTGATTGCCTGGAGATGGAAAGGAGGGCTTCCCTCCCCCAGTGCCTAATTGGCTAGATGCATTCCTGGCTTTGTGTGAGGATCATTTCATTCGTTTTGGCTCTTCCCTTTGAATCGTCAGAGGCTGGCCACACGGGTGAGACATATCTGCTCAGAGAAGACTCTGAGATGCGGGGCAAAGACTCCTTTCTCTTAACAACCCTTGCCATGTTCAGGAGTGTAAGGTCAAACAGGTTGCAGCTGGGAAGGAGAGGACATTTCACCAGCCCCTATTAGGTGACACATCCGCTTACCAAACCTCAGGTGTCTCAGCTAGTGACCCTCAAAAGGGTTTATGCTAACGTTCTGGTGTCTTGTATGCTCTGCTTCTTTTCCGAGGATTGAAGTCCCTTCTTTCTAAATTGCAGACATCAGCTAGAGCTATCCTGGGTGAAGCTCAGTGGTCTGTAACGACAGGAGGTTACATGAGGTGACCAAATGGTGCCTTCTGGGCTAAAAAGTTATGAAATGTCTGGAAGGGTATAACAGTGCTAAGGACCTGAATGGGTATCAGTGTGTGACATATGGCAGTATACACAAATTCAGTGTATCTTCCGAAAATGTAGGGAGTAGTACCCAACAGGCAAGATGAACACAGGCCTGAGGTGGCAGTCCATCCCTGGTCAGGAAATGCTGAAGTGGAGCTTCCCACACAAAAGTTGGTTGGGCAAGAGCCTCAGTGGACGAGACCTTGTTATTTCGTGTAAAATCTTGAGATTTGAAATGCTCTTGTACTGTGGTAGAGTGAACACACATACCTGAATGTCTCTCGAAGGCTCCCAGGGAGCAGTCCAGGCGGCGAGATCCATCAAAAAGCTAACCCAGCTGGACTGTAGAGCGTGTGAGAGATAATCAGACATATACCCACATGTATTTTTACTTCAGTGGCTGAATTAATCCATCATACTGGTGTTCACTTACAACAGAAATAGGCTACCAATAACTCCATCAGTCCCTGAAATGTCATCTGTTTCCAAGCAGCTCTGAAAACAATACTGGTGCCAAGTCCTTTGATGTCTGGGACTTCCAGTGCAGTGGAACAAGGCCAGGGACTATTTCTAGGTTTGCTATCTGTAACTTACCAAGATGCTGAACATCTGCAACATTGGTTTTAGTCAGAGTTACCGGTCCTAAGCACAAACATAAACTAAGCTTTAGATGCTTAGACACATGGTTAGATCAGTAACGCAGGTTAGTAAAGCAATTCCTCGTTCAAGTAGTCCTTAAAAAGGAGTGTGCTTACAAGCAATATGTTGCCCCAGCAAATCATAGTTTCCTTTCTCGATCATTAAGGGAAAGCACCATAAACTCCTTTTTAATCTCGTGTTTGTCTCCTTTTGCTCTTCAGCAGTGTCTAACGTTCATCGCATCAATATAAAAATATATAATTATTTCAGAGTTAATGAAATCTACTGACCTGCTCTTGACAGTCACAATAAATCCATGCAGAACCTAAAGCTAGCCAAGACCAGGGGACGTGGGCTTTTAAAGGTGTCCCTACATCCCAGAATTCTCTTCATAGAAATAGGTTTTGGTCATACGTTTTTGTTTTGACAGTTCAGATCAGCAGTCTTCCTGGCTGATACATTGATTGTAGGGTGTCAGTCTTCCTGATCTAATAAAATATCACAGCACAAGGGAAAAAAAAGGAAGCTTTTGTCTTCTTGGCAACTCAGTGTGAAAGCTTTCCAGAATATTGCTTTGCATAGAATGAAAATGGCTGTGGGCCAATGACTAATTATATTAAAGGGCTGAGCTTTTCAATTATTTATGTACCATAGTGTTTACCCTAGTATTATTAAAACCACCGCATATACTTCTACAAATAAGATTTTGGTTCAGATGAATGTGACAGTCGTTCTGTGGGTGATATACTGTACCGGGAGTTTCTACTTTAATGTAACAAATAGCTTAACACACATTAACAGATGCATTACTCGTGGAGCACTGCTGCAGAAGGAGAGGCAGATGAAAATAATTTACCTCTGGTCCATTTAGACGCAGCAGATTATGCAACAATAATAAATGTAGGAGCAGACTGCAAAGCATTGTTTGAAATGAGGATTTATCAAACTGAGGATTTAAAACCGCTTTGGATCCAGACAATGCTAACCAGAAACTTCTTTGGTTTGTGCAGCAATTGCTGAGCATACAGGAAGAATTAAATAACAAAAAATCCGAACTGGAGCAAGCCAAGGAAGAGCAAACACATACACAAGCGATGCTTAAAGTCCTGCAGGAACAGGTGAGTGTTTCTGGTGGGAGAAAAATGCTGGCTTAGGCATGCTAAGGGGACGGAGGACTCGTGGCTTCACCTCCAGTATCCATAGGAGTCTGACCACAGAATATGCTGTGAGCAAGACATAACCTTATGTGGCCTGTGTGTCTGCTCTGATTAGCATTTGTGAACGCAGCTGAGGCTAACACGAGAGTTTGAGAAAACAGAGTGAAAAGGGACCCTTATTTTATACTATCCAAGTTTGAATTTCACGTCTTGAGTAACATTTCCTCTTACGTTATTCTACATAGATATCAGTGATGTGTGTTTTTGATCTGAATTAAAAAAAAATATTGGGAGGGTTAAATATACATGAAACAAAACAGCTCTTTTAAGACTAGTATTGAAAAAAAAGAGCTTGGCATCTCCTGTGTTATTCGTGCAGATGTGAGTATACAAGGAAGTTTATCATAATGGCATTAAAAAAGTAGTTATCAATGCACTTATTTAAGCAGTGAGAAGCAAACATCTGTAAATCTGCTTATCACACCTTCTTTGATAGTAAGAAGTGTTCTATGACACTGAGAAGGACATGTGATAGTATTGTTTTATAAGCATGGTAAGATGGATAGTTACCAAGCAAAAAGAAAACCTGGTGCTAAATCTGTAAATCTGGAGATAAAACAGTGCATTGTGTGCAAGCACAGTGTGCATAAATAAACGTTGTCTGTATAGACCACGTGGCTTGGACACACTGAAATCACAAATCCCCACCTGTGCTGCACAGGCACAGTCTCTGCTTTGAGACCTTATTTCAGTCCTTTCTATATAAACTTTGAGCTGAAATATTTAGTGGCTTGGTTAAGTATTTGCAGTTTAAAGACTGTGGGATCTGAATTGCTTAGAGGCAGAGATTCAAAATTCTGATGATCCTTATGGTCAAGATTTTTCAGCATGTATGTCTGAATATGTTTGAAGACAGGTTTATATATTTGATGTACATATTGGGAAAAGTAAATTATGCTCATTTCAGATCTTTTAAATGACCATTAATGAAAGCTGTGGCATTGTTTCACATTTAACATTTGTCTTTGAAATATCTAGTGACAAATATATTCTAGAAACTAATAATTTAGATTCTGGACTTAGCACTTATGGTTACAGAGATAATCTTCTAAATGAGAGATGATGCAAGAGTATATTATACAAAACACCATGAGGAAGAATGGATTTGGTAATGACAGAATCTTTATAAACACAATCCACTGGATCTCTTGAGTTAATTGCATCTCATTTCCATTTTTACATGGCAGTCAAGGTATAGCCTTATAAAATACTTAAAAAAGAAAAAAATGAAATTGCATGAAGTTATTGTACGTCTTGGTAGCAATTAAATGCTGCAAAAACATATAAGAAGATCTTACAATGCTAGGCCCCAGTAGGGACCACCAGGGCAGACTTTTGAATCTCTGCAGACTCCTCCTAATTGCAAATCAAATGTGCACTCATGCTAGGCAGACAGACGAAACAGTAGCTGGAAGAAAGGCAGGATGGATCTGCTTTTCTTTTGAGAATTAGCTCTGAAACATGCCTAAGGCCAAGACTGTAAGTAGCTGGAATTCCTAAGGAGTGCTACGCAGCCAGTGTGCTTCTCCAACAAACCTGAACCAGTTCCAAAACCTTCCAGAACAGCAGAAGCCCGAGCAGTAATGACCCCCACTTGCCAAGGCTCACAGCTTTCCTCTACAAGCACCACAGCTCATCTGTGTGTTTCATCCACAACGGCTATTGAAAATCATCTGGCAGGGTCAATATGAACGTTTCTTTCAAAAACAAATAGCACCGGGCTCCCGCCTTGATTGTATGGCTTTTCTTTGTGATACGTTTGCTGAAATCTGCCTTTTCATCTCAAGCTGGCAGAGGGCTCCCGCCTTGCCTCACCACGGGCGTCTTTGCACGGAGACGTGCGGCCGTGTCTGAGCACGTCTGCTGGCTCAGCACATCTCCCGCCGATCCACTTGCACCAACCCAGCCGCGTCCAGGTTGGGACACCCTGCTAGGAGAAGTTGTCCCAATCCAATGTCAGGGAAAGTTTCGATATGATCCCAAGAGCGAGATTAAGACACAAACGAGGTCAAATGCAGTATAGTCAAAAAAGCTTTTATTATCAAAAGTATCAAAAGTGGAAAATGGTGGCGATAGGATAGAATGGAAGAAAAGGTAGAAATTAAGCAAGCAGTCAGGATAGGATTGCTAGTATAGTCAACACCATGGATCCAGCGGCGTCCTGTTGGTCCTCAGGCAAGCAGTTGATGGTGGGAGTTGCAAGGACGGTCACCACCACGGATCCAGCGGCCTCCTGTTGGTCCTCAATCTTCAATTCTTTGGTGGTGAAAAAGGCCCCCACAGCTTGTCTCTATGGGTTTTTATAGGGCATATTTCGATGATGTCATGCGCTGCAGGTTTCCTCTATCACATGACCTTCGCGTGATCAACACCAGATCAGGTCCAGCCCGTTTCCTCCCCTGGATGCCTCAATGGCCTGGTAATCATCCTTATGGACAGAGGAGTGTCCTGCTTAAACAGGCCATCTTAGAGACAAAGGGCTCGAGATAAGCAGTTCACAGTTCCTTGATGACAGCCCAGTCCCTCACACCTAACAATCTTTGAGGCAAATGGTTCAAGATAACAATTCAGTCTCTTACAGAAGTCCCCTTTGCTTGTGCACCATATTGCGTTACTGGACCCAAAAGGCTTCCGGATCAGATGTGGCCCGTGGCCTCCAGCTCTGGTTGTCAGAGGGATTCACGCCCACTGGTTTGAGTCAGACCTACCCCAGCATGGCATTAGACATATCAGAGACTTCTATCTCCTCAACCCTTCTCCTTTCCTTTCAGGTAGGCCCTTGGCTGTTACTGGCACTAGTTCAGTGTGTTGCCTTAGCATACTCTCTGCTGGTAACATCACACTCGCCACCGACCTGCGATGGAGCCGGTCTAGGGGGTAAGGCAGGTCCTGTTTTTCCAATATTGTATGTTTTTCTAAGGTTCCTATTCCAACATTTCAGTATTTAAGATATGAGAGAAGAATATAATTTGAATTTTAATTTAGAAAAAAACAATATTGGAAAAAAGGGACTTTACCCCTTTAGCCTGCGGGAATGTAGCTGCACATTTTCTACCCCTAAGTTTTCCACCGTTGTCTCCACTGGTTCACCTCCACCTCCTACTGCAGTAGTCCTGGGATAGATGTGGATGCTAGCACCTTCTCGCCTGAGCTCTGGCATCCTTTTCAGAGCATGGCATGCAATAAAAGAGATGGAAAGGCTCAAGCATCCCATCTGCATTAGATTAACCGGTGGAGCACTCCAGGGCGATGGTGGTGGGAAACCATGGTGGAGTGAAATCCTTCCAGACCAACGTAGGCCAGAGGCTGAGCTCACTCTCCCGTCAAACACGCATGTGGCTGACGGAGGAGTGGTGTGTCACCAGCAGAACGCATGCGGAGCATTGCCCAAGGAGCCGGCAGTCACCAAGGGGTGACGGCACTTTATCAACCTGGAAAAGGAAGGTGAAAGGTAAGTAATGAACAGCACTCCTCGAGCGCTCAGGACGTGGCATTAGCGTGCGGAGCAGTTTTACATACCCGAGCACGCTCTCCTGACCTCGTATTCAGATGAGTAATTCAGCTGAACTCAACAGAACTGCTCACGTGAGGTGAATTTCTATAATGACGAACTGGCAGAATCAGGAAACGGCTCTTTCAGTCGCACCGTGATGCAGAAATACCTGATTCTGGTGCTTGGCTGGAAGTAGCCGTCTCGGCTCGTTCCTACCAGCCATCCTCACAGTGAGGTGGTTTCACAGAATGGTTATTTTTTCAGTACAGGGAAAACATGTAGCATTCATTGGAAATGCATTCACCCTGCTGTCAGTATAAATTGCAGATTTTTTGAGGGTATTGAAAGATGAGCATCAGTGAATTGAACCAGGAGACCTGATGAATTTGCAGTCCCCAGCTATCCTTTGTACCACCTTATCAGGGATTGCTGCCCCCTTCCCTCTCCGTCAGGACTGGTTTAGTGGCTTGAGCAGCAGTTCCTGAGCCGGTGCAGTTTACAGCCCTGCATAATAAGGTATGCAGAGACCACGGCCCGCTTGCCTTGTCAGATTGGAAACTGTGAGAAGCCGGGAACTGAATCACATGCAGTTTAACTGTGGGTGCCACGCGGCAAAAAGATGATGGAGGTAACGTAGCCGCCCTAGGGGGTAGTCCGCCAACGCTTCTGAGTCAGACACCTAATCAAAACATAGTAGTGTTCCATTTCACCTGCGTTTTAGGACTGTTGTCATTCCGGATCACGGCTGTATCATCAACAGTGACATCAACACCAGCTTCCTTGGCAAAAAACAAGGAATGCAGAGGAAAGCTCTGTTTATTGTTCCCCATCTCCCCCCATCCCAGATAGCAACTCTGAATTAAGTTAGAATAAAAGCATGACTCACCAGAGATTTACCCATAGGGTAAATGGTTCTGAGCGCTTCATTTAAGTGTACAAGGCTCCACGGCTTATAGGCTCAGGAGAGCTGCGGTGTCTCCTCCTTTCTGTGTTTGCTCAGTCACAGGATGAACGGCTGCGCATTTCGCTGTGGCTGGAGACATGAGCAAGGACATTCCTTAAATCTCTTGGGAGTGGTTTTACAATCCCCAACGTAATCCCGGATTTTCCCCAAAAAGCTGATTCAGGAGGAAAAAGAAAAGTTTTAGTTCTGATCATATATTTGGAATTGGCAGTGTCTTCTCAGTTCTTCCTGGCACTGGTTAAATAAAAGAGTGGTTCTTCTCTTCACCTCCTTTTCCGTCATACCCGGGAGCCATGTCAGTTATTTAGATGCTTCCTCAGGAAGGAAACGTATAGTAGCACTTTGGCATCTTAAACAGCTCAAAATATATCATTCAAAAGTAATCATTAGCAAAACACTATTTAGCTAGTGGCAACTTGCAAATATTGTAAAGTTTAAATTAATAGCAACAAGAATGGGAAATGAAATCGTTTATTATTCTTGAGAGCCAATTCTGTACACTTTTTATGCCTTGAAACTACTTTCTAATCTTATTATTTAAAAAATAATGACCCAGTCTTATTATTTTCTTTTCTCTTTTTTTTTTTTTTTTTTGCCAACCTATCAAGCCTTAAGTATGTTGGTTTCAAAATGGTTTGAGCAAAACCTCATTAGAATTATATGCTCCATCTGTTTTTCTCATTGGAAGCTTTATAAAATGCTCCTTCAAATAAATCAAAGATAACTGTGTGAAATACTCAAGTAATGTGCTTGTTTTGTTCTCTTTTGTTTTTTGTTCACTTTTTGCAGTTAAAAAGCGCCAAGGAATTAGCAGAAATCAATGGGCATGATGAATCTCAGGCAAATGTAGGTACAGCTATCTACGTATAGATTTAGAGATATATGTATCTATGCATGCGTATGGTCTCAAATTTACTATTTATGTCTTAAAGCTGATGATAGAATGGCTGAATGATTTGCACATCAGGTTTGAAGTGCCTGGTTTTTTTTCCTGAACCCACAGGTTCAAATCCCAGCAAACTTCATTTCGAGGTAGATAAATTGGGTTCCATGCAATTTACTTTGTAGGATTTATTTGGATGAGACTTTAACAACCAATGTCCTACTTGCTGTATGTGGGTGTTAAAGATACCATGGAAACGACTGCAAGAGAAATGCTTTGCCTTAGTGTCCTGTCCAGGATTACTCAAGGTACAAAGTTATACTGTTTGTCTCTGTGGCTGCCACCTTGCAGCTGAGCAAGTCTGGCCATATTTCAGTTCTGAGTGAAGTGATTCGTATACGTGTGTAATTTGGAAACAGCTCATTTGCACAAGAGGACTACATTAATTCATTGAGTCATTATTTTGTCCCAAATCGTTAAAGGACTTGTTAAGGTCATGTTTTTTAAAACCTGCTGCCAAAAAAAATGCTTCTGTTATTCCCTTAATGATTGCAGTCAAAACAGCAATTTGCATAAGGGGAGAGAGAAAAAAGGAAAACTTTCCTGCTATGTTTGTCATCCAAACCATGCAGCTTTGTGCTTTGTCATAAACATACGAAAATTAAACCTGATTATATTCTATATCTTCCTCCTAGCCAAGAGAACTAGCAGCAGTCTGAACACTAATATATTTTAACATCTATTTTAGTCAATGTGTTGTCTAATGGCACAGCCAGGAAAGCGGTTTTATTTTAAACCTGAATGGAAGGCTCAAATTTTCTGGACTGCTTTGTGATAAGAAAAGGTTGTCCTCTCTTTTTTAATCCTTTCTTGAATCTCATTCATTGTGGTCTGTTTCCGCAGTGAAGTCGATAGAGCCTCATAGCTCTCAGCATTTGGACAGGAGACATTCAATATTGTCTGATAGCTCCAACAAATCTGCAGTTGCAGTCTGTCTGCACAGCGTCTCATTGACCCTTTGAAAGATTCTGTTTGCAAACCAAAATAAAGACATTAATCCACCGACGATCTTGAAATGCTCCCATTTGCTACCTAAAAACTTGACTTTGTACAACAGCTGGTTTGAGGTTTCCTAGAAGAATTTAGAAATGTAAGACTTAGAAACTTTCTAAAGGAACTTGCTTCCTCTCCAAAAATATGGATGAAACAATGTTTTGCAGGACTGAAATGTTTTAAAAGAAAATTACCTAAATGCTTCAACTTTTATCTTTCTGGCTCATATGTAACTGGATAAAACAGAAAAGCCTGAAAGTTTTATTTTTATATAATATAAAGTTTGAAATAACATTAAAAATGAAACATTCCAATTGCATAAAGAGAGTGTTTCAGTACATTATTCCCAGATATCTAAAACAAAGATTTCAGAGTCTTTGGTTAATGGTAAATTTTTAAAAATGTAATATTTTGCTCCAGTTCGTAATTGTAGGAATTGTTCAAATGCCTGAATTTTCCATAGGATAGAAACTCTATTTTCTGCCCCTCTTTTCCATGACCTTTTCCCATGATGATCTCATAGCAATATTAGACTCCTAAGAAAAGAAGTCAATAGCTAAATTAATGGTGAAAAGGGAGACCAGACAGCTACAATTCCCGAGTCACAGTTGCAGCCATGTATTCAACAATTATGCCACCATGAAATACAGAAAGCACAGCAGCACAAATGGAAATAGAGAAATAGAGGGAAAGAACTGATGTTAAAGCATTTGTTACAGTAATGAACTTTGTCAAATGGAAGTTGAGGTACCTTTTAAACAATTGTCATTTATATCAAATATGTAGTGCTCAGGTGTTGAGCCTTGCAGGTTGTCTCTCCACATCTGTTCTCAGCAGACTTCATGGTTCTTGCCCTTGGCCAGTGTGCAAATCTGCGATGATCAAAGAGAAAAAGGCTTGGTGGCTCCTACGTGGTTGTTAGTGAACTGTGATGCATATAATGGGATTAGGACATATTTGTTACAGTTGACAGGTTGAATTCAGCAAATGAAATACCTTTACATGCTGAGCAATAGTGGGAGGTGTTGGTAAGGAAAAATGGCAATGTATGTCTATACACTGAACACACAATCTAATCTTCACACTATGGCATATTTATTTAGATTACTTTGCAGAAAATCAGGCTCCTAGGAAGGACAGTAGAAACTTCAGGCACACTGCATACACATCAAGAGAGCCCATACTGTAATCTTAAAAAGATTATTTTCTGCAGTCCTCAGGCTTTCTGCTGATGGCACGGGTCTGCATCATATTTTACATTAGAAAATACTGTTTCTTAAAATAAAACATGGAAATATTTTTCTTAACAAAAGCAGATACAGATAGATGAAGATATATACTTAGACCTATCCTGGTGTGTCTTCTACATTTCCATTATATGACACCATCCTGAAAGGGAAACAGGGATTTGGACAGCTTTGGAAAAAGAAAAACATCCTTCCTGAAATGTTCCCAACCTATAAATGGACCAATCTTCAGTTTTTTCTCTTGTTTTTGCAGGAGAATTGAGCACAGTTAACTAAGAGGCTGGAGCAATTGCAATGTTACCCTCCCTGCCATGGCAGTTCAAACACAAATCGGGGGGGGGGGGGGGGGGGGGGACACCGAAATTTTAGTGTATTGCCTGTACGTCTGTTATTTCCAGAAAGCAAAACCATCTTACAAGGCTCTGTGAACAGTCATAAGGGTGTTTCATGAGTGACTTGCCAAGTACATGCAGTAATATTTGTTATGGCTGTTGACATTTCCCAGCTATACTTGGTGTCAGGAAAGGCCAAATGTCAGGCTCAAGTGGTACATAAAGCCCAAAATCCTGGCCTGGTGTTAACAGAGACTTCAACACCCAGGAGTGCCAGAGGTGCTGTCACTGAGCGTTCATTTCCTTCAGCCCTGCAGTTAGGAAGAGATTACTTCTTGCTTCTAATCTGGGCCCCTTTTAATTTCCTCTTCATTGCTGCATATAACGATATTTAATTCACATCTCTGTCTTAACTGAAGAGAAAATAATGGCCAATGGACAATTATAATTTCAGATATAATCTTCTTCCAGGATGTTCCCAGACCCTTGGGACCTGATTAGTCCCAATGTGAAAAAAAAAGCTTTCTTGGGAGGTGTGCTCGAGTAGAGAACATTGTGCAAACTGAAAATGCTAATCGCGTGTTTTGTGGCTAACGCTATAAATGCCATTTATTCTTCCACTGTTTCTGTAAGTTCAGTGGCTTTCCGTGGAGCCTCTCGGATATAGGTTAATTCTGTGTTTTGGTCAAAGATCTGCTTTTGCTCACTGCTGTATACATAGGGCACTGCATGCAAATACAGTTATATAGCCTGGGTGAATATATCCCTGTTTTGGGGGTGGGAAGGTCAACATCCATGGTATCCCTCTGTTGTTAGTGGAGAAAGGGAGATTTTTTTACACAAGCCTCATTTTAGAAGTACTCAGTGATCTTCCTCCAGGAGTTTGGTGCTCTCCCTTGACAGCTATCTGCCTTCCTTAGATAGCTCCTGTGAATAACTCCTACCCTTTGTAAAAGTGCCATAAAATGGTAGTCAAGAGTATCAGTCCTCCAAGTTCAGACCAAAGCAAGAGATGGGTCATGGTCGCAGAAGCATTTTGAATGTCCAGATTGCAATTGCGTGGTAAAGTCCTGACTCTGTTGAAGTCAATAATTAAATTCCCATCAGGTTAAAAAGCCAGGATTTCACCAAAAGACTTTTAGGGTTACTTCATTATCATCAAAGCATAATAAAATGAATATATTTCAGAGGGTGAAACGGATGTCACCACAAGTGTTTTTACCAGCTTTTTGTTCTATGTGAGTTTCATTGTTTGAACAAAGTAATGACTTTGACCTCATTTGTCTGTCTGCCTCCAGTTAGCATCTCCAGCAGCTTGAACACAATATTCCGTGGGTTTTTCTCCAGACGTGAAATCAATAATATTAAGTAGGGATGCATTTTTCCATTCGAATGGTTGAAGCTGTTATCAGAGCATTTCTCAAGTTCAACCAAGCATCTTACATTTGATGTTGATTCTTCCTTTAATTTTCCCCCTCCGTATCTGCTTTTCAAACAGTTACCAGATGAACCCTGACTCTGAGGAGGAGTATACCCAGGCTGAAATATTGCAACCATTTTACTAAATTGCTCATTTTATGCTACACTCAGTGATGTTATTCCTAACTACACCCTAGTCTTCTCTTCTCACATAGTGTGGTTAATCACTGAAGAATTTTACCAAAGACAAGTAAAGACAGCTCTTAAATGAGGCTCATTTTTGCAACAAGCCGGGCAAAGATTTAAAAAGCTAACCCCCTTCAATTTTTGGAGAAGTCTGTAATTCCATCAAACTCATCAGAGTGCCGTTCATGTACTTCACTATGCAAACCTTTAATGGAAGCATCCAAGGGTACCTGCTGTGAACGTCCCATGTCAGTGTACGTGTTTATACACACCTGCCATAGGATGGGGAACCTCGGTGCTGCGTGACCGCCTCACATCGAGCCAGGTGAGATGAAAAGAGCCCTTGAACACAAAGAGAGGAGAGGGAACTAGAAGAGTGCAATGCCTGCTCAAATCGTCCCAGTGGTTCAGGACCACGGGACAAGAGTTGGTCACCTTTATTGGCGACGATCCCAAGTGATTGGTGATGGTTTTCCTTCACTTCCTTGTGAATGCAACAGCCATTTCCTTGCTAGACCACCTTCAAAAGGCTTGCTCTTCCCAGAACAACACAGGCTTGTGATAAAAATGTGCTCAACGTGGCTAATATAAGAGCAATTTGGGCCTAAAGTTACTGGCCAGAAAACCCCAGGGCAGGGCTTGCACAGGTCAGGAAATGCGTGTTTCTTTTCTATTCGAGCTTCCCAGGTTTGTAAGCTGTGAACCTCAGCCTCGGCAAGCTGACGTGAGTCGCCGAGTAGCTTCCTTGCCTTCGCTGGGGTCCTCTGGCCTTGCAGCAGGTATTTCTGGAGCACACGGGAGTGAGGGGGCACTGCAAAAATTGAGGCGATGACAGCGGTGTGCGTTTGAGGGTAGGGAGAGGGTGCTGGCACCCTTTCCGTACCCGAGAGTTCAGGGGTGACGTCCCCCGCAGGGGATGCCAGAAGTTGAGGTTGGCTTCTCTCTTCCACCTGAGAAGGTTCAAAGCTGCATTTCCCAAAAAGAGCACGGGCTACGTGCGCTCTGCAGAACCTCTGCTCCCTTTTGCAAGATTGTATTCGCTCAGCTAATTCATTTAACAAATGCAGTTAATAGTCTAAGGAGAACAAGCAGGAGTGCAGTGCAGGGATGAGGATAGCCCCTTGAGGAGGAGAGAGATGTGCGGTTTGATTTCTCATCATGGGTGTGTTATGGCATTAGAAAAAGGTGCAAGGACCCTGTACCCTGATCGGAGCAGGTTGTAAAGCCCCCGGGGATTACATTTACTGTCCGTATTCACGTTCTTCTGTCCTGGCAGGGCCAGGACCAGGGGGTGAGGAGTGGCCGTGCCTCTCTCTACTCCCTGCCTTTTCCATTCCAGGCATTTATTTGTAGCCCTTCCATCACTCATTTCATCTCATTTCCTTCAATTTAAGGCATGTGGAGTATGATAAATTCAAGCAGCTATGACTGTTCGCAGATCAGCAGCTTTCCTACTTACCGTGGCAGGCATGAGGAATGACCACCTCATGAATTCAATACCACGAGGCCTGAAAAATAACAGGAGTTTAACTGGCTGTTTAGGACCATGTTATCAAAGATCCTGCACAGCCTTCAGAAGTTCTTACACACTGATAGATCGGGTCCCCCTGAGTTCCCCCCTTCGCCGCCCCAGCCCTGGTTCGGCATGTTAGAGGACAGGATTAGAGTTTCATTAGCACAGTGCAGATCTCTCTGCTGGCTGGATCACAGGCTCTGCTGTTTCAGCCACGATCTAACCCTACGGGGAGCAAACGGCTACAGCAGACCGAGGTATATTCTGACACAGAGTGTGCTACCTGAAGCAGATCTAGGCTGTAGCAATAACCCCTTTGTTAATGTGCAGCAAGAAGTCACACCACTTCCCTTGTCCCTAATTAAAAGTGTCAGAGTGACATCGTACCTTGGCTTTTGATTGGAGTGAATTCCCGTCATCTGAGGGAGGAGAAGAGAGAACTCTGAGACACAATGATAAAACCCATTCAGCCACCCACTCAGCAAATCACAAAAGTTTTTTGACTTTAAATTTCATATGAGCTCCACAGGGAGACAGTTCTTCAATGCCCAGAGCTACCTGACATTTTAATAATATCTGATCATTATGTGCAGCCTTTCATCCCAAAGCATTTTCCCCGAGTATTTATACTGCACACGTATACAGGAGTCATCCCGTCTTTTCTAGTGAGGAATAACATTCAGCCTTATACATATGCAGCTGTGTGCTTAACCCACACAGTGTACAAGGCAGATTGGCTTGTCAGAGCACTCAGGCTCCCCCGCAACCACCTGAAGGATGATGGGCCACCTCTGCTTCAGCGACAAGCCTGCTACTGCAGTCCTGGGGGTTGTACACCACGTTCACGGTCCCTCCAACCTGCTAAAGTCCTTCAAGGAATAGACAGCAAAAAATGACAGAAGCGAGAAAGGAACTTCAGTATCCCCAGGAGACACTCTTCATCATAGAACCATAGAATGGTTTGGGTTGGAAGGGACCTTAAAGATCATCCAGTTCCAACCCCCCTGCCATGGGCAGGGACACCTTCCACTAGAGCAGGTTGCTCAAAGCCCCGTCCAACCTGGCCTTGAACACTGCCAGGGATGGGGCAGCCACAGCTTCTCTGGGCAACCTGTGCCAGTGCCTCAGCACCCTCACAGTGAAGAACTTCTTCCTTACATCTAATCTAAATCTACCCTCTTCCAGTTTAAAGCCCTTGTCCTATCACTACATGCCCTTGTAAAAAGTCCCTCTCTGGATTTCTTGTAGTCTCCCTTTAGGTACTGGCAGGCTGCTATAGGGTCTCCCTGGAACCTTCTCTTCTCCACGCTGGACAACCCCAACTCTCTCAGCCTGTCTTCACAGGAGAAAAGGTGCTCCAGCCCTCTGATCATCCTTGTGGCCCTCCTCTGGACCCGCTCCAACAGGTCCATGTCCTTCTTATGTTGGGGGCCCCAGAGCTGAACGCAGTACTGCAGGTGGGGTCTCACAAGAGTAGAGCAGAGGGGGAGAATCACCTCCCTCAACCTGCTGCCCACGCTGCTTTTGATGCAGCCCAAGATATGGTTGGCTTTCTGGGCCGCAAGCACCCATTGCCGGGTCATGTTGAGCTTCTTGTCAACCAACACCCCCCAAGTCCTTCTCCTCAGGAAAAGTACATCGTTCTTATCAAGATCCAATCCAAAGAAATGAGAGCTCCAAAAAGTCCTTTTCATATATTCAGATGTTGAGATTCCTGTGAATATGGAGGTTGCCCTGGGTTTTCAGATACCTAAAATTAATATCTTTCAAATACAAATCCTTGCTAAAAACCATTCACTCTCATAAAACATTTCAGGTTGTTTTTTTTTTTTCCCCCAATTACTTCGTTTTATTTCAACAAAGACATTTTCAAAACAATCCTACACATCCCAGAAGGGAAACAAATTGCCTTTTTTTCTCTAACTTTTTTTAGAGGTGCATCATTCTGGAGGAGATTGCTAGAGCAATATTTGTACTTAAGACCATTTGAAAGGGCTTTCACAAGTTCTCAGTCTCAAGTAAACAAGAAGTATGGCCTCCTACAATGACTTCAGCAGAGCTGGTGGGCAGGCGATACTTTTGTTCATCCAACCATTGGTTTGCTGCAATTCCCTAACACAAAGTGTGCAAAATGACAATTACCTTTTCCCTTGCAAAACAACCACCTTCACATCACATAAAACATCTGTGTTAAGTCATCAGGAACCTACACATAAATCCAGGTTTAGAAAATGAAGCAACCTGATCATACTTTTAAAAATAAGCATGAAGTAACTTTCATATTAGTCATCCACATTTTGCGTATGTACATTCCCATAAAATAGATGTGCTCAAATACAATGAGAACAATATAAAGAGATAGTTTCAATGAGAAAAGCATTTTCAGATTATTGCTAGTTGCCTAAACTCAGCAGGTGAAAGTTATAATAGTAAAAGGTTTGTAATGAAAAAGTTAAAAGCATCTCTCTGGCAAATAGATCAGAAAAATAGGATGTCAAGAGCACCATAATACAATTAATCTTCACTCCTGAAAACATTTCTATCATGTAGGATAAATCAGACAAACGAATCTTAGATGCACAGAGGTGCATTTGAAGTGCTTCGTTTGCAAGGACTTATATTTGCTATTCTAATTTTTCTTCATTGTTGTTCCTGTAATTCTAATGCCAGATAATTTTTCAAGCCAGTTGTCAACTGTTTATTTGTTAATACCAGAGCACTCTTAAATTTACAGTCATAGTAAATTCTATATTAGTGTTCTTTAAAAGTAAATTTCTATATTAGTTTACTTTAAAAGTAATTGCAAAGTGCTGTGGCTGACATAACCAACACTGTTTTCTTGCATAGCACAAAATAAGTTATCAAGTTTAGGCTTGTTCTGAATGAAAAGGTGACACCTGGTCTGTATCATTTCTAATGATAGACCAGTCACATTCACCAGCGGTGTAGCATATGGCAAGTATGTTGTTCTGCATCACCAGGTAGATAGTAGAAGGAGACAGATCCTCTGAGACCCTGGGAAAAAACACTGAAAAACAAGTTTTTTTACTGAATTGTTGACCTGCTGCTAACTCTAAAAGTAGAGCAGGCTGCTGTGAGAGCTCTGGTTTTGGGCAGATGGTTGGATGCCTTATTCCTTGCCTTTTTCTTTTTATACATGATGCAAGACTGTAATTTGTTCCTGTAATCTGAGTTATCCCAGTGCACATAGAAGAGGCCAAGAAACCTCTCTACATATAGACAGTGTGTCAGCAAGACCACCTAACTTAATGCCAGCCACCTTACTGAAATCAACTCTTAGGCTGTGAGGAACCAGGACTGTGTAAAGCACAATATGCCTGGGAAGTCGCTAATTTGCTAGCACAAGATCAATTCATTTGCAGCAACAAAAGAGTTATATTACTCAAAGAGCAGTTTTCTAGTCATTAGAGTATTTTTAGAGGAACAGTCAGCAGATAGTCAGAAACAGTCACTGTAAGAGGACATGCTGAAAGAAGAGCTGTGTAACACACATGATGTTCCTGGAGAATTTTGAGTTACTTTCAGAGTTCAGACACTCAACCAAATTTCCATACATCACAGCACAGCGGTGCCGTAGCAGCGCATGAAGGGGAACAAGCTCCATTAAAGGAAGAATTGGAGCCATTTGGCCCAAACCAAGCATTGCTGCTGTCAGGAGTTGCTGAATCCTGCAGCCTCACAGAGGCAAGGTGGTCGTAGCTCCTTGCGACCAACCTGCAGTGAAGCTGAGCACGTATCTTGCCATTGGACTATTACCCCTTGTTGCGCATCCATGCACTCTGACCCCAAGGCTGATCCTGCTTTGAGCAGGAGGTTGGATTAGAGACCTCCCAAGGTCACCTGTGTGATTTTGTGATTCTGTGATCGATCCTCTGAGTCACGATCACTGTGAGTGTACTCATACATTGCTACATTTGCAAGGAAATTTGATTTACGTTAAATTTAAATAAGCTCTTTCATTGTAGTTTAGCTCAACTTGGATTGAATAATTTTGCATTCACCATGGATAAGAACATAGACAAGGACAGTAGCCCATTCTCAACTGACAACCATGTTAAGCTGTCAGAAGTTGTCCTGTACCTCAACCTTGCATGTCCCCATAAATTTAAAATGCCTGACTTGATGTGCATTGAAACTATTGCAAGGCTTCCATTCACTTGATTGGAAATTGAATTAGGCTCCTTTCAGGTTAAAACAGCAAGATTAAATTTTCAGATGTGGGTCTAAAGTACGTTTAAAGAAAGACCAGCAAAGCAAACACAACTGTACCAGACTTTAAGAGATCCCCAGGTAAACGAAAATAAATGAAAACCGTGCAGTCTTCATGTCACAGGCCAGTTTCTACCTGTGTTTGCAGTAGAATCGTCAAACCTGCCTGGCTGTCAATAAGCAGTTTGAGCAAGCACATCTGAAGTCTAAGCCCAGTTCTGTGGACTCAGAGCAGGTACTCGTATGCCTTTCAAGAGCTTAAGGACTGCAGATTTGGTATCACATGTGCATGGTTCTTTCTTCTATCAAAATCATAAAATTACCTTGTCTTTTCAAGCTTACAGCATCTCTCTGGCCTGCAAGATTTTTGCTTATGTTTCAGATGTATAGTTTTTTCTCCTCCGACTCGTTTTCTCTCATAAATCCCCTGGCTGATGAGAAAGTGTGGTGTATCCCTTACACCTAACAACATTCAGCAGTTGCTCTGTCATACGCCTGCTGTGTCCAACATCTAGTCTTTCCTTCTTCTGCTACTGTTTTAATGCCTCAGACAATTGGCTCTGTACATATAGTACAAATGCCAACATATCTTTCAAAGTCTTCCAGAGCCTGGTAAGATTTCGGGTTTTTACTGGATCTTTCAGAAGGTACAATATTATTTTTACCCCCTCACCACACAATTCTTCAGAATCCCATATACTGCAAAAAAGGGAATGAGGTCTTTGAAGACAATATGCAAGTCATCATCCCCCCTAGATTTAAAGGGTAATTATCAAATACTTGGATTACCCAGGTAGCGGAGGGAATATTTCAGCTCTTTGGATATTTTTCATTTGCATCCTGATCACATGCCAGGCGTCTTCAATGTCACATTCATTAAAACCCATATTCTGCCTTTCAAGCAGAGACCTGAACAACGGGTGATGTGGAACTGCACTCTGGCAGTAGTTTCCAGGTAGGGCAGCTACTGCTCAAGCCCTGCTCAGCTCTTGGTCATTGTTTATGGGGAATGGCAGGTCCTCGCTCCCCCCATTTTTAGGGATGCTGGCTACCATATATTTTCGGGATCACAGAACTTTTTAGGCTAAAGAGAACCATTTTTCCTAAAGAGAGAAGCCTCAGGCAAGAGCAGACATTTTATATTCTGTCTGCTTTTTTTGCACTGGTGCAAGACTGCCCTGTAGAGGATTAGTGATGTCTGGATTGAGAACTTTTTGTTTAATATCATACTTTCCCATAGCGGGGAAAAAGAAACCAATGAAGGACTGAAAGACCCAAGTCATCCAGCCTGAATACCTGGGGCTTTCTGATCTGCTAGTCCCCTGGAGTGCAAAGCTAGCCTTTTGTTCTTACAGTACCTGTGACTATCCTCTGTAGAAAGTCACCACATCTCTTACTCTTCAGAACTTGTGTGTCTCTCTCTGGCAAAAGCAGCTCTCTCAGGAGTCACGCTTTTATTTGCTGTGTCTACGGTGCGGGACCCAGCTGCTCCGTGGTGGGCCGTGGTGGACAGTGAGACCAGGCACCTTTTGAAGGAATCCACTTGCCTATGCCTCTGCATTTGCTTCCAAAAAGAAGCCAGGGCACCTGAGAGAATGACACAAACCCCACTTATTCCAACTTAGGACATGGCTAAGGTATACATCCATGTGCGAAAACTGCCATGTACGACTCTCCACAGCCATCAGCTCCGTGACGGTGGTGGTGTCAGAGGTCTGCCTGTGGAAATGAATAGTCCGTGTGAGAAAGCTGTTATTTGCCATCCTCTGTTTTATCCAACAAGTTCTCCTGAAGGTTTTCCAGAAAGACTCTGTCTTTGTCTTTCCCTCCCTGGTTCAAAAGTAGGGAGCCCCAAATCAAAATGCTGGTCCCAAGGGGTGTCTGCAGAATCATGGGGTTTGTCAAGCCCACGAGGGAAATTCATTTCTTTTCATCATCTGCTGATGGATGAAAGTGTCATTTGCAGGGAAAGCTCCAAGCTGGCAATGGTGAGAGCAACACACAGAGTGGTTGGATTCATGCTGAGCAGCTCTGGAGCTGTCATCATCAAATCGGGCCTCCATGTTCTCCGATACCTGACATAATTTGTGAATAATGAATAGGGCCAGGTCCCTAATGATCTCCAGGTGTGATTTAACCTGGATTAAGCCTTCCAAATACTGTACTTAGCTCTTGCAAGGTCATTTCACTTCTAATAAGTACTGGTTTGCACATGCTCAGCTGTGTTCTTGTCCTTTAATGCAGTAACTGACAGATGGTAGCCAAATATTCCTTTTATAATGAAACCTGCTGAAGGAGACTGCTTAGGGCCTCAGCAAATTTAATTTGCCAAATAAAGGATGGTCTCCAGGAAAGAAAGGAAATACTGTAATGTAGTATATATTAAATAATTTTCCTCAAGCATCTGGTGATCAGTAGCTTTTTCTCATGTCAGAGAGGTGACCTAACTGTTTGTTCCCAATTAGTTGTTGCCTCATTCACCTTTGTGCTCTTAAAAGTCTTGTTTCTGTGGGTTGGCATGAATAGTGCCTCTAAAAAAGTGCAAATTTACTGCATGAGGATTTGTTGTAGAGGCTTCATAGGTACCAGATTTGTATCTGCAGTGTGTAGTCAGATATTTAAGGTTTTCATATACACTATAATTAGCCTGGTTTCTGTGTGAATTTCACACTCATTTTTTAGACACAATTATGCTCATTTCTCTTAAATCACTATTAATTCTTAGCAGCATTGCTACCAAGTCCTTTATGTGACCATGCACAGCCTGGATTTTCTCTGTGCAAGCTTATTGTGGCAGCTGAATACATCAGAGTTGTCTAATTTATCATCTTCTGTGAGGCAGGTAGCTTTGGATGGCAGAAACCTCTCCTTTTCAAACCTCCAGGAACCTGCAAACTTCTTCTAAAGCCAGTCGTTTGCTGAGTAGCTATCTTTGCCACTCTTAGTTTCCTCAGGCTCCCCCATAACCAATTTTTTATTCTTTTATCCTCCGTACCAACACACAGTTAAGGAAGACTTGATGCGACTTCCTTTAGCATCCATTTACACTGTCCTATAAATCATACAAAATGTTCTGCACAGGCTCAAATCTAGGCATTAAATGAGAATCCATCTGTTCGTTGCTCCCAATGGGAATATAGTTTCTTTCTCTGCATCACTGCTTGACAAAACTTCTAATCCCATCTGAAACTGCTAGTGTGTTGTGTTTGGGGCCTGTTGTATCAAATACACATCTCTCCGCTCTCTCCTTCCCCTCTTAGGAATTGTTATTTTTAGACTGCTTTTCTATCTCTGATGGAGTCAAAAATTACATCTTAACCTATACAAGCTCTGGTGACATATGCTGCTCTCCTCTTCTGATGCAGTATCATGAAATCTGTCATCCAGCTCTGTTCTTCCGATCTGTAACCCCCTTGTCATTACTGCCCTCATGGAGAAATTAATGCGAACACTTCTTTTATCTCTGTTTCTTGCCTGGATTTTCTTTCACTGCTCTTGGATGTCATGGCCAGCAGTAGATGAGTATTTGCATTAGCCTTTGGCTCTATCAGGAGGGGAATCAACAGTACTGGACAATTTAAGGCATACTCCTGCTGCTATAATGTGCCCTGTGTATCACAACACTACAGGAGTGTTAGTATCAAGGTGATGTAGCTGCCAGAGCGCTCAGGCACACCATTATTTTAAGAGGGGATCACTGCAACTCTTGAACTGCAGACTCCCTCCTACCTGTAGGCGTCTAAATCCGTGCTGTAAGTTTCCCTTTGCAGCCAATGGGGAATATAAAATAGGAAGGTCCAATTTACTTCAGCCTAAAGTAAATAACTGAAATACTCGACTAAAAAATTACTTCATTTCACAACACAAGGGAACATTTGAACCCATGATGCATCTGAGCCATCAGGCACAGCGTATCGGGCAGCTGCTCCTTGGAGCCAGCCTCTGAAGAGCACAGAGTACATGACTGGGGGTTTTTGTGTTGGTTGTTTGGGTTTTTTTAAATTGAGAATGAGGAAGTGCCTGACTCTTTTTACCAGTCTCACAGATTGCGAAGCCTTTAGTCATGTATGGAGGCACATTTGACATATTTTGGAGGTTTTGCCTTTTTTGGCATGGATTATTCACACCTTCAGAAATGCCCTAGAGCGACCCAAGCCCAGCGTCTCTCTTTTATTGCCAAAAATGCTTGCCAAGAGTTTTGGAGCAAGGCACCACCCTGAATGCACGTTCTAGATGGGCCACATCATTACACCGAATAGCCCGAATTTGCTTGCATTTAAGGCAGCCCAGTCCCGTGCAACCTCCAGCTGCTTACCTTGACTCCCCCACCCAGAGCAAAAGCACCATTCCTGAACAGTCCCACCTCACGCCACCATATCTCCAGCCCCGTGCTCTCTGCCTCTGAGGTTTTGCATGGAACTGCTGAGCATTTCACAGAGCAGATGCAGCAGCGTGAGTCACCGCCTCGCCAAGGAACGAGTTCCTGCATATCAGTTGCTCCATGGAAACAGCCCATGTACATGCTTGAATATTGTGCAATGCACTTTGAGGCCACTTACATGCCTCTGAAATAGAGATAATTTGTTTACTTCACATATACCCAGGAGAAGAGCAATCTGTGTCACACAACTGCCTGGGTACTTCTGATGGAGCATCTAACGTGAGAGCTTGGCTGAGATTTGGATGGTTCGGCCCACCTAGCTGCAGAAAAAGGGGCTTAAAGCAGGAGCCTTGACTTGTTTGCCCTTAAGGCTGGCTCTCTTTCAGCCCACAAAACAAGGTAACTTTATGCAAACCACCTGTTAGGAATGGTCCCTGAAATGTGCCGACCCCCAAAACGTGCCTGGGAATTGTTTGGGACAGGGGCCAACACCGTGCCAGGCACTGGCCAAAGAGTATAACAGGGTAGATGATTGTGCTCTAGTAGCTAGAAACATTGCTAGTGACTGTTGAATTTACTCTTATAGCTGTAGCTGAATGTTTCCATCCATGTTCCCTAGAGGCGGTCTTTGTTTACAGCTTTAATAGCTAAAAAACGTGAGTTTTCTGACCATCCCCACACTTTATGGCACATCTTTCAAGCTGTTATAATGAAGAAGCACTAGAAAAAAGTTACTACTTACTCCACAAGCAAAATTTCTCTTCTTGGCAGCTCTCGGCATAAAGGTACTTCAAAAACTGTCTTAATACTCTGCAAACAAATCAATTATTTATAATTGTCTTGTCTTTAGATGTGAATTAAAGTAATGATTTTTTTTATAGAGTTGAAAGGAAGCAGACAGCTTTAATTGAAGTAAATGAAATCTACATGACCACCTGTTGTTTTTTTTTTAACTGTATAGGAAATCAATGTATTGACAGTAGCATTGGTCAACCAAGACAGAGAAAAAAATTCAGAGAAACGAAGCCCGGGTCTAAAATCAGAGAAGGAGGCACTATTAATAGGTAAGATAACCCCAAAGAAGATTTTTGAGAACAAAATGCCTTTTAACAAGTTTTTGTTTTGCATATATGTTTACATGCATCTTTGTGCTAATAGAAGTAAAAAAAAAAAAAAGATATTTATTATTTTTCATCTGTATTCATAATGGCTTTTAGTAAGAGAAATCCTAAAATACAAGTGAACTTTTCCTTTCTGACAAATTCTGCAGAGTTTAATGAAAGGATTTCAGGTATGAAGAAAATTGCAGGATCTGCATTTAGACTTGGAACATGAATGTATGAAGACTTTATTTACATCAAGATTTAGCAGGCTAGAATTGTGTAACTTGTTATCCGATTATTAGACAAAATGGTGAAGGAGAAAGGGGTGGAAATAATATTAGCAAACTACCAAGCAAAAAATGTGTATACTGGATGTATTAAGCAAGCCAGATTTATGCTTTTGACATTAGGTGAGGGAATTAGCAATATGAATATTTATAAAGAATACCACAAGGACTGTCGTATCCTTTACCTAGAATAAAATCTTTAAAATAAACTCTTAAAGAGTGCCTAAAAGCTAAAGCTTATAGACAGCGGGCCAGCTAACTGGTTCCCAGCATTTAGCCACGCAGAAATGCTGGCTGTCCCCACGCTACCCTTGGAGGGAACATGCCCCATTTATATCCAGGCATGTTTTGCATTTTCGTTTCAGTGGGGCAGGTTTTCATGGAGCCCAAATGTCCAGGGTCCAAAGTGTTCCCTATGGCATGGTTGCCATTCACAGGGACGCTGACCTGAAAGACCAGGTTTCATTTCTTTGGTTTGGTCTTTTCACAAAATCAGCGGTATCCCGGTAGGTGATAGTTCTACAACTACCTTAATTTGTTTAAATGCAACTCATTTGCATCTGCTAAGCACCAGGAAAGTTGCTGGTTTATTGCTGGGGCACGGATTCAGACAGTTCAGACCAAAAAGGTCATTTAAAAGTGAAGAATGTATTTAAATGTTTAAAGGGCTTAGTACACAAACTTCCTGTAACTGGTGAGATGTGGAACAGTGGGATGTACAGAAATGTATAAATTGATTTGATTTTGCTTGTTACAATAAAATTTGGAACTTTTAATTGCAATGGACAGTATTTGATCTGTTCAAAGATAACCTCTGTGAGAAGGGTAGCAAGGATAGATTTTAACAACAGAATAACAAACTTTTTTTTCTAGGTCACTCGTTATTTGACTGTAACAAGTGGTGGCAGTGTCCCAAAGTGGGTCCCACCCACCAGCTGTCCAGTGGCACACTCAGATAAACAGTGTAATCTCAGTCCAGATATCACTGGTCATAATACCCACACAACTGGCTCATCGTTACAGTTCAAAGGGAAAAGATTACTCAAGATGGATTTCATGTTACCTCTTCCTCTGAGGCATGTTCAGGTGTGGCAAGGGAAAAAAGGGCCTTGCTTCCATCCATTCACTAAGTTTGTCTGTATTTTACACAATTCAATACTGTCTTAGAGGAAAAGAGCATAAAATAAAAAAAAAAATACTAAAAAGTTATCGTGGAACTCCAGTCAATAACTACAAAATATTTTCAAATGGCTTTTTATTTACATTATATGAAAGAGCTAGCTTTGAACATCCTTAATTGAAAAGCCTTGGGAACAAACACAGCAAATGCAATGCCACTGGTAAAATGTGATTTGAATACAAATTGGATTTCCAGTCAACCCATCCAAGTGTGATGGTCTTGGCTTTTGCTTCAGGAGCTCTTCTCTGTGTGCTTATGGTCACGCACAGCACAAAGGTGGCAACTGCTGCTAGGACTCGCCGTAATATTAAATTAAGTACGCGCCCCTCCCTTTGCAGGATCAGAAGTTTGTAAATGCTATTGGAAAAATGAGGGAGGAAAAAAGGTGTTCTTTGCAAAGCCAATCTAAACTGAGTTAAATTTTACTTATCATTTTCAACCATGGCCAGTATTTGGGGAAAAATGAAATCCAAGATTATCCTAATTCATTCAGCATCAAGAAAGCAGTATGGCCTGCAGTACACAAGATACAGTGACCCATTTTTGTCATTTGTAAGCATTTTTAATCCTGGTGTTTATGCTTTAAATATAAGGAACTTCCCCTAGGGTGGTTCAGCTAAGAAACCCATCCAAACAGAGTTGAAAATATTTTCTCTGATTCTTACAGTTCAACTCTCCCCAAACAGTAAGTAACACACATGCCATTTTGTGTTTTCACTGTTTGTTTAGAAGAGGAGAAATTGGATAGTTCTTTTAATAGCAATTCTGATGCCCCAAATCTTGTATTTTCTGGTCATCATTATTATGCTGTCACTTGATTTTCACTGCAGAAAAAATCTCTAGACTTAGATCCTGACTCTTCCTAAGCCACTTTTATTCCCACACCTTTTACAACGATCCTGTAAATAACAAGGAAGATAGACAGAACTGGCTCTCTTTTAAGAGAAAGTAAATAAGTAAATATGTCATAAAGGATTTGTGTTTTCTTCAGCAGCAGTTAGGGGTAATACGGATTAAACACTTTTCATAACCAGCATCAGCGTAATTACTAGAAAAAATTGAGGGAGTGAGGTTTCTGACACAATTATATGAAACGTTTTCACAACAGAGCATCCAGTGAAGGGGAAAAAAGCAATAATTTTACCATTACAATATCCACAATTTTATATTGGTAAATCAAGCATAAAATTGGTAGTTGAAATGCTTCCAGCAAGTCTTTGTTTAGAAATTCCTTTATTCATCAGTATATTATCTTGGTCACTTACTTGCTAACTGCTGTCATTCCTGAAGATGAGCTATTGTGTTTACCATGTTATCATGACTGTATTAAAAATGTGCCATTTTGTTATGTTTATTGGGTTGTGTAAGAAAAATAAGAATCATAATTCATACTGAAAAACCTGCAAGAACAGACTATTCAGAATTATTTTGCTTATTTTAATGATATATTGTCTGAGGTAATTTCAATACTTTGTGTGCATTTGTTTTTAATACAGGTATCATATCCACATTTCTTCACGTCCACCCTTTTGGAGCCAATATAGAATATCTTTGGTCTTATATGCAGCAGTTGGACTCTAGGGTAAAAAAATTTAATCAAAATCTGTTTTCTCTATAGAAATATTGTATTATTCTTTACTGCAGGTTAAACTCTTCGTGCGTTTCCATTAGAAAGATAATGGGATATGGGGCTTGGGGGTTTGCAGTCTTTATTCATTCGCAAATTACAATGCACGTGCTTGCGTTGAGGTCTTTGCCTCGCGCTGCTTAGCTATTCTTTGTGACAAAGAAGAGCAGAGCTTTAAATGGCAAAAACTAGCAGCTGGTTATATGATACATGATCCTGAAATACAGCTGAGGAGAAAGAAAGCAGAACAAGACGCAGGTGTAGCCATGGCCATGAAACTGTGCAGAGTTTTAGGAGAGATTCCTTATTCTTCTAAAAGTTGTTAGTCATAGGTCACACTGAACATGAACTTTCACGAACACGTGAATGGACCATGAAGCATGCCCTTCGTCTCCACGTGGAAGCGGAGAGGGCCTCGTAAAGGAACTGGTTGACCCTACTGCTAAATTCAGAGAAGGCGTTCCCAACACGAAAGAGAGGCCAACACGCTAGAGTGTGCAAAATGTTTTTTAACGCATCCATTCGTACAGTCCATAGCCAATACGTACCTGTAGGATAAGATTCTTTGACTTACTCTTAAATATCTACTGTAGGATGAAATGAAATCAAGCCCCGAAAGGGCCTATACCTCTCCACTGAATATTAAGCAAGTCAAGGGTGAGAAGCTCAGCTGTGAAATAGCCACCTTTGGTCAGATGAATTCTACTCTCAGTGCTAAACAACGGCTCTGCAGAATGCTAGACTGCATGAAATACTTAGCAGATGCATGGGTCACGCTATGGTTAGCCACAGCTCTGATCCACATCTGGCAATCCTTCCTCTGGACACGGGGTTGATGGTGCTTGCCCAGATCTTCTTGCAACACAGAGTCGGGATGTAGCAATGGTGTGCACTTGGACTCGGAATCTGAGTGGTACTCCTTGTGTGGTGGTCGTTAGACGCAAATCCTTCGATCCTGGTAATACTTTGCTCCTGAACACTCCCTCCAGCTGTGCCACCCGTAACCAAGATGACCTTCCAGCTGCTTTGATGGGCTGCTTCATGCCTCTGGAGGATCCTTCCTCTGTTTCTATGAAAAAGTGTATAGCTAAAAGCAGAGGAGATCCTGAGCTAGAAGCCCACTGGAAATAAGACAGGTTGCACGGATGAGTGAGGAAGGACGATGAAGTTCTTAGGCACCATCTTCAGGCCACAGCAGCTCAGATTTCCTAGTGCTTTACAGTCCACTGCTACCCACAAGGAAAAGGAAGTAAGGGATAAGGGTGGTAGACAGAGGTGAGAAACGAGTGAATTTCGATATTTTTTTTTTAAATCTGATTTTATCAAGACCTGATACATCCAGAGCTTCACACCTACAACCAATCCTCTTCTGCTTCTCTAGTCCCTGCCTCTGCCGCATGTACCCCTTCCTTCATCTTGTCCCCAGTTCCTGCAGCACCCAGTCTGCCCAATCTCCTCAGTCATCTTTCAAGTCCTTCCTTAATACAGCGTTTGGCTAAGGTTCAACTGCTTTTTCCCCTGGCTGACCCCTCCAGCTCTGTATCTCTTGAGTGACAACAGCAATCATTTAAAAAAAACCGCTCCTTGCACTCCAGCCCTGCTGCTCATGGCTTCTGCCCACTGAGCTCTTCAACTTTCTTCACTGCTGCGGTCCCTTCTTGTGCACGTCTGTGGGCTCTGTCCTTGAATTTTTACTCACGTGAGTAACGTTTTGGCTTCTGTGAGGCTGTCGGGATCAAACCCTTAACTTGCCAACACAGCCTTCGTGGAAGGAGCGTTGTCTCCATCTCTCCGAGATGCCAACGTATCAGCCCCTGCAGCTACCACTGGACCTACCTGCTGCATAATGAACGCGAGCTGCAAAATTTGACCTCGCTGGTTTATTTTGGAAGTAACTGCTTGTAGCAACAAATTACTTTTTAATAGCGCAATCCAGAGATGCAATCTCAGAGATGAATTTCAATTACTTTCCATGGTTAGCCTGTCATTCCTCACCTGAGCAGGAATGATAAGGTCAGCACACCCATGCGGGCTGAGGGCTCAGTGTAGAGCTCGGATGCATTACCCAAAGGTAACCAGCTATCCGTTACTGCCATGAGACTATGTAAAAGATGGACCTGATTACTCTGGGGCTTTAGACTGCCTCCAACACTGATTTTCGGCGCCACCTTTAACAAATCATTTAATCTTTCTGCTGCGCTAGCCTCTTCAGGAAAATAAGAGGTGACAGATATTTTCTCACCTCCCTTGGGTGGAACGAGGTATAATTAGCATAGTTTATGTTTATGTACTGTTTTAAAAAGAAAACTTTTCACCAGGGAAGGTTCTTACTAATACAAATAAGCAGAAATATCACCATTGCCAGAGAAGCCTGTCAAAACATGGAGATAGCTGTGGATAACAGGCAGCGCCCATAAATTTCTTTACTGTTCCTTTCATGACCATCACTTTCGAAGAAGTAGCAGTAGGATAAAATGGTTCATTTTCCATGATGCTTCATTTCTTGACTTTCTTACTGATTATACCAGAAAGGCTGCCTTTGTGAAAGTGTTTTCTGCAATGAGAGCATCTTTCCCATTAGGAAGGTGACCAGTCATTAAGTTTCAAAACCATAAAAACATCCTGAGCAATGCCAAGTCAGCAACTTTACTGCTTAGTTATCTGGAGCTGCTGAACTGGGCCAAACTGGGAGAAGATGGCCCCGTGGATAGTCAGCCCTAAGTAACAAAAGTAAGCTGATTAAAAATAAAGTTAGATTTTTTGCAAGAGAAAAACTGGTGATGCTGGGAGAAGGATTCAAGAGCTCATGGGATGAGAAGGAAGAATAAGGTCCCATTTGCTTCCTCCTACTCACAAGTATACCTGCAATGGTAGTTCTTAGATGGACTTCGTACCGCACTGCGTGGCAGCAGCCCCGACATAGCAGTTGTCGTTCTTTTAGTGTGATGCCACTTACAAAATCAGAATCATTCCTGCAAGGAATCTGCACTTGCTTTGGAGTCTGGAAATTCATGTCAGGCTAAGGTTAAAAAAAAAGTAATGGTTGGTTGTTTTCGTTTGGCCTGTATTCCCCCACCGTCAGCCCCCACCCTTATTTCTATTCTCCGTATTTCCTCTTTCCAATCTACAGGGCAGCTTTCTTACTTTAATTTTACCTTTTTTCTTTCTCAGATCTCTGCAAATGAGATAGAAATGCTTTTGATGAGACTGCCACGCATGTTTAAACAAGAATTCACTGGTGTAGGAGCAACACTGGAAAAGAGGTGGAAGTTTTGTGCCTTTGAAGGAATTAAAACTATCTGACTGTGACAAGTAATGAAGCTATGCAGAAGAAGAATTCCTAGAGCATGGCAGGGTTATAAAGTATTAAAGTAAGAAATGTGGGTTTGGGCACATAGTAGTATGTTTTCAAAGTTATCCAAGCCTAATTTTAGTTACATTTGTGACGTTCTCTTGTGAGTGGAAATGTAGTTGTGCACCAGTTCCTAAAATAAAATAAAACTTAAAAAAAAAATTTCAAAATGTGACAGATCTGTTTCCTATGAAAACTGAAGAAAGATACCACAGTCATAATGATTTCAAAATACTACATGTCCTACATCTAAGAAAAGCTCATTGAGCAAACAGTTAAGGAGAAAGATTGCCCGGTTATGGTCGCTAAGCTACAGCGATGTATATGTAATATGTAGTAAAACTCATTAAGTTTCGTTATTGAAAGTTCTTTCTGTTTAGTAAGAAAATTGAGTAATTTTGCAGTGAGGAAAAGCATACCAAAAGAAAACTTGAAGATGTGTCTGAAGTTATTGTATTTTGTAAATTAAGTTATATGCTGTACCAGGGATTTTTGCCTTATTGAAAGAGGCCTGAAAATGTGATTGGAGTCCTCAAGAATGCTTTATCAAGAATATTATTTTTCTAATGTAACTATTCTCCATTACAAGTTCTTTTAACATGGATTGCATATCAATTTTCATAAACGTGTAAATAAGGAGGAAACCAGTGTTACTGTATTGTATTTGGTATGTAACATTCAGGTTTATGCATCAAAATAAATATTCAGTTGCATTACTGTTACAAATTTTATAGCAGATATATTAATTTTTATCAATAAATATGACTTCTACCATATTGTTTGTACAAGTTTTTCTTCTGATGTTTTTGAATTTTTATCAGTCCAGCAAGAGTCTTCCGGCACTTCTCTTTCCCCTACCTAAACTATTTATTGCAGATAACTTGGTTACATTAATTAGGAATCGAAAAAGAGCTTGCAATATTGGCTATGATTGGTAGAGGAAGTACCAGCCTGGACCTTTGTTTAGCTGAACAGAGTTAATTTGTTTTTTTCAGACAAGCAGCCAGGCTAAAAATGAACACCTTCAAATTTCTTATTTTCAGTGTTGTGTTGGGTAGTCACGATGCATCCAATTAGTTACTCCTTCTAAGTCTCAGCTAATCCTTCTGCCCTTTGGCCAGCCAAAGAAAGGAATAACTCACTTTTGGTGGTGTCCCTTAAGTAGGGACATCGATGTAAATTACCGTTTAGGATTTACTGTCAAACACAGAGTACTCCAGCACTCCTGTAAGAGCCAGTGAAAGCTGAAGAAGCATGTCTAGCAGCCAACGCGGGACAGTATGGAAGGCATCGCTCCTCCCGGAGCCCTAATTTAAAGAACCGCATCGGTACAGCATTTAGCATGGTGCCGGATAAGAAACAGCAGCCCCCTCCAAGTCACACCTCTGTGCAGGCAGAGGAGCCAGCCAACAGAGAGCTGGCCCTATAAAGTGGGGCACCAACAACAGGATATATGGCAAATTGCAACAGATGCAGAGAGTATCCAGATACATGTCAGAGTGATGTTTCACTCAGGTTCTTCAATAAACAGCAATTAGTGTCAAATGCAATTAGTAATGAAGGAACTCGCCTACATGGCTGTTAGTGATTACTGCTTTAGGAGCTATTTTTCTTCTGGCATCTACCTGGAATATAGAAATATTAAATGAAATGTTTATTGTGTACAAAAGGGAAAAAGAAAGAGGCTTAGCAGGTCTATTATGGGAGAAAATTATGCTTTCAGCCAGTACACACAAAAATTGTTTTAAAGAACATACATCTCTATTATGGTTGCTACAGAACCTGTATTAAGGTAAGTTACTCGGGTGAAACTAGTAATTAAAGGCCAGTTATGTTAATGAAAATTAACTAGTTTAATCCAAATAACAAGTCTTTCTTCTCTTGTGATCTTATGAATAATTCAGGGAAAAATGTGTTAGGTCTGACAGCTCTTATTTAAGTACTGTAACATAAATGTGTATGGATGGCACTTAGGCTGGGGAAAAGAGATGTGAGAAAACTTTCACCTCAGCTTTCTTCATGCCATACTTATTCATTATATTCTGTCCTCCCTATTCTCTTGTGTCCTCCTTTTTTTCCCTTTAGCTCATCTCTCCCACAAAAAAACTCCAATCCCAGATAGCCACAAAACATCTTAAAACTGACAGGATGTTCTAACCTAATCACCATATCTGTTCTGTGTGTATTTTCCTTTTTCCTTCCTAGGTATTTTATGTCTGTCTAGACCATAAGTGCTGTAGGAGAGTGACTTTTTAGTCCTTGTGTACTACCAGCTAAAAGGGAACCTCCTTCACTGGCCTTTAGATACCACCATAGAAGGTCTAAACTTTAAGTATAAATAGCACGTAGGCATCCTACAATATTGTAACATATCAGTTGAGACCTTGAAACTCAGGGGCATCCTCATGAAGATCAGGTTGGGCCCCAGAACTGGCTTTAACGTTGTGTGCTCTGTGGCTTTGGGGGAAGCTGGATTAAAATGCTCAACTCCATCATTTAGCTGCTGAAATGTCCTTATGATGACCTTTGGGGGATCCAGCTGGGGATCCTGAAGTGATACAATGGGATGAATATCAAGGAAGCCACCTTCGAAGGACATCTAGCCTGGACATTAGGAACCATTTCTATACCGAGAGAGTGGTCAAACATGGGAACAGGCTTCCTAGGGAGGTGGTCGATGCCCCAAGCCTGTCAGTGTTTAAGAGGCATTTGGACAATGCCCTTAACAACGTGCTTTAACTTGGTCAGCCTGGAAATGGTCAGGCAGTTGGACTAGATCATCATTATAGGTCCCTTCCAAGTGAAATAGTCTATAGTCTATTTTATCTCTTGCAGATATGTTACTGATATATGAAGAAGACAGTGATGTTCTGCAAGCCAACATTAAATTCTGGCAAAGCCAGCTTGTCTGAGCAGTAGTGTCAGTCAATCTGTTGTCATCATAGCCCAGAAAGATGTACTCCATATGAAGCGTATCACTGGAGGATGGCTGTAAACCCCTGGAGCCATGGCTGGCGGTGACAGTGCTTTCCTTAGCACTGTTGGGCATTGCAGCAAAGCAACTTGTGAAAATGGGATGAGGTGATGCCACTTAGCTCTGATAAAAGAAGAAGCCAGTATGGTGGAAAAGAAGACTAGCTTTTCTCTATGTCACTTTATCCTGATGACTGGAACGGAGGCTTGGTCAGCTGCAGCAGCAGTCAGCGTGCTCTCCCCCAGAAAAAAGAAGTTGTTGAGGTGGCCAAGTAGTGCTTAGTGAAATGAGGCAGTGCAAGACCTAAAGCAAGTTTCTCCAGCTGAGTCAGGTTGAAGAAGGATGCACGTTTGGCAAAGACTCAAAGCCATTTAGGGTTAGCAGGATCCTCACAACGGTAGTGGGAAAGAAAACAAGGGAAGGGAAGGCCAAAGAGATGGCACATCATCAAGCTAACCACGAGCTCAAGAGGTGAGACTGTGCAATAGCCTGGCATGCAACTTGCAAGTTATGGCAGAAAGTTGTAGCAGTGTCCCCTCTTCTCAAACAGGGACTAGTGGAGCAGGAGAAGATTTGGTTTCTAACTGCCCAGACACACTGAGAGTATTTTGCAGGGAGCTGTAAGCTCAGTTGGCCTGAACTGTTCTCCCAGGAGAGCTTTTTAGCTCATCCTTGGCTTTGAATTGTCTTGGAGTGGTGGCAGGGTTGACTTTGATGGGTTCAGAGGGTCAGCCTCTTACTGCACTGCATTTGATTCCCACTTGAAGGCTTAAGAGTTACACTGTGCAAAACCTCTTGGACAAAAGTGCATTTCACCCTGCACATTCAAGTGAGATGAGTGTAACCTCTCTGTTAAACTGCATTTTATGCCCACAAGAGATAGCAATGTTTGATGAAGACTGCATTATCCCCATTACTAAAAAAGAAATTTCTAATATCTCCTTGTGCTATTGCACATAGTGGAGTCTAATTGTTTATTGAAGTGTGCGTGTTTCGGGCAAAACTTGCATGTTCATGACTGCCAGAGAATCACATTCACTTAAGGAACAGCTATACTGAGATTTAGAGAAAATCCGGTATCAAGCTATGCTACATTTAGCCACATATCATGTACAGTAAATGCTGTGGAATCTAAAGCTAGAAAATTTGTCATAAGAGCATTCTGGGTGGTTTGTTTAAGTCAAAATTCTGGTCTTGCAAGCATTGTTTTATTTAAAATCAGAATGGCTTTGACAGTCAGTGTTAGTATGACAAAAATGTTCTGCGCTGATATGAGTTGATTTGGGGAAGAGGAAAAGGGAAAGGAATTGGTTGGTTTGGGAGATGATACATTCTTTTTGTGCCTCCAGTACCAGTCGTAGCTAGGTCTGATACAGGACTGATGTCCACTTTGTCCACTCAACAAATGCACCTCAGAGTTCAGCATTTGAAGGGTGAGGCTTTTATCATCTTTTTCCCGTGAAAGGGTACAAGTTGTCCCTTGACTTGTCACGCTGGTTAGTTACCCTGATAAGATCTGCAGCTCTTTTACCCTAACTTTTCCCTCAAAAAGAAAATAGAAACAGCAGCAAATGCCTTCCTGGTCTGTTCTACAGTTAATGTCCTCTGGAAGCAACTGCTGAGATGCTCAGGAAAAAAATCCTCCTACGTTTATTGGCATTAAGTGCCTATAAAGCAGGACATGATCTGGATTTCTTCCTTCTTCCAGACTCTCCAAGAGCACAGTCAGTGTGACTGCTTGGACTGCAAAGGGTGACTATTTACTTACTGAGTTAAAACTGAGTGTTTCAAAAACAAGTCAGTCAACTGAAAAAGCAGCCGAATCAGGAAATTATGCTTACAAGGTACAGATCTCCTGACTACATAAACCCATTACATTGAATACGTGGAAATTTTAATTTGTAAACAAAATCAAATGGATTTGCTCAGGAGAACCTTTGATTAAGTGTTTTGCCTCACACTGGATAATAAACATGGTGCCTGTTCAGACTTAATGGGCTGACTCCAATGTCATACTCCCTCTCAATAGGGATATTTGGGGGGCAGCAAGAGGAAAAAAATGTGTGTTCCTTTAAACCTAGCAGAGAGCACTCCTGCAATCCTACCACAGCCATATTATAACCGTTTGCTCAGACTTCTGGCTGGTGAGTACTTCTTGCCAATTTATGTACTTTTATATACATAATATTGAAGCCTAAAAAAAAAAAAAAAAACCATCCACTTGGACTGCTCGTATCTTAGCCATGTCACAGTTAATTCTGTAGCGATCCCAATAGCATATGGTGGATTAAAATACATCTCCCATAAAAGCATCCAGCTGTAATCAAAGTTATCAAGTGATGGAAAAGGTATTTTTTTGCTTGATAGTTTGTTAGAAGAGATTAGCATTGTCAAAGTTGTGTCCTTACTTCCTAACTTGATTTTGGCTGGTTTCTTCTAGCCAGTTTTGCTTTTCTCTGCAAGATTAAATAATCCTTTAGTGCTGCATATTTTCTCCCCATGAAGATATTTATATATTGTAGTCTATTTACTTCTCAGTATTCTTTCTCATAAACTAAACAGATTGAGCTTTTAAGCGTTTTGCTATAAAGCATTTCTCTTCTCTTCCTCAAATCATTGCATCCTTTTTTTAATATCCTTTCCAATTTTTCAACACCTGTTTTAAAATGTGCAGAGAAAAGCTGTTAGGTGAATTAGTCTGATCAATGCTGTATACAGACATGAAGTCACATCTCTTCTCCAATTCAGCTCTTTGCTTCCTATTCTTAACAGACTATTAGCTAATCACAAATGTCAAAGCAGTAGTCCAAGTAAATCGCTCTTAGGTCATTTTCTTCATCCTTCTGGTGTAACAGATTCCTCTGCATAGATGTGTTTCTGTATGCTAAAGCCTGGCTTTTCCATCCCCACTGATAGGCTTGTTTGAGCAAGGGCAAAGGTCTCACCCCATGAGGGTATTTTGGGGCTTAAATCCCATGCACGGCCTTCAGGGTTTGTTCTTTGCTACGGGGAAAGTCTGGATAATTCTACGATGTTTATAGCCTTATGTGATTAAAATGAGGTAATCAAATCTGCTGTCAGGATGTTAGCTGATCGCATCAAGCATTCAGAGGGCAATCGCACAGGCTTTGTCTAGACTAGGGTTTAAGTGCGTGTCATTAGCACATATTAGCTGATACATTTTAAAAGTCTGATGCAGACAAGGCATAATGCCTTTAATGTGAAAAGCTGGCTGAGTTAGGCCCTTGGGCATTGGCGTTGATACTGGTTTGTCTATTTTAGAGTTTTAGAATAAGTTAGCCAAGGGCTTGTCTGCAAAGACCAGTTAATTTGGAAGGAGATAGGCTATGAATTTAAAGGGCTGCTCCAGGACTCGAAGACCAGAAAGAGATTCATTCTCAAGCAGTTGCTCTGAAATAGCTCTGTATAATAGTATTATACACTTTACTAGGTAAGTTTTCTCTTTTTTAATTTAACCTTCCCCCAAAAACAGTTCCCGTATGAGAGGTGTTATATTTAAAAATTAACCCTCTGGTGCATTTTAGTTTTCATCACTGCTCCTTACTGAATAGAGCTGATTAGACTGTTCGTGTCTGGGGAGCAGGTTGGAAAACTTGTACACTCTGCAGATCTGGTTGCTGACGTTAAAAGCTGACTTGCATTTCACAGGGGGGAGACATGGTACGCTTGTGAGAGGAATGGGAGTGGAGCAACAGAAGACCATAAAATAGGATTAAAAATAGAGACTGGAGGGATTTTGTTAGAACCTGGTGTTCCATCAAAAAAACACACAAATCCCAGGACATCCCAGAAGCCTGTTATAAACTAAGAGGGGGAACAGGGAAAAAAAAGAGATAAGATTTCCTAGTAAAAATCATTGTAAAGTATGGTGCTATTGAATGCATGAGAGTTCATGAGTTTCCTTATGTGGTTCTGCCCATAGAGTCAACTTGGGTGGGTGTTGTGTCTGAGACTCTCTAAAGAGGAATCTTCCAAAATCCCTCTGCAGTTGGCTCTATCCCAGAAATAAACTACTCAAATAATACTAACTTCCAATGGCAGAGGAGCCCCCCTGCAAGGAAAATCTGCATCTCTAGCTCTACAGTTCACTGGTTGATAAAGAACGGTGATGTTAGCAAAAAATTTTTTCTTGTCCTTGAAGGCTAGCGAGGACACAAATTACTCATGGAAAGCAAATATTTGCCAGGCAGTCAAAACTCATTTCAGGATGTCATTTCTACCCCTCCACTCTGACTGGCTGTCACCTTGGTGGAACTTGTCACTTGGTTAGATGGAGACAAAAAAGCTAAAGTATCATCAGGGCAGAATCTACATTTTTGTCTTCAGAAGATGACAGCCATGGATAAACGTCATGCCAGCAGTCCAAGGCTGATTTGTCTAATAAAGAATTGCAAGGCAGGAACTGCTTTGCAGGATGGTACTGGAAGCCTGTTTTGCACAATAAAACGTATCGACAGAGAAGGAGGCCAGATGGTGGCTCAACAGCAGAAGTTTTCTAAAGCACATTTCCTACCCTGAGAGGTCCTTGATTGGCAGCTCTGGAAACAGGTGTTTTATTTGTCCACAGGGCAGGACAGGGAAGGCATCTAATATTCTCCCAGCAGAGGTGTACAGAAATCACCTGCCATTTCATTTCCATCCCTACGAAGCCCTTGCCTCATCTGTGCAAACTGCAGAGGAAGGAGACATCTGCAGAATGCATATTTGCCCCTGATTTGAGGCCAGGGGGGCTCAACTTCTAACTAACTTCTGCTAGTTAAAAATTTAGTTTCAGGGCTGGATTTGAATCTCCGATCTATAAAATGGATATCCTACTGTCCTAGCAGAAAGTTAATCAATGACTGAGGAGGGGAAGGCAGCCTTTCTTGAAGTACAAATGAAGAAGCATGCCCTGGTGACCCCATTCTTCCCCCTCAACCCTCACAATGAGCAAGAAGATTTGGAAGTGCTTAGCTGGCAAAGAGGTTCATCCTCTTAGAAAGACAGAAAAAGATCTCATGTTATGTTCACACAGAATGTTTTGAGATGATTTTTAAGTCTAAAGAAAACCCTCTGTAGTTTATAGCCATGAGATGCTCTTAAAACAAAGGTTAGCACAGGGAAATGGAACAGCAATGAAAAAAAAGTATTATCTTTTATAAGTACTTCACTGCTCTTCCTCCTTGAAGCGATGTCAACGTGGAGGCTGAATTCCCTATTGTTTCAAAGGTTTACAGTCAAGAGCAGGAATAACATGGGATTTACAGCCTTTCTTTGATTTTTGTGGTCTGTGCAGTTCAAACATCCAAATGAAAACACAGAGGTGTGTGCCCGGGTGAAATGGAACTGTGTGGTTGTTTATGCAACACAGAGCTGTTGCTTTTCTGCAGTGCAGAGCTTTTTATTTACAGCAATAAAACACGGGCAGAGGGTCAGAAGTTCAATGACGTATATTGGTGATGCAACCAGCATGAAATCTGTACATGTGCAGGATTTAGGCTTCAAATTTTTGTTTGTCTTTCAAGAATGATGGCGTTTCTGCCATAGACACCCTTGAGAAAGACAATGGAGGGTAAACTGCACGGATCTGGACAAAGAGCCCTAGTCAAAGGCTAACTAGTGCTGTGGCTGTCACACAGTACTGTACAGAGATATCCACGCTAGCAGTGAACAGGCTTGTTTGGCCACAGGAGACATCATAGCTGTGTGTGTACAGCCCCTGTCCAGCTCGATACACTCTACGTACTGCTCCCAGGTTAAGTGATGTGGTACCATCTGGGCTGTCTCCTTCTGGACTTCTTCTTTCTACATGGTTTTTTCTTCTGGAAAGTTTACTTTGAAGTAGTTCAAGCCTTGTTTCTGGCAGTTAATAAGCTGTACTCTCAACAGAAAGCTATGAATTATCTGCAGCAAGAGTGGGTGGATCCTAATTGAAAAAAGAAGCTGGACACCTTTTTCCTAAATTTGCTAAAAGCCTTGAAATGACATTATTTGCTAATTTCCAAAGGAGATGAAGCAGCAAAAAGGTTTCCAGAAATAACCAGAATAAGGTTTCAGCTCCTAGACCCATTTGGCTCATACCTGTCCCAAGTTCCCCAAACCAAGCATGCAACAATGTTCAGAGGAAAGCAAAATCTGTTCCAGAGTTTAAGTCATGTGAGTAATTCAAAGCTTTGGGAAGGTTACAAAAAGGTCCCTTGCGGGCAATCCCAAGATCAATGCTACCGTTCTTCTGTGTAACTAATCTAAACTAAGGTTTTCATTAACTCTCTTTATTTGATGCATTGTGAAACAAACCAAATGAGAATGTTTAGGCTGGCAAAAAAAGCAACACAAAATCCCACAAGAACCCAGCTAAACAGCACACATCAAGAGCTGAGTAACAAAGAAAATAACTCTCGATACACAAAGTCTCAGTTTTGCAGCTAAGCAGGAGATGGACAAGTTTAAAGCTATACATGAGTACCAAGACTCTCCTCCCAGCAGAGATGTTGGGAAATTACCACTTTGTGCCATGTTATAGAAGTATAACTCACTACTAAAAAGTTCTTGTTAATCACAGATGTATTACATGGCAATACATAGACTTGGACTAAGCTACAGCCCCTTTGCTTTCTGAACTACCGAGCGTCTGAGAGCTGTCACGAAAGAAATACACAAGCAAGGGAATCTGTGACCAAAACAGATATCAAAGCTACTCAGCAACACTCCAAAATCCAGCCAGACAGTGCATGTTCCCTACCAAGAATTTGCTTTTAAAAGCCATCAATACCAGGATTTTCACTGGAATGTGGACATAGAGCTAAAGATGTGAGAGATGTTAGCCACTCGACTAACTTCACAAAATATCCTGTGATTGGAGGCACTCGCCACTTCATGCTATAGTCCAGAGAGCAGAGCTTAATTTTGACTTGTTCAGGTGAGCACTTTGTTTGCTGAACTCTTGGACAAGCAAGATGTCACAATGCCCCAGTTTCCATCACTTTGTGCAAGGTTTTATCCATCCGGCATGTTCTGAGAATCCCCTCAAAAGCAAAAGCAAAAACTGAGTGAGCAGCTGCATGGTGCTTAGTTGCTGGCTGGGGTTTGCGAGAGACTGAAAAAGTTAATGTCTCAAACCTTGTGGTGGGGCAAGTTCTGCTTAACAACGAACTCTGCGGAACAACGAACCCTGCAGAGCAAGGAACCCCAGGTGGAAAGAAGCCGATCGGCAGACACCAGCGACGGGACTGGGAGGCGGTGCAGAGGGTGCACAGCTCCCCGTTCTGGTAACGCTGTTCTGATGTGCTGAGCAGGACAGCTCACCACGTACGGTGAAAAATCGCGTCTGCAGGGAAGGGGAAGTTACTCCCCAAATGACCCCCCAAGCCCAAAGGCTCACAAACTGCTCATGACACCTGATTAGCCCAACGCCCGCCCGAAGGAGGGCCAAGGATGATAAAAGGACACAAACTGAAGCCCCATGTGTGCAAGCCCACCAGGACTGGACGCCTCAGCTGACTGGACCCCTCGGCTGACTGAACCGGCACTGGACCCAGGACCAGTGACGTCTTTCTCTTTCCCTTTTTCTCTCTCTGTCTTGTTCTTTCTTTCCTTTTCGTTTTCCATAGCCCCTACACCTCATCCCTTTAAGACATAAAACCGTTGACCAAATCTGGGACTAAGTGCGGATCCAGCCACCCCTAGGCCCTTCTTTGAGAAGGAGTCTAGAAAGCAAGGGGGTCAGCTCTGAACCTCGTGACTCAATGGGAGAGATCTCCTTATTCTCTGAATTGATGTATACGGTCACCACGGGTTACACAGTTCACTGAGGTAGTTCCATGCCAATTCCTGTTGTGACAAACCCCACCACCTGCTGTTATACCTCCCAAATTCAGTTTGCTCCTGTCATGAATAAAACGGAGTGTTGGAATGGAAGGGTACAGGCTCTTTAGGAAGGACACGCAGGACAGACGAGGAGGGAGTGTCGCGGTCCTCATGTCAATGACCAGCTGGAGTGCATGGAGCTCCGCCTGGGGATGGATGAGGAGCCGACCGAGAGCTTATGGGTCAGGATTAAAGGGAGGGCAGGGACAGGTGACGTTATAGTGGGGGTCTGCTACAGGCCACCCGAGCGGGAACACCGAGAGGATGAGGCCCTCTATAGACAGATAGGAGCAGCCTCACGTTCATAAGCCTTGGTCCTCAGGGGTGACTTCAACCACCCCAATATCTGTTGGAGGGACAACATGGCAGGGCATAAGCAATCCAGGAGCTTCCTAGAACGCATTGATGATAACTTGTTTTCCAAGTGATAAAGAAGCCAATGAGGAGAGATGCTATGTTGGACCTTGTCCCCACCAGCAAGGAGGGGCTGGTGGGGAATGTGAAACTCAAGGGCAGCCTTGGCTGCAGTGACCATGAAATGGTGGAGTTCAAGATCTTCAGGGCAGCGAGGAGGGCGCACAGCAAGCTCGCTACCCTGGACTTCAGGAGAGCAGACTTTGGCCTCTTGAGGGATCTGCTTGGTGGAGTACCATGGGATAAAGCCCTGGAGGGAAGAGGGGCCCAAGAAAGCTGGTTGATATTCAAGGATCACCTCCTTCAAGCTCAGGAGCGATGCATCCCAACAAAGAGGAAGTCAGGCAAAAACGCCAGGAGGCCTGCATGGATGAACAAGGAGCTCCTGGTCAAACTCAAACACAAAAAGGAAGCCTACAGAGGGTGGAAGCAAGGACAGGTAGCCTGGGAGGAATACAGAGAAATTCTCCAAGCAGACAGGGATCAGGTTAGGAAAGGCCTGACTGATAGAATTAAAACTGCCCAGGGACATCAAGGGCAACAAGAAAAGCTTCTATAGGTGCGTTGGTGATAAAAGAAAGACTAGGGAAAATGTGGGTCCTCTCCAGAAGGAAACAGGAGACCTGGCTACCCAGGATATGGAGATGGATGAGGTACTCAATGACTTTTTTGCCTTTGTCTTCACCGGCAAGTGCTCCAGCCACACTGCCCAAGTCACAGAAGGCAAAGGCAGACTGGGAGAATGAAGAACCACCCACTGTAGGAGAAGGTGAGTTTTGAAACGCCTAAGGAAGCTGAAGGTGCACAAGTCCATGGGACCTGATGAGATGCATCAGCGGATCCTGAGGGAACTGCTGGATGAAGTGGCTAAGCCACTGTCCATCATATCTGAGACCTTATAGCAGGCTTCCAGTACCTAAAGGGGGTCTACAGGAAAGCTGGAGAGGGACTTTTTACAAGGGCATGTAGTGATAGGACAAGGGGTAATGGCTTTGAACTGAAAGAGGGTAGATTATATGTGAGGAAGAAGTTCTTCACTGTGAAGGTGGTGAGGCCACGGCACAGGTTGCCCAGAGAGGCTGTGGCTGCCCCATCCCTGGCAGTGTCCAAGGCCAGGTTGGATGGGGCTTTGAGCAACCTGGGCTAGTGGAAGGTGTCCCTGCCCATGGCAGGGGGGGGGTGGAAGTAGATGATCTTTAAGGTCCCTTCCAACCCAAACCATTCTGTGATTCTATAATCTCGTCTACAGATTGGTATGAGTTTGTGTATATGCCTGAGTGAGGTATGAAGACCATTCAAGTCGACTATAGCTTTTTATCTCCTCAGCACATCATACCTTTTAATTTGTTCATTTTATAATTTCTGTTTATTTTACTGGAAGTCATATGAGTAGAGGGGAATTGCAAAGGAAAAATGTCTACCAAGCCATGTAATAAAATACATATAATGATAATCTCATACATAGGGCAAATCTACATGTAAATGGCAACCTGTCCAATTTACAAAGAAGTAATGAACGAGCAATTGCAACTGAGAACCCATAAAGATTTATATAAATGCATAATATGAGTTAGTCTTGAAAGCTGAAAGGCTACCTACTCAGAGTCATTTTGTCCTGATGTACCAAAAGCTACCAGTTACTTAAATTTTCATTCAAATATGAGAAACAAGAAACCCCAACTATAGTGCCTGACTGAGACCATGTGTTACCGGTACCTAGCTTCAGGTGCTGACAATACTACAGCACCTAAATTCAAGAGAGCAAGTGCGACTCAAGGTTTCTGCCATATGACTGGGGAAGCAGCTGCAAAACCTCCATCTGGCATTTGGCAGGTAGGGGCAGAATCCAGCCTTCGCTCAACGGGTCTCATGTAAACAGGGCTGCACCTTGTCTTCACAGCGTAGCCATGCTGGAAGAGGAGAACTGCCTCCACCTTTCACTCAGGTCACTCTGCTTTTCAGGCGTCATGACAAGGCGTGTGATGCTGCGGTTAGCTGAGGAGGAACAAGCGTGGGGAAAGTGCACTTGGTCTTCACCACAGGTACCTGCTAGAAAATCAAGGGTTACAATAACCAGCCAATGATGACTTTATTCAAAACACAGAGAGCTGGAGCATGTCTGTGGCAGTGACTTTATCTCATCCCCGTTTAGGCTCTCAAGCAGACAGATCTAGTGCTCAGCCCAGCGCAGGATCCCGCATTGCCACCCCATTCAGGGAGTGCCGAATTTATGGACCCATCTTCAGCTGTGTCTCACTGGAAATGCTAGAGCACAGCTTGTCAGCCTCCCTAGAGCCTTCTGATTTTAGTGAAACAAGGCAACGGCTGGTAAATGTTGCCACCTGAAGCAGGGGTTTCAGTGGTAGGGACCATGATTGCTGTTGCCCAGGGTGCTCCTAAATCTGGGGAGCACCAACTTGCTGCTGCCGCCCCGTAAAAGCAACGCTGCTCCGGGAAGGTATCAGTCAGCAGAGAACGCTGCCACTGCCGACACACGCAGGCAGTAATTTATTCACAACACCTCCAAAAGAGGCAAGTCACACAAAGGTCGTGGTGCTGCAGACAAAGTAAATAGCTTGCTATAACTTATGTGGTGAATAATAATGCCAGACATTATGGAATAGAGGAGAGGAGGGGAAAACGTATATTTCCCCTTGCTTAAAATTTATTGAATTATCAGAATCAGGGGAAAATGAAGCTGAGAGGATGTGGGTAGGAGAGGTGTTCCCTAATTAAACTTTTTTCTCCTTCCCTATCCCAGCCTTATATGCAAAATGCAACATACGTAATAGATGTATAAATGAGAAAAACCCATAGTGCATACCAAATCTGCAATCCAATAATTTGTATTTGAATGTTTTAGCAAAAACTGACTGTGACTACAAACACTTCACAGACTAATTTTCAGATTCATGAGTTTTTGCTTGGTTTGCCTACATGTTCTCTGAGCTCTGTGCCAAAAAAATATTTCCTTTCTTCCACTGAAACATAACGCTGACACGTGTCAAACTACTTCTTTTGTATGGGCTTAAGCATACTTCCTCCTTCTGCTTTTTGTAGATTCATACATATTAGACACACATCTTTGGGTTTTAATTATAAAATTAATGTAGACAGCAACCAGAAATAAAGCTGACAAATCTAATTTCCCAAGTAACTCAATATCATCTCAGGATCTCTGAGGAGGAAAAGAAAAAATTATGTCCAAGGGGTTACAAGAATGTTTCTAAAGGGACAAATTAAAAAATAAACAAACAAAAAAGTTGATCAGATTAATAGAGGAGCATTTCCCTAGTGTCAAATTCCATATTTATCACCAGCCAGGAGAATGTGATGGTATTTTAAATATGAAATGACTTTTCATACTGCTTCCAATCCCAGACACTTAGGGGAAAAAGCTATATAGATATACACCATAAATGCATCTTAAAAGAAAATAGTTTCTAAAAATAGTTGTTTAATGACCCTATACAGTGCTGTGCTAGCTTAAATCATGTAAACTCCCTCCCATTCCTTAGATTTAATCTAAAACTTTTTTCAAAGTGATGGACCTGGCCCAAGTATTGACAAAAAAAGAGGATTGCTGTAAGGTAAGCAGAGAAAGCTGTTAAGTGACCAGTCAGAGCCACGCTGAGAGCTGCCCTGATGTGGAAGGGGCATAGGTGGCTTTCATGTCCCAAGACAGAAACACACAGATGATACTGGACATACAAAAAAATAAATAAACTTACACAAGAAAATACAATGCCAGCCAGCAGTTGTTTGGGTTTTTTGCCAGGAGGAGGTCAGGAATAACAGAGAAGCCCTGAGAGAACAATGTAGTTTGTTAAATAGGAATTTGAATCCAAACTTACATCTAGTAAGGCTTTTTTTCAATCCAGTTGTTGCAGTTTTCTACTCCTGTGTTGTCCCAGGAAAGAGCACTAGGATCCACACACACACACATCCACACCTCTAATTCTCAGGCTGTGATGGTGATGCATCAGGCACAGCAGTAATTCTGAGTCTGGCATATGCTTTGCCTGTGCCCTGCAGCGATGGGTTTGTAGTATTGGAGCCAGGCAAACGCTGCTCTTCACTGTTCCCTTGTTTCCAATTTTTCTACAATGGAAACAGGAAAAAGTGTTTCTTGTAAAATCTTGCAAGGCCAAAATGTAGCTTTGTTTATGGACAATATTGTTCTCAAAATGGGAAAGAGGGTGAATTGTAAAAGCAGACATAATGGGTTAGACCAAGTCCTAACCATCCCAGGACCCACACCAAGTAGTGGCTTCCAGAGCTGATGCCCATATGTTTACTTTCCCTTAATGAATTTTTCTTCCATAAATTTATTCCATTTCTTTTGGGAACTAATGCAAATTTTGGGCATCTACTGCGCCATAGAGCAAGGAGTTACACAACTAGACTGTTCACCATGAAGAAGTTTGGTTTTGAACCAGACAGTTTGATTTGATATTCCCTACTTGTCCTGAAAGAGGAAAAGACTTCAAAATTGGTCGATCTACCAAAATCTGCTATAATGACTGGTCATTCAACTGCTGTCAAAATTCATACTCCAAGTCAGCCTTACCGCTTGGTAGAGTGCAGCTCTTTTTGGCAAAAGCAGAGGTCGCAAGCACAACCGTCTTGCCCTCGGTAGGGTGATGATCTTTTACAGCGGTGATATTGTTGCATCCATTGAAGAGACTTACCGATGAGGTGCTGCTGGAAGGGGTGGGTGGTGATCACGCCTTAGGCAATCTGAGGATCAGTAGATTCGTAGACATGGTCTGGAGGTGAATCTTACCACTCATGTATCAGTTGCAGAGAGGCTTCCGTCACTTTCAGCAGCTTCTGCTCCACTCAGTCATCATGGCCAAAGGTTGTTAGGCTTTTTACATCAGCACGTGCACACCAGCAATGATTCATCTCTGTGAGGATAAGGAGGTCTTCCACCCAACACCAGCAGTGTCATCCCCCGTAACGATAGTACGATCAATGAATGTGTTTTTAATGGCAAGTCTGGATGCAACTAGACATACTAGATCAATGTGAAAAATTGTTACAGAGCGGGTTGCACTAACTCCAGTGTCAAGTTACTGCCTCCTAAGTAGGCTGATCACAACCTAACCATTATCAATACACTTGTTTGAACTAGTACCAACATGCAAGATAGACTGAATGTTTCCTTTCTCAAAATACCAATATACAACCAATTGTAAAACAAACAGCTCTATAAGGATTCAACATATCTACATATGAGGGTCAGACCTTAGTCTCCAGAAAAGTTGGTATCCTTTCCCACTGCCCTCAATAGAGAAGCCAATATCTCAGTTCAGTGAGGAAAATTGAAAGAGTGGGCTGAGAGAACCATGGAAGAAACTCATGAAGCTCTTCCCAGGGCCACAGAAAACTCAGAAATATCGTCATGACACGGTGCTCTCTGGAGTCCTCAGCTCTCCTCTGAAGGACTGAGCTGGAACTAGTCTATGGACTGCCCAGCAGCCCAGCTCAGCAATGTGCACCAAGCAGCTTGTCCTGCCTAAACCAAACTAGAAAATAAACACAGAATGGCTCAGCAGCCTTGAGACAAAGACTAGAGGCTTGCAAGTCTGCATCTTCCCTGCTCCTTGGAAAGGGATCGCGGGACCTGAACCTTAGTGCCCAGTGCTCCCTTGCACCGGAGCAGTCAGGCCACAAGGACTGCACGGCACAGCATCCAGTTTGTCTGGCACTGCAGAGTCTTTCAGGTGATCTCCAAACCCATCTATGCCTACAAGGAGCGAGTCACAGAGACACAACAGAAGCCTTTGCTTACTTAGCTCAAAGACATGTGGGTTCTGCAAAGGAGGAGGCCCTAGTTTACACTCCCAAGGGTACAGGTTGGCGTTTGAGCGGAGTGCCTACGTTCCCATTACAGGCAGCGGAAAAACGAGTCGCTAACCCAGGCTGAGAGAGTCTGCAGGGCTGTTCAGCTACCCAGATGTAGATGCCTACTTTAGGGAGAGGTACGCACTCCTGTATCCAGCCAGCTGAGTAGCTCCCCAGACTCCACTCACCAGGTGTACGATAGCAGCTTAGTCATCCTCACTGCAGACACCTACGAGTCCATTTGTGTGGGATTAAGCTTAGGCTAATGTGGACCGTATCTGCCTGCCAGAGCCAAGGTGGAAATTGAGACCCAGAACTCCCACTTAATTCTCCAGTCTATAAAAATATTAATTTCATCCATAGCTAAAATTTCATCCATAGCTAAAAAGTGCTTTGAGCTTTGGGCCTATGAGCCTTGGTGACTTTTCAATCATTTCTTTACCTTATACAGTATCACTCCGAGTTGTGCATGAACGTACTTGGAGTCTAACATGCAAAACTTTTTGGAATCTTGTAAAAGCTTTTATTTGGAAGTGGAATTTATGCAAGTGTGTGTTAATGATTTGGCATCTTAAAGAGGTTATTTTGAGTGCTATCTTTAACTTCATTACCATTAAATTATTCCAAAGAGACGCTGGCAGCTTGTGGCCTAACGCTTTGAACCAATTTAAAAATTCATATGTAGAGTTTGTGATAGTCCACAGTCAAGAGGACATTTCACAATGGGAACCAATTAAGCAGCCTTTGGGAGATCAAGAGGTGTTTACCCTAGTTACACAATGTTGATCCTTTCCTATATTTTTTCTGCATAGAGTGAATTGGCAATCAAAACTTGAACAGGTGGAAATCCATCACAAATATCTAAATCATTTGCTAAAACACAATCCACACAGCCTTTATTTTGCAAGTAATTATTGCCACATGCACGTAGTAAAGCTGTAAAGCTTCTAGAAATTGAGTTCCATTTGGACAGTCAGCCCCAGATGGTTTCCACTCCTAAAAAAGACCATAATAGAAAACAGCATCTTGAGAGAAATATTAATCTCCAATAATTTGGCCATGCACTGTGAGGTCAGCATGCAGCCAGCCCAAATCTCAGGATTGTATTCCATTTCCCTTATAGAAGTAATAAAAAAGGACAAAATCAGGGAATGATGGCCCTTCTTAATCCTTTATGTGATCCTAACACTGGCTGTAGGGACTATTGGTGCTCGGAGTTTCTAACTGTGGAAAATTTGGGGAATAGAGCTATTCCACACAAAGTGCCCTAATAAATGTTGTTCATCCTTAGCCAATGCTGCACTGAATCACTGCAAGGGATAAGGAAATACAGACAACTTAATGTACAGTCAGATTCATCCAGAGGTTAATGCAGTCAGAGTAAAGTCTTTTAGCTACTGACCAAGAGATCAATGACTTATTGCGATCAATGACCACTGAGAATATATCTGCTTCACTCTTCGATGCTCTCAGAAATGGGGGTAAAGGAAACATCTTTAAAGGTGAAATCCTTGCCTTGTGAGGTGTTTTCTTAATTAGAAGAAACTTTGGCTTTGTAAACATGATTTCTGGGGGTTAAGGGAAATGTAAAGGGCAATTCTGATACTTACATGGACACTTTATTTTCCTGTCATATATTCCCACACTTCTCGAGGTTTTGCTAAGCACTTTAAAGTTACTGTGGGATAGGGGACAATTGGTATTACCACCGTAAAATCTTCCCCTCAGTCCTCCACAGCATGAATCAGAAGTATAAATTGCTGTGCCTAAGTGGGAGAAGTAAGAAATAGACTGTTCCCACTGGAAAGATAAGTGACTGGAAATGAGCCCAAAAATTTGTGTTTAGGAGTCTCAAAGCTGGAATACTGCTAGAGTGGATTACCAGGGAAACCAGCAATGAGTAGGAACCAGAGCCTAAACATCTGACTTTGCTTGGAATATATTTTGGAGAGATGCAGTGTGCACAGAGACCTTGGATTTACTTCACTGCACATCTCAATAAAGAGATATTTTCTACTAAATTGCTGTAGAACATCATTTCTCACTGGTTCAACCTTTGATTTCTGAGAAGTAGTGTGCTCCTGTGTACATCCAATGACCTTGAGTTACAGCAAACAGCATCTTATTTTGCCTACCTGAACGCACTGGTATGGTGAAAGAGGGAGGAAGGAGGAATCTGTGCCAATTTAACTCCTACTCCTTATTCTCAGTGACACAGGACCCTCTACATGTCTCTGCCAAGTGATGGAGGTGGAATGCCTACCCACCCTATATTTCCTCTTTTGAAAAATATTGCCTATGCGCCAGCCTCTTTCTAGCAGGCAATTATAGCAACAGTCCCCCCTTGACATCTCTCCCTCTCCATCTTTCCACTCTCTGAAAAAAGAAAGAGTCTTGCTACTTTTATATATATTTTCTAAATCCCTGCTACATCTTCTGGGTTTTGCATCTTCAGCTGGTCTTCAATCCCACCTTCAAGGGTTTTTTTCCCTACACTTACAAGAATTGGAAATATATTCCAGAGAAGTATCTTAAAAAACACCAAGGACCCCGAGATGACCAAGTCCAAACTTGTGTGCGTAGGCATACACGCAGCTCCTCTGCAAGTTCTACTATGAATGCAGAATTTGCCCTAATTCTGAGAAACTCACTTCTAACCCTCCTCCACACTCACACATACTCTAATGCACTCCCTCTTGTACGAATTCACCCTCTCCCACGCTGACATACATATTCTCTCTCCTTCACCACTCTCTTTGCCTCTGAGCAAAATTACTCTACTGTGGAAATTGCCATCAGCAATTTTCACCCTTTGCTGCTCTTTCAAGGAGCTTATGCAGTGGTGCAGTCATGATGTTCAATTAGCTACTTGATATCTTCTGAGCTATTTTCCAACTATTTGCACCCATGTGTTACAGGACGGCAGTGTTTCTCATGACTCCTCCACGGACTTAGGGCATGGACTGAACTGGATGAGCTTAAATTTTCACGTTGATTACTTACTCAGGCTCAAATGGACATTTCGGGGATGACGTGGCTCCCATCATAAGGCCTCTGCTCAGCTACCAAACATCCACATGTCAACTCAAGTGTGGCGCATGCTTGCATTTTATGGGAAGAAGGTTAGTTCAGAGGCTGAAGCAGTGTCCTAGGAATCGGAGGTAGTCTCAGATCCTGGTGCTATCACTAAGGGAATAGATGTCCTTCTGGGCTTCTTGCTAGAGCGTGTAGCACTGCCCAGCTGCTTGTTGCCATCCTCACAGCTCACGGTGAACAGGGTGATCAGTGGGGTGGACGCTGAGGCTGTCTCAGCGTACAGTCAGCCAGGTTGTCTTAGATCCAGACATACCCCGTGAGGACACTGCATTATTCCCAGGTCGGAGATGTGAGAGTGGCTGTGAACCTTTTTCCTTAAAATGCAAGCTTGAAAGGAAGCGAGAAGGTCCCGGCTGAATTCATGGCTTGAGCTCGTGACCCCTTATGACTTTCCCAGGTGGCCATGAGAAAAGTCTTCTAACTTTCCTGCACTTCAGTTTCTCCGCTGTAACAAAATTGCACTTTCCACCACATGGGGAAATTTTGAGGATAAGCCCGTTAAAGACTGCGGGCACTATCACGCTAGAGTAACGAAACACCCAAGTGCCCAAGAAATTTTTTTGTTTTTCATATGTGAGAATAAAAAAGCAACTAAAATAGGTTAAAATGCTTACATTTGAGATGGATGGGGGAGTGTTACAAGGCTTGCTTATTATTTGTCTGCGGAGGTCTGAGATGCTGTAGAACCAGTTGGTGTTAGAATTATGCCATGATCTACACAGTTTGATGAGCTGATTTTTTTTTTTTCTTTTTTTACTTTAAAGCCAGTCCTTAAGATTTAGTCTTTGTGAATCACAAAATATAAACAAATGCATATATATGAGCGGGCTTAAGGGAGAAAAAGTGCTGTGGTTTGACAAAGCAGATGAATGTTGATTTCACATTAAAATGGTGGTTCCTTCATATTGATTATTCCCAGGCAATAACCTTGGCAGTTACATCTAAGAACCTGGACCTTAGCATTCAGTTGCTGAAAGAAGAATAGTAAGGGAAACATTGCTCAGCTAAGGGCATGTCAAAGAAGTGGGAATTTAGGGGAACTATAGCTTCTTGAAAACCTAGATTAATATCTAGTGATCTCCTTGAAAAAAGTTTCCACTGACAGTACCTGTTCCTCCCCGCCCCCCATGAAAAGCTTGTGCTGCCAAGAACAGCTTTTTGTTCATGAGAAGTGCTGATTTTGTGGGAAGTGAAAGGAACCTTTACTCAGCTGTTCTGATCTTTTAAGTAAATATTTATTTATTTTCTGTATGAAGTTATAAAGTTTCTTGGGAATACAGATAATGTAGCAGGAGGAAAAGTAATTACTGTAATTTTGCCTGTGCTTTTGGAAAATAATCCATCTGATAAGCACCCCATTTACATTTTGTGAATTGCACAGCTCAGCATACGAGCATCTTAACTAGATGCATGCAGTCCCTATTTATCAAATACTATCATTCTCATGTTAACAGAAGTACTTGTCTTGGCCTTTTCTCTTTTCAAAGACCATGTGATTAAGATGTCATTGACATTAAGCACGCCTCGCATCCATTTCTTGAGGAACAGCACGGTCCCTGCTCAGAGGTGCTCCCTGAGGGTTAGCAATCCTTTGAAATAGGAAAGAAGAACCGCAGCCCATAAGGGCAGCCAGACACCAAATAGTCGCCCCTTCTTTCAGCATAGCTTGCAGAGACCCAAAAGAGGTCCAAACCCCTCCCCACTCTGGGAACGGGATGGTACAAGCACCCAACCAGCTCTTTTCCTTCGTCTTCCTAGAGGTTTATTTTCTGGCAGAGGGAAAGATCTGTCCCTCTGATTTTCTGGGGATAAATGGAAAGAGTCTGAAAGAAAACCTCATTAATTCCCTGGGCTACAGATGACATCAAATAAGACATTCTTTCGGAAGTGAAGTGACAGACTGCAGGGGAGAGGGGAACGAGAACTGACCTAGCAACCATGCCTGCCAGGTAGCCTGAGGACAGTCAGTTCCCATCAACATGAACGAGGACTGAAGGCACTCAGCACCTTGCATGATTAGGCCCAAAATGAAAGCAGCCTTTCTCATCAAAATTGCACTGCCTTCCTCCTTCCCAAAAGACACGTTAATTTGTAAGAATTTGCTATCCTTGGCAGTTGTTTCCAACTGAGCTCTTCTGACCTCCCTTCCCATCGTTTGATGGGAGAGCGAGACATGCATGCACATCAGCTAAGAGCTTCAGGATGCTTCAAAGGCAGCCCACGGCTACTTCCATTGCCCGCAACACCTTTTTTTCCCCGAGGAAAGTGCTATCTGGGCAGGTATGGTGCAGAGAAAAGTGGGTACCTCGTCACAGCAAGAGGGGAGGTAGGAGACGGGTGGCCCCAGGGTGCCCACGGTGACATCCCCATCAGGGAGGGCCACGCAGTGGGTGGAGGGAATGCAGGACCAGTATCATCCCACCTTCGCTCAGCATCAGCTGTTTCTGTTTTTTCCAAGCAAAGCCTGGAAAAGGGCCAAGCAGGAGCATCTCCATCACAGCTTGCTGCTTCATTCGAGCACGGGTTCGGGGTTTGCAGGGATACCTGTGTCGCACCCTGTCCCAGCGTGTGAATGAGAAAAGCAGGATAGCATCTGCCTGGAAGGGGCTGAGGGCTCCTCTCTTTCTCGCCCTCTCCTCCCTGTCCTTTTCCTACCAAGCTTCAACCCTCGTGGCAGCTGAGCTGTGGCTTCTCATGTGGGTTGCTAGCAGGAGAGTTGTTTATTATGTTTTATTATGTTCTGTGCAGGAATCTGTAACTCTCAAACAGCGTTCATGTGACATAGAGCAATACATTTTTTCCGCTGAATACTTTCCCCTTAAAACACTTTCTATCCTCTGCAGAGGAACACACGAAATATTTCTAAGGCATCAGACTTGTTACACAGATTTTTCCTCACTGCCTATATGCCAAAGCATTTCACAGTGGTAAAAATTATGAGGCTGCATACAGTGAAATGTAAGGAAAGCTGTTGCAGAACGACACCGCACAGCATGAGTGGGAGCGGGAAGGAGGAGTCAATCATGAGACCAACAACTGAAGGAGAAATAAATTAAGAGTCATAAAACAAACTGCCATTCAAAACTGCCTTTCCACAGCAAGGCCATTACTGCGTTTTCTGTCAGCTTCACAAAATGAGGATAATTTGGGAACGGTCCTGAGGATACATTTCTGCTCCTGTCCTGCATGCCACAGGATATGTCAGACCTCTTCCATAGCCACACTCTGAAATCCAGCAGAGCACTGGAATGGGGCATTCATAAAGATAATGAGAACAGCTGTAGACAGAGCAAATGGATGAAAAAAAGAAAAGGGATATAAAGATTGGCTTCCAAAGCAAAGCCCTTTGCTTACTGGGACCCCACTGACAGCCCAGTGCCCGGTGCCTCCTTGGTGGCGTGTAGTTGTGGGATACACATGTACCATTATTGGAGACTGGGTGGGCAGGACCCCTGGCTCGGTTTGGTGGGACGCCTGCCCTATTAGCTCCCTGTGTTTGAGCATTCAGGAGTCCCTAGGTGGCTGTGCAAGTTTCCAAGGGGTCCCACCTACCTCAGACAGGGCGTAAAAAGATGAAGTTACAACTGGACGAGCCGCGTGTAGCATGGCACTGCGACAGCATGGAGCACCCTTGCATATCGCTGTAGGGTGGTGAGCCCTAAAGGAGGAATGCAGACTGGCCAGCAAAAACGCTAACGTGTGGTAGGAAACACACATACCCCAGCCTGTGCTTTTTATTGTCTACTTGCAGATAGAGAGGAAAACACGGTTGGCTCAGTGAGCCCACCTTTTAACATCTATCTGCTTCAAAGTGTATGAAGAAAATAGTGGTCAGAAAATGGTATCATGTTAATACCTATCTGGTGCTTTCCTCCCAAAGAGCTCCCGCTTGTTACTGCCAGCGTTGCAGCACAATATAACTCTGTAAAAACACTTTTTGTGATTTTGGCTTTTCGTCTTGATTGCACTTGCATGTAAAGAAACACACACCCAAAGTACTGATTGCTTTGTATGAAGAGACTGTCACTGCAAAATACAAAACAGAAGAAACTGTCAGTGCAAAATATAAAATATATGTGTCGTTATGTGTTTTCAAAACAAAAGGAGCCTGCATTTGTTTAATGACCTCTAACCTTAGTCTTAGAAGAGCTCTCAAGACACTGAGCAAACAAAACATTACGTGTATCTCTCATCAAAGCTCGCTTCTCTTGCTAGATTTCATGATGAATCTCTACTCTGCCATGCTCAGAAAAAAGAAAAACCCTAAAAGGAAAACTCTTTGTAATAAAGGTTAGATAATTTTCTTCCTCCTTTAGAAAAAGTGTCTTCAGAAACAGATTTTTTTCACAGATTTGCTTCACACTGCTTACTTTTTACACCCCTCCTCTGCTTCCCACACACCCTCCCTACCTGTTGCTGGTTTTGTGGACTAGCCATCTTACTTGGCTTATAAACAATTGCATGCTCTTGCCCAAAAGTACTGTGGATGCCAGCAGTGCTGTGAAAATAATACTGTTTAATGCCTCATCAGTAGCTACGCCAGATACAACTAGAGTTCAAAAATTAAATGGATACTGGAGGTGAATATACAAACCACAGTGGCACCAAGGAAAAAATTATGACCTTTACAGAGCTCTGCTTGGGATCAGCGGATGCAATGGGTGTGCTTTCTCATGTAGACGTTTAACATATCTCTCCGTGGATGTGATATGTTTGAAGAGACACACAGCTCTCATGCCTTACGCCAGTTCTGATGCTTGCCTGTGCAAATGCTGCCCCTAACTGTACACAGTGTCGAGATGAGGGAGGGAAAAACAGTGGTACTTTTGAATACCTTTTCTACCCTCTTTCTCTGCCACAGAACAGAAATATTTTAGGAATATCTTTCCCTCCCCATATGTCCATAACTGTAAGGTATTCCTGAGCAATCAAGACCCTTATGCACCCACTGGCTCAGTATCGACTCTTATTCATTTCTCTGATGCATTAAAATATAAAATCTCTTGGATCTTGAAGCAGATAACACACAAATTCAGATGCTGTATCCAATCGGCTCTGATGCCACTGCTGAAGGTGTCAGCAAGATGGTAATTTACTTGATTTTAAGTGTGCAAATGTTAGAAGCTGTTTGTGCTTGCATTGGTGTCAAAGCAGATGGGGCCTCTTCCTTCCTATGAACTGTATTTAGCCCACCTCATTGCACGCACACCAACCACTCCAGTGCATATTGCTAGGGTTTGCAATTGCTGGTTAACCAAAACTAATTCCACAAAATTCTTTGTGCATCGCCACAATTAAGCCCTTCGCAGATGCACACTATGTGTAGCAGAACTCCAACCTATATGGAGAACCCCCATCACACACGACGGGTCAAACAGGGCTTCCCAGTAGGTCCATGCAAGGCAGAGAGATGCCAGTGTGTTGTCCAGATAACAAATGCAAACAAGAGAGGTAGGTCTTTCCTCAAGTGGTGGAAACTGAGTTCCCTGTTCTTGGTTCAAAGGACATTGTTGTGTTTTAAGCAAACAGACTTTGGAGCAGAGAGCAATACTCAAGGCTTCCCATCTCTTTCCTTGACATGGGACATATTCTGTGGGACATTTCAAAGACATGCAAAAACCGGGCTTGAGTGCCCTTGAGCTAAACACAAAAAGTTCAGGGGACACTTCCCATTTTGTTTTGAAAGACACCCACACCTGCCAAAATGTTTTGTGCAGCACCGAGTCCACTAGGCACCCTCACAGCACATCTAGCAGTGAAGACCCTTGCTATCACGAAACACCTAATGTGTACCCAGAGTTTGGCCAGAAACTTACAGCCCTGTAGCTGGATTTTCTAGCAGATTTTTCCCTTCTCTCACAGGGCACAGAGCGGAGAGGATGTCTCAAATCACTTGAAGAGGGGGCAGCATGACAGCAGACGCAAGGTCATTCATGGAGGGAAGAGGAGAAGGTTAGAGGCTACCTATTGCTCTTTCCACCGACCAACTGGTGCTGGTCTGTGAAGCTCTGCCAGGGTGTAGGTGATTCTGGTTGCGCCTGAACACAGCATCCCCAGCACTGGAGATCTTCAGTGCTGGAAAGCCACCACATGCAGCCCTCCTTGTGCCTGTTGCAGAGCAGAGCAGTAGTGGAGTGGAGGATTCTAGGATCCGAGCTTGGATCGTCTCAATGTTGTTCAACGTGTCTATATTGCAGGTACAATCATTTGCTCACATTTAAACCAGCAGTAGCCTTATGGTTTTTTCAATGCCTTGCATGGACTGTAATGTCCTTCCTACTCATCTGTCTTATCTGGGAGGGAAGAGCTCTCCTTTCGAGTGTGATATAACCTGAACTTTCCCAACAGCTCTTGATTACAAGATTGCAATATTTTGCCGCCAAGAGTTTTATGATACCTATTTCGAGAGAGTAACTAGGTCTCCCACAGTCTTTATCAATACCTGTTCTTTGTGTGCCTAAAGCTGTCTAAACACGTACTCACAACTTGCAAGATAGTGTATGTAGAAGCCACGCCACACAGGGTAATTAAAAGTTTACAACAGGAACTTCAGCCTGTTTCTAATCCAAGACTGTCTCTAGTATTTCAGTCTTGAACGTAAACCATCCTTTTTTACCTTTGTCTTTAGCTTGCCAAGTACAGTGAGCGTTTGAATTCAGAAAGCCACCTCCTTTCCCCTTCGTGCTCTGCTTCTCTGGATTCCTAAATCTTGCAAATGAAAAGCTACAGTTTTCTTCTTTGTCTGAACAGTTCTGTAGGAAAGGATAAGGAGGTTAAAATTCACAAGATAACCATTTCATAGAGAAGCCTTGAAAAAACCTGCAGCATGGGGTTGGGGGAGCAGGGGAGAGAAGGCTCTGGAGAATGATATTTCCTAAAGATTCATCTTAGCAGTTGCAATTAACTTCCTCAATACCCTTTTGGATAAAAGTTATCAGATAAGAGATCAAGAGAGAGAACATGATTTAGCTCTAGCAAGTCTCGATTTACAATCTGTCTTCCCTGATCTGAGTTCATTTTGTGCAACTCCTGTGTCATGTTCCTCTCTTGCAGAGATGGAAGAAAGAGTTTAAGTCAAAATAGATAAGTGTAGAGCCTCCGGAGGCCAAAATGAAATGTCTCTTAATGGCATTTTTATGGCACTCCCAGGATATCACCATATCCTGCAGGGCTATTATGAGGGGAATTTCATCTGCTTTACTCGAAAAAGCTTTGGTGACATTCTGAAAAAAATGCATAATGCAGCAATTTAAAATAGCTAAAATATTTGGTTCAAGTTTCCTGGATTTCAGCCCTGCCTGAGAAAAGAGTGTGTGGAGAGGGAGGTGCAGAAGGGAAAGGACGGAATTAGAAATAAACCTCTCTCCCTTTCTCCTTTTGCTCTCTTTTCCCATCACTCTCCGACGTTCAAAATCAACCTGAGGATGGAGGGGGAGGATGCTGCCGTTGAAGAGCGCTCTCTGCCAGGCTTCTCTGTGGAGAGGTCTGATTTTCACGAGCATGAACAGGAGACCTCTCCCTGATCACGTTTCCAGGCCTGGGTTATTAATGGTTGTATATCCAGCCCTTTAATTGCTTCCTCTTCTGGTGATGTCTTTTTTAGTCTTACTTCAGCTAATACACGCTCGGTACGTATTAAGTAATGAAAATGCACAATCAAGGCACACATGCCTTGCAACTGCTGTTTATACTCAAGGATTTAAAACTAGTAACGAGGGAGGTTAATGTTATTCTTAGGAGATAACACTCGTTGCTATGGTGAAGACGTCTTCTGTCACTCACTGTTGGGAAGATGGCGCCTGTGCTATGAATGCTTGACGGTATTTTTGCTTTTGAGATTAGCAATAGTAATTATTCCAGCGCAAATACTAACACGTCTGTTTCTGTGCAGATTCTCATAGAGATGCTTTGTATCTAAACAGGCTCCTCTCTGCCTCCTCGGTGGGCTCAGCGTGCTGGTACTGACGGGGTTTTTCAACGCCTGAAGAAACAATGGAAAACAGCAATAGCTTGTGTCTGACGACAACAATAGTCTTGCAAAAAAATAAAGTATCAGGCAATTTAATTTTTTGTTGCTTAATGTATTTCAACATCTGCATCATGTTCTGGAGATCCTTCAGCTTTTTAAAATATATAAAATTTGGTTAGGACTGATCTGCTGCCCACAACTTCATGATCTGCACTTCCTACTAAAATTTATTCAGGCAATAATCCACAAGAAATTGGTTGTTTTCAGCAGTTTATGACTTGTTATTTAACATTTAACAGAATGGCAGTTTATTTTGGTAACAACCAATACTGAGAGGTTTATTGCCATTATAAACCATAATCAACAATTTGTATCATTAGTAGTTTTTCAAGATATAAAAATGGCCAGCTGCATTGGAAAATTGTTTAGCAGCTATAAAAATTAGCATTGAAGATTATGGATGGGGTTATTTCACCTTAAAGGTCAAAAGTATTTAGGGAAACCACTCACTTCAGTGTAAATTATTCAGCAGATTGGCAAAACCCAATCCTGGAAAGACAATACTGAAGTAATTCTCAGTAATTTTTTTGATTATGGTCATGAAAAAGGAATCTGTAGGAGATGGACAATACAGAAGATTACACTTTCTTTATCACAGGATCAGGCCAGAAACTAAGGCTAGTTGCCTTTGTAGATGTTGCAACTGTTTTGCTGAAGAATTTATTGTACTGTACTCACAAATAGCTTAATTATCAAAGTTTCCCATTTCTCTCCCTAAACTGGCCACAGGTTTCATAATTGACATGTTTAGAAAAATTCAAAATACTTCTATTTTGATTGGAATAGGTTTCAAAGGAGAGCACACGTTTTATAACAGTGTATCAGTTTTTCACCTTAATCCACTATAGTGGGCCAAATCTAAGTATTTCACAGCGGATAATTCAAGTGTACAAATTAGTTTCTATTTTTGCTCTCAAATATGTATCTACAAGCCGACTGCAATTTCCTTTTTTCTCCTTATTTCACTAATATTTCTTTTTACTCCATAGTTGCACAAGTACTTACTGCAGAACATTTGAGCTGAGTTTAATCACAATAGCTCTTCTATTGCCACTGTTTTGCATATATACATTTGCACTGTGTGTATACTATATACACTTGTTGTGGATATATACCTTTGCACAGTTCATGCAAATGTTCACTTAGGAATAAAAAAAAATGTTTCCTCTTAACACTTGTGCCTGGCTGTAAAGTTCATTTTTCCAACCTGTTTGTGCCAGTAGAACTTTCACTAAGCAAAGCCACTGCACAGAGAGGAAAAATGGATGAAAAACATGCATTTAAACCTTTGAGCAGGTAAGAGGAGTTGTTTGGGCTTTTTTTAATTTATGTTTAGTAGCATTCATTCACCTCTTCTCTTCAATGCTGATTGGAATTTCTGGCAGAAAGCTTTAACTCATTTTTTCCTCCAGTCTTCAAACATTATGAAGCAAATCAATCCCTACTATAACTCCAGTGAATTTGAGGACATTATAGCAGAGATGACTTTGGCACCGTATTTCTTGTTTAAACTGCTTACCTGCTCACGCACAATTTTTATACAGTCAAGAGTGATGGTTGCTGGATTTCATTATTCACGTTCAAATGATGTGAAATATGGGAGATGCCACAGCTTTAATTCTCGGATAATTTTTGTGGGTTTCACCTTCTGTAACTTGGAGTGGGTTATTAGGATTGCCAGATAGATGCAGAAGTTTTCTCAACCCCCACAAAGGTGCCCAGCAGGCTGGTGAGGAAAAGAAAACTGAAGCGACTTCCCCCCTTGGAAGCGTGGTCCGCCATGTCAATCCCTTTTGAAGGGAGAAGATAATTTCTCTTAAAAAAAAAAAAAATCAAAAGAACAACAAACACTTAGTTTCGCCTCCCTCGCTAGCCTAGAAATAATATATGACATGAAAGAAACTGAAACAAAGTCCTCAGGAAAAAAAAAAATCCAACCCCAAATCTACCGCCTAGTCATATTCAGCCTGTCTTTCATGCTGTTAAAAATTCTTTTCAGCCCTGGGCATTGGTAGCAGAACTGCAGCAATGAGGATCAGGCAATCCAGCCTGCCAGTCAGAGGCATTAGCAATTTGCTGGTTGCAGAAAAAAACAAAAAATAAAAGTGGAGCATTCCATAAAGCAACAAAAGCAAGGCAGCCTTCTTTCTACCAGGCTGCATCGGTATAGCTAGAGGCTACCAGGTAGCAGAGATGAAGATTATTTAGGCCTTTTCACGAGCGCAAGCAGGGATACAAAAGCAGGCACAAAGGTTGATGGAAAAAACCTGCATTCTTCAGTTTACCTTTACTGACTAAAGTAAAATTAGATACTTGCAATCAGAATCATTACCAGCTTCTGCTGGATTGACACAATAGAGGAAAATGTGAATCAGAGGGCAGCTTTTCCAGGCATGGATGAGTTATTTAATTGAAATGGTGTCTTTCTCTTTTGTGAAATCATTTTCCCCTCCATATTTTTATGAAACACTGAGTCATTCAAAGATTTGAAAGCGTTTATGTTCACACTTTCTGCTGAATTTTGGGATGTGTTGTAAACTAACGGTGTTGCCCCCCCTCCCTGCCCTTTTGTAAGCGCTCACTTACTATGGCTTTTTAATTCTTTGGTCCGGAATCACAAGGGCTGGCCATTGGCACCATTAATAGCTTTCGAGTCGTTGTGTTTTCAACTTTTAAATTGGGCTTTAAAAGACTACTCTTGCATATTTATTAAGGGCTATTGGTAACATCAGCTTGTATCAGTAGACTCATTTTCAGGGCTGTAAAGTCATTTGCTTATGAGTTTGGCATCCTCACCTGGGGACATCCCAAACCACGAGCTCACCAGGCAGCAAGGACACCTCAGCGCTCTGCTTTTTCTGTTTCCTTGTCATCCACAGACAGGCTTTTGAAATAAGACTTTAACAATATAGAATCAAATGATATGCCCTCCTCACCTCCACTCTCAATCCAACAAAACCCGGGTGATTTTTCAGCTAAGCTTCGAGTCAACCTGAGTAAACAGGTCAACTTTCCCAAGCGCTGGCTGCTCAGCAGCTAATGCTGAAGTAGCATAAGCTAATTTATATTCTGTAGGGTCACTTAAACTCTCGAGTGTTAAGCTAAAGTGTCAGCCAGGTCCCAGTGGGGCAAGTCTCTGCAGCTCTTGGAGTACTTTTTCTTAGGAGGAGAGTTTCGTCCCTCATTAGAATTCGTTTCGTATTATGGATTCCTTCCTTCCTTCCTCCCAAAAGTGGAAGGACTAATTAGGAATAGTTATCACTGCTGACATTCAAAGCATTATTAGAATTGCAGCCCACTGAAATAAAAAGGGAATTTGTATCTATTGTAGGAGATCCTGACAGTTCAGGCGTTGTTACACTCCAGTAGGGTCACCTTTAGAGCTTTCCTCAGCTTCAGCTCCAGCAACATGGCTTTCATTACAAACCAGGGAGACTGGAGTACAACTGATGCTCTCTGGGTTGTTTGGGGTTTTGGTTTTTTTGCGGAGGGGAAAAGCTGTTTAAATGAGCAGAAAAAGCCCAGACAAGCTTCTGTGCTTCAGAGCCTAACCCCTCACGCTGTTCTCACTTCTGCTGCCGCATTCACCTCTGCAGAGGTTCTTCGTTTGCTTTGGTTCCATGGCTTTTGTAAGGTGCTATCTCTAGTTTTGTCGCTTCAGAATTGCAGCTGAGCACAAATAGGCAAGCATCCATCGCTCTGGTCAGGGACTCGAGGCAGGGGAGAGATTATACACTAGCCAAACCTGAAGCACACGGAGGATGCTAGTGTGTGACCGGCATAAGGAGACCTAAGATGTGCCGCTGCCAAAGGCAGCTCCTCTCCAGCACCCGCGTGTGCCCCACGCGTTCACATCGGTGTAAATTAGACACCGCGTAATGACGCGGTTCGTTGAAATTACAGCCCCATCACAAGCGCTAAGCCAAGGGGGAACCACGGGCAAGGCAAGGGGACCTTCGGCAGCTACGTGCTACAAAGTGGGTATAAGCGGGTCATGCTGCTGCAGCATGTGTCCACAGAAAATCTGATCGTTTAGGAAGAGGTCTGACATTTTCCTTCTGCCTTCAGACTCTGATAGAGCCAAAAGAGTGTAGCTTCGCACCTTTTTATCCTTTGGGGAGGGTGGGGGGTGTTGCTGAGGGGAAGAAGAAAACCCTTTCCTATTTAATTCTCAGCAGCTGGTAATCTAATCAACTTGCTAACCAGCTTTACATATGCAACTTCAGTGCTTAGCAGTAGATAGATTCACAAATGCGAGGAAGAGGGAAAAAAATATGCCTAAAATAAATCACATTTCGAGATTCCAGGCAGAGTCCAGTATCAAAATGGAAACGGATAAAGTGTCCAGAAGCTTAGGAGAAAAAAAGAATCCCTCTGAGTGTTGCTGAAAAAGATCTGTAAAGTCTACAGAAGTCTTCATTACAGTGTAATCTTTCCTTCCATCCCCCTAAACATTTTTAAGTTACCTTCTCTGTTCATGATTATCTTTATATTGTCATTGACATTGTGTTGCATTAAGTCAGTCTCTAATATTAGATGCAATTATGATACGTGACATTGAAATCATGCTTAAAGTAAGATTCCACTTGAAGGAGTCACCTTAGATCTATGCCTTTGTAAGGCTGTTTATTGCTTTTGTGATTGCGCTATCAAGTATTTTTTGTATACAAGTACCAAGGTGCTAACAGCCAGATCCAAAATAGATAAAAGGAGCCAAACGTTTGAGTAACTTGAATTCCAGTGTCTGCAGTCAGATTTGCACTCTAGAAACCCTTCCACAGCTGCTGCTTCACCTCAGTTTTGAAAAGTACTGCAGCTATATTTTTGCTTGATTTAACCTCTGGTTCCTGAAAACTGTATTTTGCCTCTGCATATTGGTAGAATTAAGTCTATTAGCGCTAACTGCCCCTACACCCAACAGACATCAAGAAACTAGGAAATTAGATTATCTATGGATGCTGTTGGAGCCAAAGTGATTCTGGACCAACCACCAGACATGCCGGCACCTACACTGTTAAGTCCAGTAGAAATTAAGAATTTAAGTCATTTTGTGGATTTATCTCAGTATTCTCAGTTAACAATTTTTTTCCCAGACTTACAAAACCAGACCACAGCCTGATCTTTTCATGTCGAACATCACACTCAAAACGTTTCGGAGGTCAGATTGTGCCATGGGTGACACCGACTTGTGCCTTCTGTCTTGAACGAACGCCTGTAACGCTGCCTCATCAGTGCCAACGCGCAAGCGTAACTCTCTGGTAATTAACTCCACTAGGACTAGGATCCAGCTACTTCATGGTTAAAATCATGACAGCAATGCAGCTAACAGCAGAAAACAAATTTAGAAGGAGAAGAAAAAAAAATCAACAAAAATAAGATGTGACAAGTGCTTATTTACGTAGTCATTTTTCAGGAGCCGAGCTGCACCTTAATACATAAATGCATTGTACCTTTAGTGAAACCTTCCTTCTGAATAGCTAATAAGTTATATTTAAGTGCTTTCACCAATGAACTGACTTACTTTAGTTACTGTGAAATCATTTTTATTATCCTTCTGTCCAAAAAAGTTGGAGGTAGCTAAAATCATTTTGGTGCACCTCCTGCAAGCTTATGAAATATTGAAGAGTGGAGGTAGAGTGGCTGCAAGGAGAAAAAGATGGGTAGCGAGGGTATTTTCACCGTCACTGAGAAGACGGCTTGAAGGGAAGGCAGGAACCCCAGAAACATCTGCAGGATTCTATTCTTAATGAAGGGGGGAGGGGGTGGAAAAGACTGAAGCTGACTCATCAAAGTTTGAAATATTTAATTGTGTCATATCAGCACATGGAGAAGCCAACCGAGCAGGTAAGCAAGTTGCAGATGTTGCTTTGTGGCACAGCACCTGGCTTCCCGCTCGCTCTCCCAGGTATTTAAATGGTATCTACGTGCTGTTGAGAGTGATGGGGACTGGTGGTTAAATGATACGCTAAGATCAGGAGAAACATAACAAATAGGAGCTTGCAAAGGACTTTTGTCTCAAAGGGGAATCCCACTGCTTCTTCCCCAGCTGCGACTAAAGAAAATCTAACTGGGAATCTTGTAGCCCTCTACTTAATTCGGGAAATCTGAACCGCTGTCAGTAACCTCAGCGCTCAGATCCTTAAGCCTCTCTTAGCTGATCAATTTGTCCCCTACAGCAATTCCTACCGCAGTAATTCCCACTGACCCAGCGAGGGAAGCACTAAACAATTACGGGCTGGCTGGTTGCTGAACCCGCTAACTAGGTGCTCATGATTTGAGGAGATATTTCTGTCCGTTTAGGCCACTGGCAGTTTTACGAGGCAGAACATCTTTGCTCTCGTTCCAGTGGAGACTAGGCGGCTTCCCACCGCCTGGAATTAAGGACAAAGGACTGACCCCACCAGTGACACCAAGACCGGACTCAGAGTCCTCCAGGAGACCACCACGGAGAGGTATTTAAAAAAACCAGTATTTTGTATTGTGCAGCTCTCCAAACATTCAACACTATTTTAACTATGCTTCTAAGTTCCACCATACTTCAGACTTTATAAAAAGCAAGCAAACAAAAACCACCCATAGAAACTATTGCAGGATAATTCCCCGATATGGCTGTTCTGTTATACCTCTGCTATCCGCCTTCCCCACTGGATCTCGTAGCATAGAACAATTTAGGTTGGGAGGGACCTCCGGAGGTCCCTAGCTGTACCTGCTGCTCCAAGCAGAGCCACCAGTGGGGTCAGAGCAGGTCGCTCCGGACTTTATCCGGTGGGTCTTGAAAGACTCCCAAGGATGGAGAACGCACAACCTCTCCGGGCGACCTGTGTCACTGCTCGACTGCCTTTGGGGTGAAAAAGTATTATGTCTGCCCAGCCTGCAGCGCCGCGAGGGCCTCTTCCTTCGCCGGTGCCGGGCTCCGCGTCTGTCCTTGTTGAATTTTGTGGAGGGTTCCCGTCGCCCCGTTCCTGCAGCCCCTCCAGGTCCCCCGAATCTCAGCGCTGCCCTCCAGCGTATCGCCTGGTTCATGCTGTTTGGCATCATCTGTAAACTTGATGAGAGAGCGCTCCGTCTCCTTCTCCAGGTCACTGACGAAGTTGTTAAAGAGGAGAAGACCCAGGACAAACCTGGCTCTGTGTAGAGTACGACCCCTTAACCACTACTTTCTGGTCCCAGCCATCCAGACAACTTTTTACCCATTGAGTTAGAATAGAATAGAATCATCAAGTTTGGAAAAGACCTCTGGATCATCAAGTCCAACTGTCAACCCAACACCACCATGCCCACTAAACCATGTTCTGATGTGCCTTGTCTACGTGTTTTTTGAACACCTCCAGGGATGGTGACTCCACCACTTCCCTGGGCAGCCTGTTCCAATGCCTGAAAACCCCTTCAGTAAAGAAATTTTTCCTCATATCCAATCTAAACCTCCCCTGACGTAACTTGAGGCCATCTCCTCTTGTCCTATCACTTGTTACTTGGGAGAAGAGACCAACACCACCTCACTACCACCTCCTTTCAGGTAGTTGTAGAGAGCGATAAGGTCTCCCCTCAGCCTCCTTTTCTCCAGGCTGAACAACCCCAGTTCCCTCAGCCGCTCCTCACAAGACTTGTGCTCCAGACCCTTCACCAGCTTCGTTGTCCACTATAATTTTGTTTAGGTTTCTTTTGTTAAGATTATATTTGTTAAATTGTATTCTTTCAATGTTTAGGATCTCTACTATTCTTTGAAACACAAACTGCTCACTCACCTGCCAGATATAAGGAACATCCAAGCTGCCCATATCGATTCCAACGGTCAGGAGAAATCCAGAATCAGGCTTTATACAATGTTTAAATCATACAACCATTTTGGAGAGGAATCATTTTGGAGATGAACTCTGCCACTATTTAAAACTAGAGTTTATTAGATGCAATATCTGCTATATTAAAAAAAAACCTAATTAACCTCTCCTTGTATAAGTTAGTATATAAATAAGGAAACTGTAATAGCACAGTAGGGGTGTTTTAATGTCACATGAAGCTGTACAGCAATTATTTTGTGTACCATGACTAACTCTTGAAAAATCTTAAGAATATTAATTGGATGATGCTACCATTGTTGAAATCATATTTCTAAGTATAGTTTTGTGACTTCCTATTAAAGGAAGTAGGTATATTGCTATCTAGGCTGACAATTCAAGTTATTCATGGGAGGAGTTTCTCACCCCATGCTTCATGGACTGCCAACAGTCAGTAAGACATCAAATAATGATCTAAAATTCCCTCCCTCCTCCTCCTCAATGCCCCAAGCAAGTGAATAAACTTACAAAACAGGAGAAAGTAAAATACAAAAGCATATTTTAAATGTAGCTGAAATTTTAATCACTTGCAAATAGAAACTTTTATTTGGTCAACATCCCCAAAAGCTCTAGCTTTTTTTTTTTTGTTTTCCAGAAAGTTTTATATTCTCCTCATTTAAAAAAAGTTGGGAACATGGATCTGTGAAAAAATAGCTTGTACAAATACAGGATGATGGCAGAGAAGTACAGTGCCACTATTTCTTTAAAAGACCCACAACTACGTTGTATGTATTTATACCAGAGCAAAAACAGGGTATAAAGACGCTCAATAAAGAGCATAAATTGGAGATGTTTGGGGGGTGGTGTTTGATTTTTTTTAAATTGGCTTCCTATTTATGCCACAATAATTCAATTAAGACCTGTAATTTACTTTGGCATTATTTTTTCTTTCTTTAGAAAAATGAGAGGTATGTCAGAAGTTGCATCTACCCCTGAGGAGGAAAGTTTTTCTCGCTCTCAAACTGAAATAATCTAATTTGGAAAATAAAGTAAAAAAATTCAAGAAAAATGTTATTTTAAAAGTGCACCCCAGTACAGATGCAAAATTCCTCATAGGATCCTGAAAAGCAGTGTGTATGTGTATAAAGACGTGCGTGCTTATACATACATGTACATACACACACATTCTGTTTAAGGATGAGAAAAGTGTTAAACTGAGCAATGACCTAGCAAGGAAGTAGTTTTACACCTATACAGAAGCAGAAATCTAAGCACACAGGGGAGTAAATTTTTACCTTTAAAATTGCCTATGAGATCAGACAAAGGTTTTGTGAATTGTACCCTTGTATTTCTATGTCTCAGTTCTGCCCAAGTCCCCTTCTAGGCCAGCAAAGGTTTTGCAAGTTGCACTCGTGCAGGCAGATTTTACTGGGTCTTTTTATGGACCTATGCCTAAGTCTGCTGTGGCAAGGGTAAAGAATGAAATTTCAAAGAAAACTCCCACAGACCAAGAGCAAAAAACAGGCAGATGAGCAACCTGTGCTTCATTAAATAAACTGGGAATCACCCACAGCAATGCCAAACGAAGGCACTCAGCTTTGCCCGACTTCTGAAGTTAGAGAGGATACCCTGGGTTATCATGCAAGTGGAAAACTATCTGGAAATTCCCAAGCTAAGAAATTACAGATGAACACTTTCCGAACATTAAAGCACACACAAAAAAATGAGTTTGCTTGTGGCTGCTATTATGGATGGACAGAAATTGCACCAGAATAAATCAACGTCTATGCAGTTTTCTTACACAAAAAACTTCTGCATCTGACAAGTAAAGAAAATAGTCTCAAGAGGCTAAATATTTACAAGGTTAAGTTAACAGGCTATACTATTAAAAAAAAGCAGTATCCTATTCTTTCTAGTCCAGTTGAGCACCAAACGAGGTGCTGCTCTGCAAGGCAGTCTGGATCCAAAGACATTCCTTAGCCTGCAATGTTGACTATCAGCGACAACAAATTGAGCAGTATTTACATGATTTGCTTGACTACATCTTTCCTTTCACTGTCCTATCTTCACCCTTCCAAACATCATTTAATAGGTAAAGCAAGCTTTGCCAGTAAACAGACGAGAAAAATTAGTTGCTTCCAGGGATACATACTTAACCCTATTGTGCGTGTGATGTTACGGCACCGGCCACACAATAATGCTGCTTTCACAACCGCTATTCATTAGCTTCACTCATTGTACAGCATTTTCTAGAGATACAACTGACCAAAGTTAATTTGTTCAATTTTTTGTTAATTTGTCAAATTTGTTAATTAGTCAGTAGTCTGTTCTGAAAAGAGGGAGAAAGCAGGACTAGAACTTGTATTTATTTCTTTTTATTAAGAAGGACAATCTCTCTCGTAACTGAAAGCCAGAAAAAAAGTGTTTCATCCAAAATAATCAGATATACATAATTACATCAGGAAGAAAATTATCAACAACACAATCTCACAAAAATAAAACCTGTCCTTCTTACAAAGACATGGGAAGTTAATTTTTAGGAACAGAACAAGTAGCCATCTTTAATGCATTTGTTTCAACTGATACTTTAGCTCTTTATACCTCATTTTATTCAGGGAAAAAAAAAAGGCAATGATATGAAAACAACAGCTAGTCAGTTCAAAATCATTAGAGAGAATGTTTTTGCTACCTACCATACACATCAATTTTGCTTTTGAACAATGACTCAGATCACTTACTCCACTTAAGAAAATTAGGAACAACCTCACCATCTCACTTCTCTCTTCCCAAAATGAAAACTTTCATGATTTATTTTTTTTGCCATTGCATACTGATATACCAGTGAAAGGAATAACTAATCTTAAATGTGCATTAATTGGTGGCTACTTCTTTAACAAAAACCAATTAAGGCTACTGCATAGCAATAAAGTCCATTTTCTTTAAAGTTTCTTGTATTAGAGCATTAGTTAAATGATGCAAGTATAGTTCTCATATAGCATATGCCTATTCCCAGGCAGGTTTTTCCCTGCAGCCTTTTTTGCTTTATCCGGCCAAGCTGTGTCATGTGTCTTGCCACTCTAATTGTAAAGAAGTCTCTAAATTACCTAAAGTTAGTATTTTCTTTCAGGGCCAACTTAAACTTTTTTCATCTCCCTTTAATCAAAGTAAGGGAATTGTGACAAAGTGGGAGGAACCTGATAAAAAAAAAAAATTTCATATTCTTTCCTCCTTTCAAGGAAAAATCCATATAATCTGGACATCCACCACTGGACAAATAGATAAAAGGAGGTTCTGGTGGATAATATAAGGTTGGATGCTTTAATTATTTAACTGCTCTTAGCCACTTTCCTCTGGCTAAATAACCTAGGAAATGGGATATCTAAATTTTATATTTGTAGCACTTCAGCAAGTTGTTTGTTGTACCTCAGATAATCCGAGTTTGAATGGATACTAGAAGGTTTTTCAGTCTTGCACTGAATCCACTAGACTGTCTCATCACACCATCGTCCTCTTAAGAGAGTTAATTCATCTGCCGCCAACTTACTGGTAGGAATTTGCAGCAGCCAAGTGTCCCAAATAGCACCTATTCTCAGCTGTCAATTAAAACTTGTTCTCTTTAAAGTCAGAGATCCATGGCTGCAATATTCCCCAAAGCCAGCACTAGGTCACTAGGGTGCTACATAAGGAGATATGTATGATACTTTGGGAAATGAAGCATAATACAGATGTGAGAATGACTGGAGAACAAACCCAGTAAGTCCATCCTGTTTGTTCCCTGCTCTACCAGTCCTACACCAGGCCGACAGGACTGGACTGACCTACACAACCGCAGTCTATAAAATCCATCTGAACTCCACGCCACATGGACCTACCTTCTTCAGTTCCACTGTCATGAAAACCCCTGCACGGCCCAGCTGCTGCAGAGTAAACGTATCCTGTGACTTGAAGTAAAAGCACGTCCAAATAACTATTTGACAATTTTAGAGATCTCTTAATATGCAAAAGAGCTAACCAAACCCAGGACTCTTCCTTCGTATCTCCCAGCCCCATATATACAGCTAATGGAAACTGCAGTCTGTATGCCATTAGTCATTTTGTTCTGAGTTGCACCTCTCAAACTGCACTCATGAATAAACTCTACTATTTCATAAATTAACAGATTCAAGTGTAAGGCGATGCTGAAAACTTGCTGAAAAGAGGGTCTGCCATACTTCCTGTGACTCAATACATTGTCACAGATTTTCTGGCAATGGTTAAGTCTTCATCAGTGAAGAGAAAAAAAAAATAAATCTATATTTAAGACTACTTTGTAAATTTTAAAAAGCTCCAAATGTTTAATGAAAGCAGCAACTACTTCTGAAGAAAAAAACCAGACAGTAAGAGAACATTTTCAAAGCCTGTAATGGACCATTATTCAGTAAAAATACACTAAAATTGAGACATAGAATCATAGAATATCTTGAGTTGGAAGGGACCCATAAGGATCATCAAGTCCAACTCCCTGCTCCTCGCAGGAGCATAACTGTACATAACTTTACATAACTGTAAAAGATTTCAGTTTGCTTTTAAATAATCTTAAATTTTTAATTATGACAATAAATATGAATAATCAGTGCAGGGTTAAGAAACTGTGCAGAGCAAGTAGATACAAAAGCTGTTGCACAATGCATCTGCTGAATCTCCTACGACCCAAGGCTTTGGATTTCAGTTTTTGGCACTGGATTCCAGCAAGTCTTTTGCTTCATTTATTTTTGTTGCCAAGTAAGGTGATCCACCTAAGAAGAAAAAGAAGAAAGGAATACCATTTACACATCAGTATTAAGTACCAAACTACTCCACTTGCATCCCCTTATTACTTTTATTAGCTCCTCCTTCCTAAATAGATCCTTTTCATACAGCTGCTTAAAAAAAATGACATTGCTATGAAGTAAACTAATTGATAAGGAAACATGAGAAATGTAATCAAAACTGAAGTCACTGAACAATAATGCTGAACATTTTTGTCTCAGAGAGAAGACTGAAATCTGAAATCACTTCATATTGGTGTGATTTAGACTTGCAGTGCAATGCTGCTGCAAATGTATGCAAGGTCAGCTGTCATCCAAGGCTAACAGCTATTATTCCCACTCACCCCCAAAACTAAAAGGTAAAATTTTATAAATAATTTTGACAAAGAATCATTAAGTGTGTGCACATGCACACACACACCCACCAAGTCTCTCCTGTGCTAGACGCCCAGAATTACCAGCCAGAAACCATCACATTAAAGCTGTTTAAACATGGTACACCTTCTAACTTCTAGTCCTGAATGCTGTCATTGCTTTACGCTCCATCTAACAATCTGATTACAGTTCAGCGGTCTTTTTGTGTTTGTTTTTTTTTTTACTCTCCCCTTGAGTGCCAACCATCTGCCTACAGTCACCAAAAGCAACATTACAAGGTCTATATCAGTAACTTACCACTTACTATAATACACCTGTATTTTTTACATGAAAATGGGATTCCAGCAGTACTGTGCACTGAATAGCCTTTTCCAAGGCATCTGTTCAATCATATTTTTTCATTCATCACTTCATTCATTCTATTCTATTCATCAGAAAAGATAATGATAGAAGAAACACGCAGAGCTAGTTGTAGACATGTGTAAATAAAACCAAAAAGGCAAGGCTTGCTTAAAGACTTCTTTAGGACATTCCTGCAGGAAGCCAAATCATTATAAAGTCATTTCATGGTGTAATAAAACAACTGGAAAAAGTAATGGAGTTCTCTTTGTCATGTTTTAGTATTGTTTGAATGTGGCCCTAATAGCTAAGACACACTGGAGGAAAGTGATGCAGGGCAGGAGAACTGCCTACTGGAAAATGAATTTTTTTTTTTTTTTCTTTTTTTAAACCAATTGGCTTTTTAGCCAGGAATAGGATTTACTACATTGAATATTGCTTCTTTCAAAGAGTAGACAAGAGGATCAAACAAACAGTAAAAACTAAAAACTGCAATAAACAATGTATCCCAAGTAATTTTTAAATGTGCGTTGATTTTCGACATGTCTAGAGAGCAGGATCTTAAAGTAAATTCAAATCTGCTGGAAGTGTTTTCACTACATTTACATCCTTAAGTGCTGTATTAATTTTGTAGTCCTCCGATGACAGAAAATTCAATCTTATGATTGCCTAAGAGTTTGTTTATAATTAGGGCAAGTCCAAAAGGCATCTCTCTTCCTCTTTCTCTGTAAACAAATATTCTTTCATAAAATTAGTAACTGATAAGTTAACATACAATGTATCAGTATAAAAATACTTTAAAACTGAACTGTAAAGGTTAATAAGCAACCATTTTAGTAGTGCTCACTGGGGATGTTATTATGCAAACTTCTATGTATTTCTTATTTATTTATTCCTAACAATTCTCTTCAACATTTTGGATCTCAGATAACATATGTAACTTTTAAAATCTGTAATTATTGCCCTTCCTTCTATCAACTCCAGCTGGTAAAATATTATTTTAAAATAACATTCTAATGCTGAATATATTTTTAAAAGCACATCTGTGCTACCCACAGCCAGAAGAAATCAAAATACATACACAAGCAAACAAGTGTCTCTGTGATGCCACATGTTCAGGATTACTCCAGGCCCTCGCTCTGCAGCTGAAGACATTACACAACCTTTTTTTCTACGGCCATGCCAGAAGAGCTGCAGGGGCAGCACAGAGGCACAAATCCCTTCAACTGGTGTACCTACTGAGAAAATGCTCCATTTTAATAGCACACAGGAGGGCTCACTACATCCATCCAAACCTACACTGTGCCCAGCTGCAGGTGCATTACAGCTGTAAGAGCGGGTCGTTAAAATGTATGATCTTCGTAACTGGAACTGCCTCTTTAGGTCTACTCAACGTCCGCACGGAGATTCACGGTTCTGGCTCACATCTCTAAGTACTGCTACAATAAACTTAGAAGTTCGTTATAAAAAAAATTTTGACCTAATAGGTACTCTAGTGGTTAAGAGGCCTTTCACCATCATAATATATTAGAAATGCAGAAGAGAATTTCTTTTTTATGTCTGTGCAGCTTATACATTATAAAACATGTAAAAAATGAAAGTGTGAAATCGAATAAGCAGGACAACTTTAGAATTGAACTGAGGGGTGAAGACAGCAAAGAAAAGCATCGACTAAACACTTCCCATGGCCAGTTATTTTTTTCATTTTCTTAAAATGGGGTGCTGGCAGGGAGCCCTGTAATTCTGTCAAAAAGATATAAAAACCCTCCGATTTCCCCTTTTGACTTCTGAAATACAGTGCAACTCTTCACCATCTGTTATTTTAAAGTAGAAACAGCAATGAACATATGGGCTTTCTTTCTCAACCAGCTGTAGTGTAGTTAAAGTTATAATAATAGCCTTTCTGTAAGATAAATTTACATTAAAAACCTGGCCAGTAAAGCAACAGTGCCCAGCTTTACATTTTTTTCCAAGTGAATTCCAGGAAGTCTGAAATTCATCAATGATGTACTTAGTGACTGCAGAACATTTCCCCACAGAAAGCTGCTTTCATACATGTGACTGGTCCATCTCAGTTCAACACAGGAATGTCAGTTTAATGTAGAAATGTTATAGCTAATTTTTTCTTATTTTTGAGGAAGTTTTTTTAAAGTGTGGAAGATTGGTCCCTGAGCTCATAGTTTTAACTGAAGCAGCACAAGTATAGAAAACAACATTACAGAAAAATGGGTAAAACTGTGGTTCATAAAACCTAGTTTATCTGAGAGAAGACACACCGAAGCTCAAGTCTATAAATAAACAACACACATTTGCACTCAGTGCGGTTATTTACACAATCAGTAAACTTAAAGGATCTCATTTAAGCCTCTTCCTTTCCAGATCCGGTTAAGAAAAGTAATAATTATTTACCTTTATCAGGATGATTCAAAATCATGATTCTTCTATGGGCTGTTCTGATTTTGGCCTTGCCAGCAGATGGACTGCAAAAATAAATTGAAGTGCTTACCATAAATGCCACTGCACTCAGACTATAAATTAACAGTTTATACTGGCTTCACAAATAATTAAAACTTGAGATTTTCACCATCTTGTGGACAAAACGTAAAACTGCATCTCTGAGGAAGTAACAATAACAAAGGCACGTAAGACACACAGAGAAGGACATTTTTAAAAAGCCTGTGTATTTGACACATGCAAATATCTTCCAGGTTTTTTTAAAACGCAATACATCCAATCATTTAAAATAAACAATTCTGGAAAAAAAAAAAAAAGGAAAAAAGATCGGCAGCTCTAGGGTGTATCTAGCTGGTTTTTCTTATCATTAAATGCAGAAAACACATTTTTTCCTGCTAGAAAATCAGTATTTATATGACCACTGACAAAACAACAAATATTTAATATTATCACATTTTGTTCTACTGTAAATATTTTTATAGCTGCTATAAATAATTCTTCCTTCTGCTGGGGCCTGAAAAAAAAAACCCCTGTATTTGTTATTTTTGCAAAGCTGTTCAATGTGTTACATTCAGGGACATGCTGATTTACAAGTGCTACATAATGTTGTTTCTTTCAATGACAGACACATAAAATATGTACTTGGCCTAAATTAAATATGTACCTTACCAGACAAATAACCACTTATGGATGCAATATGCCAACACGGTAAGGCTATCGTATGCGAAAGGACAGTTTGAAAGGTTTAGTTTTTCATAATTTGTTAGCATGCAGAAACGAAGCAGTGTTTTCCACTTCAGGTGATTTCTTAATCAGTGATGATTCAATTAATTAATCTTTTTGTAGATACAGTTTGAATGCAAGGTATCAGCCTAACTACATTCCCGACGTAAACAACCTCTGATTATTATTCTGTCACAGGGAAATTAGGGTATGTTGCAAAAATAGTTCATAGAACTGCATAAGAAAAGAATAGTTCAATGGAAGAGAAAGTAACCCAGAAAGTAAGAATGAAACAGAAGGTGAAAGGCCTTGATCTATATAAATAAAAAAAAGAAGTTATTGGTTATCGAACTGCTAAAAATAACAATCATATATATTTTGATTTGTAAAGCTGTTGCTTAATAATAAAAAGGAAAGTTGATATACTACATTTAGAAACTCAGATGTCCCAAGCATAACTGTGGAAAAGCTGCAGTCGCGTATCATGGAAAATCATGCAGTTCTGCTCCAAGCAGCAACTGTGAAAATGGTGTTTTACATCAAATCTGCTTAGTTTATGAGAGATTGCTTATCCCACAGTCAGAATGGTCTCTAAAGATTCTTAATCACTATCAAAAAAACCCTTAACGTCAAAATCACATTTCCGTTTAACTGGTACAGCGTCACAACCCGAGTCACGCCAACACCACCCCGCGTTCTCACATCACCAACTGGCTGAGAAGTCCATCACCTTGGTGGGAACAGGCGATACGCTGGAGGGCAGCGCTGAGATTCGGGGGACCTGGAGGGGCTGCAGGAACGGGGCGACGGGAACCCTCCACAAAATTCAACAAGGACAGACGCGGAGCCCGGCACCGGCGAAGGGAGAGCCCCTCGCGGCGCTGCAGGCTGGGCAGACATAATACTTTTTCACCCCAAAGGCAGTCGAGCAGTGACACAGGTTGCCCGGAGAGGTTGTGCGTTCTCCATCCTTGGGAGTCTTTCAAGACCCACCGGATAAAGTCCGGAGCGACCTGCTCTGACCCCACTGGTGGCTCTGCTTGGAGCAGCAGGTACAGCTAGGGACCTCCGGAGGTCCCTCCCCACTTGAGTGGTCATATGATCGTATGATATACCTGTGCAGTAAGCTCTGTTTAAAAAATAAACTAAACTAACTAAACCAAAATAAAATAAAAAACCAAAATAAACAAAAAACAAACCCAAAGTCACAATCCTTACATATGTTTGTGTTTGTACACTTATACAACATACTGTATGTTTTTTAATGTAATAGCCTAATTTTTTTGTTATGTCATTCATGTTTTAAGAATAATAATTTAAACATTTTTAACTAATGCATATGTATATATTGTGTACATTAACAAACAATTAACTGTTTCCTGTGGAAGGAAAAAGTAAGCATCTTATTTCACAGAGGAAATGGTACAATACAGAAAATTTTATTCATTTTTATCTAGAATTTTAACTTATGGTTTTCAGACATATTTTCTAACTTCAGAAGTTCAGCTTTAGGGATTTGATAGCTGCAAACCATTATACTTAGGACAGCTGTATTTTGCTAGCATCTATTTTGTCTTATGTTTGGAAAACACTCCTGACATTTTCACCTCCTATGTCATCTCAAACATTCCCCCATCTCTCCCACGAGCAGTTCCTTCTACAGAGTACATAGTTGTAAATATTATTGCTATGTTTATACTGAATTTCATTAATCAGTGCTGCTTCATAACAACTAATGCAAGAACACTAAAACTTAAAATTAGTCAGCATTTCCAATACAGTACTTTGTAGCTTTGGATACCAACGCACATGCATGTTTCTACCAAAACGCCTGCAACCTTACAAGATGCTTTATTAGAGAATAACATTTAGAATGTGTAATGGGCCAATATATTTGAAAATTAAAAGCTATCATTAAATACTCACCTTTATCATGGTTTATATTTATTATTTACGCTGCCCGTGCATACTCAGCACTTGAAATAACAAAGAAAGTCTTTGCCTCAAAATTTAACATGACTTGGAAGTGATGACACAGAGGACAAGTGTTACAATAAGATCAGGGCCTAGACAGGTCTAGTTTGTGCATACCCGGGCATCTTCCATAACACTTTAAAACTCACTTGCTTTTTTTTTTTGTGGTGACATTTTTATATATATATATATAAAAAACACAGTAAGCAGCGAGTTCAAACTGGTCTACAAAAGTGTGTTTAAACAATGTAAAAATTTCCTATAAAGATATTAGCCGTGCTTCTACACAATTAAAGGCTCAAACCTTTAAACATTAAGAAGAACTTTCCTCAAATCTGATTAAGTCTTCATATTTGCAAGACTCAGTCCAAACACAACAAGCAGTGTCATTGTTCCCAGTGCAGACTCAAGCAATTAGAATTAAAAATTAAAGGGGACTGATTTCAGATGTGATGAAACTTCAGACATGCACATGAGCAGTGCTCAGGCTAGGCATTACCACTGCAAACACACTTTAATGAGCTGCCATGTGCTACTCTGGAATATCACTGAATTTGCCCTTATAAAGTAAAAATGTTAATACTTTATCAAACCTAAAGGCCAAAGGAAATATTTCTGAATAGCATTCTATAAATCTCTTCTTCAGTGTGCAAGCATGAAATATTCCAAATAAATGTAATGTTTTATTTTACAATTTTTTAAAATGAATGCTAAATCTGCATAATATCCATTATGTTAGAAGTAAACACAAATAGCACACTGAACAGGATTTTTTTAAGTCCCAGTTTTCACCATGTGAAATAATTTCTTCTGGCGATAATTAAAACCATCCTCCTTATCTTTTTTTTTTTTTTTTTTTAACCTTAAAATTCATAAGTGATCTAAGCCATAAATAAGAAAGCTACTACCTAAGGTTAGATCTGCTCCTTTCGTCTGGAAAGCCCTCAAACTCACTGCCTGCTTTACAGAAAACACTAAGGTGTGCGCCACCATTGGCCATCCAAATGTTTTTGAAAAAATCCACTGAATACTCAGCCTGGAAATTATTTCCCATACCTACTCTAAATGACAAGTCTCTCCAAGTATTTTTGTTTGGAGTATGCTGCAACTTTTGAAATCCAAACAAATCAGAGTGGAGAAAGAAAAAAAACAATATTACTGACTTACAAAAAAAATGAGCAAAATTGATTTGTTTTCCTCATTTATTAATATAATCTACAATATTACTTATCTCAAGGGGTTTTTTGGAGACCAGGCCATGTGATCACACTAATTAGCACAGTATGTGCTATTCTGATTATTTCTAGAGCACCAATTCTCCACTGCAATACGTTACCATGCCTTCAAGCCAAACACAAGTCGCATGTTTTATTAGCATTTTATTGTTTGCTTTTTAGCTTAAGCAGAATATTAGAATGGTTTATAAGCCATTAGAAGTCTTTTAAAAAAAAAGCTACGATTTTGGCAAGAATATTCCACATTCTCGCAACATGCATTTTCTTCATGCGATACTTAACCAAACAAAAACATATTAATGCAACACACCTACCTTACACCTAAAATAAGACTAGCTTCTTGCCTACTCATTTTCTGTTCAAATCCTCCTTTATAGTACGATGAAAGACTCTAAAAAGAAGAAAGGGAAAACAAGCAATAATTAGTTTCATGTACAAGGTGCCAGGACCTAAATCGTATTTATATGACCTCATTCAGAGCATTACATTCATCTATAATTTATTTCGAAGGCATGGAATGACTACAAACCAGATAATATGGAAGGACTTCTCCTGAATGTTAACACATACAAAAAACGACTTAAAAATAACTATCTGTGTTTTTACAGTCTTCTACTGCTAATAGGAGATATTAATAGCTACAACCATTAAAATCCTGCCTTCAGGCAAAAGAGTCCAGAATGAAAGCACATACTAGCATAGAGTGGTACAGTGTGTTGGGGAGGGCAGGGGAGGGAAAGGGGGAAACTTGTTTAGAACAGCTTTGGTACCACTGCAATGGAAAATGGCAAAAGTCACAATGCTTTGGCATGCAAGGAATTATGGACAATCACGCTGAAGTCCAGATATTTCTACAAAGAAAGTAGGTAAAAACAACAATAAAAGGATAAGAACAGATAAATATAATATGCTGATGAAGAGTCAGTATGGTTTTTTTCATATGAAGGAATGTTACTTTAGAAAAAATACATCACGAGTTCTTTGAAGGAACCCTGAAAAATAAACCAAAAGAAACAAACAAACAAACAAACAGGCTTAGCATAAAGCCACAACCTCTATTTCAGGAAATCACTGAGCTGGAGAACACTGGGAAGTAGCAGAGTATATGGGGAAATCCTATCCAACTTTTGCCTTTACATCCTTCCCTATACACTGATGACTGATGACAATTAGATACAGGAAATGGGGTTAGTTTTTTTAAACTCACTGGCACGTGAGACTTTAGCTACTGTTTTAAAAAGGGGAGGAAAAACAGGAGTGGGGAAAGAACATTAAAAAAGGAGATGGAGATGAGAGTAAATAATTACAATGGTTAATTGACATAGAGAATGGGTTGAAAGTATATTTGTCAACCATAAATATATTTTAAATTATTAAAAAAAAAAAAAAGTTACTGAACCACCACTGATAGTTAGCAGTGATCTCATCAATGCTTCTGTAAGAATTAGGGACTAGCTCATTGCTACACAAATAATAGTCTAAGCTGCACAAGTCCCAGAGGCAGCAGATGTAGCTCTGAGACAGCCTGCCTTTGGGAACTGGCACACAGAAATCACTCAACAAGACTGAAGTTTTTTCCTCAATGCAAAAACCTATCAACTGGGGAAAAATAAGCTGCTTTTATTGCTATCAAAGGGAAGTCTAGCCTGAGAGCCGAGATTATTTTTAAGTGTCCCTTTTACCCCCAAGTAAAAATGTGCCTGGCCCTTAATAAAACACTTTTCTCACTAAATATATCCATTCATATTCAGTGAGAATGTTGCCTTATGTTTACACAAACTCTCTCTTCTGTAATTTCAAAAGCATTAAAGCATTTAAAGGGTTCTGTCTATGGCATCTAAGCAAAGCCTTTAATTAAGCTTAGGAGCAACATTCACCCAAAAGCGTGGTTCAGAAATACTTCACCTATTGCTACCATGAAGCCACAGAAAAGACTTTTTGGTGTGCTGCTATGATCTGAAACTAATTTTATCTTCCTTCTTCCCACCCTAAACCATACATGAAATAAGCACTACTGTAACACTACAGGTATCAAAGCTGAAGCAACTGTGGACGTGTCATGCCTACAAGAAAAATCTGTTCAGGAACCGCTTCTACAGGTAGAGGGTAACACAAAACAGGTCTGTAATAGCGCACACCGACATTACAGGTTAGAGTATGTAACAGTAAGAGAACACACAGGGCTTCTCCAGTCCTTCGAGACGAAATGCTGCTAATGATTTAATGGCCACCAGATAACACCCTTGAGAAGACAGAACTGCACAGAAATTTGCAACGATGCTGAACAATTAGTACAGCCAGGAGAGAAAAGCACACTTTAATGTCCTCTGAAAGATTTTCCAGAACTTCTCCCAAAGCAGCTTAGGTGCAGACGGGTTTCTGAAAAGGTTAATTCTTCTCTGCCCTTCAACTCTGGCATACAACTCTAATAGAGAAGGACACTGGTTCACTATGCATGTAGAGAAGAGAAATATTTGAATTATCTCTAACACTGCTTGTCGCTGTTCTTGGTAGATTTCATCTAAAATGCTATTTTAAATAAGAGAATAGGGAGGGATGGCTATAGGCTTAAATTCAGAAATACTTTTTCATGTTTTTAAAGCCTACTTCCTTGACACTGTTCTAACCCCAGGAAGCCTTGATTCAGTTCACTTCCAAGAGGAATAAAAAAAAAAAAAATTATGTTGTCTGTGTCCTTTGGCACATAAACAAAAACAGTTTGTTGGTCATCAAGAAAAAACATTTTTGTTTCAGAAGTGAAGCATGTAGCAAGAATAATCAATTCTTAAATTAAAATCTTGATCCTAAACAGAACTTAAAGCAAAAGGAAATTAGACATAAAAGCCATTTTTTCCCTTTGGTTAGAATACGGGGAAGAAACATCGAGTCTTCATTTTAAGAAGCATCTTGGCAAATTTCTAGTTCCCTAATGAAACAACTTTTGCATGCTATTCAAATTAAAGCCTTTTTTAATTTTCCTTGTTGTAAATTCTAAGTAATGGCTGCAATGAAATGAAACAATACTGAAGATATTTTTCTGTTATGAGAACTCCTCGATGAGCGGGCAGTTCCAGACCCTTATTTATTAACCCCGGCTATTGCAAACAAATTCTGTACTGGAAAAATCATTGAAATGAACTCTCCATTTCTTCGTACTATCTGGGGTGAGAGGAGGGCTATCATTTAATTTACTTCATTTCTTTGTATGTTGTTACCATTTAGCAACTTATGTAAGCAAATTCTGCTTCCTGAACAAATGCTATTAATAGGTTTGGGAAGGGGTGGGGGACGGGACACAGGACAGAAAATGGCTGGACTTGCTCTGCAAATGTCTATTCACTCTTGCAAATTTTCACAAAAGCAGTCAGCTAAGAAAATCTAATCCATTTGGACCGTGACATCTTCAAGATACTTCTCCTAGCATAGCACAGGGAAAGCATAATCACTGTTTCCATGCCAGGTATGAGATTCAAAACTCCGTAACTGAGACCATCCATCATATTAAATGAAGTAGTGAATTTTTCAGAAAACTCCATGTTGTTCCACCACCAATACAGTCCTCCATTGAAAAGGTAGCAAACACTAAAAGGAAAAAAAAACAAAAAACAAAAAACCCACAAAAACCCAAACTACAATAACAAACTATTTAGATGCTGTGTTATATTATAACCTACAATTTGCCAAGATCAACTTTAACTTCCTTAACTTCAGTTAGAAAAAAAAATAATTATAAAATGGACTGCAAATTTCATTATTCTCTGGAAACTTTATTTTCCATGAAGGACAAGAGAGATGGTTGCTACCCTTACCTCTCAATTCAGAACTCTATGAGTCTGAGCAGAATCAGATCCAATAAGGGAAACACAGTGCAAAAATCTCTAATGAAGTGCTATAGAAAAGACCCTTTTCTTCTGGAACACAGAATTTTCAGGATTGTGGGATCTGAGTATTTTGACAGTTCATTTTGCCTAGAATTGTTGTTCCTATCTTTAATATCTGCTGTCTATCTTTTAACCTTCAATATCACTGATTCAACAAAGAAAGGTAATGAATGCTATTGAAGTACTTCCTTTTTTTTTATTTCACATTTTAAGGAAATATTAACATTATAATTAACAGCATTAAGGTCTGAGGAAGGAAAGCCAAATGACTACTTAGTGCTATGCACCTTCTACTGGCAACAGACTCTTGTCACTACACACAGGAACAAAACAGTGTCACTGGCATTTGTGACACCAGTAACAAAACTAGGCTCAAACTAAAAAAGCGTTTCTCTAGAAATGAGCATTATGACTTGTCACAGAGTGGAAATGACAGTGTTTCCTCCTATGTCTTTCTCCACTGAAAAAAAGATGGTAGAAAACTTCAGGACTAAATTACAGCAGCATTTACACTTCATATTTAAGAATATGTATTTAACTGCTGTAAGTTAAAGTTAAATGAGAGGTAGAAATTCAGAATAAAACACAACAATTTTACTTGCCTTTACTTACTATTTTTGACTAAAAGATGAGTGCAGTTGTTGACTGTACATGGTATTTATTTAGGTAAGTAAACAGAAAGCATCAAATACTCAAGATAGAGCAAGCAAGCATTTTAAATCATCACTTCATAATTGCTGAACTTGACCTTACCCAAGTCATTTATTAGTGAGCAGGAAGAAAGGATAAACAGCATCTGGATGACCTTGTGTGACTCCAACCAACATGAACTGTGATTTCTATTGCAAATGGAGGGGGGGGAAGAATTGCAAATGGGGGGAGGAAGAGTGGGGGCTTACAGAGAAAACAAGCTAGCTTCCAAATAGGCAGCTGCTTCACAGTTTCTCAAAAAAAGGAGGTAATGAGGGACAGGGTTTGATGATAGAAAGCTAGAGTAACCACTGAAAATTATAGTGACCAAGTTAGGTGCCTCCAAACACCATAGGAAACCAGCAAAGTAATACTAAGCCTAGACACTAAATGTCACAGGAGATGCTTCTTCCAGTAAGCATACGTAGAAATACTAACTGCTTGATTTCCTTTGTCCTTAGAGGGCAATATGCTGTAAAGAAACGTGATGAAAGCACTAATCCACAGATTATACTCAGCAGCTTCAAATTCCCCAAACAAAATCATGTAAAGCCACTAAAATAAGAAGTTTGGACAATAAGCGCTTACATAGGATCTCTGTACCCAATGTTTCCTCTATTGTTTTAAAGAAAAATTACAAATAGGAAATAATTGATTGTTAAGGGGAGAAGAAAAAAAAACTTGTAAAAAAATACAATCCAAGAAAGTAGCAGCTGTAGAGTAGTAAAGAACAAATAATCTTGGCTAAGAATTACACAAGGGTCTTAAATTTGGATTATGATTGTAGAAGAAAAATATTACCACCACCCTCACAAATGTTTGCTATTAACAGTATGTATTTGTCAGCTTTACAGGAAGAAAGAGTTTTTACTGTATTCATCAGATCTCATCTTACACTGAAAACTTGTATTTTCAAGTTCAGAACAGAACAGCAGAAGAGATATACTCCGCTGCAAATCAACATACAATTCTGGGCTGTAAGGCAGGATGTGAAGGCAGAGAGAGGATGCAGCTCCAGGGACTAGGAACACTGAGAATGCAGAAGCTCCTGGGTTGCTCTTTATGGTTGTTCATGAATTCTGCAGGACTCTGAAAGTCACTGTGGTAAAAATGAGATAGACCTGTAATGAGCTTGGCTCAGCCAGTATACCAGCACTGAGGAGTACAGTTTCCTAGGAACAGCCACCTCTCTGTGCAGTAGCATGTCATATTTCAATGTGTTAAAGAGTCACTGCCTGCTTTCTTATGTGAACATGTCTGAATTTAGATTCTCCAGCCTATATCTACAAATGGCTAGAAGAAGAAACACTGCAGTAAAACTGCTGGGGAAGGAGGGTAAAGATTGAAGTACTCCCTACTCTGAAGCCACATGTCCTTTTTGCTAGATACTTCTAGCAAGCCTGCAAGTCAGACTGTATCTGTATCATGTGAAAGCAATTTAATTCACAGTACCTACAGTCCCCTCTGCTGTTTTGCCAGGCAATTTGGGAATCTCTCAAAAAATTACTTTGAAAAGGAAAAAAAAGAAATTGGTGTTGGTCTCGCAACAGAAATGCAATAGCGGGACAGAGAAAAAAACTGATCCAGGAGCACCGTTTCTGGCTGATACACATCGCAATTAAGAGCAAGTGTGCACCTGCCCCGAGAGGACAGCCCATGTTTTGAGTCTTTCCCTCCCCAGGAAGCTTGCATTGAACAAGCTTGCTCCTTCAGCACAGGAACACAAAGTACAGATGGCAAATGAATTTGGACCCTAGTGTCTGTCTATATACTGTAGACAGGCTCTGTGTTGCAACCAGCCTCACATTAATAGGTACAATACTAATGATCATTTAAAAAAAAAAACCAAACAAAAAAACCCCCACCTACCTTTAATATATTTTTCGGGAAATAATAATCTGCAGCAACTACTCCCTCAAACCCCTCACCTGTTGCCTTCGGAGGCGTGGCGACCTGGTTCAGGAACGGCACGGCGACCAACCCCAGGCCGCTCGGGCCATCAGCTCACGGACACCAATGTGGTGGACGACAAATGGCGTTTATTGGTGAATAACACGGCATTATATAGCTTGGGTTTACAACGTCACTTCCGTCTGCTTACATCATAAACTAAATGCTATTGGCTATCAGGAGAGGGGCCCTATCTTTCCGTACAGCGCGATATCTTCCGGCCGCCAGACCCTAACTACCTACACTCACCCATCAGCATCAAGAGGGGAATTGTATTCCTTCCACTGTGGATAAGTGTTCACAGACTATGGACTCAGGAAGAATACACTGCCACAAGCAGACATCTACCTCATTGGGAATTACTTTAATCAAACAGGAATGAAACATATTTACTTATTTACCAGAGGACAGTATAGCCACTGAAGCAAAAAGTAAACACTCTCGAATATTCCCTGCATATGCTCCTCTCGCAACACTCTCTCTTGATTTTTTACCTCGTTATTATATTTTTAAATATGTACGGCAAAACAAAGAACAAAAAATTGGTTAAAAGTTCAAATTAGCTGGGGAAGAGAAAAAAAGACAACTCATACTTGAACAAGAAAACAAGCTCCCCCATCTCTATGGCAACCTTTCCTAGAAGTTTATCAATTTTTCCTTCTTGATTTTTAACACTGTATCTGAAAATAAATGACTAAATTTTTTCATTTTTAGCTTCTTGAAATGAAACTGCATGTCATCACTTTGTAATCTCTAGGAATTAGCTATTTTCTCACAGCACACTTCAACAATATTACACAGTTACTAGCAAAGAGTTCTGAAACATGGAACATCACCAGGAAAATCAGAACTGTTTATCAAACTCAGAAACATCTTTTGATATCACTTCATCCACAGGGATTTAAAATATACTAGATACTACGCCAGCACATACACAGTACAGACCACCCCTATCCTGGGAGAGGGGAATCTAAGTGGCACTTACCGTATTCAACATAAAACGTCTCCTTTCTAAATACTTGAAATACAAAATCATAAATTTACCATAAAGTAACCTCTAAACTTACAGAAGTTAAAATCCTCTTTGCTGTCTCTGTCATTGCCTGCTCCAACGGTTTCCAAAGGTAGAAAGCGTAACGACCTGAAAAAGATTGAAGTTAAATGACATTATAACCACCATTTACTAAAATGAAAAAAAAAAAAAAAAAAAAGTCTCCAACTTATATCCATCAGCTTACAGCAGAAAGAATTTTTTTTTTTTAAATCAAATCAAAATCCTTCCTTGTTAATCTTTTTGTCTCATTTATTTGCTGTACAGCACTGTTGCACTTTACTCTTTTCAAAGAGTTTTCAGATCCTGCTGGTTTTGGATCCTGCCCAGCCAAAGTCCCAAGGTAAACTTGCTATGGTTTACATTTTTCAATCTTTGTACTATTGGGAGAAGGAGGGGAAGAAGTTTAGTATACTTCATCGAAAAACCTAGTCATGGACTGCAAAGATCCATTGTGTTTGCTTACAAAAGAAATAGATTTAAATGCATTTCAGTATGATGAATGAAGATATCTGCCTTGTGAACTTTAAGAAAAAGGGCAGTATGAAACATTAGCTTTGGATATACATTATTTATTAAATACTGTTCAAAGGTTATATCTTCAAAAAAAGAAATCTATGTACTACAGTTTCTTGCTGTGATGTTGTATGCTTAATCACACATTTTGTAAGTACTGGATTTTTTATTTTGTTACACAGAGAGGATCTTCTGGGATTCAGAGCCATTCAACTCCCCACTGGCAGTGAACGTCTATAGCTAGGAAAGGCTAGAGGGAACTCTATTATGCATTCTCAGAAGTACAAAGCAGGTCTACCAACTTCAGAATCAAGATCTGTGCCATGTTAATGGAGGATTTTCCCTGGAAGTCCCCTCTCCCCAATTACTGTCTTGATTAACTATTCATTAGCAATGTAACTGAGTATTATACACAATGGAAAAACTTTTTATGAAATGGAGCTTTGCTTCATTCAAATAGCATCTTGCTTTCATTCTTAAAATACGCGATGTGTCCATAGGTTTAGTCATCTAAGCCTGTGCCTATGTTAACACGGAAGTTAAAACCACTATTAAGAGTATTGCTGCTGAAATGCTGTGATGTACAAATATATTACCTCACCTCCTTCTTAATGTTTTCTGTTACCACTTCTTTGCTAGCTGTCATTAATTCTGCAGCTCAACCAGCAGAAGAAATTCTAAGAGCATTCCTCTTCTGCTTCCATACAAACACATAGATAAACCAACTGCTTAATGGTGTACATAACCAAAGATCTTGTCTTTCCTTCCCTTAATCAAAAAAACAACACAGCTGTACCCAGCAAACACCTGCTGAAGTTTGGTGCAACTTGTTCATCTATTGCATCTATTCTTGGTGTATGAACTTGCACATAGCTGACCATGGTTGCTTTTATATGCTGAAAATAATGGAAATTGATTTGTGTATTTCTACACCAGAACAGACCAGAATTATCCAGTGTGAGTAACCAAGAGTATAAATCATGTTACGCCCATGCCCTGTGTTCAGACTAGAAGCTATTTTTTAGAAGAACACACAGTCCAGATGCAAAGAGTTCAGGTAACAAACAATGTACTATGGGAACAGTTTAGTATGATAAATTACTGCAGCCACTAAAACCTTCTATTTTTCTGTTTGAATTTGTCAAGCATCACCTTCACATCACAAGATCCTGCTGCACTCTTCTGTACTGAGCAGCCTCCACCTTGCAATATGCTATTACATAAACAAAGTAAACTTTTCACATTACATTTTGCAGACAAAAAGCAGATGGAACCTTTTAGCTGCTGCACATGAAATTAGTTTCTGCAGCTGTGGCTTTTCAAAATGAATTTTGGAAAATCTGTCAAGGATTTTGAAGGGAAAGGAACTATAACTGGACACAATTCTCCATAGCACTCTCAAGTGACCTTTCCACTTTCCACTATTTATATTCATAAAAACTTCATTAAGCCTTTTGGAAACAGCAGCTTTCAAGTGACAGTTCCACACTCAGCAGGTAATTTAGCTTACCTGCAAATGCAACAGTTGCAACACCAAGTCCAACCGCTATCATAGTTCTGGCCTAAAGCAGAAAAACAGGAATCAGAATAAAGTGCAGATTCTAATTTGAAATATACGCACCTTTTACTTTAACAGCGAGTATTTCTGATGTCTGACATGCACATTTCATATATAATTTACAAGAAACATAAAGGTAAGTTCTGTGTTCCACAGGCTACGTTAGATTTTATAGTTCAGTCCCATTAATCCATGCCAACGCATCAGTATTAACTCGGAACTACCCAGTAGCACATCATCAGACAAACTCTGACAAAGCAGCTCACAGTATGTAATGATAAGAACACAAGGCAGACAACTATTCAGGATTACTTGAAATTATTTGTGTAGACTAGTTCAACACAGTACATAACAGAAAGTATCAGTTTATTACAAAAACATGAAGAGCTAAAAAAAAAAAAAAATATTGTTTTGCAAAGTCCTTCACTGGGAAATCTCATCGTGACATTACTTGAAAACAGTACTTGAGTATTAACTTAAAGACTATGTCCACAAATGTATGTTAGTGTCTTCCACCTTTCATGCTTTGACTCACAGAAGCCCCAATAAACACATGAAGCCCAGTAACCTCTTTTCACTACTTAGTGTCAATCACTGGCTCGACTATCTTATAGCACAAATATTGTAAATAGGCAGACTTCTGACAGATTTCAGACAGCATTCATTATCAGCTAAAATTCGCTTTAAGTCTAACTGGGCTCTTGGAACCAAACCCACAAAAAAGACTTGAACATCTGATTTAGACAATAACTCCCACCTTATACTAACTTAAAACCCCCAGATTAGGTGTACATATTTTCCTACACAGTGTTTGAAGAAAGTCAGACATCTCAAGAAGGATAATAAGAAGTATCTCCGTGTTGAACAAGAAGCTGCTGAAAGATACGCAATAAACCTTGAAGAAGGGACTGACTTCTCACACGTTTGCAGAATTCAAGAAGGGTAATGAGCATTGCAAGTGTTGGGGACATCTCTCCATTTCTGAAAAGCCTACATGTAATCTTTGAAACAAATGAAATAAAGTCATCTGTGGCACCACCTGTCTTATCATATGATAGTTCAATAATGCCCTCAACTTACCCCCAGGAAACATGAGAAATCAGATTAGGCCTGTTTAGCTTGAATTCAAAACATAATGACAGTGAAAACGCTTTTATCACCGGACTATCTCTTTATATGTATGACTGACTTCTGCGTCTATCCAATAACCGGTTTATACATTTTCTACCAACAAGCCTGACAGCAGGACTTAAAGCCCAAATTTCAATTTGAGTGCCCTAATAACTGGATTTGGAGCCAAGTTGCCTTTGCTATTAAGATTCCCGGGGCTAGAATTCTGTCTTTGATCGCACCCAATCTCATTTCTAGACAGAGAGGGAGTAGGGGATGAGATAGGAAATACCGGTTTTAAAGCCTTCTAGAGCTGGCTTAGTAGGGGCTAGAACGCAGGTCGACACCTTTCCCAGCAAACGGGCAGCTGTGCAAGATGTAGGCACTGCCATCACGCCCAGTGGCTCCTACGGCTTCGGCTCTGAAGGCAAGTGGCTGTGATTGCTGCCTCTAGTGTTGAACTCAGTTCGGAAAAAGCGGTAGCCTGCTCTGAGCTCATCTAGAAGAAGCTGTATTCCTCTATCTAGCTTTTGGACCCTATGCATTTTAACTAAGTACCTACCTCCCACCTACCCAAATGGGGCTATTCTAGCTGTTTGCATAACATAATACTGCAATTGCCCAGAGGTTTCTAGTAGAACAAAAGAGACTCACTGAACACACTGAAAGCGGAGCTCCAAAGTTAAGACTGGGGGAGTTTTGGCCTTAAAAATCTGCCTGTCTATCCCATTTTAGTAACCTAACTCTTCCATTTCAGTGTAGTCTTCAGTCTCGATATTAGCATTCATTTCTGAACGTAAAAATAATGTAGTAGTTTTATGTCTGTTGTTCCTTTCAGTTCCACAAAATTTCCCCTCATCTTTAGACCATGAAAAAAATGTAAGTACGTTACCTTAAATGGTAGAAGATATAAAATAGTGAAGCATACAGTTCATCTCCTCACTAAACTAAAACTCTTTTCATTTCTCACAAATCGTTTTTCCCAGGCTCTCAATATTCAAACCTTCTAAAAGATTCCTCCAGTTCCTCTGTTTAGACACTAACCAGAAACAGCCACAACATTTCTGAAAATATCATAACCCTATAAAAATTCTGTATTATTCTGTTCTGTGGTTTGTGACTATGGATTTATATTCAAGAGACTTTACTTGATTTGTTCACAGTGACAGCGCGAATCTTTTACTAAGTGGTTACAGTAAATTAAGAGCTCAACAATGGGTGAAATACATCACACTGGCAAAAAAAATAAAATTTAGTAGCTTGTGCTTATCTAAATTAAGTTATACTTGCTTTGCCACCAAAAAGGTGGTTTAGGTCCGCAGTTTACAACAAGGTAGGCAGGTTGCAGCAAGGCATTAGCAGCAGACACCTCATCACAGGTAAGGCCAAGCAGAGAGACCAAGCTAATAAATAATACCTGGACTCTTGTCAGTTCAGTGCAGAAATAGCTTAAGTGTTTTTGCACAGTAGTCTGGGAACACAATGTAGAGACCCCTGAGGCCTCTGATAGAGTCATCCCTGTCCACTGGGATGCATTATTTCAATCTCAGTGGAAAGCACTAGCAGTTAGTGGAAAGCTAGTGCTGCCTGGAAAAGAGCAGGTAAAAAAGATGCATGGCAGCAGCTCTAGAATAGGAGCAGTACACAGGATCAACAGGAATATGAAGACAAGCCAGAAAATTAGGTAAAAGTGGAGGAAAGCTCAAGCCAGAGGCACGTTTTGAAGTGAGGTACAACCAGCAGAAAAGCTGACAAATACTGGTTTACAGAAACTCACCTTATTTGCGTTATGAGCAGGTTAGAGAAGAGTCACTTGCCACATAGTAGCAAAGAAGTGATAACTTGTCATACCAAAGCACCTTGAATGTTTGTTATTGTGTGAATATATCCTAACTACACACATGCGATAAGAACTGAATTTGAATCAATGTAAGAAAGATGGCATGGTCTGTCTTTTACTGACACAGCCTCTCTCACAAAATCAGTGGCAATTTCAAGTACTAACCCGTAAGCCTCTTAAGACCAGCCTGACTCAGTTTCCTTTTCCATGCTCACTTAACTCAGTCGATTATTTAGAAGAATAAGTCAAGGTTAGGCTGGTGCTTTGAAATGTAGAGTATAAAGTGCAAAGCTTTAATTAAATGCACACCTTTCACGTCAATATTAAATGAAAGCAACTCACTATCATTGTGGAAGGGATCAGTTCATTTACTGCATGCTAATACAACTACTGCCATGACCATTTTTGCCTCCCATTGCTTGAAAACGCATTTTATTTCAGACTCATAAAGGCTAAAAAAAATAAATACTTACTGACTTTCAATTATGACAGAATTGACCCTCTCCTCCCCCTCAAAAAAATACTGTTAAGAAATTTCTAAGATGTAGGTTTTAAATGAAAGCATTCTGTTAAGACCCAAGGGAAAAATAAAGAAATAAAAGATTAAAAAGTAACATCTGTCCCTTTCTTTATTCAATGAATCAGCTCCCAAAGGTTAGTCATCAACCCTATGCTATTCTGCTAACCTCAGTATTTTAATTTTACTACGTAGTTCAGTTTTCAGTAACAAACTCTCTCAGATACTGAAAACAATAAAACAAAGTTTTGCTAAATCTGCAAACCCTGATTTTTAAAAATTCTTTTCAGAAACATGTATAAGAAAACACACACGTTAGAAAGGCAACTGCAAGACCTGACTTACCAAAGTGGCAAACAAAAGAGGATAAAGCTTATTAATCAACATGTAGTATGTTTAGAGGTATACATCATATACTGTTAGCATACAGACATCTGTGGCCTAAGCCTTTAATAAGTAATTTTCCAGGAGCCTTAATTTTTTAGCAGAAGAAACAGGAAAGAATGAGATACTCTTTCTGCAAATTTCTAATCCACAGTCTCTGCTAACTTAGCCATACTAAAAAAAAAAACATAACGACTTGTGTAATTCCTAGCATTGCAGCTTTTCCTTCTATGAAGTAGAAAAAAGTTACACTTATAAATATAAAAAGAATTTCAAATGCATAAGTTTAAAATTTCAGTGCAACACTATTACATCTGACCACAGGCTACAAGAAGCACCTTTACAAATGTTAAAACATACCTGCCTGCATAGGATTTGGATTTTGTACACTGGTTCTTCTAACACAATCAGTGAAAACACCCTCCTTGGTCAAATGGAAAATATTTTGCTCTTTCCACAACTAGCTTTCAGACACACAGCAAGAGCTCTACTGTCTTTTGCCTAGAAAGCTACAGTGTAATGGAATAAAAACCACACAGAAAATAATAATTTGTTCTGATGGGTTGGATAGCATTTTGTTATCAGTTGATGCTTAATCATGGATCAGTAAAATAGGAAGTATATACTTACACTGAAGTAAGTACACAAGTGTAAATAGCTTGCTTAACTGAAAACTTTGTTTTAGGAAGGTTTGGTTTGTGTTTTCTAAGTGCTGTATGTCGCTAAGAAGTACGATATACAAGTATATTAACCACGTGTACAAAAGTATTTCTAAAACTACTTTTTCCCTTAAATAAAAATTCTTGACCTGAAAGAAATGATTGTTTGGTACAGAAGCTAGAAAAAGGCTTCTGTTCCTCAGAAGAGTAGGTACTATAGCTTATTGGGAGACTATTTCACAGCAAACTACCTAATTAACTCTATATGGAGCCAGATACATGTTGAAGTGGGATTATATTATAAATGATCTGCAACAGATTTGATTTCATAATCTAATGTTTTCCTTCCAGTCTTACCTTCCTATGAAATTTAATTTATTGTCCAATAGTGAATTAAAAGTAATTTGAGCTAGATGCTGTTCTCCATACTCACCCAATTCTCATGTCAATCTGTGTCATTTATTTTACAACTTTTTTGGCTTGTATATAAAACTATGCCTAAAGTTTCTGACAGTTTTTCATAGGAAATGGTACCTGACCAACAGATTCACTAATAGAAGCATTACCACAAGGCATTCAAATCAATCTTCTTGAGTATGTATTAATTAACAAAGGCCTCTTGCAGGTATCTTTAAGAACAGACTCTTTATGCTTCTACATTGTTCTTCTGTCACTCTGAACTCCAAATGCTTTTGTGAAACAACTACAAGAGTAAAAATGACCCAGATCAAGCAACTACATCTAACATCCAGGACATCTCACAACCAAGATTCAAGGTAGGATATTAAACAGAGCTCTTTCCAGCCCAAGAGATGGATGCTGCTGTTAGACTTTGCTTCTCCTACTACTCTTCCCTTCCACTGTGGCAAGAAGGTCTTGTTAACCCTGTACATCACAGGAACAGATGCACAGCAGTACAGCTGATCTTGCTATTTCTCTATGGCAAAATTTTAGAATTTGGTTCTATGTAACTTGACCTCCTTCTGAATACCTTAGCCAGGAACCCAATAAGCATGGGTACTCTCCCTTTTACCACTATCTATCTTCATAATACCATCTAGAGAAACTCTAAAATAGCTCCTACTACCAACCATATGCTAACAGTTTACAATGTATATATGCCTGAAAAATACTGCATTCTCCACTGAAAGGCCTGGCTAAAGAATAAATTTTGATAGAAAACTGCAGCAATCGAGAACCTAGTCCTCTAAAAACCTACCACAGTCTCTGGACCTTAGTAAGAACCTGACAAAACAACTCACACCAACAAAGCAAGCCGTATTAACCCCAGATGCAATTTTTATCCCAGATAGGTAAGAAGACTCAAAGACTCCACAAAATTCACTAGGAATTTCCCTGCTAGCATTGCACAGGGAGAACACATGGATGCAACAATAATGAGTTTCAGAGTCAGCTTCTTAAGATTACACAGCTTTCTGTTAAACACACAGAAAGACTCTCCTGGGGGGGGGGGGGGGGGGGGGGAAGTCCTAGGCTGTAGTAACAACGAATAAATAACTATGATTTAAAAAACTGTATATAAAAAATAAAAGATATATTGTTGAGGCAACAACACGTACACAATGAAGTAAGGCAAATACATACTTAAAGCTGTAATGAACGGGTTAACTTTGTTCATGAAATCAAGAAGGGGGAAGAGACACATTGAGAGTTAACATATGCCTGGTGTAAATAACAAAGCTTGCTTAAGTGATGCGTAAAGGTCACGGGAAGAGGGCAATGGCTATAACTTACTAGATAAGGGGAGGGGGAAAGAACAACAGCTACAACTTACTAGATAAGGAGAGGAAGGACAAGAGCTGAAAGTTACCAAGACTATATTTCTCCACGTCAAAAGACATTCTACATCAAAGGATACTCATCCTTGAGAAAATTACCGAATCTGCATAGCAACAGACCTGCACGAGTTAAGAAAGAAGAAGCAGGACAAGGCAGAGACTTACAAGAAAGGGGTACAAGAAATGTATATAAGGAATGTAACAGTAACATAAAGTTGCGGGCCTATGGCGGAGCGTTGCCTCCCCGGCCGCCCAGCTCTGTTTTGCTCTCTTATCGCTTGCTAATAAATTCGATTTTTTTTATCCAATACAAATTGGCTCCTCCAATTTGTCACGAGCGTTTATAACAAAAGCCATTTAAAAAACATGAAAACTTCACCACCCAGTGCTATAAGCAGGGCGATCCAAGTATTTTTCCCAATTCTCAGATCTTTTCCAAAGAGAGCGCACTGACCCATGAACTAGCCGAAGCGACCAGGATGAGGGAATGGGGATATCGTTACAGCACCCTTCTCATTAGAGCATGGGACAGCGCGGGAAATTTTGGAGGCATCTTCCCTCCACTCCACACCCACCCCAAACCCTCAGGGTGGGTGAAAACTTCACAGGTCTCCTCTCTTCACGGCAAGGGGACGAAATTTGAGGCCCTGTCTGCTCATGCCCGTGAAGGCCGGAGGAGCGCAGGGCCTGAAGGGGAAGGGGGGGGTCCTGAAGCGCTGCCGGGGCTGCCCCCCTGCCCACGCTGCACCTCCACCCGCGCCACCAGGCCCACGCAGGGCCTGAGGCGAGGCGACACAAACCTTCTCACCCCGGGCACCACCACCCCGACCTCCCCGCCCAGCCCCGGGGCGGGTGGAGAACGCCTGTCCCCCTCAGCGCCGACCCGCTGCTCACACACGTTACCCCTCACGGCCCCGGGGGGGGGGGACGGGACACACAGACGGACCCCTACCTGTTGCCCTCCCCTCTCCTCGGCCCCCCCACCAGCGCGCTCACCAGCCCTCGGTCCAGGTCGGCTTGACCCTTGCCGGCGTCCGTAGGGACCCTGGCGTACTCGGCATAGCGCAGGCCCTCGGAGGAGGCCGCGGCTCCTTCCATGACGGAGGGACAGGCGGGGAAGCCGCTACAGGTCGGCCGGAGGGACAAACCACTTGGAAGGGCGGACTCCCAAGCGCCTTCCCCTTGTCAATCTTCCGCCAGAGGGGCGGGGCCAGCGCAGTTTTGGCGGGCTCGGCGGTGTGAGGGGTTGGGCGGGGCAATGGCGGGCGGCGGAGTCTCTCAGCGGGACGGAGACGGTGAGGGAGGGCGGTGTGCCCTGCCTTTGTCCTCCTGACGGGTTTGAGGAGCAGGGAGGCGGGAGGTGGCTGCTTTTTCCAAGTGCCAAGAGAGCCACGGAAGAAAGGGGCGGCCGGGGCGGGGGGTGAAGGGGTGAGGGGTAATTATGCATTAAAAAATAGGGTAAGAAGAAGGAGAAAATACTCGGGAGAAGGGAAGGCCGCACAGAAATGTCTCATGTCCGTCTTCAGAAGGAGCATGGGATTTTGGAAGGGGGAAAACCTACGGAAAGGATAAAGAAAAATTCATTGGGGGGGGGGGGGGGAGAGCAAAACCACTAAAAATGGGGTTTAATGTTTATATTTTTGCATCTCAGTTGATGTCTGTGTATGTTTCAGTATATTTCTATTTTGATTTCCTGAAAATGCTGACAGGATCCTAGTTCCCCCTTCTGAAATCCTTCAAGTGATAGCTCTTATGCAGAAGTTGTCAATCACCGTTAGTCCTGTATCACAAAGTGTAAAATGCTCAATCTCTTTTCAGTACAGCAGTGTAATGGCTCTTTTTTTGCCTTTATGCTGGTTTTCTTCCTCTCCTACCTGGTAGTACTATTACTGGCAATGGAATTGAATTATCTGCACATTGCTACGCAGTGTGACTCAACTAAAATAATTACTCTTCTTATCTCCTATTTCAAACAGTGGTTGTTATTCTGAGGCATCATTCTGAGCACATACCATGGTTCTGTATATCTGATTGATACTCATCAATCCTATAATGCCAAAAAGCAACTGCTTTAATTCATCTCCAAATATGTTTTTAAAGTACAGTTGCTATTAACCATAAAGGTGAGCTGACCATATACAGCATTTCGTTAATCTTGGAGAGATATATAAATTCAACTTTCTACAGCACAGAAGTCATTGGAAGTTGTATGATGATCCATTTGGGAAGAAATACATTGCTTTGTACTTCTTAATTGAACATAGATAATCATATATGATTAATTTTTTAAACCTTCAGTGGAATTGAATTTCTTGTAATCGTAAAACCTATTTTAAAATCAATAAAAATGTCCCCAACTAATAATTTTTTGCTCCTTGATTTGCATAGAAGTAATGCAGAAGACATGCAGAACAGCATGTCACTTACTACTTTTTTTGATTAGCCAACTGAGTTTAAAAAATAATAAATTGAAGGTATTGGAATTTAGGGGGTTTTTCCTTAATTTTCCTCTTCTGCATGTTATTGCAACTTGTTTAAAAAAATCTAGGTCTCTCCTGATGACGTAATGCTCTTTGTTAAAAGATAATCAACCATAAGAGAAGAAACACTGTATTTGTTTTGGGGAGAAAACTGAAATGGCAGGAAATAAAAAGAAGCCAAACATATAAGACTAGGAGAAAGTAAGAGGCAAATCTATGAAGTGAAAGACTGCAGAAAATAATACCTGATTTTTTCCAGCTTCTGCAACAATTACTCGTATTGAAAAGTACCTACTCATAAAAGTAGCATCTTTGAGTCCAATGGGACAGTAAAGTGAATGAGAGTTACTCATTTTAGCCACCATATGTGTTTGGCCCGGCACCTGTAGGAAATACACATGGGTGGCTCTAAACAGGAATAGCCGCGTTGCTTTGAAAAACTTGACTCTGTGGACAAAAATCAGCCGAACATCAACAATAATGAATTTTAACAGTGCTTTGCCATTCTGGACCACCAAAAATTGAAGTAGTTCAGAAGAATTTCTCTAATATCCAGGTATACAACCATAATTTACAAAATCTACCTAAGTGGTACCACATAAAATCCATACAAAATCCAGGAGGGTGAGGAATCCCAAAGGTTTTGCTGGCTAATGGTCAACTTGTCCACCAGGAATTATTCGCTTCACCACCTTCCCTGGGATCGAGGTGAGGCTGAACAACCTGTATTTCCCCAGATCCTCCTCCTTGTACGTTCAGACAGTAGCTCTTTATTCTTCCCGGGTCACCTGCCCCTGCTCCCACCTTTTGTACACTTCCATTTTATATTTGAGTTTAGTCAAGAGCAGCTTGTTCATTCACGCAGGCTTCCTGCCACTCTTGTTTGAATTCCTGCTGTCAGGATGGACTGTTCTTAAGCTTTTAGGTAGGGAACCTTGAAAATCAAACAGCTCTCCTGGACTCCTTTTCAGGGCTATATCCCATGGGATCCTTCCAAGCTGATCCCTGAAACCCCTGAACAGGTCAAAGTCTGCTCTCACTAAGTCCAGGGTTGTGATTCTGCTGTTTTGCCCTAATTCTACTGTCTCATGGTCACTGCAGGCAAGTTCTTCCCCATTTGTAAGTATCAGATCCAGAAGAACATCTCCCCTTGTCAGCTCCTCGATCACCTTTGCAAGGAAGTTATCAGTGCTCTCAGAAAACATCTTATGTCATTGTAAGGATAGCAAAATTTGGCCTTTAGAGACACTGGGTCATACTATGGTCCATCCAAATACATCTAGGCAAACTCTGAGATGGGAAATGGCACTCTGAATGTCTTCCTCATATCACCAGCTATGCTACTACTACTACTACGACTACTTTCTGGACAGTGAGACTCAGGAAGCATATAGATTAAGCAGAGCAAACCAGATAATCAGCACAAGGAAAATACATCTTTTGCTAGGAGTGAAAGACCGTAGGTTGTTTCCCTTGGAAGTAAGGATGGGAGGAATGAAAGCAGCTGGGTCTTTGGTTGTGGTTGTCTCCCGAAACTCCTCTCAGCATGGCACAGCTGTGTACTATACTATGCACAGGATGGTGCTGGTAGAGACAATCTGTCCATTACTATTTTAATTTAATCCTAAACACTGGTATGTTCCAGCATATTGTCACTATTAATGTGTAGCAATGTTGTCCATATTTGTTATGCCATTTAAGTTAATTGTCTGCATACTTTTCCTGTAAATGACTTTCCTAAACAGTCTGTGCTACAGTATTCCATGTTGCAGTCAGGATCAATGCTGGCAAGAATCTCTGTCAGGAATAAAGGAGAATCTAGAAATAGATACCAGATTAAAGCTTGTGAAATTGATAACAAGGCGGGGGGGTGGGGGTGTTGGATTTACTCTTTACCACTGAGAATTTCCAAAGTACCTGTAAGTGTAGCACCTGACCAGTGACATTAGAACGGCGGGGACTAAAGTTTCATGCCAAAGATTAAAGTTTCTGAGGTCAGGCAGAGAAGAGAGTATAATTGAGAGTTATCAAGGAAATCATAAGGCGTATCATATAAAACTGGTAGAGTCAGTACTTGAGCCTTGCTGAATTGTCATGTGCATACAGATGAATAAAGGATAAATCTTCCCAGCCACTGCACCAGGATTAGAGGTTGCAAGAGTTCATTGCTCCTAAAAGCATTTGTATGTTTCTTTAATTACCGCAATATACTATAAAAGCAAAAAGAGGCATGAGCTGTGGACTTCTACTAATTTAAGTAACGCATTCTGAAACATTAAACAATAAAGAATGTAATGTTCTTTCTAGATCCTATAATAGTAGTCTGTATGACACCTTTGGTTGACTAGGTACCACAGGGTAGTATATTATACAAAATCCTAAGCTGGAACTAATCATGGCCTTCAGGAATTACAAGAGTACAATTATTCCTTGAAGAAGATGGCAAAAGGCTCAGGTATCTTTTGTGAATAAGAGTGTTAAAATAATTTATGCACAAGTAAATCTCCTCTGCTTTAAAAACTGTTAAGAAAAAGATATATTCAGGAATTTTACAAATACCCTTTTAATACTGTCAGACTTCTCAAGGACTTTTTCTTTCTGGTCACAATGCTGGAGCAATAGCTGTAAGTTCTTCGTTTCTGGTAGCATTTGTGTAGTTTACCAGTTAATTTTGCTTTTTCCAATAGATTTGTCGCAGGCATTTTTAATGGTATAAAACATTCATTTGTAGTTCTGATAGCTTTTATAGCATCAGACCTTTAAAATAGCCCTGCTTTATTATTTATTATTATTTATATAGCAATATAGGTATGCATAGCAATCGCCAGGCATAAGAATACTCCTAAAATGTAGCAATAATTTTCAGGCACTACTTCAGGACCTTAATATAGCAAGTTCTGGACATCAGGTCAATTATATTTTCAATCTCCACTTCGTTTTACTGAAGAAGTATTAGCTAAAGGAGAGGTGGACCTGCTCTAATGTGAAGGATACTGCAGGGAAGCAAGGGTCAATTTTCTTTTAGAGAGTGGAAGATGATAGCTTTTGACAGGTACCGTCAATTTCAGCTTTTTGCAATAAAATGGGAAGTGTGTGCAGCATTTTACATCTCCTAAATAGATTACCCAACACAGACACACACACGCACTTGTCAAAGCTAATGGCATTCTTTCTGCTGAGCCTCACAAACTCCAGTTCTAAATCTAAACAAGAATAAATCTTGGCCAAATGTTGACATTTTGCCCTCCTTCTGGGGCTACCTCTCCAGGGAGCAGAGAAATTTCTCTTCTCCAGCATCCTGAGCTGTAACAATTAGTGCTATAAACCCTGCAGAACAGATTAAGATTTGCTCTTAACAAAACATTTTCTGTGAAGTGCAACAAAATAAAAGTGATACTACAGCTTTCATTCATATTAATGTTTTCTGGTTTTTACTCTACAGTGAGCTCAGGTATTTTGCTTGCCATAAGCATGTTTTAGATCAAGTATTTTAAAAATTGAGCTGAACATTACTTGTTGTCCAGTTTAAGGTTTTCTGTTCACAACTAACTAATTGTAAAGTAGTACTCTAGCAAGCTAGAGTACTCAGCCAGAAAAACCTTGGTAAGGTAAAATACATCTTTAAAAATTCAATTTTTAATTTGCCATCATCGTATAAAAACATCATATGCAGTGCTAATTATAGATATGCTTCTAGGTATATTTGCCATCCCTTGTCATTGCCCTAAAATACAGGGAGATGTTCCCAATGATCAATTACACGTATATGCTCTGTAGTGTATTCAGCTGCGTGTCTTACCTACTTAGCCAAAATATCCAGGGAAAAAACTATGTATGTGAACCCTTGAGCATCATACTCAGCTGTAGGACTAAGTATTTTAGCTGACGGCAAAGGAAAAAGCAGTTCTCCAGCAGTCAAGGCCTTCTGATAGCATTTGCTGGCTCCTGGGAGAAATAAGGTGGGCTGCAGGAAAGCTAGCCTGTCCTGGCTGTCTTTCTCAAAAGTCTCCTGCAGTTTGAAGCTTTTCTTTAAGCTTTAGGCTTCTAGTCTTCTTGGATTAAATGAAAATCTTAGCTTTTAATGAAAAGTGTCCGTGGTTGTGGAAAAAACTTAAAAATGCAAAACCTTAAAATCCATAAACCAACAGTGAAATATGAAGAATGAACAGGTGTTTTCAGGGAAGGAAAGGTAGGGGACATTATATCGGTTTACTTTTTTTTTTTTTTTTAAATACTATTTCTTTCATAGAAGAGAGTTTTATCTCATCTGACATTCCCAAGGAAAGGATGAGGTGGCTGACTGGGATTCTGAGTATCTTTTATAGTGAGAAAGGATCTCTGATATCTCATTTTTGGTACGGTTCATGCTGCTGCTGAGTTGGAAATAAAGGTTCAACAATATTCCTCTACAGAAGTTATTTTATTATTGTAATTTCATGAAAAACACAGGTGAGGCAGGGAATAGGGTGATTCTTAATATTTCACATGTCCACTGAAGGATTCTTTCAAAGCAAAAGAAAGATCATTTTCTATCTTTCTATGTCCCACAAAATTAAAAAAAAAAAATAGTTGTTAATAGCTGGAGGCAACAGAGCTTTGCAGACAAAAAAGCTTTATTTTGACAGATGAATTTTCTCACTCCTTTTCCTGTTTTCTCCCTGGTCCCACTGGCGGGGAAGGAGGGACCCACCAGCTGCATGGGTGCTTGCCTGCTACCAAGGACCAATGCACCACAGCATCAGACCCAGTTAGGGGTGCAAGACAACCATAAACATAAGCCGTCGGATAGAATAGGCAGCTGGTATTTGGTGGGTCTAGAAAAATATAACTACTGAATTAAAATTCTTATGGAGGATTTGGGAAGGGTTGAGATTTGGTGGGGTGTGGAATGATTGCTGGAGGTGACTTACTGATATGACCCCCCCCTCTTAAGGGAAGGTAAACCTCCAGGGTGGAATGCAGTGGACACGTAAGGAATTGGTTCCATAATAATGCCCTAAGCAACACAGCCTGCAACCTTAGATGTTAGCAACACCAGGGGAGCTTGGTATGCTGACTTTGAGAAGTAACACGGAAGGTGGAGCGGAGTAGAGACGCCGTGGCCAGGCTCTGTGATCACAGGGATAGGGAACTGGAATGATAGGAATGAGAACAGTTGGTCCCTGCGTTGAATCCACTGAAGCAAGGAGGTAAAATAATGGGGGTTCTGTCGACCTACTGCCCTACTTCTGATTTATATCACACGTGCCCCATTCTGGGGTACTGACAGGCAACATCATGTCCTTTGGGTGAACCTTGTTCATTATAATATCATTATAATACCAAAACACACCTCCATCCCAAAAGTTACTTGCCTCCAAGGTGCGACCACCCCCCCAACTGAGCATGCGCTCTGAATTTTTTCTAGTATATACCTTTAAAAGCAAAGTGGGAGAACTTTATACCAATCAAAGTAAAGGTATGTATGACTAGAGTCACTCAAGCTCCACCTAAAAAATAAGAAAATATAAAAGGGCTTAAGAGAGGAGGAATGCTAGGGAAGATACCATCATAGACAAGTCGGGAGGACATCGCTGACTTCTGGGATCAGTCAACGGGCTGAACCTCTCTTCCCCCCATAGGGACACCTATTGGGTAAGATTCAAACCCTCGGTCATACTGAGTGCTTCCCTGGGAAACTTAGAAACCTCTGTGGGGTTTTTCCATAATTTAGTGTGCTTGTAGTCAACTGTATTGTTATTTGCACATGCTTTGCAGACAGTGTATTTATCACCGGCAATCCAAAAGAACCTGTACTCCTGTTGCTTTAATAAACTGTACTATTCATTAATCTAGCCGTGATAGTTCCTTAACGCGACCAAACTCCCTAAGTCTGGTAATTCTAGTTCGTTGAACGTGGCTTAGCTGAGAGTGCAGTACGCTATTAGTGCATCCGTCATCGTGATAGTTCAACGTATTGAACACGAGCGTGTGTTTGCAGCAATCAGAATCACCTGAGGAGCAGTACGAGGATTGCGTCAATTCGAAGCTAGAGTCCTCGCTGCCTTCCTCGTGAATCTGATGTTCCTAAACAAAAAAGGGGGAGATGTGGGAGCAGCTCGGAACACCTGGCATTTGTTTTCAAGACTGACCGTTAGAATTTGTTGTGCTGCATGTTTGCCAAGCCTTGAAGAACTAGTTTTACAAGGTCAGGTTGGAGGATGGCCTTGTGTAGGCCTGGGAAGATGTGGCTGAAGACAGTCACGAGTATGTCTGTGGAATGTTTTTATCTTTAACTGTTCTGAGGACTGGCAAACATCCCAGCTGGGGCAGATATGCCCTCCTGTGCTAGTAGTATTGGCTGTGAGCCGTTAGTACTTTCTGGATCTTTGTTGAAACATATATAAGTTGGATTCTTTTGTGAAATAAAGGGAATCTTGCACAGAGAGTTTGAGCGCTTAATTGAGTCTCCGCAGAGCGGACTTACAGTGTTGAACTGGACATCACTCAGAATTTAAACCTAGCCACCTCCAGCCCCTCTGACACATGAGGATAAGCTGGAATGCAAGGGGGGTTATTTTCTGCCAAACTTCTTTACCCTTTAACGCAACAGTGGGGTTTGCATGTTTCAGGAGGCTGAATACATTGGCATTCTGATACTTAGGAAGCACAGTTGCTTTACCATCTACAACACTAAATAAAATAGGGTCGGAGACTGATCCTTTGTCCTAAATCCAGCTACCACAGACTTGCTTATATATATGCTGCCTAAGACTAGCCTCCACTAGGCTAGGAGGAGCCTAAGTGGCTAGGAGGAGCCTAAGTGGCTAGAAGGAGCCTAGTCAAGCCAATATGCATGTCCTTACTACATAGCACTTAAGCTCCAAGCGTCCCGAGAGCCCTAAGTGGTACTGCTGTGACCCTAAAACTTTATTATTTTGGGGGATATTGCAGCTCAATGTGTCTGAAGCATTATGAGGGATGGGTTACAACCCATCAAAAGTTGTGTTTTAGTAGCATGAAACTGAAGGAGTGATGAATGACATACTGTGGAGTATGACACAGAGGTACATTGGATGTGTTGGAGATGCAGATTGTTGAGACGGTGCTGGAGGGATGTTTAGGGTGGAGGAAGCTAAATCTGGTGCAGTCATATTCATATGGACTTTCTGGGGGTCGTGTCTGGCATGAACCATCCTCAGAGCCAGGCCTGGATGTTGTCCTGGAGAGAGTTAGTTTGGATTGTCCACAACAGAGGTAAGAAGTAAAAGGGCATTGAAGCGATTTAAGCAATTGAGCTTCTAGTGGTTGGGTTCATTTTACAGCCCTCTTTTTTGAGCAACATAGGTGTAAACTATTTAGATTCTACAGTTACCGTTTGCAGCCAAAAATTTCTGAATTTCAACAGGAAATGGATATTAGATCTGAATTTTACATAACAGTGTGGGTTTGAAGATACAGCAGCAGTGGCCACATTAATTATAATCAATTTTCATAATTAAATTTGGGTTATTAAGGCATCAATCTGCATGGGTTAAGAACCCAGATGTTGAAGCTGGATTTTTACCAAATAGGATGCCTGTAGGCACAGCTGTTATCCCACAAATCTTTGCAGTCCTCAGACATGACTGCTATCATTTTGCGCTGCTTCGAGTCTCTCTGCACCTCCTGTATGCTCCTGTATGCACCCACGGTCCTGCATAAGAGGCTAAGCTTGATGCTTACTTTCATTTGCCAGCACTCTGTACGTAAAATATATATGTATTTGTGAAGAGGAGGGGGCACCTGGCTTAAGAGATCTTCCCCAGGGCCTGCATTTAGCTGTGCCTGGCAGCTCACATGAAGGAAGACAGCAAACCTCGAGCCTTCTGGCCCACTCAAACACTTTCTTGGACGACATAGGGGATGACTCAGATTGTCAAGTGCCATGCATTTGATTTCTGCTAAGAACACAGTCACTATCCACGACAAAATGTCCGTGTTCCCCACAGAGACCAGAGGTAAAGAATAAATCCACACATCTAGTCCAAGGCTGTAATGCCCTTTGCTCCTTTAGCAATTCCTGAAGACATCTGGCAGAGGAGACACTCTTGCCCAGACCGACCTGGAACACCCTTAAACAAGAAACCTGCCGAGGTTGGCTGTTGGCATTATCAAGAGCCTTGGAGCTATGACCCAGCAATATCTTACAGACTAGATCTACTCCCTTGCCCACAACATATGGCTTTGAACAACATGAGGCAAAGGCGGCTGTTACAGTCTATGTTTATCTTCTGCTCTGGCCTCCTGGGCAGTTTCCAAACCAAGACAGGCTGTGTGAGCAAGCAATCTGATTAATTGCACAGGCAGCTGAAAGAGATTGGGACTAGAGAGATCGGGGCTTGGCAGGAGGTAGGTAGAGAGCCTTTGGGTGACTTCTGCTATCTGTCTCCAAGAAGTGACCATACTGGACTCTCCTACAGTGTTTCTGTGTGTTCATAGACCAGGCTGGACCCATCGTGGCCCAGAAGTGAGACAATTCTGGGAGTGGTGCAAGGGACTATGCACCAGTTCATCCCTTTGCAACACACTGCCATTGCACTCCAGAGTCTGCAGAATGACTTGCGTACAAATGAAGATCATCCCTGCTGCAGAGGGATGGTGGGACAGAGAGACCATTGATGCTGCCTTCATCGGAGATAAGAGATCTCACCTAGGAGATAGGTCCTGCTGGATGTGGCAGCTCTGGGGGGTGTGCTGCTGGTGACGGGGTCCCATAGAGCACCCCAAGGAGCATCACGAACACCAGGCAGCCTGGTGGCATTTTATTTTGCTACTTTGCCAGCATGTGTGGGGTGTGCTGTAAGACCTAGACAGTCCGGACAGTCAGGAAACCTGGCCACAAAAGCATCCCTTCAGCAATGTGGTTTTAGTGCAGCTTGAGCAGCTGAGGACAAAAAGTGACAGCATCTGCATGTGTGGAACTGGATTTCCCTAACTCTGCTGCATAGAGCTTGAGTAGTGTTACTAGTTCTTTTTTTTCTTGCGTTAGTAGCTGCCAAACATCTTTATTTTACTAGTGATATTACAAGGCTTTCCCTAGCCCTGCAGATCCCATAGATACAGTACTACTGGTCAGATGTGTTCACTGAAGGGATCTGCGTTTTCGTGTAAGAGGATCACGTATTTGTGCTCTATTCATCAGGTAGAATTAGGAAAGTCAAAGTAAAAAATTTTTCTGATTGAGCAGAATTGAAAGGCAGAATTGGGAATTGTGCAGGACCATTGCCTTAGGATTTATCTGAGAGTTAGTTTTTAGTTTCACTTTCATCTTTCTTTGTACACTCCTGCAAAATGGAAACCAGCAAACCCCCTAGTGTTATTCCCCTCTGTCATAGGAAAATTTGAAGTGCTGGGGTAAAACATTGTCAGAAATATGGCTTTGAGCCAGACCTCACCGTGCTTATGCTGAAGCAGTCTATTCCAAGACTGCACAAACTGTTCTTGACTGTTTTATTAGTATCGATCAGCTTTGCTTTCACTCCATGACTGCAGCCTGCCTGGGTGCTGTGGTTGAGATGATCAAACTGAGCTTCAGTTGGAGGATGACTCAGAAACCTGTGCATGTATTTGCATGTATTAGAGCTGAGAGTCCAGGCAGGGGCGGGTCTTGCAAGGAATTGAAACCAACTTGCGAGAACTCAAAGGTTTGAGTCTTTCCCTAGCCTTAGTGGCAATACTTGTTTCTGACAAGGCAAGGTACTCCCGAAGCAATGTCTGGGGATAGAGGATGGAGGGAAGGCAGCAGGTACAGGACAACTGCTGGCTCCACTACCCCGTTTTCCTCTCAGGGTTACCTTTGGGATGGCAACAACAAAAGAGAAGAGGCTGAAAACCCCCAGAAGCTGACAACATCTGAAGAGGAGCAAAGCGGCCAAGCGGTCTACCAACAACAGCAGGAGCAGTAGTAAGTAACAAGGAGCCTGACTGAGATGGTATTACGTGTATTGGGTGCCTGTTCTCCACCATATTCAAGGTGTGTGCCTTCAAGGGTGGAAATACTTTATAGAGAGCCTGTGAATGGGACCGGGCACACAAGCAGCATGTCCTCATCCTCTCAGAGCCACCTGCGATCAGCCTAAAGCCTGCCTACGAACAACGCTTCCTACATGGGACCCGCACTGTTCTGGCAGGCTTCCTGATAGCGTGGCTTACAGCTCATGCGATAGCAGTGGCTGGTTCTATACTTTTGATGTTGGCGTACATGGTGTCTGTTTCTTGTTTTCAAAGTGGAATTTCAAATCTGGTTCTACCTCCCGGTTTTCTGTCTCCTAATACTTCATCCTGGAAAGTCTAAAAATACTTCCTTTGGCTTAAGAGATGGATGCAGGCTGTGTTCCAGCACTGATCTGAATGCAATCCAGGACACAAAACGGCTTCCAACAACTTCATGCTGACAGAAGTAAAGCCAAAGCTTCAGCCCTCAGTTTCATTTTAGGCTTTATTGGGATCCATCCTCAGTCCCTCTCTGGTTTTACAGTGACAATTCTTAGGTAGCTTGTATAAGCTCTAGCTTGCAGATATAATACAGAACAGAAACTGACAGCAGTGTATGTGTATTTTATGCACATGTGCTTTATACATATATACTTAGCTAACCAAAGCTAATTGTTTACAGTCTTTTTCCCCAAATGTGCTTTTTCTGACCTGTTAGTTACAGTGCATATAATGCTGTTATTATTATGTGCTAAGTTTGCTTAGCTTGCTTTTTGTTCCTGTCTTTCAAAGTGCAGCTGACAGAAACTGAAGGCAGTTTCAGTTTCCTTTCCCTTCTTTCTGGATGAAGAAAGTGGAGCCACGCTGTGAAAGCGGTGGCAGGCTGCTGATCGCAAGCAGCAATCAGCAGCTTTCCATTGTAACCCATGAATGCTTGCCTACTAGGGACTATTAAGAGCCGGGTAGCTTTGAAATCCGTCAGCGCTTTAATGACCGACTTTCAAGAGAGCAAACAACCATTCCTGAATTACAGTCTATGTTTATTTTCTGCCACTTCCAAGCAGAAAAGACCCTCTGTCTTGCCTGCCCTCACGCTGGCATATATCCACAGTAGAGTGAGAGCAGCCCTAGTTAGCTTACATAGTTGTGCTATGTGCATTTTTTTTCATAGAACCGTGGGACGGTCTGGGTTGGAAGGGACCTTAAAGATCATCTAGTTCCAATCCCCCTGCCATGGGCAGGGACACCTTCCACTAGACCAGGTTGCTCAAAGCCCCGTCCAACCTGGCCTTGAACACTGCCAGGGATGGGGCAGCCACAACTTCTCTGGGCAACCTGTGCCAGTGCCTCACCACCCTCACAGTGAAGAACTTCTTCCTTACAACTAATCGAAATCTACCCTCTTTCAGTTCAAAGCCATCACCCCTTGTCCTATCACTACATGCCCTTGTAAAAAGTCCCTCTCCAGCTTTCTCATAGGCCCCCTTTAGGTACTGGCAGGCTGCTATAAGGTTTCCCCGGAGCCTTCTCTTCTCCAGGCTGAACAACCCCAACTCTCTCAGCCTGTCTTCACAGGAGAAGTGTTCCAGCCCTCTGATCATCCTTGTGGCCCTCCTCTGGACCCGCTCCAACAGGTCCATGTCCTTCTTATGTTGGGAGCTCCAGAGCTGAACGCAGTACTCCAGGTGGGGTCTCACAAGAATATAGTAGAGGGGGAGAATCACCTCCCTCAACCTGTTGGTCATAATTCTTTTGATGCAGCCCAGAATGCGATTGGCTTTCTGGGCCGTGAGCACACATTGGTGGCTCACGCTCAGTTTTTCATCCACTAATACCCCCAAGTCCTTCTCCACAGGGCTGCTCTCAGTCCACTCTTCGCCCAGCCTGTATTTGTGCTTGGGATTGCCCCGACCCACGTGCAGGACCTTGCACTTGGCCTTGTTGAACTTCATGAGGTTCGCACAGACCCACCTCTCAAGCCTGTCAGGGTCCCTCTGGATGGCATCCCTTCCCTCCAGCATGTCGACCGCACCACACAGCTTGGTGTCGTCAGCAAACTTGCTGAGGGTGCACTCAATCCCACTGTCCATGTCACCGACAAAGGTGTTAAGCAGCACCGGTCCCAATAACAAACTCTGAGGAACACCAGTCATCACTGGTCTCCTCTTGGACATCAAGCCATTGACAGCAACTCTTTGAGTGTGGCCATCCACCCAACTCCTTATCCACCAAGTGGTCCATCCATCAAATCCATGTCTCTCCAGTTTAGAGACAAGGATGTCATGTGGGACAGTGTCAAGTGTTTTGCACAAGTCCAGGTAGATGATGTCAGTTGCTGTTCCCTTATCCAGCAACGCTGTAACCCCATTGCAGAAGGCCACCAAATTTGTCAGGCACGATTTGCCCTTGGTGAAGCCATGTTGGCCGTCACCAATCACCTCCTTATTTTCCATGTGCCTTAACATAGTTTCCAGAAGGATCCACTCCGTGATCTTGCCGGGCACAGAGGTGAGACTGGCCTGTAGTTCCCTGGGTGTTCCTTTTTTCCCTTTTTAAAAATGGATGGTTTTGTTGTTTGGGGGTTTTTTTTGGGGGGGAGGAATGGATAGTGAGAGTTTTCTCATTGGTATAACTGACTTTGCCCAGATTTGTTCTGGGATACAAACCCCCTGGTATAGGTTAGGTAAATACTTCGTCAGTTGGTTAGCCTGAGCTCCCCACAGAATTTAAGGCTAGAGCAAATATATTCACACAGATTCTGACCAGAAGATGGGATCGCTGCTAAAACTAAGTAAGCTTTTGGGGAAGAATAATTTAAAGCCCTGTTCCCTTTTTCATCTTCATATGATGCTTACAGAGAGAAAGGTCTTGTGCATCTACTGCAAGGAACGCTTAATATTTTTTGCAATGTGATACGAAAGATTCTCTTTGCGTCTTCATAAAGCTGTAACAAAGAATTAATTCCTAAAACTGAGTGTACAAATTAAAGTCTGCATTAGTATGTAGTTAATGAGGAGGAGGGATGAGGGAAGGGCAGGTTCAAACAGAAACCATGTAATATGAGTGGGAAACAACTACTCAAAAAAAGAAGTGAACAGAACTGCGGTTTGCTCCTTTCTCTCGAGGAGGGGGATGGTAGCAGTCAGTTTGAATGGGATGAAGCTGCTTAAACTGTGATTTCCTTAACTAACCCAGAAGAAAGTGGTAGATAGTATCTGAAATACTGAAGCAGACAAGGGAAGATTTTTATGCTTAAAACAAAAATTATTTCATTCAGTGTTATTGTCTTTGTTCTGTTATCTCAAGTTATACTTCAAGAACGAACTCAGATTAGCATTTTAGCAGTGATAAAGCTGAGTCAGCCTTTTAGCCATCAGTCATTTTGAAGGTGATCTTTAAAACTCAAATACTAGCACACCCTCAGAATAGTCCAGGTTTCCAGGCTCTGGGATAACCAAGGGTTGAACAGAGCAGTTGGAGACCTGAAGTCATAGGGTGTCAGTAGAAGAAAAAAATGCAGACTAGCATTAACCTAGAAGGCTTTCTGGAATATACATACAGAGGGAACATGAGGGGCCCAAGGAGGATACCTCTGTGCCAAGGAGTGGCTCTATTCCAACTTGTGTGCTGCTTTCTATTTTTTGGAAACAGCCAAGATATGGTTTTGCTGCCAGCAAAGCAGGAGTTGGAGTCTCTTTTGAAGCCTCTGTGTGAGTTGTTTCCATGCAAACTCTCAGTCTCAGGCTGTGTTTCAGAGCAATTGGGAGTAGGAAAACACCTTCGCAGCATCTTAGGGTGGGATCAGGTGACCTTTCCTGTAGACTGGACACATGAAATATTTGTGGGACATGGCATGTTGTAGTCTCATCCACTAGTCGATATTCAAAGTTGACTGTTAAAAAGTACAAGGTGGGCAGCTGGTATTAGAGAGTAATTTTTCTCTTGCTTTGCAAAAGCCCTTATATGATATGTTGAGGCTGAGAAGTGATAATAAAATGGTTCTAATTAAGTTAAGAAAAATACTTCTTCAAATGCAAAATTGAAATCAAACTTTGCACGTCCCCCTCCAGTTATATATAGGATATGGTTTCAGGCCATGGAGAAACAATCACCGGGATGACAAGTGCTTGAAACCGCTCATGATAATAAGCTTGCATTTAAGTTACTTCACTTTGTCTGCTAAGTGCCATGAAATTAAGTTGTAGAAAGTGAATTCCCAAATTGCCCCTGTTCATGTATATTCAGAAACAAAAGTCTGTGCAGAAGAAAAGGTAGAAGAAAGTGGGGAAATTAGAGACTGAACTATAGCTAGTGCCCAAAAAAGAAAATGCTGCCCCCATTCAGCAGTCTGTCCTTGGCGCCTTTAAAGCTGGCAGGGATAATATTGGTTCTGGTAAAATCCATTAAAAAGATCAAATTCAAATAATAAAATCTGAAGAGACGTTCTTGCACAGTTGGTAACAGTGCCTCATCATTTTGTGTGAAAGGAGAGCAGAGTTACTAGAATGCTTGACTCGCAAAATTGTGTTCTTTGACTGCCGGAGCCAAATCCATCAGGGCTTTCTTTCCTTGCTCTTCCAATCTTCATCCTGAATTAAAAATATATATGTATATCTCTATAGTGTTATAAGACTTCTCAATCTTTTGCTGATAGAGTATACTTAGCAGTTCTTCTGAAAATTTTATTTTCTTTCACGATCTGAAATTTCTTTTTAAAAACACCAAATTAGTCTATGAAACTGGAGGCAGATGCTTAGCAAAATGCTTGTTTTGCCCACTGCCCTGCCACCGGTGGGAGTGCTAGAAGTGTAATTTGATTTATGGACAATCTGTTTAGAGTTGAGCTCTGCATTTGCTGCACAGAAGAAATCTCCCAACTCTCTATCCTTCAGGCTGATGTACTAATCTTTACAGCCCAGTGGGGTGATTCAGAGATGCCCGGCTTCGCTGCGGTCAGCAGCCAGCCTTGTCTCCAGCCAAGTGTTTGGTGGCAGGGTCTATGTAAGAGGATAACTATCAGGAAGATTTCTGTTAGTCTGGATTATGGGGGTTGCTGTGTTCCTCATAATTCTTGGAAGGGGGGGAGAAAATCCTTCTAACTCCTGTATTAGAAGGCTTTCTCAGAAGAGCTTGGCTTGCACAAGCCCCGACATATTCCCTTGATGCATAGCTTGATGAGGAGCTGTGGTGAGATGATGAATAAGGAACTTATGGGAGGATGCTGTGTTTGGGCAGGGGCAAAAAAAGGACAACAAATACTGTGGTGCAGAGGCAGAAGAGGAGGAAATATATTGTTGAAAAGAAAGTGGGGGAAGCAGTCTAAGTCTTAATCTTCATGTGATACAGCGTCTCACCTGCTCAGCTCTCCAGGCAGTGTAGTGTACCCACGGGTGTATGCCCACTAAGGGCACGTTAGTGTTTTCAGGGAAGAGAGAAAGCTGTGCTGCGAGCCCAGTTTGGGCTGAGAGCTACCTCTTGGCTCCCTGATTTGATCCATCACTGTGACAATTTCCTTGGAGCTTTAGAAGGTGGTTGAGACCATCCAGAACGGGGAGCTGGCTGAAGTACCCGCCGTTCTTTCTGCTGTGCTGTCGCATGCTGAGCCCAAACCGAGCTGCTGAATCCGAGCCCCATCTTCACTCTTGGAAATTCAGCTCCGAGTTTCCGTTTTACTCTTTGGACCAAATTTTAAGTTCAGGAATTTCTCTACAAGCTTGCGGGTACCAGAGAACTGAGATTTGGATGCCAACAGCAGAACCGCAGGTCTGTTGCTTTCCTGCTTGTTTCTGACTCATACCTTCTCCTGGGCCTCTCTCTGCTGCTGTTTTCCTTCTCGCTCTTTCCCCATGCAAGTTGGCTTCTGCAGGATTTAACTCTTTGTTTTATCCCGAGGTCTCACTATGGCAAAAATGTTGGCCATTTTAATGAAGGTTTTAGCTAACCACAGGGACCAGATACAGAAGTGAGTTAGCCTGGCCTAATAAGCTTCCAGATATCAGCTGAACTGTGGTAATTAAGCGTGCTCTTAGCCTGTGGCAAACACAGGATAAAATCCACGAACACAGACTTTTGATGATAAACATTTTCTGGTAATGCAGTTCATTTCCTGCCTCTCGTGTTAAGAGCACACGTGCAGCTAGGATGAATCAGACAGTGTATAATGCTAAGCCCCAGTAATTCACTTTTGTCTCTGAGCTGCAAACTGGTAAGACGCTGCCGCTGATAACGACGGAAAGCCAGAGCCCCAAGCCTGCACGCAAGGTTTGTACACCCTCCCAGAGCTCTGCTTATGGCAGCCGCCGGGGCACAGAGCATATTGCTCGACTGAGGTCTAGAACTGCGGCTGTCAGTTATCGTTAGCATCTGGCCGTGCGTGCATTGCGAAATAGGGATACCTACAGGACAGTTGTCTGCTCGCTGGGATTTGGCATCTTGTAGCCCTCTGATTTGGCAGCTTCGCATATGGCTGCTCCATCAGGCATGGGAGCCTTGGTGGAAACAATACCTTGTGGTGGTGTGGACTTGCCTGCTCTTAAAACAACACTTGATAACTGCAAAGTTCAGCTTAGCGTATCTTTGAAGGAGATTCGACAATTGTCTTTGGCAGTTTGGTCCCTTTTCTCTTTTAAATTCAGTCTTAGCATATTATTTAATGCAGTATTTCACCTACATTTTCCCTTGAGTCCTTCCTCCAGACTGAAGCTGCCCAGGTCTTTTTCCCAAGCTCTAGTCATTTGTGTTACTCTCCAACTATACTGTCCTTGGTTTCCGTCTCTTACACAGAGCACACTTCCCAGCAGAGCGAAATATTTAGCTTTCAGCTTTGTGGCATTCATGTACCGATGCACCCGCAGTATAAAACACAGTGGAACTGGAAATAGTTTATAACAGCCATTACTTTTGTAACTCTTTAAACTATTTCACACTTCATTTGGAAAGCTCCCCAGTGGTAGATGGCTGGAGCAGGCTTGAGGAAAAACTGAAGGGCACAGCTCTGCAAAAAACATTATTGGTGAAGAGCAGTTCGCATGTGTTTTTTCAGTTTTAGAAATAAACTATTTTATACAAACCTGAAAGAAAGTAGAACAAAAGTTTCTATGGACTATAGCCTGAAAGCATTGAAAAGGTGTCCTTGAGTGCTGCTAGTTAGATGAGTAGTTACACACAGGATTCAGAATTTAAGGTTGCAGACATGGTGTTCTCTGTGTTGCTGATCACTCAAACTGTAAACTATCTTTGCAGATTTTCTACGACTGTATGGCATGTTTCTCCTGACTGAAATGTTTCTATATCTGTCTCTTTATAGATATTGTTATATAGGTATTTATCTTCCCACTACTGTGGTATTTGATTTCTGTTTGAAGAATCATAGGAGGTTGCTTTTTGGCTTTATTTCAATACAGATACATTCTCTTATTGGGTTATAACTTTCTTAATCTCGTTAATATCTGTTCAGTCTGTGTAATTAGTCAATGCATTCCCATTTTCTGTGGAGAAATTACATCAAAAAAAGTCTCATCAAGATTAATATGACTTATAAAGGTAGAAGACAATTTGTTTCTCTTTTTTGAAGAGCTGTAACCTAGGTAAGACATTCTCCCTCCCTCCTCCAGGGACTTCTGTATTTTTATTTATAAAACAACCCTACCTCAAAGATAGGCTTAAGTCGTATAACAATGAGAATCATTATTAGGGAACCTGTAAAGTTAAATTCTTTATCATCTTTGCTGGTTGTGGATTTTGAAGCACTTTGTATATTGGTATAAAGTACAAAAAGTCTGCACACCACTGATAGCTTCAAATCTTCACATTTCCTTAATTGCTACCCAGGTAAGTAGGATAATTTGCTCCAGACTTATGGCTACTGTGGCAACTCAGAAACTGACTGGAATATTAAATTGACAGGCTGTAGCGGGTTTTATAGGCTTTACTGGATCAGAGGTTTTGTCTGAACAAAGAAATGACATGCAATATCCTGCAAACTGGCTAAAAACACAAGATGAAAACTGGTGGTGGGTTTTTGCATTAACTTTCCTTCGGAAAAAATCTCAAGAAAATAAGGGACGCTAGGTGCAGATTTTAGCATTAGAACTGGTAGGGCAGAGACTCTCAGGCAACAGCTCATCTGGCTCCTCTCCTGCTGTAGGCTTGAAAAGCGAGGACCAGTTCATGCCCTGACTTTCACCTGCCCCACAAGAAGTTTACCATGAGCTCGCTCTTCCTTCTCCCTGATCCCAATACCCAAAGCTACACTCTTACATATCTACCTTTCCAGAGACCCAGGTGAACACTATAAAATTAGATAAACTCAATAATGCACTTTTTTTTGTTGTTGTTAACTTGGACTAAAACAAAGCATGTAGTATAAGCACTAAGTAAAAGACAACCAAAAGTTGTTCTCCCTTTCCCTCCCCCACTGGAAACTTGACATCCTCATTTTATTTTAAATTTGCCTTTATTTCAATAACATGGAAAGCAAATTGGCCTTTAAGTTAGCACTCTTGTAACGACAATGACTCTTAAACTGCTCTTTGGAAAGCAGAGCAGAGCTTTCCCTGGTGGTAAGTGTGGTGTCACCTCTACCTCTTTCGTAAACTGATTGATTTTTGCTGTATTTCATGTGCTGTCCTTCTGAGCTCCTGGATAACGACCACGGTCAGATGTCAGAAGAGTGGCCCTCAGCTGGCCTCCTGGACTTGGAGCTTTCCAGCCAAAAAGCAGAAGCAGATAAAGGAAATGATTCATGGCGTGAAGGCTGCATTTGATATTGTGGTTTCTTATCCATGTGCAGACACGCAGAGGTCCATGCTTTCTTTTAAAATTGATTCCTAATTTAAAAAAAAAAACAACCAACCAGCTACTGTTTGAAGTCATCAAAGTACATCTGATGATATAAAAACTCTTCTGCCCTCTAGTGCTGTGAAGCAGTGGGATGTCTGAGATGCACTGATGGGTTTTTGGGCGGGGGGGGGGGAAATATGTAGCCTTGCAATTCACAATTCCAGCCATTTTTTTCACTGACAAAGGGAGGGAAGTGTAAAAGGTACTTAATAATTTTTGTGTATGGACTTGAGAGAAATATGATCTTAATATCTGAAACAGCCAAGAAAAACTACTAAAAAAATTTCTTGGAACTGATAAACTGTACAGCAGCTTGTCAAAGGCAGCTTGGGAAAAATTGTAAATGCTACTACTCAGTCAAATAAAGAAAAATCTGAAAAAACATCACTGATGGGGAACGTTGTGCCATAAACAAGGTGGGTTGTCAAAACTTCTTTTAAGTTATGCTGCGAATGCAAGAGGGGCATTGCTGCTGTCTTAGCTCCTGCTTTGGGGGTCTGGGATTTGGTGGAGAGGTGAAGGACAGTCTCATGGGCACCAGGGTAAGCTGGCAGGAAGGGAAAGGATCATATTAAATGGCTAAAGCTCACAGCTCTATCTTTACTAGTTTAATCTCATAAATTAATCCACATCCTCCTAGAATAAGTCTTCAAAGAGAAAGAGGTAATTGGATATAAATACTTTCCTTCTCAAACCTTGAATTACAGTGGTACAGTAGCAGGCAGCTTTTTGCACTTTGATCTCTTTGCATGATTTTCATTCCCCTTTTTAGCCTTAGTCTCGGGCCTCATTCTCTCATTACTTTGTCACAGCCAGCTGTGCTCTCTCTGCTTCCTAGCTTGTCCTCTAGCCACCCCCTGTGGCCCTTTCTTCTTTTAAGAGGCTCAGCCTTCGCCCCTCATTATTCTTTGTTTTCTGCTCTTCTCCTTGGGCTTTCCCCGCCATGAAGTCAGATGAAATATTTGCGCCCACACGTGCCGATAAAACCCTGCCGAGTGCCGCAGAGAGATGTGAGCCCGCTCTGATACCTGGAGCCGGCTGCCGCTTACCGCATTTCTGGTAAACCTGCACCCCCGTGGCTCGGCTTCTGCTGAGCGGGAGCAGTGTAAACTCGTACCCACACAATACACCGTGTAGATAAACCCCTGTGTTTTCTTCGAGTGGAACTGACATGTTTTCATCACTCTTTTGATCACCTCGAGTCTCTAATACACTCTGAACACTGTCCTGCTTCTTTGCTGTCATGTTAGATTGATAGCTCCTTGAGACAGCAACTGCATTTTGAATGAAGTCTAGAAAAACAGGGCCTTTGTCCTGATTCAGGGAGTCGCACCTTAGGCATGACAGCAAGATAAATATGCCCAAGGAATTCCCGGTGCCTGACACACGCAAGGCTGACAAGGAAACTGAGGCTCGGGCTGAGAGCGAGGCACCTGGGTGCATCACAAACAGTATGATTTTGCACAGTCCTTGGACAACTCTTGGGCAAACTGCCTAAATCCACGAGGTTCTTGGTGCCCTCGAGGCGTGGGGTGGGACTGCCAGCACCAGTGCTCTTCCCAGGAGACGACGGTCTTCCTCTGTGCTTGAGCGAGTACTTGTGGAAGTAGTTGTCTACCACGTGGAACATTTTGTTCCAAGGAAGTGATTTGATTTGAAATGGCTGAGATTGGAGGTCAGCGGTCTAGAGTGAGACTTGAATAAGAAAGTGAAGGCTGTGCTAGAAGTTTCTGAAAATATTATCCTTGGTATTTGCAGCCAACTCCAAATATAGCAAGTATTTCTAGAGAATTTACCAAAAATTCCTGAAGAGCTGAATCAAAATAAATACCAGTTTTGATATGAAGTGATTTGCTACAACAGCAGAAAACTGACATTGCTGATGAAGGAACCCCCTTCTAGCCCTGGTTTTCTGTAGACAGAAAAAATAAGAGTGTTTTCTTTCATTTTAGTGTTGGCCCATATGTCTTGATAACTCCAAAGGAAACCAGAAGAAACTGGTTGCAGCAAAGTAAGTTGACTTGTCTAATATGGTAATACACTATTTCTACTTGAATAAGGTTAGGGTTTTGTGCACTTTATTGCCCTTGCAACTTTTATCCTCATTTTTACAGTGCTTTTATATGTGCAGCTGTGACAGTAAAGTCAGTGCTATGAGCATTCTCCATCATCATGTAGGCTTTTCTTAAGATTAACTTCTCATCTGACTAAACTTTATGCAGAATAAGTCTTGTTCAGGAAAAGGTTTTTGGCAATTTCAGTGCTGGAGCTGTTCAAGCTGGCTCCTACAAGACTCAGCTCAAGTTAGTTCTATCACACTTTTACAGCATTGAATTCAGATTGGAGAACCTGACTTTGAATGCTCTCTGGGTTAGGGGGAGGAAGAAGAAAAATGTAAGAAATATTTTTGAAAATACTCTCATGTGGAGACTAAAGCAACTAGAACCACTGCTGGTTCTTGAATCTCTGTTTAAGGATTTAGGTGGCTCTTTTAATAAAGCTGGGAAAGATCATTTTAGATGGAAAATATCTGTGGATATAAGTTCACTTTTGCTTGGCTTTGAGTCTTGCTGGTGAAAGTAGCTAAGCAGGAACACCCTGAACCTCTACCAGAAAGATTAGGCATGTGTTAAAAAGCTTTCATTGGCAAAGTTACAGCAAGAGTCGGTCGTGAAAGAAATCCTGTACGCAGAGGTGACCAAGCACAGCAGTCCTACATGCCTATCTGTTTATTTGTGCGAGATAAGAAAGCTGAAGGAGCGTCAGTCAGCACTCCTCACGGTTTGAGCCCTCAAGTAAACAGTGCAATTAAATCCTTTCTTCTCACACATTGTGAGTTTGGCTGAATTGCTTCACCTGGTGTGGGCTTGGGTTTCCTTTGGTTGCAAGAAAGAAAACGGACTCCTCATGAACCAAACCATAATATTCTGGAAGGAGGAATAAAAGCAGATCTTCTTAGAGCTGACTCCAATGCTGACAGCAAAGGTGCTGCTGCTCTAATAAAGATCTGTTTTCACTTTGTGCCACCAGCATCCAAGGTCTGAAGCATGCCAAGTATTTCTGCCTTGGATGCTGGCAGAAACAGGGCCTCACTGAATCCAGTCTCTACCTAAATGCTTGTTTTAAAGGTGAAATTACAAGCCGGTGTCTCTCTTGGGCCTCTTCAGAGGCTTGCCCAGGAACTGGCTTTATCTTGTTAGAGGAGAGCTGGTGTTAGCATCCGATAGCCATCGCCTGCCATTAGAAAATATGGTTCATGTCGGTTTTAGTAAGAGTGAACTGAGTTCCTAGAGCAACTGAAGTACTGCTGTAAAACACAGCTCCTCTTTCCTTAGGCTTTGTGGGCCTGGCTATTGAAAGGAATTGTTGGGGTTTTTCCTCTGTCAGTCGATTTGAGAGAGCACTTTAATCAACCAGCCATCCTAGAGCACACGGCTGGTGCCCCTGGCTGTATCGACTAGACTTCCACCAACTATGCTGAGAACTTGCCAGCCATCCCACATGTGGACACCTGTGTTGAAGTGTCTTAATTTGAAGCTGAATCATCCATTCCTCCTGGTTTTATTTAGGGAGCATGTGGTTGGGAGGGAAAATTACTTATTCTTTATTTCCCTGCTGAGGTGTGTTACACCACAAGCATTTCCCTCCATGCAGCAATAACGTCTTAATCGTAACAACTTCTGCTTTACCTGCAGGAATAAATCCTGTGGCATTTACCTACAGGTTCCCAGGGGTTAAAAAGCAGTCTATTTGCAGTCCCTTAGCTGTTTTTTGTTTTGCTTTTGGGGTTGAGTCCTTGGGTTTGCTCACCACAGTCTGGAGTTAGGCAAAATGTTTGCCTTGTTAGCTGATCATTGCAGTGACTGCGCAACCTCCTGGGGGCTGTCTGCACCCCTTGAGAACAAGTTTGTCTGTTCCTGGATGGGTCTTCAGGGTTACATACAATTAGAGATACTGCCTGCTTTTTAGTATTGCCTCTAACTTCCATATATTTGTTTCTTTTTGTACCTGCTCAGTTGCTAAGAAAGAGCTAGATGACCTGGAGCGGTGGAAGGAAGAGCACAGGCCAGGGCCGATTAAGCTGGTTCCACAGAGACTGGGTAAGACACATAAATCAGCTATTATGAATTGCAAAATTTTATTTTCCAGGACATAGGACATTTTTCACTGTTTCTCACATGCTACTTATTAAAGAGATTCAGTGTCAATAAGGGCTAACATGAGCCTACTGTATGTGCTCTGTGCTTTTTGATGGTCACGGCGATGAAGATGTTTCTGAAACAAAACAGCACAGATTGTCACTCAAGAAATCTGCTGAGATCAGTGTAGAAAATCTGTACTAACTTCTGGATAAAACAGGTGGTTTATCCCTCCTGCTGGTGACATTATCTGTGGTTGATGTCTCTGAGGGGGTGCACACTTGGCATTAGCGTGCAGACGCACGGCATGTGTTGGAGACACTCCGCTTACCTGTAAGAAAACTCTGTGTTAGGGCCAGTACATGTGCTTTCTCGACTGCTGGCTCTTGAAGAGGCAAAAGTGATCCCTGCAGCTTCTGGCATTTGCAGGCTAAATGTGCAGGAGGCTCTGTATTACCTATTTTATGAACGTAACATCAGAGATGGGTAAATGAAAAACAGGATAAAAAGCTACAGGAACTGAACTGAACTGATGTGTTTGATAAGATAACCAACTTTTTTTCTAGACAGGTGAGAGAAACCGTAGGAGATCTCTTCAATTGAAACTACTATAGAACGTTTAATTTAGCGCTATTTGGGAGTCAGTTTAAAAAAAAATATTAAAAGACCAAAAGCAAAAAACCAACCCACCCCCAATCTTGTACAGAGAATAAGACTGCAGGTTGGGCTGAAGCAAGAGGAAGGTTATTAGAAGGGCTTTTCAACTACCAGTCTTGTAGTACATTTCTTTAATGTGTTTGGCACAAAAGGTAGGAAAGCCGATGAAACTTGCTGACAAGACAAAACTTGAAAGCATCATCCCTATAGAACATGATGAGGATACTGTGCAGCAAAAATGGGATGACCTTGAGGAACTGCACTAATAGAAATGGGACAAAATTCATTCCGACAAAGTGAATTATTATAATGATGCCTTTATTAGTTTTGTAAATCTAGAGCTGCCCTTCCTTCCCTTGGCTGTCATAGGAGAATTCGGGGTGCACAGTGCAGGCTATTGTCTCCCTTGACCTGGGAACTATGTTCTTTTTTTGCCATGCTACACAAGATAAGTTTGGGGTGGTGTACTGTGTATAAAAATAGATACCAGGTGGGAGATGGAGGAATTTGAACCAACTCCAACCTAGATTTGGGTTTGTGGTCAAGGTGATACTGGTCCCACGTGTTTGTTTTGCCCTGCAGCCTGAGTCCCAGCTGTTTGCAGTGGTGAACCTACCTTTGCAAGTTGGTGTAATGCCCTGTATTCCCACCATCATGGGCAGTCATGTAGCCAGACATGCTCTTTGTGAGTTCATACATACTAGCTGCTTCTTTCCTGTGAGCAGTTCCTAGAAGACATGCTTCTGTCCCAAGAGGACCACAAAGCTTTTTGCTGAAGAAAGGGAAATCTGAAAAACAGAAACTTGGTGTGTGGTGTCTATGCAGGATGTGTGCGGGCTGGCTGCGTGACTGGGGACGTGGTGGCAAACCCACAGTGACTGAGTGTAAGGAGTCTTAACTTCTTCTGGTCCCACTGCATTTAAAAACTTTCTTGGGAAAGAAGCAAATTAAGAGGTGGGGGGAAGCAAGAAAAAGCTGAAAGAATTCAAGGATGTTGTGTGAACTCTTCAGTCACTCTCTAGCTGCCACTTTAGAAAGACCCCTGGAGACTGAGATACATGCACTATGTTCAGTGCCTTTGAAATGAGGTAAGGTGCGAAGATTATTAGATCTTATCATTCCCACAGGAACAAATTTGGAACAGAAGAGAGCTCAAGGAAGGAGAAAAAAATATAAGTGGCATCTCTAATTTCACAACTGTAGGTACTCATTAAGGTAAAAAAGTTTCCTATGTTATTTTCTCAGAGTGATTTTAAGAGACTACACATCTAGTCCAAATCACCAGAGAATTCTTAAAGTTGAAGTTTCTTAACACTCATGCTTTCCATAGGGAAATAAGTATTCTGGATTTCAACTGTAATATTTGACTGGCAAACTTTCAGGTACCACAGAGGGATGAGAGCAATGAAGGATGCGAAGTTCCACCCTCCTCCATAAGCAATGAGTGGAGCAACAAACCATGCCTGATAAATGCAATGGCCTCTTTTTTGATCATATTATATAAAGCCAGTCATGACATACTCTGACTTCAGTGAAGCATTTGGCACATTACAGCCAAGCCAACTTGAGTGAATTAAACCTGGCTGAAAGGCTGTAGGCAGTGGCTAACTGATCAGAAAAATACTTGTTTAGAGCCGATGTCGAGCAGTACATGCAGAAAAGTACAGTGAACGCAAGAGTGTTAAATGTTGCCCATAGAAGGCTAGAAAGAAAGAAAGATTAAGCATCTGAAAGGTTTCAAAACTTGTTTAATAGCAATTTTATTTCCTAGACGTGGGGAGGAGACACTCTACAATGCCAGCTGTATGCTTATTGCTACTGTGAGGTTGCTGCTTGTATTCTGTACGGCCAGTCTTTCGTGAGAACTTAATCTGATGGAGTTATTTGTGCGCATAGAAATGTTGCCACACTTTGGGAATTGATCTCCCATTCACTGAACCTCACAAAAGCACCTGAAGATTAGTTACCTTCCATTGGTAAGCGGAGAAAGCTACTTTCAGTGAAGAGTGATCCCTCCTGAAAGATCTAGTACAGTTGTCTTGCATTTCAGGCACCTCAGGTAGCACAGATCGGTCCAGCTGCTTCTGTAGAATTAACAGTCACACAGTGGGGAACTTCTCAGAAAAACACTAGGTGAAAATACAGCCCTCATCCTCAGAATGGGGTGGGGGCTGCTGCTGGTTTTTGCAACAACTGAGGGAAAGAATTATTGGCTCTCCTAAAGCAAGAAAATACTTTGGAGAATAGTAGAGCAGAATAATAGAATCAAACCCTCTCCCTCCATCCCTTAAGACCTATTACCACTTTCTCTGTGTGGTTGGTTTTTTTGTTTGTGGGTTATTTGTTTGTTTGTTTTAATTGAAGGCTGAACATTATGGCCAGAGCTTTAAATGTTCTCAAAAGAGAGCCTGTGCCTTTGGAAAGGGCACCTTCTGCTACCTGGGTAGGAATATGAGGTCTGTGGGAAAAGGCTTTGATTTCCATTTCAGAAAGCAGATTCTTCCTCGAGGCCAGAGACATTACTTAGAAGATATTCAAATGATAGCATGCCATTAGAGCTGGCAGACTCCAAGCTCCTAAATTTGATAAAAGAGAAACTTTTTGGCAATAAAATTTCTGGCTCTGTATGTGTGTGTGTGTGACAAACTGAGCAAAAGTGGGGAAAGCTGGATCTGAAAGTGAAGGCTCACCTGCAAAGCGTGACTGATTTTCTGAAAATGGAATAGTTCCTCAGTAAACTGATCATATACTGTAGGACATATTTGCGGGTAGAGTGGATGATACAGTGGATGCTCTGTAAATAACAAGCTAGTGCTTTTGACGGAAGGATAAAATGATCAAAAAGGTCTCCTATCTGTTCTCTTTAATGTCAGACAGCTACCGTAATTATGAAAAATTTCCTGTATATGCATACATCCAATCTGTTATATTACTCTGTTCTGAAATGACTGGCATTAGAACTTAAAATGCTCATGCAAAATGCAATTTATATGGATTTGTTTTTTTTTTTTTTTAAGGTGGAAAGGAATCAGAGACTGAAGCAAGGCAAAAACAGCAAATGATGCTCATGCAATCTAAATACCAGCAAAAGGTCAGGAAGAATAAATTTTTTGTTTGTTTATTCTAAGAACTCAAAAAAAAGCTTTTCATGAAGTGTTTCATATGGCTATAAAATGAACTCACAGTTGCTTGACAAAAGAAAGTCATGAAACCTGAAGGAAGCAGCAGAAAACTAGAAACAAATGTTCTGCACCAAAGGAAATGGGAAATCTGGCTATAAATATGTAGCAACCCATATCACAGATCATATCTAAAGTGATAACCAGTACAGGTGTAAAGCCACTTTGATGCCTCGCTATATCTTCCAGCATGCTGCCTACACTTCGACTAATTGATCAATGTACCGCCCCATCCAGTGCTTACGTAGAAATGTTGTTCCTATTATAAAAGGTATAAATGCTTGTAAGTTATCAAACTGCTGTGTGATTCCTTGCATGGATGCCCACTTACCAGTCCTAGATTTCTCAGTCTTTGTAAAGCCAATATTGGAGTAGCTGGTGCGTAGCCTGCTTTATTCAGTGCTTCATTTTAAGAAAAAATTCTGGAAACTTTCCTTAAACACACTTTAGGTTTGAAAGATGTGCAGTACAGGAGTCAAGTCAAATTACCTTATGTGTTCTTTATACACATACATATGTAAAATAATTTTCTATGTTTATGTCATACAGCACAAGAGAGAAGAATATATAAAAGCAAAAAAGGCAGCTGAAGAAGCTGAAATCCTGAAAAAGAAAGCAATTCAGAGAGAAAAGGTAAACATCGTTACTGCAGATCTGGAGCCATATAACAAAGTTCATGTCTTGATGCTTGATTTTGCTGAACTACATGGAACGGCTAATTAAATTAAATGGTAGCCCCGGATTGCATCAAGGAGTGAGGAAATCCAGTTCTCCTTCTCTTTATAGCTGACTGAAGGATGCCGGACCTGGTGTTCTTTGGGGCTTGAGCATTCCTTTGGCTCTTCAGAAACTCCAGCCTTTCAGCTGCATCCATCCTGAAGAGTTAGCAGAAAGGGAGAACACTAGGGTCAGGATTAATGTTGTGTATACAGGTTATATAGTTCACTTCGGCATGAGCTTTCTCTGTAAGATTGGATTGTGGCAGATGGCACAAAGACCTTATAGAAATCCATAATTGCCTGCTGTACACACGGGAAGAATACAAGAAAATCCCACCTGTCATGGTGGAAAAGGCATCCAAATCATGAAAAGGTCAGTGTAGTCTCTGCATTGTGCTGAGTGCACCCTGAAATTCAGATGCCCCTCCAGCCCCTCTTGGGGGGCACACCCAGATGCATTGCTAATATGTAAGATCACTTTTTCTTCTAGTATTGGCCATATATTGACATCAACGATACCTCACTTGCAAATCTTCATTTTTATTTTGCATTTGTTTGGTTTTTCTAGTAATTCTCACAAAGCATCTTCTCGTCCTGCGTGCTGCATAAACCTTTGAAAAAGTTCATTCATGTCTCCTTGGTGGAAACCAAGTAGCACTCGGTTGACAATGTAATGTGGAATTTAAATGAAAAAAAGAAAAGAGGGGGAGCACGATGCTGATGTGCACAGTAGTAATGAGAGAAAGGGAGATTTTAGGTTTGCAAGTTTTGTCTCCACAACAGTAAAAATGATCTTCCGTGCAGAAGCTGAATGTTGAGAGTTAATTAAAAAATCATCACTACTGGATGGCATACAAGGGCATGCATAAACAAAATTAGTCCTAATTGCCTCTAGGTAAGGGTTAGTCTGTTCCCAGTCTTTCAGCAGTTAGCATTGCTCTTTGGGGATAAGCCCCTACACAATAGCTCACAGGGGCAATAAATATTATCATGTGAAAATGTCATTAACAGTTACCAGCTCATGTATAGTTCCAGAAGCAGTGATGATAGCAATGGTAGAAAAGGGATTAATTATACTTTATTCACCTATTAAATATGGGTTGTTTGTCCGTGGGCATTGGACAAGAAAAATGTTGCAAGACTGCTATAATTTATAGTTATACCTAGAAAATGTATTGATGTATCAGTTTTGTTTTCATGCTCTTTAATTTCCTTACCTTCACTCCCACAGATTATAAAATCTTTATAGATGTTGTAGATAGTAAAACTGTAACTATCAGTTTCTTCTAAAGGAGAATGCAACATCATGGCGAACATCTTTGCCAAACAGACTGTTTAATTTGAATAAATAAACATATACCCACAAAGCAAACAAACAAAACAGAGGAGCATGAAAGGGAACTCTTAATTTGAATATGTTTATTTGGGTTGTCTTCCACAGTAGTGATTGAGCTGATGAACATTTCTGCTTGGAAGATGTTTGTTTATATATTAAAAATTCAACTCTGTGTTTAAGAAAAGCATGCTGAAAAGCCATTAAAAGGTGTTGATTTGGCCGTCTCACCCTGCCTACAGATGAAAGGCTCCCAAGAACTGAGGATGACAGGAAAGGGATCCTAAAGAACTGGTACTGTATGCCCAACACTGGGCCCTGGTTACTGCAGGAGAGGAACTTTTTTTTTTTAAATGATGGATTGTAGACAGCTGCACCTACAGGGCATCAGCTGAGAGCATGTCTTCCTGAAAATTCACAAGCCGCCTTTTCTTACTTAAGGCCAGTCCTTCTTTCGCTCAAGGTTTTTATTCATTCAATAAAACCCAAATTGTCTGAGAGTCTGAAAAGAGGTAATGGCTAACCAGCTTTACCAGCAGGGGCCCTGAAACTTTCGCAGCTGGAGAGCTACTTTGCCAACAAACGTGACTGGTGAAGCCCTACGGACTGATGCGTGGTGACTAGAACGGGTGCTGGTACTCAGCTCAGTTCTTGCTTGATTATAAGGATGATGTACTGGAAGCCAGTGCTGCTTATGAGCATAGGATCTGTTGATGTTATTGCTTTAACGCTGGTTTTGCAGAGAAAAGCGGTATCCGCTCTCCCGTCATCTTTGTGACCAAGAGAAATCTGGGTGTCTGCCAAAGCAGTACCCAAATGTGGAAGGTTGGCTTTACCATCTGTACGAGTCCACCTGCCTGTCTCTGTGATTCTTTAATTAACCATGAGGTTAGGTGCTGGAATACCAACGCTCTTGGCATCTACCTTGTGTCTCTCTGGCTCCCAGAGAGAAGGAAGATGGATCCTTTCCCCTCATGGTGTTCCACAGGACCAGTTTGTGTGAACTGGTACGCGAGTCTCCCTGTGCAGCAGTGAATGGGATTTGGGATCCCATGTGCTCCGTGTCAGGCAGCTTGTCCTGGGACTGCTTTCATTTGTTCATGGAATAACCCTGGGCTGCATGAGTTCGGATATTCTTCCAAGCTAGTGATCTCTGAGTGCTCACTGAAATAATTTTGGAGAGACTTTGTAACAACAGCAGGGGAGTCCCTATTTCTGTATTTGTCCCTAGTGCTGAGATGTGTCTGTGATTTGCAGAAAGTGTGGGAGTACATGGGAAGTAACATTACTATTATTTGCTCATTAGTAGCGGGCATCTGCAGTTGCGTATCTTGTGTGCAGCCCTTCACATCACAGATTTTGACCAGACCGAACCATAACTTCCTTTGTATCTTTTGGGTGAAAGGACTGTCAAAGTTCCCAAGAAAATAAACAAGTGGCTGATATTTGACTTGTTTTTTTAAGCTTTCTGCATTTGTGCTGTACACAAAATAGCATAACTTCAGTGCACTGGATATTTCTGTTTCCTGTCATTCACTCTCTGTTCCTGTTACCCTGCCTTTAGCCTTTCCTAGGATATTCTAAATCTTGACTAAATATTAAAAAATTCAAAAGATTTGAAGTGAAAAGGCTCAGTCTAATTCTACTGCATGCAGCTTGCTTTTGCTCTTACATGACATAGTAACAGTCCTGCCATCTTTAGAAACGATCCTATTTAGAATAAGCTGTAATTTCATTTTATTCTTTATCAAATCATGTGCTCTTTAATTTGACTGTGTTAATCAGCATGAATAGCCTTTTTCGGGATTTTGTTAAAACCAGGCACTTTACAGACCTTCTGCTAATGCTTTTCAACATGTTTACCTTCAATATCACAGCTGTTCCACTCCTGGCTTTGTTTCTGAAAACCGTGCCAAATGTGGAGTGCTTTGGCAATGTCTATTGATAGATCGTCATTAGTTAGAGAATATCCCAGTCCCGTTGCCTGTCATTTGTACGCGTCCTAAGCAGGGGTCCCAGGGTAAACCTCCAGAGTAGAAGATAGTCACACCAGTTATAAGTAAATAATTTCAATATGCTGGATTTTTCTTCAGGCACCATTCTGGTGGCAGAATAGCTGTAGGATATTTCCTTCTTTTTTATCTAGTGGGAGATAGGGGTGATATTGAAAGACTGTATTTATTGAAGTTAGTATTACTGTGTTGTTCTAGCTAGGAGTTAGACCACAGCAGCTCCGGTGAGCTTTGGATTTGAACTTTCAGGAGCTTTGCAATATGTTGGTGGTTCCCAAGTCAAATGCTTTTTCAGAGGTGAAGGTTTCAGCTTGCCATGTTGAGCAGTGGTGGAGAAAAGCCTGGGAGCTATTACTGGTGTCTTGAGGGTACCAACATCACCTTTGACAGTAATAGATGCCGTCAGATTTCCTTTCTTTCTCTTTCCTTTCTTTCCCTGTAAATTTTTAAGTTGCACAGATGGGTGGGAGTCTTTTGCCTAAAGAATCATCTGCCACTGGGTGGAGGGTTTAGGAGCAAACAAGATATCCTTTGAACACTATCAAAATTTAGCTATACTGTGGGGTAATATTCCTTACTTTAGTTGGAATTTAACTAAATTAATTTAATTGCATCAGTGCTTCATACATTGTACCACTGTCTCAGCACGTCCAATGACTGAGCAATGGGACATCTTATTCAGAGGTTCATCTTCCTCCTTTTGTTTATTTTCCCATTGCCTTTTTCCAAATAACAACTTCTAAGTTATTTGCCTTCCAACAGTTTATATTGTTACACAACATAGTGGCTTTTTTCCTATCTGCAGACATTTGACAGATTTTTTTTTTCTCAATCCAATACATGCCGAGAAGGAATTTGCACTTGTTTTGCAAATCTCTTCCAGACAGTCATTCTTTATCCAATTAAAAAATACCCACCCTGAAATCACTGAAGGCAAAATAATTGAGTAACTGCCAGTAGAACTGTAATTTCTCTGAAATGATATTGATTGCAGGACAGGAAGAAAATGATGGGGGGGGCGGGTTACAGCCCTGTTCTTAACACCACTTTCCCCCTTACGCACACACCCACACCTGCCCTGTTCTACCTGGCCTTGCAGAATACCTCCAGCCAGGTACAGTGTCCTCTCCCTGATTTGGGGCTCTGACCAAACGGGCCATTCCCACCTACAGCTCCCGTCTCATCTCTGCAAGGTGTTGTCTGAAATTGCCAGGGCACTTCTTTTAGAGCGATGTCTGGTTGCTGGGTTACCAAACGATTAGGTTTTTTTTCATTTTGAGGGTGGGCGATGAGCAGAGTGACACTCCGAGGTTGCAGTTTTCTCAACATGCTAGTCGTTGTGAACCTTGGGTGGGAGCTCTTGTTGGAGCATCCTCCCACCAACTGCAGCGTGGGAGCTTGTGCTTAGAATATAGCAGGGCTGAAATCCCGGTTTGGCACCCCTGATTTGTGCTTTTAATACACCGAACTGCCTTTTGTCTGCTCCTCCCACTGGACCTACCTACAGCCTGCATGTGAAAAAAAAAATTTGGCAGGCCTCTTTTTGACTGGAATTTAGCTTGAGCTACATATTGCTGTTGCAGCAAGTTCTCTAGTTTCTGCTTTATTTTAACATTTTATTCCACTTGAATTTGGGGGGATGGGGCAGCTTAGACGACCCTTCCATTGGAAATTATATGCAATTTTATATTAAAGGACTTAATCATTTGCGTGGTATCCAGATTGCCAAAGGAGTTTTGTGTGTCAAGGATTTGGTCGACTCTTGCACTGGGCATGATAACTGAGCCAGAATAACACTGGTTAAGTACAATTGTCCCCCACTTTCATCCATCTTAGCATGTATTCAACTGGCCAGTACCTAATGCTCCTGAAGGCCACAAGTCTATGTGCAGAGCTACATGTACTCGTATCACGGTGCTTTCAGCGCTACAAGACTCTCATCTGCTTTGGTGCGGTGGTTCGCGTCCTCTCCTTCTTACTAGGACCAACATTGCACCAGTTACATCGAGAGATGGCCCCAACAGCGCTGGGTCATGAGAACCAGGATGGCTCACGAGGCCGTTTGTGAGGATAAATGGGTCTGCCAGGAGCACAGTGCGTTTTTTTTATTTCAGACTGGTCTCTTGACTAGGAGCTGTTTGGTCCTAAATTTTTAAATTTGAGAATGGGTCACTTCTGTACCCAACTGCTGCTATAGTTGTTTTAAAAAAAACAGAATATTGAAATAACTAAATTGAAATAATCAGTGTTTGTTTCTGGCTTACTGGAAATCTGAAGTACGTTTTCCTGGTTTTAATGTTGTAGGCAGAGAGACTTGAAGTTAAAAAAAGGCAAGAAGAAATGCAAAGAAGAGACATGTTCCTTGAAGATCAATATTAGTAAGTAAAATTTGAAACTTATTACCTAAAATTCCTCATCTGCTTGTCCTTCTGGTTTTGGTTTGGGTTTTTTGGTATTTTTATTTGTTTGCTTTTGTCTGGTTTGGGGCTCAGGAAGGGTTTGCCTTCTGTTGCTCTTTTTTCACTTTTTGACTTGAAACTTTTGACTTCAGGGCAAGAGGCAATGGGCACAAACTGAAACGCTGGACGTTCATCCTGAACATCAGGAAACACTTTTTTACTGCGAGGGTGACTGAGCATGGGCACAGGTTGCCCAGGGAGGTTGTGGAGTCTCCATCCTTGGAGATATTCAAAAGTTCTGGGCAACTGGCTCTAGGTGGCCCTGCCTGAGCAGGGGGTTGGACAAGATGACAAGATGACTCCAGAGGTCCCTTCCAACCTCAACCACTCTGTGATTCTGTGAAATTTTCCAAGCCTCCTCCACACCTTATTCTGTGAGAAATTTGGTTCAGTAGATTTCTCTTAGCTTCTCAAAACATACACTTTGAAATGAAAACTGTGAATTACAGAACGACTTTGTGTTTTCCTTCTGTAAGTGAATCAATATGTGATCATTCAGTCCAAGACTAATTATCAAAACAGGATCTAAATTACATCTCCACCCATTTATTTTAGTGACTAGTAAAGAAATATAACCCACACGGAAATAATGAGGACTTCCTATATTTAGCATAGTCCTACAGCTTAAATGCAGAGATCTGCTGTGAAGACCTGTTTCCCAAGAATACCTCCTTAATGTGAGATTTAGATATGGCTTAACTCCTGACATAATTAATTCCATTGGCAGTGAAGTTCCTGCCTGGCCAGTTCACTCTACCCTATTTATTTATTTTTAACTGATCCAGACCAATTCTATCACATAATTAACACACAATGCTGTTTAGTCACCTTTACCTTTTTTATCTTTGGCTCCCAAAATTACTCACCTGTGTTCTTAGCATGATTGATTGCTCTTTCCTCCTCTGTGACCTTTAAAGGAGTCACTTTTGTCCCATGATAGTAGCTCCAGTTCCTTCATCATTTGCCCAGACTCTGTTCTCTAATGTATAGACATTTTAGTGCTTTCTCACTGATCTCAGCCTTTCTTGTCTTTTTCCTTCTATATCTTCCCATTTGGCTTTAGGTACAGCTCTTTCCTTAAATACATTGCCAACATTTGTCTCTAGATATTGGTATTTTGCCTGCTGTTTGTCCTCTGTTTGTGCCGGTGTGGATTTCCCCCATACACCTTGATTCCTCAGGATTTCTGAAGACCCTGCACAGCTTTAGATCTCTGCCTGTTTCTGTCAGACTAGACACCTTCACGCTCTTTGACCGTAGCTCAACAACCTCGTCAGATCTTTTCAGCCCAGGGTCCTCAGTTATGGGACTTACTTGCTTTTTCTTGAGAGGATTGTGAGGGTTCTTCCCATTTAATCTGATTTTTTGTCTGAAGGCTTATTCAGTTATAGTGAATAAGAGACGTATCTCTTCCTTTCCCCCACCTTCCCTGTCTGTACCTTTTTTTGCTTAGGGTGAAATTAATTCTGCTGGTCGTCGCTTTTTTGCCATTAAAAGTAAGTTTGTTCCGTCAAAAGCAGGCCCAAACCCTCTGAAACACCTTCACGCGGGCAGTCGGTTGGTGCCCAGGTGGTGCAGGAGCTCAGGCTGCCTGGGCACTGGGAAGGAGACTGGCTGGCAGCCGTTCTGTCCACTGGTTTAGGAAAGCCTTGTGAGCATTCAGCTGGTGTCATCTTAGGAAACCAGACTGGCTGATGCAACTGAAGGTAAGGATGGACTGTCGAGCTCCATTGCTTGAGGTTATGGTCAACTATCAGAAGATTATTTGTATGTACTATGTATTGAACGTGCACCAGGAGGACACTGTAGATAATGCACCTGGAGGAAGCGAGCTGAAAACCTACCTGCAGTGAATGCAATTTTGGTTAAGCAAAAACCTCCCGTGCTGTACAGAGTGACATTAGTGCCTTCTCTGGTCTGAAGGAATCCTCTGGTGGGCAGAGGAAGAGAAGTCTTTACCGCTGGATGCTGTTGAGGTTGCATTGCTAAGATACATTGGCATTATGGAGCACAACATCCAGGAGTAATAGAAAGAGACTGTGCGACATCTTGGATCTTGTAAAGTAACTCCACTGAAGTATTGCCAGTTATTAGAGACATGTTCGCAGAAAAGTGCTTGGTATTTAAAGATGTGCTTTTGCCTACTATGCAAAAATGAGTGACTCATTACTTCCATCATCTGAAACCCTATGTCTAGAGGCGAAGAGAACAAATATGAGGTTGTGCCCCTCTCCTCGCTGTATCTGCTAGAGTATTTTGATCTCCTTCCCTGCTTGCTGGGAGAGGGGGGAAGGAAGGTCATATGCTGCATATAAAGCAATGACCTCTGCAAAGTCATGGCCTGTGGAGCCATTTCAAAAGATAGGCTGCCTTGTTAGTCTGTCCTCTGTAAGCATCTGTAGCTGCAACATCACAATTTTCCTGAGGAGATCAATGGCTACCAGCAGTCTCATTAGCTGGGAAACCTTTTAAAATTGATCACCACCTCTAGCTGTATCAGCCTCCACGGGGTACAGCCCAATCAGTACTTCTCCCGTATGAAGTGCTGCTTCTATTTGATAAGGAAAGGCACTTAAGATTCTCATGTCATTAACATACTCTGACAGTAAAGTATGACACTGCCCAGAAGTTTGTTGTTCTGATTAAATTCCCGTCACTATTAAAAACAAAAACTTCTCACTGAAGTCCCCTTTCAAAGGGTGTAACGTGAAGTAAGTGAATGCCAAAAAGAAAAATTGTCTGCAACCTTGTCCACTGTCTGCAGAATACAGTTACTTCCTATCTCTTGAAAGCCTTGTTAGCTTCTTTGTGTACAACTGGCCCTTGAAAGTCAACTGTATCTCTTATCACAGTTGCTTCAGTATGTGTTTGTGTCTTGTGAGAATGAGGTCTAGACATGCATGCAGAGTACTGTGGAAAAGTCTGCAACCCTCTCCTTTTTGGGACCAGCAGCTCCTCTGACCCAGGTGGACTCAAGCTCTATGAGGTGACTAAAATGGACAAAACTCACAAGGTATCTCCTTAAGTACTGTGTGTAAAAAGCCTGAAGAGCACGCAGGAGCAGACTTTGGGCTGGCAGAGTTGCTGCATGGCAGGATTGCTACGGTTTGTACTACCAGAGAAGCACTTGAGGGATTTACTGGTGATAGCATCACTGTGGTTCTGCCTCTGCAGATGCCAGATCTAGAAAATCAGGAGTACATGTGCACTTTTCTACTGGAAACTACTTACACATGAAATGGAGTCCTTCCTTCTGAGTAATGATGTCTTGGATGCATTTTACATTGATGGGCTGTGGTAGAGACTCTGTTTCTGTCAGAGTGCATTAAAAGGTAACAAATGCTTGTGTAGTCCATACTTTGCAATTGCTAATCTTTGTGAGGAAAGGACTGAGCATTCATCTTTCCAAATGGGAACGAAGAAGAGGTTGGGTGGCTGGTCGAGGACTTTTCAGGACATCCCTCTTTAGTTAGGACACAGAAATTGTCATTTAAACGGTAATGAGGGATGGCTAACCTGATGACTTGCTTTTCTCTGTGGCTTGCTGTGCAGGCTGTATGAATCTGTGCCTGAACTGTAGCATGTCTCACCATATGGTTTTAGCCCAGCTCTCTAGTAAGGTGCTTTTATTTAATTTGGATTTGACTTCCCAGAAACTGTAGTATTGGATGTGGTCCACTGCTTTTCTAATAGCCACCTACCTATTTATGTAATGGGAAAAGCAGTCTAGAACATAGGGTTACTTTTTAGTAGTACATGATGGCTGTTGTGTCACTTAATCCTTCCCTTGGTTACAGATTTGTGCCTCTGTTTTTGTGAAGGTTGTACTACTGTAAAAATTCCTGGCACTGCTGCGCTCGGGTACATGTGTGCACTCAATATATTCTGCTCAGAATTTGGAGCTGGAAACAGAATTTGCCAGAGCACTTCTAAGTGCATATTCCAAACACAATGCAGGAGGTTCACCAAACCGAGCTGATATACACTTGCCTGCCAAAGCAGTTTTCTCAAAAGTCATAAAATGCAAGAAAATAAAACCTGAATCAAAACAGAATTTTTATATATTTATCTATTTTTTGCAGGATAAATACTAGTGTCCTTGCCAGTTTTCAGTCCCCTATGATGTGTGGTTCAAACAGCAGGCTGGTAACAAATTTTCCCCACAGAAGTGCAAATGTAAACCTGACCAGACTTTTAATATAGGATGCTAGAGAGAATGAAAGCGGGCTTGCACAAAAAGGGTTTGCAGCCTTGAGAATCTTTTGTTTGCTTCTTTTCACCACAATGGTCTTCGCTTTGTTCATTTGCTCCTGATTATTTTAAGCATTGTCAATTATTTAGCTAACAGGCAGAAAACTAGGCTTTTATAGACATCCAAAGGGACTCTCTTGAGTGTAATAATGAAGGCAGTTTATTGAACGCCTGTGAGGTTGCTTTCTAATTGTACGCATTAATCTGCCCATGCAAGCTGGCTGAAAATATAGAAGCAGATTGCACATGCAGATGGAGCACACAGAATGGAAGATCTATGCTATAGACTTATACAAAACTGCATTTTCCTTAAAACTGGATTTATGCTTATTACTTCAGATAATAAATGAAACTTGATGTCTAAAATAACTTCCGAGAATATTGGATGAGTTGGTGGGAGGAAAGAATAGCCTAGCTGTATTATTTCATCCAGTCAGGAAAACAAAAAAAGCAAGTGGGTTGACAGGAAAGATTAGTTTTGGGTGTGGGTGGGAACTGATGAAAATAATTCTGCTGAGAAAGTTGCCTTTTTTTTTTGTAAACTTATTTTTATACTTTCTTGAAGCCTTATACCTAAAATGAACTAGTGCCACATTTTTTGTTCTTATCCCCAAGAATAGCAACACATGCTCAAGAACTTGCAGACGAGAAAGCCTACCGGCCAAAGACAGCACACTTTTGATCACTATCATTAGATTTGTCCAAATCCTCCTTAGTATGCTTGTGCATTACTGCCAGGGAAGTCTGTGAATACTGCATTAAGCTTGGTATGTGGCTGCTGGAAGGATTTGTGCTGGAAAGCAAGTGAACTAAGTACCTAGAGGATGGCCTTTCTTCCCAGTTAAGGGCATTGCAGAAGAGCCATCAACATCATACAGGAATTGAATGGGTTAATTATTTCACATTGTAATTATTCACCTTATAGCTTCCAGCAAACGATGAATCCCCCGCCCACACGCACACCAAAAAATGGACATTCATTCATGCTGACAACTTTGCACATGGCTGGTGTTTGTTTTTTCTTCTTACCCAGAAGTGGACTCTGTCCTGCAGGCGTGGGTTAGAGTTGAGGTACAGGAGAACCAGAATCCACATAGAGCTGAGGGCATGTTTGTTGCTGACGGACGGAGATGTTTTTACTACCTTGCCCCTTGTCATGGCCCAGCTGTGGGAAACACGGCAGTTGCTTGTAGCCTTCCGAACTTACTTAAACCTTGTAAACTTCTTGCTGTGGTAAATCTCTGCAAAGAGGAGGGGGTGTGAGAGGAGTCATGTATAACTGTATATCAGCAAAAGCCATTGGTGTCCCCACTCAGGCTGCTTGCAACTTTCTTAATGGCTTAATTTTGAAATATGTACCTTTGGTGGGATTATTTTCACACATGGTATTATTGGCCCCCAGCTTCATTCCCACTGCAGCAAATGATTTTCATTAGTGAAAATCCCAACTACACCTCCCTTTGGAGTCTCTTTCTCCATCTCCCAACATAGAATCTATGGGAAACCTGCATAAATGAACAGCAATCTCATCGACCTTTGCCTCGACTTCTGGAATTTCTTCTATTTTAACATTTGATTTTGTTAAGTAATGTGCCAGAGGAGCAGCAACGGCCCTAGTACCAGCCAGCCTGGCTTGTGGGTCATTGCAAGTGCCTGACCCACGCACCACGGACCTTACTGATGAAGGGCAGCTTTTCTGGTGGGTAGGCTTTGGTAGTGTTAAGCGACTGATCTTAATTTAGGCAAAAGTTGAGGAAGTTGTTATGCTTAGCCAATTAAGTACGTTGAAGTATGGGGAGAAATGTAGATATGCTTGCTGGTGATGCAAGAAGATCCTTCTTGAATGAAATTCAGTTTTGTTTTTTTGTTTTTGAGAGGGGGAGTCCTTCTATTGTTTAAAAACCATCGTGAAACTTCTGGGCAGATGTGCGAAACTAACATTATGCATGCATTATGCATGGTTCTTAGTTTTTCAGCTGAATTGGAAGAAAATGGTGAAATATCACTTTAGCATTGCTTACTGGCAATGAATTTGGAAGCTGATGTGTCCATGTCATTCAGCACTAGATGCTCTTTCTGTTGTCTTAGCGACTACTCATGTTGTCACCTCTCTGAAATGGCTATAATGATTTACCTGGCTTGGGATCCTTTATTTTTATTTTTTATTACTGTTTTTGAATGGCTCTTAGCATACTTGTGGACATTCATTAGAGCAGAATTGTAATGCTGGAGATCCTGCAGCTTGAGAAAACAAAATGTTCAGGAGCTGTCTTGGTTTCAACAGTAATAAGAGTGGCCATTATCTTTTAAAAATTGTCAAGAGAAATAAATAGATTTATGATATATGCAAAAGTATTGTGCTGCTTTTTTTTTTTTTCAAAGGCACTGGCATAAAAGCCAGTATATTTTTTTGTATCCTGGCATTTCAATATCCATCAATTAAAGCAAAAGAATTAACTGCCACTGGTTTCATTGGGAAGGAATAATGAAGATTACAAGAAGCCTTTTTAATTGATGCATTTTAAATGTTAGTCTGTAAAACAGACTTAAAGCCAAGAAGTTTATGTGTAGGCAGAAAAATTATTTTCTTTGCATCTCTGTTGTGAGAGGAATACAGTCTCAAATGAAAAGCTTAGCAAGTGGTGCTGTGCGACTCTTGCGTGGAGGAAGATGCTGGGCCCTGAGTCCGTATCCTTATTCACCTCCCTAAGGATGAATCCTTTTCAGGACTGGCTCTTCTGTTTGCCTTGTAGATGTGAGAGGAGTTAAGACCAAATGGCACACAACGTTTAAGCCCTTATTCCGCACAGGATTTTAGACCTCAGGTCTTGCAACAAGATCAGTTGCGGGTCTTCAGATCTTCCACAGTTGCACGCTGGAGTCAACGGTGGAGCTTTCTGCTTCTCGGCTGTCAAGGCTGGAGACCCTGTTAGACCATGGGAACTCCCACCTAGGCCAGAGGAACCCAGACTCACGCCGGCTTTTGTGTCTACCAGCTTGTCTCACCACCCCGGTGGGAATGTGGGCAGCACACGTGTTTAGTCCCAAGCAATAAGAAATGCGTGTGGATTCCCTGATCGACAAGTAGCTTGTGAGTGCAGGGTGCCAACTCTAAATCCCTAAATGACAGCGTTCTCAGTGGAGCACCTAGCAAATTCATGTTTCTGCATTTTACATGTACTTGTTGAGCTTCAAGTATGTGCTTTTACATAACAGCTTTTAAGAAAGGACTCTGCCTGAAGAATCGTTGTGATTTGTAAAGCCGTATATCTGAGGACCCACAGAAAGCATCTGCAGCATCGACTGGTTTCCTCAGTCGTGCACTGTCCTCTCCTAGCACATTACTTAATGATCCTGGCAGCAGAGTCAGTATTTTCCCATGACAGCTCTTAAGAGCTTTTCAGGCCCCGAATCCAGTATTGTGCTTCACTCCCCCACAGCTGCATCTGTACTAATAAATTAAATACTGCCAGTCACTGTCACTTTTGAGGCTAACAGACCTGAGACTGCCTGCTTCCAGTGCTAGCAAACTTTTTTTACCTCCCAAAATGGGGCGGTTGCATCCAAAGTTACTTGTGGTTGATATTCATTCCCGGACAGCAGCCAGGAGTTATTTGGGAAAGTGCTATTGGAACAGGTCAAAACTATTCCAGGAACTGTCACCACAATATAGATGGCTGAGTTCCCATGCTAAGAGTATTGCCTGGTGCTATTAAACGTACCAGTATGGGAGCAGCCTATTTTAATTAGCAGAGTAAAAGATTCGTTCCCAACGGTGTAATGGGAAACAGGGCTACCGAGAAAGACAAAATACTCTCATAAGATCGCTCCAGCTTAACCAGTGCTTCTGAAGGGCTCTCTTCCCTTCAGCCTGGTGCTTAGGGGTAGTCAGAGCTCAGGTTAGCAGCCTGCTAGGAGGGTGCCGTCTTCTTGGTTTGTCTAAATTTTGGATCTCCTTTTGCCTAGCTATTTTTGAAGGGTATCAGGATGCTGCTGTATTCAAATTAATTTCTTCAGCTCATGCTCTTCTTTCCTTAATAGTAATTAGTCTAGAGGAACACATTTTATTAGCATCTTTGATTAGCCCTTGAAGTTTTAGCGAGCGAGTGAGATGTTGCTCCAGCTGTCTGAATGTGGAATACCTATGGACACTTTGATATGCTGATTTCCTTCTGGAGATAATCCTTTCCTCTCTGGAACATTAATTGAACTGTCATCTCTCCGACTTCCCCCTTTCCCTGCAGCATGGCTTATGCTATGCTCTGCATTGTTATGACTATAAGCTTAATATTATGAAAAATACCATTCAGACAATATTTTGACAGTCTGGCAACTCCAAATGCATTGCTGGGTTTCTCTAGAGATGATACACAGTGAATTAACATATATGACTGACTTGACTGAGTTTGTCTTCATCCAGGTTCAGAACCCTAAGTCCCTTTCTTGTGATAGGGACACTATTAATGTATTAATTAATTTGGTGTAGTAGGGTGTTTTCTGTATTCAGTCACAGTGTACAGTCTTGCTGAGAAACTTTATTTGCTTCCACTCTTGTAATCATCTTTTCTAATCCCAAATCTGAGTTAGCTTTTCATCTATCAGTGTGCTGATCCAGGAAATGCAGTGTTTTAACCCTCCACCCCATTTTTATGCAAATAATGAGAACTTCCACATACCCCATGCCTTTCTTTTGCCATCCATAAGGAATTAGGACATCCAGGTATACTCCTAAGTTCCCAGATACTTCTTTGCAGAGCTTCAACCTTCTCAAATATATTACAGACTTTCTGTAGGAGTTCTTAGTCTTTCTGGTGTTGAAATAAATTGTTATTTTACCAATTTTAGCATAGGTAGAGAAACACAAAATCTGCAATTTAAAACTTCAAGTTCCCCAAATTATTCTGTGCAATCTCACCACTCAACCACTCATCTTTCATGGAAAAAATGTGTGCGCTTAACGCTTGGGTAAGAAGACTATAAATCTATTTAACCTTGATATACGTGTGCTTTGTAGATCAGGGGATCTTATGTTTCACTTGGTTCTTTCTGTATTGTGTGTTGACTGAGGTCCATGTTAACTGCCCAGGTAATGGAGGAAAGGGAGTGAACTGGGAATGCTGAGACTCGAAAAGCATGGCTTGCTACAGCTTGAGCAAGTACTCTGTACCTGAAGTGCTAACATGGTTTTGTACTGTGTAGAGTAGCAGAGAAGAACTTGTGGGTTCTTGCTCTTTTCCCCACTTCTTCTCAATATACCCACTGACCAGCAGGACGTTTTCCAAAAATGCATCCACTCACTGTTTCAGATCATGGAGTGAAAGATAAAAACACACTTGTTAGTCTGTTTCAGCAGTTAATCATCATCACTCTTTGGCAGCCAAGGCTTTTTCTCCAAGGTTAAGTAGCTGTCTTTGGTAGTGGCATAGAGCTAGCTGGTTGCCCTGTTAGCAGAGTAAATCTTTGTTGAATGCCTGTTGAAGCACTCTTTCTGCTCTCACTTCAGTACTTTCCTGCTTTCCAAAGCTGTATACAGAAATAAAATTGTCTCTTTCCTCTAACTCTGTTCCTTTGAGTGAGCAAAGACTTGAGTAGCCTGGGACTGCAGGTTAGGAAACTGATTCCTGATCATGGCACTGAAATTCCTATTCTTAACATTTGTTTATGTTGCTGCTTGTGACTTTGTTTAACTGTACTTGGTTGAAACTGTGAGCAAAGCGATGCTACTTTGAAAATCTGGTTTATAAGGGGTGCGATTGGAAAAATAAAATTGCCCTTGCCAGAATAAGAAATGACAATGTTATGCAATTTTGCTTCAACTAAGACAAGCTTTTTTTTTTTTTCCCAATGCTACAAAATGCTTCAAAGTCTTTCTGCTTGATTAAGTAATCTGTTGTAAGGCTGCATTGTATTAACCGTGAAGGAAAATTCCTTAAAATAATCTTTTAAATGACTTGTCTGAGATTTATAGATCCTGTAGAAGTATCTGCAACAATTCAGTGAAGCAATAGCATCCTGATGAAGTCCAATGTTATGTGAGTCTGTGTTTTAGGAGCTTTACAATGAGGAAAGAACGCATAGCCACTGTAGACCCCAAATATGCAAATGGCAATAATTATTTGCTTAAAAATTCCTCCCAGCAAATGTCTTGTCCACAATATAGGTTCTGTATCCTCTGTCCCATTTTATTCTGTCTGTCTCCACAACCTTTTGTTCCACCTGTGATGTTTTTCAGCAGTCACATGATAAAATGTCTCGGCTAGATTCCAAGGGTGGAATAAAAAGCTGTATTTATTTTTATAGAAGCACTAACAATTCTATTTGGATTGGATTTCTTCGTAGCAAAACCAATGAATTATTGAACAGATTGGACTTGGGTTTGCCAAAGAGTGATTCCTGTCAGATTGCTAATTGTGGCCCAGAATCTACAGCATGGGTAAGCAAAACCATGGCATGTGCTATATTTTCTGTCACCTTTCCAGGTGCTGTCAATAGTGTAATATTAGAATATTCTAATTGAGCTTAATTGCCTCGACATAACTCAGTGAGTACCAGGGAGTCTTTCTGGGTGAATGAGATTGCCTACATTGTTTCTTACACACTGGCAGAGTATCCTACATAGTAGGGGACTGCCTTTATTACTCACAGATCTCTCTCTGATAAATGAAAGCCAGATTTATATTCTAAGGTCAGATCAGAATCTTAAATGTACTCTGTACCCATCCGTTGGAGGCAAGCTTTTATGAAATCTCAACTAATTCATGTCAGCGGATGCTTTACTGCACTGAAAATCTAGTCAGAAGGGAAGCTTATTTCTCACTGCATCCTAAAAGCGGTTCCATAGACTGCTTGAGGACTTTGTCCCAGTTTGAACGAGCCTGGTAAGTATCAATGTAATTAGGAAATAGATAAAGTATTGCTTAAGTTTCATTATTCTAATTGCCTCAAAAAGGCTTTTTTACATATGATTAGTCTCTTCGTGTCTAAATCAAGCTTTCCTACTGATGTAAAAACTTTCAGTGAGGAATATTAACCCTGAGACAGAAGTATTTCTCGTTTAGGGAGATTTTTAATTGTGGGAAGACAGAGAGCAGGCAGCCAAGTGGACAGAAATTGTTGTTACAAGCAATAGTCTTTAGTCAGCAGAACTTCGAAGTATCCAATCTGGGCAGCCCTTTGTTGTATACAACCTTGAACACCAACAGTTGAGTAAAGGGAGGAGAAGATTTACCTCCATATTTCCTCGGAAGCCTTGGAAAAGTGCAAGACCCTCCCGTTACAGAAATTGCTGCAAACAGAATATATGACAGCTCTGTCTTGCCTCTAGTATCTTTTCCTGGTTTTCATTGCATGAAAAGGGAAGGTGATATTGAAAATAGGTTCCTTTCCCCTTTGATTCCTCGGGTCTTTTGTAGTCCTGGGCAGACAAGGAAGATGAAGGACTATGGGAAGGGAGAAAAGATGTCTTGAAACCACTTCTACCTCCTTCTTGAAGCATCTGACACTCCAAACAGTGGGGAGCTTGTTCTTTGGTAGGGAAGACCCAGCTCTGCAGCCTTTTGTATGGTGTGAATGTTGAACCGCGAAGACAAGTGAGCTCGTGTCCCCAGGACTGACTTGGATTTTAGCATTATATTTTATATATTTATATTTTAGCATATACAGAAGTGGGTGGATGCCTGAAGGAACACTGAATTCTTTCAGGTGTATAGGTCCTACTTTTAGCCTTTGCCTTTCTCGTTCCAGTTTTTGACGGGTTTCTTAATAAGTTATGCCAAATTACATACCATAGTTCATCTTTGACTTCACTAATGTCCAAGCGGATAAAATACATAGTCTATCTGTACTGTTCCTTAATACTAGCTGATATTATACATGTCTTTTGCATGGCAGCATTTCAATAGCTTTGTGAATCAATTCATCACTTGCTTATAACGCAGCAATGCAGTTAGCAAGATGTCTTCCCAACCGGCTTGGATGAGCTATGGTCTATAGGCATACGCACAGCCTCTGTGCTCGGTGTGAGGAATCTGAAGCACATAACCAATGAGTTGTTATCTAAATAAACTTGGCATAGTACCAAAATGCTAAAACAGTGGGAAAATTTGAACTCTAATTTTGATGTTATCTTGGACCTGTCCTTTGTCTGGAGTAATTAAAAGATTCAGGAGCAATGTATTTGAAATAGTGAAGCTTAGGAAGTGCCTGACATGCATGCTAAAAGAGGGGCATATATATATATATATATATATATATATATACATGTGTGTGATTTTTTTAAATTTAAAATTCATGTTCTAAAGAAAGTTTGGAACAATGTAATGTTGATTAATTTTTTTCCCTCACATCATTTCTTTGATGGTGATATTAATTTAGCATGCCTAGTTCAAATATCAGTGTCAAATATTACTTGATGTGCATGAACAAATTTAACTTCTTTGGAGTGACTCTGTCATTGGTGACTTTTTTGGCCCTCTTTCTTAATCAAGCTCATAATTAATTTTAATCCTGTCTTTCAAAGTGTTACCAATCCTGTGTAGATTTTTATTGTCTTTCAACTTGATTAACATACACTCCACACAATTCTCCAAGCCATTACGGAGAGTAATGAATAATATTGGACCCAGAATGAGTCTCCCTGGACACATGTAACAACTCCTCCCAGCTCAAAATTGAGCTATTAATAATTGCTTTCTCTATTCAGTCTTTTTAGCAAATTATGTGCCTGTTGTTTTAATGGTGTCATTCTGCATGCATATATCAAGTTTTGAGAACATTGTGTAGACCTGCAACAAATTCCTCACTAAAGTCAAACCTGCACACTTCTTGTATTAAATTATACTGGGTCATTATTTAGCGTGCTACACTATGTCCCTGCTCAAAGACTTCAGTGTAAGTTCCTATGTATAAGATCCTAAGGATCCTATAAGATCCTAACGGTAGGCTGGCTCTTTGCTAACAACTACAACTTGTGAAAGACCAGGGCTACTTATTGTTGTGAAAACCTGCTACACTGTTGAATACATTATTCATGATGTGTAGCTCAGATTTTCAGTTCTCTTGGCTGCCCCAGAAATAATATAGCAGATTTGATCTCTCAGCTTCTGTTGCCCTACCTCCACAAATGCCTTTCCACAAGTAATCCTGGATTCCCCTCTGTTCCCCATTCTGCTTTGTTATCCTGGTAATGTTTTCAGTACTTTTCTTTCTTCGCAGAATACCCCACCTCACTATCAGATATCCTGATTGTGTTTTCTGACTGCTCAGGGTATCTTTATGCTTGCCACTGGGACACGGAATAGCATGGGCTGTGGCTGCTTGGTTGTGATGTGCAGGTGGACGTTCAGCCAAACCGAATGACTGAGAGGCTTTAGACCACTTCTTGTTGGAATTCCAGTCTTGAGACTAATCTGGTTTTTAAGTAACTGGAATCATTCAACCATTTCTGTTTTAATTACCTGTATAACTATTTGGGAATAAGGTTTGGGATTTTGCCCCCCCCCCCCCCCCACACCAATATATTTATATTCTCTGCTGAACAATAGATGAGAAGCCATACTTATAAGCAAGCTCTTCGAGAGTATGAAAACAGAAGATTAGAGGAAATGAAGCAAGAACAACGGAGGAAGGTAATTATACATTAACAGTTTGCATATTGTATCATTTTTGCATGCTGTGAAACCAATTAAATACATTGATTACTTGTAGCCTATGCATAGAGCTTCTCTTTAGAAAAAGTGATTCAATCACTGTTTTCAAATATTGTGAGAGAGATGAGCCAAGCTGTAAAATTTGGACAGGGACGGGACAATTATCTTCTGGGTTCATGGCTATTTGCATCTGGATGACTAGCTCCTGTTCGTGTCTTCATTTGAACAATTATGCAGAGCATTTTTTGACCATGGCACCTGATTTCATAGGCTAAGGAAACCAATTTCCTCTCTTTCAGGCAGAAGTAACTTACTGAGATATTCGTGATGATCTCAGACTCTGAGTAGTCTCTTTCTTGAGAATCAAGGCCCATGCGCCCTGCCTGCCCAAATGGGGGTGTGGAAGCACTCAGATTTGCTGTTAAGTCTGTATGCTTCTCCATTCCTTGCTAACCACCTAAAAGAAGAGTTTTGAATTGTCTAAAAAACAGGCATGCCGTAACTGCTGCTCTGAACTCCATCTTCTGCATATGCGGCACGCATTGCCTGAGATGTGTCTGAAGCACTGTAGTCCCTCTGGCATGGATTTGGGTACCATATCCACATAAAGCTCGTCTACGCAAGGCGAAGGCGCTGTGCCAAGTTATCTGTCTCGGCTCCAGGTCTGACTGTGCAAGTATGGGGAGGGCAGCATTTGCAAATCATATTAGCAAATCCATATTAGCAAATACGGAGCCTCTTGCTATGCCTCTGCTGTTACAAACATCCAAATTAATGTTAAACTCCTTCCCCAGTAGCAGAATCTTAGCGCAACAAGTTCCACTCAGTGAGGTGCTGCTAGAGCTGGACAAGTGACTCAGCCCCTCTCATGGATATTTTTCTTTAAATGTTGGGGATAAGTGTCCTCGTTTCATAGTATTCTAGCAACCAGGATGCTGGAAACAAAAGGTGGGGAAAAGGGGAGGCTCTTAATTGCTTTCCCATCAGGCATATGCTTATTCCCCAGAATTACACAGAGGAAAAATTTTTGAAAGCCAGTCCTGATGGGTGTAAGGCTGGTAGCTGTTGTATTCTTTACACCGATTCTTCCATAGAGAAAATAACTACAGATGTGAATTAACATGCTCCTACTTTATGAGTTTGGTTTAAGGGACTCATGTAGAGCTTTAGACTCTATTGATTTCCACAGACAGCTGAGAAGGTGTTGGCTGCTTCTAAGGCTGCTCTTGGTTGCTACATGGTTCCAAGTGCTCCTTGCCTTCACAGTTGCCACTACCTATTGCGCAGAGTAATGCACTACTTACAGACCTACTGTAAATAACATGTATTTTAAAGGCTCCAATAATTGTCCCTCAGATATATGTTGGCTCCTTTCTACTTCAAACTAATATTAATTAAAGTAATTGCGAATTCTGTCTTGTGTGTACCTCGGAGCACAGTGTAGCTATAAAGCGTATAGGCTTTCTCAGTTCCTTTTTTTTCTTCAGAACAGGTTTTAGTATGTATTGCTTGATATAGAAATTTTCAGTACGCTTTGAACACCGCATCATATACACACAATATATTTCAGAATATTAGTCCATGAGAGGACTCAGCATATTGGAAAGTCAGATACTGGGTTTTAATTTTCAGGTTGAATAGTTATTTAAAACAGTGAAAATTAAGGTTGGCTTTTTTATTTCTTAATCCTGTTTTTTCTTTTAGGGCTAGACAAATATTGATACACAACACATTTGCAGTTATTGATTTTCTTCATACATTTATTGCATAGTTTTTATTTAATGTTCCACTTAAATTGATTTTTTTTTTAAACTTTTGTGGTTCCATTCAGTTATTGAAGCTTTTATCTAACCGCATCATTTTATTTTAGTTACTATTCCTACAGCTGCTCAGTTGCTATGGAAAACATGAAAGATGGGTCTGTTCCTATCCATTCCCCCTCACCCTGCAAGCCAAATTTTCTTTGCGGAAAAATCTGCATCTTCAATTCTCGGGTACATCGCAGGGAACGAGAGCCAGACAAACAAGCACACGCGCAGAGCGGAGTCGCACAAGCTGTGTTTCCTTCGCAGTCCTGGCTAAAATCGCACGAGCAAACTCTCCCGAGAAGAATTCCCTTTGACGTTGTTTCTATACCTTAACATTGCGTAACGTAAGGATGGCAGGCTGCCGCCACGCTGGGAGCCTGCGCACCCTTTCACCGCCCCAGCGGGTACCATTTTCCCTTCCGTCCCCCTTGGGGGAGCCCCAGGGAGCCGGAGGTGACACACCACGCCGCGTTCCCCCGTCCTCAACTTCTCCTCATGCTCCGCGGAGGCCGGAGGCGAAGGGCATGTCTCCATCGGACCCTACGGGCGCGATGGCTGTGTCTGCTCCTGCTAGATGACTTCGGCTGTCTTCCCCCTTGGACCCACGGGGAAATTCAAACCCGTGGGTTGGGGCAAGGGGAAGCGGACTGGTGTCTGGCGCACCCCTTTAAATTAATTGGGTTTGCAATATAGGTATGTTAATTAAAAGTAATTTTGTTGGGATTGTTTTTTTTTTTTTTTTTCACTTTTATCATTCCCAGGCTGAATTCATGGAATTTAAACAAAAGCAGGAAGAAGAAGCCAGGACAAGAGCACATCGAAATGAACAGAGGAGGTATGATGCCAAAATGCAGAATACACTCTAATTGAATTCCTATCTGGAAAGGGTCTCAAAATTGCAGGCATGCATGCTTTAGAAAACAATTGCAATGAGGATTCCCTGACCTCGCCTCTGGTTTAGCTTTGCCTTCAAGTGAGCCACTAATATCCATCATTACAATTGCTCCCTGTAATTCAGTATGACCCAGAGTGCCTTTTTCACTTTATTTATCCTATCAGCATAGGTTACAGCATAGGGTAGAAACTGTTAGTAATTTCATGGGTAACTACTAGTATAGTAGTTTCAGCTGGGAAACATTTTATTTATTTATCTCTCTCTCTCTCTCTCTCTCTCTCTCTTAATTTTTGCTTTATTTTAGAATGGGCTACTTGTCCGTACCACATTTTGTGGTTGACTGTCACTAAGTTAACAGGCAGAGCTAAACATGGGATTTGATATCGATATAGATGGAAGCTGCAGTGCAGCAAGGCCTTCTGCTGCTGCATTGGTCGTGCCCCAGGCTGTGCCCCACTGCTGTGCCCTCTCTGTGCTCAGCGGTTCTAATCTTGCACTTCTGTCACTTAACTGACTTTCCATTATCTTGAAGCACAGCTTTATTCTCAACTTTGTTTTCTGCTGGTAAAAAAGAAGCAACGCTTAGGCTCAAAAATAAAAACAGCAATTGTTTCTTCTTTATATCATTAGGGAAATATAAAAAAAATTACTTCTGTAGGCAACCACTCTCCATACTGTTTTCATTTCTTTTTTTTCTCTAGCAAAGATATTGAGATAATTACCCATAGAAGTTAATGAAGGATTTTCGATTCGGTCCATCTCATGTCCCTAGACAGAAATAATCCAGTATCTTGCATTTTACATCATTCTTACCAATAGCATTGTAAAACATTAAAACAACAGTCATGTCTAAGCGTGTGTGTCAGTCCTAAGCATTAATAGGCAGGGAAAAAGAAACAGTTTTCAGAAGGTTTGAAAATATTTAAAACAGATTGAGGAAAAGTGTATTTGTATTTGTGCATGATTTCCAGATTGATAGAGCAGTACAAGAAAATGCTAGAGTTGATTTCAGAGCTGGATGGTAGGGAAAGTTGTCAGCTACACAAATTGTCTCAATTAGTAACAAGATTAAGTGGGGGTTTTCTTTGGCATTAGCAAATCAGTACTTCTAGAAACTCATCCTTGTGTACTGAAGGCTGAAAGACTACCTAAGGTGAATTGTCAAAATAGCTAACCCCCCTGATAAGGTGGGTGGTGGTATGCAGGTCGTCTTTCTACGGCGAATTTTGGTGCATTTCTCACAGCAGCTGAGGTATGCCTTTTAATCACAATGGACTGATCACAGGATAAGGATGCACCTAGTGAAGTGAAAATGAAATCCACCCTATCTCATGCCCATCCATGGTTATGCAGCACAGGCTTGAAAAACGTAGGAAAATGGGTATTGAACTGAGAATAGGGAAAGCCACTCACAGAATGTTAAATTTCAAAAGTCTGTGAACTCCTCAGCTACCTTCAATCATCATTCATTTTTTGTTGTATTTTAAGAGTAAACAATGCTTTCCTGGACCGACTGCAGAACAAAACACAACCTAATAGCATCTACCAACCTGGTTATTCTGGGAGTCTGGACTACCTCAGTAACAACGCCTGGGTAAGTTTTTGGGTACAGAATGTGAAAGCAATCAGATTGTTTAAAAGTTGACTTTTCCCCCAGATACTATTTTGTGTCTGTGTGCATTTAGCCTGCCTGACAGAACGTACAGTCCTGGCTGGCTGTCTACAATAGCTTTTAAGAAGAAATCCTGTCTTAAATATAAGCTGTTCAAATGGGAGGAGGGAGGAACAGCTGCTCTTGCAGCAGAACTCAGTGGCTTTGCATGCAAGGTACTTCCTTAAGTTCAGAAAAAAGGGTGTTGAAATCATAAGGGGTTTTTTGAAAGTCTTTAAATGAAAGATGTTTGGAAATGCTGTAAACATTTTAATATGATATAGAAATTGGAGGGGAAAAATCCCATGAAAGGTACAGCTATTCATTTTTTACCTGTATAAAATTACGACAAAGAAGACCCAGCTGCATCCGATTTAAAATACATAATATTTGTAAGGATTCTTTGAAGAAAAGATATCCTGACTGTAGCCTATTAAACATCCAGTAATTTTTTCAGCTGTCCTAATGAGGCATTAATGTGACTGTTACTTAGAATTGCACTCTTCAGTGTGAAAAAAAAAAAAAGTAGTATTCCCATCATGGAAATTTCCATTAGGTTGAAATTCCATTGCTGAGAGGACCCGAGTGCAGAAATGGAAGATTTACAAAGACTGAGCAGCAAAAGGATGAGAGTCTAAGAGAATTTAGTGAGTGTGCCAGTGTAGAGAAAGACGTTTAGCTGATAAATCAGAAAAGCTTGAATGGGATTAGTTGGACTGTCTGGTGAGGATGTGTGTGTTGGCAGTATGGGTTCAAGCATCTACAAAGTCGAGGCATCATTAAGAAGCAGATATTCTTGCTGCTGGAGTTTTCTATATACTGGAAGCGGAAAAAAAGAGTCTTAATCACTATAAGCTTTGGGCAAGCCCTGGGCCATGGCAGAGGGCTCGGGAACCTTGGACTGAGGCCACCTTTGTGCAGAGCAGGTCTCTTGGTCTTGCTGAGACGAAGCAGGACCTGCCAGCTCAACATCCCACAAGGTCTGCGGGCAGCTGCTTGGAGAACCAGTTGCTTAGAGGCTTTACTGGTAAGGCCTGTATCACGTGCCAGGGAGTCCAGGAATTGTTGGAAGCCAAGCTACAGATGTCCAGGCTAGTGACAGAGTGTGACCAAGACAGCGCTCTGTATGGCAGGCAGAACCATCTCCTGAAGGATGGCATGTCTGCAGATAGCAGAGGCTTCAGGTAGGACAGAGCCGACTGATACCTAGTAAGCGGCAAAAGATAAAGTCTGCTGGATGGGCCCTGGTTAACAAAGGCAGCAAGGGCAGAAATTATTACTTTTATTTCACTTTGTGTCCTTTGTCCCAATTTGTAAACTGTTTTCTGATAAAAGAAAATGTGTGACACAGCCGAGATCCCCAACATCTAAACTCGAGCATCTCCATCAGAGTGCCTGCTGTCACCACTGAAAACCTTTGCCATTGCCTGCAGAGGGAGCGGGGTTTTGCCTTTAGCCAGATGCCGTACGTCCTCTTCCACAGGGCAGGTGTTGGTACCACCAAATGAGTGCTCTCAGCTCAGGCACAGTTTTAACAACAGACGCCTCCGTGACGTACACAGCCAATCTATGCTTTTTTAAAAATACATGTATTCAAAGAATGCATCAACACAAATGCAATAAAACCTTGTGTGTAGAAGTGATAAATTTCCTACTCTGATGTTTACTTAATGGCTCCCAAGGAGCCTGGCTTCTGTTGGGTAATGCTAGATTATCCATTTTTCCTTTATGCTATGATGTGAGATTTGAAGACTAAACAAAGCAGGGAAAGAGTAAACTGTGAGAGAATATGTCATCATGGAAAGGAATTAAAAATTAGTATTGGTAACAAGAGCAAGAAAGAAAAATGTCTCTCAAAAGATAGGCTGGAGGCTGCAACCTCAGTGTCTTGGGTTATACCAAGATTCTTCTCCCTTCCCTTGGGATTTTAAGCAAAATGAACTGACCTCCAGGTGGGGCTTACAAGTCTGCAGTGTGACATTTTACATTACAAGGGAGCTAACTGAAGCAGGTCAGACTGTATACTAAGATTAAAAGAAATTAAAAAGGTTCCCAAAGTTAAGACCTGCAGGTAATTTTTGAGCCTGCTCCGTCTGTGGCACTGAAGAGGAAATAATTGTTCTCTTTCCAGCTTCTTTTTTTTCCAGTTTGAACTCTTTACATTCACAATGGCTTCACACTTAACAGAAACTGAACATCACACCATGTTGTTGATACACCTGCTGTATTTTTCACTATTATTTCTATTAGCCTGGTTTTGTAAGGAAATGAAGTTTGTATGATCATGCTGTGTGTCTACATGTAATAAGGCGTTCAACCTGCTGGCCAGTCTTAGCCAAATTTGCAAGGGAGTGTAAGTCTCAATTAAGTTTCTGTGCGTTTCATGAAAAGCAATGGCTTTTTGGGGGAGAGACCCCAAAAAGCACCCCAGTCTGAGGGGTGTTGGGAAGGACCTGGGCACTCTCTGCGTTGTTCGGCTGCAGCCCTCCGGCCGATCAGCGTGGGCACAGCTCCAGAGCGGCTGCGGCTCTGCCCTGTTTTCCTGGGGGCTAGGGGATGCAAAAAGGGACGTGGATATCACAGGGGACATGGAGAGGAGGGGAGGAAGGCGAATTTATTGTGTGCATCTGGGAAGGGAAGAGGAGAGCGGTTGCATTGCCCAGTTGTCCCCTAATCGGTAAGAAACCAGTTTTCATTAATTCATCTGCCCTCCAGACATCTTGTGTTTTATTAGGAATATTTATAAGCTGTTATTTCAAGAAGGATCTTCATGAAAGTAATCTTTTCTCCCTTTTTAGTTATAAATGCCAGGGTGCTGTCTGGGTGGTTGTGTGGTTTCTTTTTTTAATGGGAAGACAAATTAATGAATTTCCACTTTTGTCTGTGAGCTACTGCACCCTTGAGAGAGCATCGAGACTTGTCGTATGCTATCAAGAAAGTTTTGATGTCCTTTGTGACGCCTTTGTCTCTAACATAAGGATAAACCTCTTAGGATAAGAGGGTAAAAAAAATAGCAGTTGTCATTTTGATATCAAAGTTTAATCAACAAGATTTAATCCTTACTCAGCTGTGACCTATGACTGAAACAGTATCTGTTCACAGTAATGGCACAAATGATCAGTTTTACTTAAATGTTAAAACACTTCTATTTTTACAAAATAATAACGATAAAACAGTTGCACATTTTTATGTCGCTCCCTCATGAGATTTGCCCATGTTGAAGTACGGAGGGATTTGCAGAGGCCAAGTGCTAATGCATGGCAAGTCTGTAAGAGAGCCCTTGTTTATTTTTTGTGTGGAAATGGAGCACTGTCAAGGACCCTTTTGTCTATTCAATTGATGGGAAAAGGTGACGTGGTGAACATATGAAATTTATTTGTCTACTCTTCTTTAATGAAATACTAGTTGTCTTGTTGAAACTCTCTGAGCTATAGTAAACCCAGAATCTAGAAGGCAACATGACTTATTACACCTTCCCGTTTCATGTCTCCATTACACCCGGAGTCATGCATAAGAATGAGAAATGCTCTCTCGGATGCTGACTCTGCTCTTTCAGCGGATGCGTAATTCTAAATATTTGTTGTGGGAAGCAACTATGCCCTGAATACACAGGTGCAGTGTGACAGAAAACCCCATGCTTTTCCTTTCCCATATGCAGAACAGGAACTCGATGGATGCTGGATAAATCTGTTTTGAGGAAACATGATTTATGGATGAAACTATTTTAAATCAACATGGTTTGTGGGTTAGCACTTGGTTTAGTTCTTGTAGCATGATCCATGGGAATGTTTCTTTGGAGTCTCAACCAGCACTTGATTTATGCTATTTGCTACCAATTTGAGAGGGAGCATGTCATGAAGTTACCGTTGCACAGCAAAGAAGAACCATAGCTCAAAGGTCCCTGAAGTTACAAGGCCAGCATGCATGCCACAGTTTTCCATATAGAATCAGCCTTTAATGCAGACTTCCATGCACTTTTAGATGGACAAAGCTGCACTGAAAATGCTGGTTTCTCAGCACAAAGAAAAAGCTTTTATTTAACATGGGAATATTGAGAATAGAATATTTATACAAAAAGGTTCCAGAGTGCAATCCACAATGGTTACATTTCTTTTAATGAGGAATGTGGTTTGCTAACTTCGCTTTAACCTGGTTAGTCTACGTACAATCTGAGTTGGAAAGATTATTAAATTTTTTCCTAAAACTGGTTCTTTTGGTCTTTGGGTTTGTTTTCTTTTCATTGAGAGTAATGTGCTTGTCTTTCCTGGCAGAAGGATGGCAGAAAATAAACAAACTACTCAGCAGAAGTATCAGCATCAATATAGGAACCTCAGATGAGCAGGTGCAGGCAGGCTGTAGCTGAGTTTAATGACTTGCCTCTGACAAGGCAGTGAAACAGCATATGCAGATGTGTTCTGCCTGGCTTGACTTTGAGCTCAGTCATTCTTTCCTTTGAAAATCTCATCCTGAAAGAGAATAGTGGGAGTCTGGGGAGGAGCAGAAGAAACTTTTCACTCTTTCAAATTGTGTGAGATCAAGAAAGGATTGAGGCATCTGAAGATACTGGAAACACGTCTAGATTGATTTTTCCAGCAAAAACAAGATATGCTTATCTCCTGAGTTAATACGCCCTGCTATTCATATTGAGTTCAAATTGAAGAAATATTTATTGCTGGAATTGGAATCTTGCAGAAGTGTTTACTTGTTATTTTAAGTGGAGTTTCAAAAGACGAGAAAGGGCACCAAGTAATCAAGAAAGTTCCACACAACTGGATAACCAGAATTCCTTGCATAAATATGTGATTGTACTGTACATTGTACTGTACTAATGCATTTTTTTTCTTTCATCCAGGAGTCAAACTACTTGGAATAAAGGAGGAGAAAGGTAAGGATAATGAATTTCTTCATTCTTTTTAGTACCAATGCTGGTGTTAATTTAGCTTCATATTTGACATTTCATCATGACAGCTTACGTGGTTTAATTCTCAAGCAATATGAGATTTATCTTAAAAAAAATGCTTTCCAACTCTGTGTTTGGGGCCATGCAATGGCACATACCTGTTCTGAAACACCTTCTTGTAAAGAAGTGCAGAACGTGTATTTCAAGTCAGAGGAGGTGTTGATGGAACGGAAGGCATCTGCTGGGGGTGCCGTGATATTTCCTGCTAAAACCTCAATACAGCCACATTCCCTGTGTCAGGGGCTGTGAGTGGATAAACCTGGGCAGCTGAGGAACGTGGCTGGAAATGCAGGAGGTGACTCTGCAAACTTTCAGTGGTCTTAAGTGAAAGAGGATGACTTTGTCGTGGGCTGTGTTCTTCCTGCTGTTTCCCATGAGCAGAAAGGGACACTATTCGTATCAGTGGAGGCTGGCGGTAAAACACCACGACTGAATCAGAGAAATCAGGCCCGCTGTTTTCAAATGACCTTTTCAGAAGGCTCACTGCACCTATGTTCTTTTCTGAAAGGGGTTCCCTACCCTAATACCCAGTTCCGATATAAAGATTTGTGCAGAGCCTTTACTTCTAGGCTTGGAGACTTTTGAAGGAAGTTCAGGTATTGACCCACATCATTCTTGCCTTAGGAGATGGCTTTGACATAACTCTTTCTTTTTGAGAGCTAGGATTTTATAAAGAGGAATTTTTAAAAATCAAATTTAAATAAGCCCCTTGGTTTCAACCCTTCTCCCACAAATGCAGATAGTCTTCTGCAACTTTCTTCCTCATTTTCTGCTCCAACGGTTATTTTAGTATTTTTGCAGCAGGGTTGTATTCTGAAGATGGTATCTAAATAATATTGTTGGCCTCCCATGAGTCGTCTTTTCAGTTTTATGAGGAGTAAAATTGTTATTAAAAACTACCTCAAATTCACTAAAGAAATGACAATGAGTAGATAAAGGCAGCTCCCCACAGGGGAAGAAATGGCCATCTTTTGCAGCCCACAATACTATTAGGTTTTGCAAACTGTGGGCAGCTGAAGGAGTTCAGCGCATTGGATTCTTTGTCGGTTTTCACAATATCTACAATACCAATAATATATTTACATATGAACTGTACAAGAATTATGGATGGGTGTACTTTTGTACTTTTTTAAGCCATGTTTTACTCTTGTTTTGAAAACACATTTCAGCTTGCTACATTAATATATTGTTCAAAGAGTTATTAATATGTCTGCAGATAATTAGGACATTTTGTGAATTAAATTTACAAAAAGATAGAAATCCCTTCATGAAGGCTTTACATAATTAAAAGCTAAAACCTGTCGGAAGAAAAGGGAGACTATTTTCCAGTGGACTTAATCCTAGGGAAGTTCACTTTGATTTTTGCTTTTGCTGCAAAAGATAATTTTTAATTCTGTTTTCTCCCTCTTGTTACAGGGTACTGGAAAAATATTCGCTTTTATCTGGCCTAGGCCAAATGACCTTGTAAAAGCTCCAAGAAAGCGCTCTTTTATCATCGTGATTTTTTTTCTTACCCTGACTTCAGCTTCACACCCACTTCATGAGCAATCTGTGGAGACTGGTTTCTAGCTGTCATTATTCACGCATATTTGAAGCAGCTGATTATGAAAGTCCTATTTAATTTTTAATAAGAGAATGTGTCACTTTTTTTTTTCATAAATTGTTTTGCCTCTTGCAGAATGTAATTATCCCAGTCTTTGGGATCTCTAGAAAAAGAAGACATTAGCGGCTGCAGAAGCTGCAGTAATATCTTTGTTTACTTGCTGTTCTATACCAAGCCAAAAACATCTCAGGCACTTGAACTAAAGAAGCAGGTAGAGGCTTTTCTTTTGGGATGGGAAGGAGAAGCATTGCTGGTTTAGGGGTTTTTTTTGTTTTGTTTTGGTGGGGATTTTGTGGAATTGTTTTACTATTGTATTCAACAGCAGACACTCAAGAAGGAACAGATGTGTGTATTGTAGACAGGATCTTTTAAATATGTTCCTCGAAAAATACAACACATGAAAGAAATAAAAACTTGAAATAACACTGAAATTTATTCAATCTTTCCTACATCTTTTGTGATATGATATACCAGCTTTTCACTTTGCCATTTACCTTGGTAATTTCTGTTACATGAGTGGGGAAAACTGCTGCAAGGTTAGCTTTAGTTTCTTGTTTTTCTTTGTCCCTTTAGTCTATTGGAATTTAATTTTTATATCCCTGTTTCTGCAGATGACAACATTTTAATGCTTTCCAAAAGTCAGATGCATGACCAAGATATTTCTAATGGAAAAGAAGGGCCCACAGTACATGGTATATAAACCATGCAGACAAGAAAAAGTACCTGTGGCATTTACAAGTACATCTTAGGCAAAGTTAAAGGCTTCCTGAGCAGTTTTTTTCAGTGTGCAGGCATGCCACGGTATTTTTCCATGACCCTTGCAACATGGAAACTTCATAATGGATCACCTGAAGTTTTCCTTTGAACTAAGAATGTTGCTACTTTCCCCTCTGGGACTCTCTGCAGGTGCCCTTGGCTCTCTTTGCCTCAAAGAATTACTCAAATCTCTCATACTACTAGCTAGCTGATGTTAATAGGAAATGCCTGAGACCTTGGTAATGCTCTGTGGTTTAGCCTTTTTTAAAGTATCTGACACTGGGAAAATTCCTTGGGAAGACTTTTGCATACCTACACAATGGCACTGTATTGCAAGTGGTACTTGGCTGTGCTATTGGACTGCTGCTTTGGAAATTAAATTCACGTCTCCCTCCAAGAACTCCCTCACCCAGCCTCCTTTAGCAGATATCAAGGCTGGGGCTAAATGTCTGCAGAGTAGGATATATGTACATGCATGCATATATATTTTGAAGGAAATGTCTTTGCTTTAATCAGATCCTTGTATTGTACTCTAATCAGACCAAGACTTGCAGGTGGTCTTTTTGAAGTAGTGAACCTGCAGCCTCTCCACACTTCACGTACAATACCCCTAGACCCAGCTGACAAAGGCTGAGCGGGAGGAGAAGTCACCATGGTCACCAACAAGTTAAAATTCAGTGTGATCCTGTTGCTGTGTTTCTATACCCAAAGAAAAAGAAGAACTTTTTATTAACCTGCTACTTTCACATTCAGGAACAGTGATGGCAAGTCACCTTGAGTAACCTCTTCCATTAAGCTTGTCTACTTTCTTTTGGCTGTCTTCAAAGATGAAACTTGATCACAATCTTCAAAGTGCTTCCCCTTATCCAGCATTTCAATCTCTTATTTGAAATGCTCTCTACAAACTATTTCAGACATTAACTATTCCAGCCCTTTTTAATGGCAAAGTATCTGAATTTTTTCCTCTCCTATCTTTCTGAACAGAACAAACAAATCTATATGAACAGTGGCCCAGGAAATGTCTTTGAGAGCCATGGCCTGCAATGGAGATGATAAGAAGTTACACGCATCCATGAATTGATGTTAGCAGGATGTCTGGAAAATGCTGTTCTTATCCTGTTGGAAAGCTTCCAGTATCTCAGAATTACCATCTCCCCCCACACACATCCTGCCAAAACTTTAAACTTGAAAGCAAAGGGATGTTATGACATCTCTTTAAAGGGGTTATAATGAAATGAACTGGTGATAGACTGGGAAAATGGCTTCATGTCTGTCAAGACTTAGGAACTGATAGTTGGGTGTGTTTGCTATCTGCATGTTAGAGTAAACCTTTGACAAAGATTTTCAAATACAGATAGGTTCCTCTAGTTATAACTTAGACCGACCAAATTAATTATCTTTTATGCAGTGGTATAAAACCAGATTTTATTACTATATAACAGTACATGGAGGTTCTTTTTTTTTGTTTTGAAAATTGTTGTTGTCTCCATATAATCTGCACTGATAATCTCCTTGCTATTTCAGAAACAAACCTTCCAACAGGGAGTGGTATGGGGGCTCGAAGTTACAAGAGGAAACCCCCTTGCTTTTACATTGCTGAGACAAATTCATTTTAACAAACTGACTGAACCATTATGATCAGCTATTCTGAATTCCGATGTAACTTGACAGCAAGATTCCTATGTTTAGATTTTATGGTCTGCCTAAATCAGAAACTACCTTCCTATGAAGAAATGCAGTGTTCGTTTAAGTACTTACAAGATTGATTCTCCATTTTATATCTAAAAGTTGTTCCAATGGTTTAACTATCCTTGCTTTTAAAAATATCTGCCTGACTCCTAGTTCAAACTTTCCCAGTTTCAGGCATCCGTTATTGAATTTTCTTAACAACTTGCCTGGTAAATTAAAGAGTTTTCTGCTCTTGGGGCTCTTATTTTTTTCAGTGTGCATATTTGGACAGCTTCATTCAATTTGCAGTCCTTGTTCAGCTTTTATTCTTAAAAATATCCCAGATTTACAGAAAGCCTCAGATGCGACAGGATTCGGTATAAGTATACCTTCTTTTTGGTATGTGCCTCACTACCCAGACACTGAGGCAGAATATTATTAGCTACTAGAAAGGGAGCTAATCCATAGCTTACATTTTATGGTACTCATCCATGTTCAGTTCACGCCTCTGCTTCAAGAAATCCAAATCCCTGTCCCCTGTCTTGGAGAATATCTTAACCACTGGGCTCTTTAGGGTAGTTGTCAGCACCCAGGCTGTGATGGCTCTTCTGCTTTATGCAAAGGAATAGAAATTCACATGAAGTGAGAAGGCACATGGCTTTACCTAGCCCAAGAGCTGGATGTTCCTGCTGTGGCCCACGCCATGACTCTGCTCCCCGTCTGTCGTGGTTTAACCCAGCAGGCAGCTAAACACCACACAGCCCTTCGCTCCCTCCCCAGTTGGATGGGGGAGAGAATTGCGAAAAAAAAAAAAAAGAAAAATCTGTGGGTTGAGGCAAAGGCAGTTTAATAGGACAGTTTAAAAGGAAGGGGAAATAATGACAATAATAATGATAAAAGAATTAGAATATACAAAACAAGTGACGCACAATGCAATTGCTCACCACCTGCCAGTTCCTGAGCAGCGGCCCCCAGCCAGTCTTCCCCCCAGTTTATATACTGGGCATGACGTTGCATGGTCTGGAATGCCAGTTTGGGTCAGTTGTCCTGGCTGTGTCCCCTCCCAACTTCTTGTGGCCCCCCCACCCCCAGCCTCCTCGCTGGCAGGGCAGCATGAGAAGCTGAAGAGTCCTTAGTGTAAACGCTGCTTAGCAACAACTAAAACATCGGTGTGTTATCAACATTATTCTCATCCTAAATCCAAAACATAACACTATACCAGCTACTAGGAAGAAAATTAACTCTACCCCAGCCGAAACCAGGACACCCTCATAGTCTTCCCTAAGGGCTCCCTCACATAGCGCACTCACTCCTTTACACTTCCAGATATTTGTTTTCTCTAGTCCTGCTCCTGGAGTACAGACTCTCTGGCAGAAATCCCTTTCACTCCCTCTGTTAAGCATTCCTCCTCCTTTCCCTGCAGTCATGCCCCCTTTCTTGTTAAATCCCTCTACTTCACCAGCTGAATTGCATCAGGAGCCTGTAATCCAAGGATTCTTCTTTCGCACTCTTGACTCCTTCATCAACAGACTTGTTCTCTGCTATATCTTATCGAAGAACAAATGGACAAAACACTATTGCTATTTGCTGCTTCAACTTTTTTCTTTTGCAGTCATTTCTCCTTCCTTTCTGATGACGCAGAGGCTGACACTAGGCCTAGTAGATGCAGAAATAGAACGTATGCTTTGACTCAGTGTATTGTCAGATAAAGGACTTCGGAATTTGTTAGAAGATTAACAACTGTCTTCATAAGTTGATTTACGTAGACAAGCCAAGGACATAAGCCTGTGTATGTAATGATATGTCTTGTTTGTGGAGGTATCCTGTGTGATAAGGGGAGATGTTCTGTCTTTTGTGATGTCTGAGCTAAAGTTAGGAGATAAGCAGAGAAGTTGTTTGTGAGGCCCAGAAGAGGAGCGTACTGCGCAAACTCATACAACAAGGGTCAAACAGTGGACAAGTGAGGAAGACGATGGACGACCACCAGAGGACTCCGGACGACCACCAGAGACCTCCAGTGTGCTTGCGTAAAGGACATTTACATATGCTAATAGCTTTTCGGATAACTAATGACTATGCATAACATTTCTCGGAAATCTAGTGAATATGTATGTAAGGCATGTATTTGACCCATACAGTTAAGCTCGTGGTTAAGCACGTTTGGAGGAGCGATCCCCCGTGCTTCCAGCGCTGCGATAAAGAATACTGAACTCCATCACCGAATGCTCAATTTGTGAAACACTGAGAAAAAGATGTGTTTTACTGACTCCTCTCTATGTGCCCTACTTATCCCATCCTTTCCCATCTTGGTATGGGGCTGCATTAGGAAGAGCATTGCCAACGGGTCAAGGGAGGTGATCCTTACCCTCTGCTTAGCGCTGGTGAGACACATTTGGATTGCTGGGTCCGGTGCTGGGCTCCCCAGTACAAGGAGGACATGGATATGCTGGAGTGAGTCCAGCAAAGGGCCACGAAGATGATGAAGAGACTGGATCATCTTTGGTTTGAGGACAGACTGAGAGAGCTGGGACTGTTCAGCCTGGAGAATATAAGGGTCAGAGGGATCTGATCCATGTGGGTAAATATTGGAAGAGGGGGAGTAAAGGAGATGGAGCCAGGCCATTGGTGCCCAATGACAGGACAAGAGGCAATGAGCACAGGTTAAAATACAGAAAATTCTGTCTAAACACACAACCGCCCTTTCTTTGTACTGTGAGGGTGATCAGGCCCTGGCATAGGTTTCCCAGAGAGGCTGCTGAGTCCCCATCCTTGGAGATACACAAAACCAAACTGGACAGTCCTGAGCAACCTGCTGTAGGTGACCCTGCTCTGACCTGACATCCAGAGGTGCCTGTGAACCTCACCTGTCCTGTGGTGATCTCCTAATCTGTCTATAGCTATTTTCATCTTCTGCTATCACTCATTTCTTTCCTCAGCCCGTATTTTCCACATTCAGCTCACAATCCAAGAAAAAGTTGTTGTTTCATTCTGCAGACATAAACCAAAATTTTTGGTTTTTTATAAAACCAGTGTTTTTATAACACTTTTTTATAAAAAACTTTGTACCTTGTTTACAGTAATTCTACACTTTTAAAATTAATTTTTGAAGTAGTTTAAATCAATATCTCAAATTATTTCATTTTGCCTAAATCTTGGAGCCGACCCTTTGTCGTCACCCTCCTTTCTTGTTCGCAACAGCCAGTCCTGGTCCTCTTGAGCTCTGCCCGTGGTGGTTCTCCCCCAGCTCTCCGCTCGGTCCCTTGGGCAGCTCTGGATAGCTCTGCAGGACCCTGGATGCCAACTTCAGTGCACCTGAGGTCTGAACTGCTCGCTTTCCTCCCTCACCTGTGGAGGAGGAACCTGTAAGTGTCTCGTGTTATCCACAATAAATGTTTTCTCTTGTCCTGGCCTTAAAGGAGTCACAGTCGCGGCGATCGTGGGCAGGCACTCAGCAGATGCTGACACTGTTAGTAGAGGGGGAGCATTCCGGGTGACCGGGCTGGGTAGAAATGCAAGCTTGAAGATGAGAGAAAATTCACTTGAGCTTCTTCAGCGTCTCATTAAAGGCTTTCCAAATTTCAAACCCTTCTAGGGATCTGATCTGAACTCTCTCTGGTCTGCTCTCATTAAAAAAGTGTGGGTTTCTTTCTTGCCAACATTAATTCATTTTTTATCTCACTTACAGCCCACATTCCCCGTTCCTAGCTGTTTGATCTTCACACCTAGCTCTTTAATTAAAAGAAGGCAAGCCCAGATTTTCCTGCTGTCTGGACCTCTCTCTAGAAGCTCTCTTTATCTCTCATTCAGTTAGTGCCAACCACAGCCTTTACCACCAATTTCTCTTGCTTTCCCTCCCAATCCATGAACTCCCCTGAACTACATTTGGATAAGAAAACCCTACCAGATATGTTATTTTTGAAAGATCATTCCCATTCAGTATTTTCTTTTAAAATCTCTCTAGTAAATTTTTAATTCGCTTACCTAGACTTTGAAATTTGAATAGTTCTTTATTTTTTTAAATGAGAAAGTCATATGGCCTTGTGTAACTTTGCTCTTTTAACAAATGCACATTTTGTCAGACTAGTAATCACACCAAAAATGCAACTTATTTATCTTTAAAGTTTTATCTTTCATTAAACCATGTTGTCTGGTATTAATTATGCTGTTCACCCCTAATTCTTTATTGACCATATCCTATTTTGCCTTCCTGAGATTTTGCCCTGGGTAACCATTAAATTGACAGACCTGTAGTTACATTTTCAGCACGTTATCCTTTGGAAATATTGAAAAGTTTGTTTCTTGTCCTCTCTGTTCAATCTTTTGGACAGTCGCCATATCTCAGAGTACTTATCCAGTATCCTACTTTGAAAACAGCAGTTTAACAATCTCACCAGTCAATACGTCTACAGCCAATGGTCCCGAGTTTTCTGCTTTGTTGATATTTAGTAACCCACTGCTTTACTAAAAGAAGAAAAAATATATATTTCCCTATTCTAATCTGGAAATAGTCATCTGTCTGTTTCCCCAAAATAAATAAGAATTTATTTTATTACCAGAAGTGAAGATTTTGCACTTTTGCCTCCTCTTTGGCACGGTGTTTGTTATTGAGCTAATCTGTGGGGGTGGGAGAATTTCTTTGCTGGTGCTCCTTGGCTTAGATTCTTTGGTCTCTGCCTGGAGTGGGGTATTTCCCTGGACGTAGGCACGTAGTAGCAGTAGCCCCCAAAATCATAGAAGCATAGAATCATAGAATAGTTTGGGTTGGAAGGGACCTTTAAAGGTCATCTAGTCCAACTCCCCCTGCAGTGAGCAGGGACATCTTCGGTTAGATCAGGTTGCTCAGAGCCCCGTCCAGCCTGAGCTTGAATGTTTCCAGGCATGGAGCATCTACCACCTCTCTGGGCAACCTGTTCCAGTGTTTCTTCACCCCTATCATAAAAAATTTCTTCCTTATATCTAGTTTAAATCTATCCTCTTTTGGTTTAAAACCATTACCCCTTGTCCTATTGCTACAGGCCCTGCTAAAAAGTTTGTCCCCATCTTTCTTATAAGCCCCCTTTATATATTTAAAGACTGCTGTAAGGTCTCCCCGGAGCCTTCTCTTCTCCAGGCTGGACAACCCCAGCTCTCTCAGCCTTTCCTCCCAGCAGAGGTGCTCCAGCCCTCTGATGGTTTTCGTGTCCCCCCTCCGGACCCACTCCGACAGGTCCATGTCTGTCCTGTGCTGAGGACCCCAGAGCTGGACGCAGGACCGCAGGTGGGCTCTCACCCGATGGGAGCAGAGGGGCAGAATCCCCTCCCTTGACCTGCTGCCCACACTGCTTGGGATGCAGCCCAGGACACGGTCGGCTTTCTGGGCTGCGAGCGCACGTTGCCAGCTCGCGCCCGGCTTTTCATCCCCCGGTACCCCCAAGTCCTTCTCGGCAGGGCTGCTCTCAATCCCGTCATCCCCCAGCCTGTATGGATACTGGGGGTTGCCCCGACCCAGGTGCAGGACCTTGCACTTGGCCTTGTTGAACCTCATGAGGTTCACATGGGCCCACTTCTTGAGCTTGTCCAGGTCCCTCTGGATGGCATCCCGTCCCTCAGGTGTGTCAATCACACCACTCAGCTTGGCGTCATCTGCAAGCTTGCTGAGGGTACACTCGATCCCACTGTCTATGTCCTCGATGAAGATATTACACAGTACTGGTCCCAGTACAGGCCCCTGAGGGACACCACTTGTCACTGATCTCCATCTGAACATTGACCCATTGACCACTGCCCTCTGGATGCGACCATCCAACCAGTTCCTCAGCCACCAAACAGTCCACTCATCAAATCCATCTCTCTCCCATTTGGAGAGAAGGATGTTGTGGGGGACCATGTCAAAGGCCTTACAGAAGTCCAGACAGACAACATCTCTAGCTCTTTCCTTGTCCACTGATATAGTCACTCCATCCTAGAAGGCCACTAGGTTGGTCAGGCAGGACTTGCCCTTGGTGAAGCCATGCTGGCTGTCTCGAATCACCTCCCGGTCCTCCATGTGCCTTAGCATAGCTTCTAGGAGGATGTGTTCCATGATCTTCCTAGGCACAGAGGTGAGGCTGACGGATCGGTAATTCCCAGGGTCCTCCCTTCTACCCTTTTTAAAAATGGGTGCAATGTTTCCCTTTTTCCAGTACCCAGGGACTTCACCTGACTGCCATGACTTTTCAAATATCATGGAGAGTGTCTTGGCAGCTACATCAGCCAGTTCCCTCAGGACTCGGGTGCATCTTGTCAGGTCCCATAGACTTACGTATGTTCAAGTTCCTCAGGTGCTCACGAACCTGATCTGCTCTTACAGTGGGAGGGACTTTGCTCCCCCAGTCCCTGCCCTGTGGTCCATCCACTCGAGAGGTGTGGGAGGAGAGGTTGGCAGTGAACACTGAGGCAAAAAAGTTGTGGAGTACCTTGGCCTTCTCCTTGTCTGTTGTTACCAGTTTGCCAGTCTTGCTCATCGGTGGGGGTACGCTTTTTTTGACCTTCCTTTTCCGGCTTCTTACACCTGGGGATCGAGATCTCTTGCACTCTATGGAAAGCGTCCTTAAGGATCTGCCAGCTCTGTTCTGCTCCCTTGTCCCTGAGGGCAGTTTCCCAGGGGGTCGTATTGACTAACTCCTTGAAGAGCTGGAAGTTTGCTTTCCTAAAATTCAGGGTCCTGACTTTACTCTTTGCCTGGCCCATATCCCTCAGAAGTGTGAGCTCCACCAGTGCATGATCCCTGCAGCCCAGGCTGCCTCCAATCTTGATGTCACCAGTTACCTCACTTGCGTTGGTGACCAACAGGTCCAGTATCTCATCCCCTCTGGTAGGGCTGTCTAATACCTGGCTTAAGAAGTTATCCTCGATGCATTCCAGGAGTCTCCTGGATTGCCTACAGCTCGCCGTGCCACTTTTTTCCAGCATATGTTGGTGTGGTTGAAGTCCCCCAGCAGGACGAGAGCCTGTGAGCGCGATGTCTCCTGTAACTGGAGTAAGAAGGCTTCGTCAGTGGGCTCCCCTTGGTCAGGCAGCCTGCAGTAGACACCAGCCACAAGGTTCCCTTTGTTGCCTCGGTCTCTGATTCTTACCCATAAGCTTTCACCCTGCTCGTGGCTATTCTTCAGAGACAGCTCTTCACACTCTGTCCAGTTCTTGATGTAGAGAACTCACCTGTCCCTTCTGAACAGCCTGTACCCATCAATAGCTGCGCTCCAGTCATGGGATTTGTCCCACCAAGTTTCAGTAATGGCAGCTGGCTCATAGCCTTCTGGCAGCATGGTGGCTTCCAGCTCCTCCTGTTTGTTGGCCATGCTGTGTGCATTGCCGTAGAGGCACTTCAGCTGGTCTGTCGGCCGTGTCACCTTTGTAGAGGAACACCCCTTAATTCCTTTGAGGTATTTCACTGGTGTTTCCCTGTTGGCTCCTATTACCTCAGGAGCCCCTGGCTCATCTCTGTAAGACCTCCAGTGTGCTCCAGTGTACCCAGCACATCTCAGAGCAACAGGCTGAGGGCCCTCGCTAGCACCCTGTCCTTCTAACCTTGGCGTGTCATCCCACAGCTTGTCACGGGCAACCCTGATGTTATCCCCTGCCCCCTTCAAGTCTAGTTTAAAGCTCTGTCAGTGAGCCCTACTAGCTCGTGGGCAAAGACCCTTTTCCCGCTTTGAGAAAGGTGAATCCCATCTGATGCCAGCAAGCCTGGTGCCGGGTAGGCCATCACATTATCGAAAAATCCCAAAATTCTGGCAGTTACACCAGCCACGGAGCCACGTATTAATAGACTGGGTGCATCTGTTTCTTCCAACGTCGCTGTCCACAGCTGGAAGGAGAAAGGAAAAAATAACCTGTGCTCCAGATTCCCTTACCAACCGTCCCAAGGCCCTGAAGTCTTTTTTGATCACCTTTGGACTACACATAGTGGCTTCATTGCCACCCACATGGAAGAGCATGTGTGTGACCCTGGCCCCTTAACTGGAGACATAGTCTGGTGCCAGCAATTCCCAAACTCCTTTTGGGTTACAGATGTTCCCAGAAGCTCTGTTTTCACAAGCCGTGATACATGACTGGTGACCGCTGCAGAAGCATGGTTTCTCATTTTTGTAGAATTTGATCCTCACTGCAGATAAGCTTTTAGTAGTCACCCTCCATATTTACTCCACCAAGGAAAAGGTTAAGTCTTGGATTACAAAGGCGAAAGCAAAGTTATAAAAAGAGAAAAATAACAAATGCAGTCTTGGTGTATTCCTGATACCAAAGCTCTCATCTAAGTATCACTTCAAAGCTTTGAGTAATACTATGGCCCAGCAGCCAAGAGCAAAACAGCCAGGTCTACTCTTCATTACCATCCTCTCAGTTACAGCCAAAAGTTCTCTGGTTTGTTCAATATGAAACCAGAAAACAGCATTTCTCACCTTGAGAATCTCCAGTTTTCTCCATAATGTAGAGTACCCTGTGATATTTCACTTTTGCTCTTCTTTTGTGGAGAGACTGTATTGCTATTGACTCTCTCTCTCTCTCTCTTTTTTTTTAAAAAGGAGCAAAAGGCATGTTAGAATGCTTGTATCTTGATTTGTATTTGTTTTGTTGATCTGCACAACTGCATTGCTTCCTCTTTCTTCATGGAGAGTCAGGGAAACAGATGTTGTGCTGTCGTAGCACATCTTGAAGGTTAGCAATTGCTAGCACAGCAAAGCAGAGACTAGAGCTTTCAATCCTAGAAATTGGACTACTTCTCTTTCTTCACGTACCTGATCCAAACCCATTTAAATGAATCAAAAAGACTTGCCACAAGGAACTAATCTGGACCTTTTACTGGAGTTTAAGATAACTGGATTGCAACTCCAAAGCTATAATACATAAGGAAGTTTCTTAGGTAAATTTCACCTATTTTGCCCAATTTCTTTTTAACCTGAATAAAATGGCACCCCTCCCCCGCAAAACCCCAAACCCCAAACCCAAACCAAACCAAACTAAAACAAACTGTCTTTTTTTTTTTTTTTTTTTTAATTTCCTCCAGAGAGAAGAAATAGTTGAATTTGATAGGCTGGAATTTTTTTTGGATTAGCCTTTATTTTACGTGACTTTTCAGAAGTTCTGCAGTACCTTGTCACACTGGATCAATTCTGATGAATTCTCTGTTCTCTTGAACTTCTACGTTTTCTATATGTGAGATCAAAACTCAAAGTGCCAATTACTTTACTCTTTAAATCAATGTCTCTCTTGGCTCTCCTTCAAAAAAAGGCTGTATGAAGCAGTGATTCATTCTGCTTTCTCTGTTCAATCTGGGAAAATGCATTGCTTGCTCTTTGTACCTTGGCAATTGTCTCCAGCAGAAGGCAATGGGAAATATTGGTATTGAAATAGGTTAAACTGATAGGAAAGAAACCCAACCATAAAGATAAAATAATTTAATAAACAGATTCAATGTAATTATTGCCTTACAAGTTGCAGCTTCTTTTGACTTCCAGTGGGATAGCCAGCACTTGGGTCTCCTGCTTGTTAGCTCTCCGGTGTCACAAAATGGACATGCAAAACGGGCAGCTTTTAAGACTTGGGAGTGGGTATGTGGGCTCGTGAACAAGTACTGAAAACAAATGCTACTGTGTTAGCATTTTGCAAAATCATAGAGGATATCTTTCTTTCTGGTTCTATTTTCAGTTTAACGGTAATCTTTGTAGCGGTCTTTTAATGTTGTGAGGCAGAATAAACTGAAAAGGCAGGTGGAATACAAATATGGAGGTGGTACAAATAGACCACATATTAGGTTTGTAGTTTGCATGTGGAGGGGAGAAGCAAACACAAATTGGTCCTGCGGGAGCAGTTTATTTTCTGTTCCAAAGAGTGTCTTTACTGAGGGAAGGACTCAGTTTTCTGAACTGTCTGGAAAGGAGACCTGTGGAGCCATCTGGTAGGGCATCTTTGACACCTAAGATGAATCAGCCTCTGAGGATGTCTGTCTGTCTTTGCTGTCTATGGAGAGAACACAAATGATCACCACAGACTATGTTCCTAATTTTTGGGTGACGTGAATCCCAACTATAACAACCTAAGCACCAAGAAAATTTATTTACTTGCAGCATATTCCCATAGGTGCAACTATATGGGTAGTCCTGGGGCCTTTTTAAAAAATTGCTTTCACAAATAAATGCAAGGGTTTTCCACGAGGTTATAGTACTCCACACTTCAGTCTGTCAGTTATCACAAATCGGTCTTTCAGGCAAGTCTAGGGATCACAGTTTAAAATGGAGGCCTTGGTTCTCATTGATATCTATTAGCTGAAATTATATGTTGATATTTGTGGCAGTCTAAGCTTAAGGGTTGTTGAAGGGTCAACTGAGATTCGAAGCCTATTGTGTGAGCACACAGTGCTGTGCATTGCTGTTCACTGAGAGCCCCTGACCCCAAAAGGCTTTGTGTAAACAGGCAAGGCAGAGGGTAGGGGAAAAAGGAATATAATATATGAACAGAGTGATGGCTGGCAAACAACGAGTTCTCAGATACATTTTTTTAATTATTTAATTCTTCAGGAGGTCATTAGAGAGGATTAACTAAACAAGGGAAATAAAAGAAAGTGAAGAGGAACCTGGGGTGGAAGGAGGGTGATTAGTGTGGGGCAGAAGAGAGCAGAGGAGCCTGTAGCTGAAGTGAAACGGTTGTGGAGATAGCAGGTGAGCAGCCAGCCAGCCTAAAAGCTTTTGTGGTCCCAGGAAGGTGGCATCTCCCTAGAACTGCCCTCCATCATGTCCATGTGGCTTGAGGGGTAGAAAGAAATTACTCTGGGGACAAAATGCCTTGAGAGAACCGGCGCAGGGTATCCCGGTTGCGGTAGAGTTGGAGGGGCAGCACTCGATAGCTCTGGAGTGGGATTGCCAGGAGGGAGCTCTGACTGTGGCTCACTGGCACCTTCCTCTTTCTTCCCTTTCCGTGGCCCACGGAGGTGCCTCTGCCGTTGACGGGCTTTCATTCGCATCCCAACTAGGAGGCACCTGGGCAGGGTCAGGCCTTGAGAAGGTGACGCGTTATGACTTTGTTGTTGCTAAAAAACCTTTTCATCCCTGAGCCACCTTGCTTCGCTTGGCTGCTGTTTGTCAGGCATCCATTTGAAGGGGATGACAACACCCATAAATACCTAGTACCAGTACTGAGGTTTATGTCACTTGATACACTATTTCTTCCTAAAGGCAATATAGACCACACAGGCCTCTAAGATACCTTGAACCTGACAGCTTTTTAAATAAATATGTATGGTCAGATCATAAGAGGGGTAAATCAGCATAGCCTCGGTGGAATTGGGTCCTTTAAACTGCACGTGAATTGCATATCTCGGTGCGAGCAATCCTGAGCGGCTGAGCCTCGTGCGTTGTGCTGGCTCCGGGCAGGCTGGGGGGATTTGCAGACACCCCCTATGGCAGATTGGGCTGGCAACAGACTTAATCCTGGGAATCCTTTCAGCAAGCTGCAGTCTATTGCCACCGCACCTCCTTGCGCCTCCTAAACAGACCAACTGCGCATCTGTTGCGGGTGCCAAAGCAGTGCGGTCGCGCACATCAGGAAAGGCGATGCTGGAGATGCCCGGCAGGGTCAGCGATATGCCAAGCCACTGCCTGATCTCAGTTACAGCTAAAACCCACAGATGAAGGCAGAACCAGCTCGCTGTGTTTAATTGCAAAAGGACATTAACTGCAGAGCTGTGAGGCCAAAGATTTGGCTGTTATGTTCAACCCTTCCACGTGTCAGGGAAAAAGGCCAGTAGTACTATGTGCTAATAGCTCCCAGTAGTGAGGAGTTAGGCTTTTCCTTGGACGCTTCCTTGCTAATGGATCTATGAAGTGTTTTCCTACTGTAATAAGGTACAGTTAGCCTGTCAAAGGTGGTCCTCTGTGCCAAAGCCTATTCAAACCGGTTCTACAAATATTTTGTTCAGCGATTTCCCCAAGCTCCCAGCAAATGGTTAATCATTCATTCACCAAAGGTTGCATTCCTCGAGTGTTAAGGGGCCAGTAAAAGTCTACCATAAACTTTTATAACAAGCTTCTGTGCTGAGTATCCAGCAGTCTCACTTTCTCCATTACCTGGCCTTGCATATGTACAGATCAGACCCAGCCTGTTCTGGGGTGCCCGTGTCTGTCTCTAGGAGTAGATCATGCTGGAATTTATTAATCCACTTTGCTCAGCTCTGCCACCCCGGTCAGCACTGCAGCATTAGTTGTGTTCGCTCAGTACTTCCACTTCTTATTGAGTGATGATTACATCTGAGCAGCAGGGACCGGTGAGTCATCAAAGGGTATAAATTCCAGGCTCTGTTTAAATGTTAAAAAGGTGGTAAATGCATGATATATGAACTGCTAAAATCTTCTACAGTTGGGAAAGCAGTATGCTATAAACAGGATTTATTTTCAATATATTAAAAATTTCTTGAGTATTCCGCTGATAAATATCGCATGGGGCTGTATTCTTATTGTGCTGTAATTAAAATGAATGTTTCGAAAGTGCCTGCCCCCAGGCTGACAATAATGACAGTGGAAACAGGTGAGGAAAATAAAAGTTAATGAAACTGGACCAGAGTTAAGAGATATCACAAAACTGACTTTATTCCATATGTGCACAAGTTCCATTTAGAAATATTTAATGGTAAGCGTATAACTATTATTACACTCATAAATTAATCTTTGCCGACAGTGAATAGTTCATTATCGGTTACTCAGAGTCAGAGTTTAACACCAAGCACACAGCTTGCCAAAACCCTTCAGCTCAGGGACAACAGCCTTCAAAAGACGACAGTGACAAATATCCCGCGCGTTTAATCCGAAAGGTCTTCGGATGTAGCTCTGTGATCTTTCGAGGGGCACCTCAAGACAGCTTTCCGGTGGAAGCGCCGGCCTGGATGCCCCACAGGGCTCTCCCCATAGCTCAGGGGAGGCTGTGCATTCAAGCGTGCCTATGGCATTGGCATTAAGTCTGTTGCCAGCCCACTCTGCCATCGGGGTGGCTGGAAGGCATCCATATGTCTGGGAACCGAGCGAGTCAGGGAGCACCGTATGTTGCTGCCTGCTCTTTAAAAAAGACCAGCCGACCAACCAAACAAAAAAACCACCACCAACAACAACAAAATGTTGATCCACTCTTTGGGCAGGGATTAGCTTTTAGTATTAATTCTTAGTTTGATCGCCAGCACAAGAAAAGGGCCTCGTTGTCTTTGTTGTAGGGCTCTGCAAAAATGCAAGCAAGCAGCAGAATACAGAATGCTTAACGTAAGCTGGCACAAGGAGCAATTGTGTCTTACAACTGTGAAAGAGGGGCACTAGGTGTATGACCAAGGAAACCTGTCTCAAAACATCTTTGTCTTGGAACAAAACAGCCAGCTAGGAACAACACCAGAAGAGGCATAAAAAATAATTTAAAAAACCCCAACCAAACGTAAAAACTCATTTGATTAGTTACAATAATTAGAGTGTAAAACTACCTGAGATAATGAAATGAGAAGGTGCTTATGTTCTATGGTCTAAATAAAATGCTTATAAGAAACAAATGCACTTCCAACCTAATAATAGCACAAGGAGATCAGGAAGAAGAGTATTGAATTTATCAAGGAAGTCCTGAAAGGAAACAAAGAACTGAAAGTCATAAGAAGGTAAAGGAAAGAGAAAGGAGCCAACATGAACAGCTAGATAGAGATGGAAATTAAGTGCCAGTCAAGCCCTTAATAGCAAGATCTATGAGCAGGACTGAGGTGTGATGTACAGTTCAGAGCTATTGCAAGCCTTTATTCCACATCCCTGGGAGATAAAACTTCATTCTGAGGCCCATCTATAGAAAAAGACTTGTAAAAACGATTGCACTAAAAAGAAGTTGGTCAAAAAGCCTATATACTTTCACAAGGCATTTATCCATCTTGTTTTACTGACCTATAGCATCAACTAGCAAAAGTGCAGTTGTTTACTAAGTGCTGTGATATTGTTTTAAAATGCTATAGAAAGCTTTACAAACTCCACTGATTTCTATCATCTGACTTACAGGAGGACAAGAGTCAAAGAATAAAGGAAGAGGGAAGTACCTGAGAGATAGAACCAGCATTTATGTTGGTAGCAAAAGCCTCATACCCAAGTACAGCATGGAAAGTATATCACTAAGCTGGGACAATGAAGCAGAGGGATTTTTCTCTATGGAGAAAACTTAAATGTCCTTATTTACTTTTACTAGTGTGTCAATCCATATACCAACTGTATTGCAGAATAATAGGGAACAAGCTACAGGCCTTACTAGTTTTAATGAATTGTGATGACATCCACAAATCTCAGTCCAATGACATGAATTATCCTCATTTCTTCATTCCGTAACAGAAATACATGCATAAGAAGAAGGGGATGGTGTTGCTTTGATATTGCCAAGTAAAGCAGCAGCGCAGGCAAAAGCGAGAACTATAAGGCATGAAATAGAAAAGATACCACTAGGAAAACAAATGACAAATGCCTTATCCTTACCATGAAAGAGAAAAAGGTAAAAGAAAAGAACTCACTGATTTGACGTGACTCCAGCAAGGTGAAACTCAGCTTAAGACAATGATACTAAGCAGCAGTCCTAGACATGCTTTTTTTATAACGAGCCTGGGGAGCAGAGTTCTTAACTGATAATTGCTTATTACATACATACTATTCTGATTGTGGACAATACTTTTATCTCAGCTAAATTCTTCCATGGAAACAGCAACTGTCCCCCTGACCTGTCACTTAAAGAACTTTTCATCATTGTGGGCGATTTTATTTTGTTATGTGGAGATTTATAATGGTTTCAGTAGAAAATGTAAATTTCAATTTTCTACTTCTCCAAAATCTCAATTTTCCATCTCTTTCTAACTAGTCCACGGTTAGGATTAATCTGCTTCTAAAACCAAACCACATAAATCTGACATACTTACCCTTGGCTCCTTTTGGTGTAGTAAAAAAGGTATCTCTGTTGGGTGATGAATCTTATCGTAAGATAATTTTCTAATGTAGGTCATTTTAAATGATTTTTGGAGGCCCATCTCTCTTCATTGGCTACAGAAGGAGCCTCCTGGGGTTAGCTCAGCTTTAGATGTCCACTGCTGGATGGTGAAAGCAGGCTGACTTGGATGCCTTGAAAATCGTGAGACTTTCTAGTCCTACCAGGTCCTCTGCTTTGTTCTTCATGAGACCAGGCTGATGACTCCGAATTGATATCTGCAAAGGTCAGAACAGACCGCAGGGAACCTGCCTTTGTGAAAACCAAGAATCCTGCCTGGGGCCGGTAATGGAATTGCTGGAAAAAATTTTCATACAGTAGCTAATAATAATGACAACTAGCAAGGACGTTGCTTGAGAAATCGTGTGCATGCAAATGTGTGCTTTTGTTAGGTTGGCTGGGATACAATGGCTATATCATATTAGCAAGGGGTTTTGCCCAATAGGTACAGATTTGTAGAGTAAAACTGTTGTTGCTGAGGAATCCAGGCCCGCACTATCTTTATTTTCAGTGGTTTGACTATGGACTAACTCTGCAGATTGAAGGCCCATTGGAGCATGTTGGAGGCACCACAGGAGTCCTTCCCATACCTTAGCTTCGACAGGGAAGAACATGATCCAAGACTATTCTGAAATGTGAGCCCAAGTGTGGCAACTGGCACGCTGAGGAGATTTGCTTCAAATGTACACTGCTGATCTGAATTAAAATACTGATGTAGACACACCCCAAATTTCAGTTCCGTTGAAAATCTCAAGACCTTGAAGAAAATGTTCTTGCAGAATCAGAATGAAGAGCCAAAGCATTTCCTTCCCTTTCCCCTTTCTACAGTATTTTATTTCAGAAACACTGGGAACAATTTGTTCTTCTTATAAATGATGAATGAGCTCCCTGGATCTATGGGAGCTGAAAAAGAAGGCTTCTCTATCTACAGTGCACAGAGGACTCCTTGGTTTGGGAACTCTTAAGGCAGCTTGCTTGGGAATACGGTCAAGACATCAGACAAGTCTCAGGCATTAAGTTTCATTACACGCAATATGTGTGTCCCCACCATGTCCTTTTAAGTTTATTGAATCAGCTTTTTTTTTTACCTGTTGAAAATTCTCAAATTATTTATTTAAATGCTGCTAAATATAAAGTCATCCCTCTAGAAATAAAGAACAGAGCCCAAATGGACTAGATGATTGTCTTACAAAGCAATAACTTTGAGAAGACATTGGATATCTTGTTAGGTATCCTTGTTGGATAAACAACTAACCGCTATCTCCTAGCAGTTTACTCCTAACTCCTGGGGGGCTGGCTGCTTGTGAGGTCACTAGTACATTTCTTGCATATAGGTGTAGGAAGGCGGTACTTCCCCTTTCTCTAGCTTTGGGAAAAATGTCATGGATGTCTAGTCTGATCCTGTTGTCACTGCTTTTGAGAAAATGACATTATAAAAGGAAGAGTTCAGAGAAAAAACACAATAGATACGAAGTCTGAAAAATGCATTTCAGCGTGACAGGCTGAAGGTGTACCATCTTCATTGTTTGTTGAGAAGCTGAGGTGATGACTTGTTCAAATTCAACAAGTTGTGTTGCAAGGAGAAAGTATAGGAGAACCATCTAGTAAAGTGTAGAAAAGAACCAAGGACTGAATGTTAAGAAAACTGGATAAAATCACACTGGAGACTAACTGTCAGGGCCAAGAAAGGGATATCCGTGTGGAAGAAATAAGGAGAAAGAGACACCAAATATTGCAAGTCAAGGTTTACCCAATTTCCAAGATAATACCTCTGAGGGACAATGTGTTCTCAGGGAAGTGGTTTCTCTGTGTACTCTTTCTCTAAGGTACTAGCAGGTTTTAGGCTTTTTTCCTGTAAATCGCTGTCTCAGAATGATGCCTATTGGAGCAGTGCTGAAGAAGCAAGTGACCAGACAAATCAGTAACCTCTCCATCATTCCAAGTCATTAAGCAAAGCTAGGTGACTTTCTAAAAAGACGCATTTCTTATTCCCCCGAGGGAGACAAGTTTGGTCTTAACATTTACAAAAAAGAAGTCAGGACTAATGTTAACAAATTCCTGCATTAGAGCTCTTACATGTGGCAGTGCCAACTGGGAGAATTTGGGCTATGACTAATACATTCCCAGTTCTCATTGTGACCATCTACTTGAAATTGTGACCCCACAAGTTGAAAAATGTAGCCCTAGTTCAACTACAAGTGTGCACTATTGATGGGGAGCACATTATTTGATGTAATCCTACGATCTTTGCTGGTATATAGGAACTGACATAATCCTGTGTCCCTTAAAATTAGGAATTATCCCAGGAAACTGTATGGAGAACTGAGCCATGTTTGCCATGTTTCTGGATGAGTGTTAATGTAGAAAAGACAGTCATATGAACTGGAAAAGAGCAGGTGAACTAAACCAGAGCTACTCTCTGATCTGTGCTGCTCGCCTTCCAAATCCCTGCCTTCCTCTAACATAACCATGGAAGGGAAATGGTGGGGTGATCCCAAATTCAGGTATTTTAGTGCATTCCCTGGTATTGGCTTATGGACTGGGGATACATCTCATTCTCTGCTGATGTTAGCACAGGCCTATGCACCATGAACAGTGCGATAAAAATAATAAACAACATTAATAAACTCTGCAGACACTCAGATATTCTACTCTTTTCAGCCTTGCCAAAATATATGGCACTCCCGCACTGGTGCTGTACCAGTAAGTAACATTAATGTGTGCAATCTGTACCTAAAAATTCATTAGGGCTTGAGCTTGAACTACCACATTTTCACATCCCAATACAAGGCCGAAAGACTTGGCAAGACAATTTTCTTTCTTTCTTTCTTTCTTTTTTTTTTTTTTTTAATTGAATTCCTTTCTCTTCCTTGCTTCGTGTGCGCACAGACCGATCCCACCTGCTCTCCTCATGTCAGTAAATCCATTGACACAATGAGACCACTTCCGCGAGAGCATTGCCTGCTCTGGGACTCCTGGCGCAAAGCAAAGCAAATTTGACATCATTTCAATAATTTTATGACATTACAGCTGCTTCCCTCCGTGCTGTTTTTGTGTTTCCACAAGCTTATATCTCCCTACCTCGATTATCCTTGCTGGAGAGCTGACTGCCATCTAGTGATCCCTTAACTACCTTGTTCCCTATTGTCACTTTACAATATGCTTGTCTTACAGCTCCAATCTTTTAGTTTATAGCCTGCCCTCTTTCTCTTTTTCCCTGGTGTTATGAGCAATATCAATTATAAAGCTTTGAAACACAGCCTACCAATCCCAGCAAAGGACAAACTAAATGTGATATTAAGTCATAATTTTAGTCCACATGATTTTTTTCTCCTTCTGTATTTTATAGAAGGGATATTGGATTTCTGTGTTTCACTATAACCTTGCTGTCAAATAAAATCCTTCAGCAAGGGAGAAGGTTGTTTAACCCACCAGCAATGAACCATTGATTATGGTTGAATGTATTTAGCACTTTAATATGCCCATCTACCCTGGTACATGCTGTCCGTGCTTTTTGGCCGTTTCTCTGAGTGACTTGGTGCAGCTGCCTGCGTGTTGAGGGAGCAGGCAGAGCTCAACTGTTTCCAGCACCATGCCAGGAAAACCTGCTCGGAGCAAACCCGAATGACTCCGTGCTGCAAAAACGAAGCGTCCTCGCTGCACAAGCCCTTAAATGTCAGCCATCCCCCAGCAGGTACTTCCCCCAGCAGCGGCAAAATGAGGCACCGTATATAGAAACGTGGTCCTTTTTCTGAGTTGTTTAGTCACCTAGTCCAAATTAGATGCAAACTGTCCTTAATTCATTAACGCCTGAGCAAGGCTCGGAGGAGGTAAAGCACTCTCTAACTGCTGAGAATCATGATAATTAATTTCCGAGTCCAATCCAATTAAAAAAGAACTTCAAAGGGGCTTTAAGCAGGGAAAGCTGAGATGTAAGTAATTTGAAATGTGAGATATTAAACTCTCTTCCCATACAGTCCTAGATATTCCCACTTAGGCAAGTGAAGGTCTTCCTGTCTCTTTGTCTGTGTGTCCATTTGGAAATGGATGGAGGAGGAGAAGGAGGATGATAAATTAAATATTTTACAGTGGCAGGCAAACAGCGTACTCTCCAGTCCGACAGGTAACCAGTCTGCATTAAAAAAAAAAAAAAAAAAAAACAACCAACAACCGTGACACTACTGTTGAGCTTGCAAATTTTTCCATGCATCAGAACAGCAATCGTATTAAAAAGACAGGTGCTGAAAAACACTAGAGAAATCAGTGCAATTTTTTCAATGAGATCAGGGAATCCCAGACACATGTTGATCCTGGGAGAAGAGCTAAAAGCTTAATTTTTCAGTGAGCAGAGGAAGAAGGGGCAATTTGTCTGAAGATCATGAGGGCACTAGAAAATGCAGGTAGCATCAAGGCATTACGAATAGATTTGTTACAGGCACAAGCATCGCTCACACCCTGGTACCAACCAGGCAAAACCGCAATGCAATATACCTGACGTAGCCACGCCGAGCATCCAGGTCAGCTTCATAGGTCTAGGAGTGATGTAAACAACATAACTAGCTTTGAAAATTACTGGGGTGAAATCTGTCATTTCTTTTCTCTCAGAGCAAATGGCTTCCCAGAAGAATTGAAGAAGCAAGCGTGGGCAGATGCTAGGAAATAGTGCACCTATGAGGGATTTTGGAAATGACGCGGATTCATTTTCAGCCTATGCCATTGCTCTCTTGATGATCAAAGGTCGTTGCTACTGTCTCCCTGCCTCAGTTTTCCCATCTGGAAAAGGGGATAGTCTTTGTCAAGCATCTCAAGACCTATTGAGGTAAAACACTGTTCAAATAGAGTTTTCTGCAACAGATCGCACTCCAGGTATGTCTATAACACGGTCAGTGCCGGGGCTGCAGGTCGTGGTCATGTCCCTAGCTCAGTTTCAAACTGTCTTCAAAATTCCTTCCTAAAAGCCAGGCGAACGGGGTGAGCTGTACACCTCCTATTTTGCTAGCGGCACCTGGGCTGCTAGTTTGAGGCCAGCGTGTCTACAAAAGCTGAAGTCGTGGGATTACGCTCTGAAGAAGGCACCCTCTCGTGCTGGGCATTTGCATTGCTGGCAGAAAGCCTTCACACCTAGCAATTTGCTGCTAAACATAGCAGCGAAGAGTGGAGATGTTTCAATCTGGCTGTAGCGGCAGGTGGCTTAGCAATAATTAGTCACATTTTCTCTCTTCACCGAAATCAATTCATTTCCGCATTATGCCTCTGTGTCTGTCTTATTGATTAGTGGTATACAGCACGACCCAGAGAAAGCCATTCCTGGTCAAACAAAACTCTCAGTTAACATGCAGGAAAATACGCTGTGAAAATTGACTACCCAAGCAAAGTACCCAAGCAAAGCAGAAAGCGAAGTCCCCGGGAGACAACCTGTCATGTCTGTGACCCTGTCCACTTGTAACGCGGCTCCAGCCAAACTGCAAACCTAAGTGCTCCAGGGATCTGCCCAAGAAAAGCTTTCACGGGGAAGTACGAGCCCCAGAAACCCAAAGGGTTGTGTTCCCAGGAGCCGGGAATCTGTTCCTTGTGAGGCTCAGGGTTCTCCGCGGTCAGAGCTGAAGTGAGACCTTGCCCCAAGGCAACCTGAGAGACTGGTGCCGGTGTGTTTTTTGTAAAAAAAAAAACAAGCTGTCCTTGAGAGATGAAACCTGGCTCGGCAGATGTCATTAGTAGCATTGACTTCAGCAGGAGCAATACTTCACACAACAGTGGACAGTGTCACAGAGGACCATCCAATCTGCAGATTGGACTAATTAAAGGACTGCTACTCTGCCAGCTGGACAATCAATGTCTTTTGTACTATTACGGAAACTAATCATTTGCTGGATACCTTTGTGAGGTAAAATAGCTCTCAAGGCCCTTCGATTAAAAAAAGAACAAACAACAAAACCTTTGATGGATGCAGAGAATATTTCCTGTTTTCCTGGATTAATACAGCATCAGAATTTGAGAAGTCTTGAAAATGTTGGTTTCCACACGCTTGAGTGAAGGAATTCATTCCTTCCAAACGACACCCAGTATTCCACTGGGCTGCTGAGAAAGCACCGGCAATTGAATTGTAACATCGGTTGTTTCATGTTGCTTCCAGTGATGATGAAGCACTTTTTTCCTATTAAAAGTGAACATTTTGTAATTCATTTGTCTTATTTGGGCTGTAAAAGGTTTGCCTTGAGATGTTTATTATTTACTCAATACTTAATTGCCACGCTAGAATGCATTCACAGAAAAGCACGTACAAGTTTTTATTATCAATTGGGTGGTTCTGTTTTTCTTTAAGAAGCAAACAAAATATTTCCTGTTGTGTTCCAGTTATCCATCGATCCTTAGGCAAAAACGGAGCAAAAATTCAGAATAATATGGCTGTGATATAATACACATACAGTTTTATTGTAGAATTGCTTTTGTTCATTTATATTTCTGATTGGTTGCTTGGGCAGAAGGAAATTAAGCCATAAAGAATAAGTTGTTGTGCATGATATTTCATTTCTGGAGGAATGGCAATGGAAATGTGCGGGCTGGGGGCCCCCATACATTCATCTCCCTTGGTATCTAGAAGTGAAATGAAATGTCATATACAGCTGCCCTAGCCCTCCACAGCTTATTTCAGAGTAACATTTCAGTAAAACACAGTATTAAAAGGAAACCCCAAACTTCAACCAACGTTGCTTCGAACAGCTTCAGTGTGACTCTGTTTTTTATTACACAGATGACAGCTCCCTCCTTCATCTCTCCAGCCATTCCTCTAAAGCCTGTCTGACTATCATATTATTTCACCCAGCACCAAATGGGCAAGAGTGTGTATGTACTCTTATTGCTTAGAAACTGGTCTGAAAGGTTGCCCTAAGCCAGGGTGTATCTGAATACTCCATGCATGTCTCTGAGTAGGTGGCTAACTAACCACAGCATGACCATGCTGTGAGAAATCAAATCTATTCTCTGATCAGCACTTCTGCTTTCTTTTACTTAATTTTCCTTTTTCTTTTTTGGTACAGGAACAACCAATTAGCAAGAGAGAGTAGAAGAAAATAAGTCACTTAAAATACCCCTTAACATTAAAAAGTACAGATTTAAAATGCAGTTTGATAAGTAGCTCATTTATTCTTTTGCAGCCACCTTCGCTTTTTTCTGCAGTGAAAAAGAACATTTTCTTTTCATGGCCACTGGGATGCCAGCAGGGGGTTGACTTCAATGAATGCTACATTTAGCTGTAAATTTAGATGTGGTGCCAAACTGTCATGATTAAGGAATTACATTACGTTGGGTCTTGAAAGGTGAACAGAAATATTATTAAGAAGAAATGGCATTGCGCTACATAGTGAGGCCAAACGACCTCATATGTATTGTTAGTAGACTCTTCAGTCATTTTTTCCTAAGTATAAACCCTTAATGGGTTCATTGCATTGCTGGTCCATTGCTGGTTTCCTGCATGGGCCAGCCCAAAGACTCCTGTAGTCCCCAGGACTCCATCTCTTCTCATCAACAGCTACTGGACAGGATTGGCTGCGAGCTGTCCCGGTGGTTCCCACGCGAGGGAATCAGCAGAATTCCTGACAACTGCTGAAGAGCAAAACCTGGTGATAGGAAGAGGGGGAGATGTATTTTTTCCCTGAAACTCATAAAAACAACTTTAAAGCATTTTTAATCTGAAAAAAAGCTTCTCTTTTTTTTCAGGTGAACATACGTACATATGTGGAGATCAACATACAATCAAAAATTGCATTTTTTTTTTAAAGACACAAGCAAAAATCGCCAGTCACATTTCAGGAATCTACTGAGTTTTTGTCAATATAGACTAAAAGTTCAAAATAATCTGAGTTTTAGTGTAGAAAGCTATTGTCTGTCAGAGATACTGACTGGATGGCTAAGCAACAGTATATTAACCCATAAAGTATATGGCTTAATCTTTTGATTGGTTATGACATGTTATATTGTATCTAGTATATATGTGTAGTACATATGGAGTAGATTATTTTTAGGTACACAGTTTCAAATACTTATATATAAATTTATGTATACAGAAGTATGCTAATATATAATAAACTATGTTAATATATACTAGAAATTAACATATGTATATAAAATATTTTCAATGATATCTATGTGTTTAAACATACACACATGAATGTATCTATATATTATGATAGGATATATATTATATATGAGATGAGATATATATATAAAAAATGTCTATTGAAATGGAAGGAATCGGATAGTGTTGGTACTACCATGTGTCCTTCACTCTGTCTTGATTATCCTGAATCCAGAGTCTGTTTTAGTGTCCTCAATGTCATTATTATCGCTGCTGTACCTTTGGATAACACTGACGACCCTAGGGTGAGATGCAGTAGGACATTTATCATGGGCAGACGAGTCTCAAGTTGGGGAATCTTGCTTTAATTTACTGCCAACACAAACACCCACTAACTGATCTGGGTATTGAGAAAAAGAAGAAAAATTAGATTTTTAAAACTTACAGAAACATCTATCTCCCCCCCTTCCCCACCTCATGGTCACCTACAGCCACAGTCCCTCTAGATGTTACTGCTCCTGCCTGGGTTGCTCAAGGCTGCAGTCCCTCAAGGGTGTCCCTGCCCCGGCGTTGATCACCCGTGGTCACGGTTCCTCTTGGGTGTCTCTACCCTTTTTGGCACTGATTGTCCTCTCATCCCCCAAGAGTGTGTCTCCAGCCCTAGCCGCTGCTGGTTTCTTTCTTAAATTTGTTTGAGCAAGGGCACCGTGTGTTTCACTGACTGGATAATGGTGGAGATTTGTCACGCGATAGTTTCTCCATCCTTGTTTCCATGTGTCTCAGGGCAGACTGCAGGTGATTTTAGGAGGCACATAGTGGCCTGCGACCTTCCCCAGCACAAGCCCCTTGATAGGACAGCCTGCAGCACATGCCCCAGCCTTTAAGGTATGATCCTGGCAAACTCCACCCCTTAAAAACAGGTATTTAAAGATCACGTTCAAATTGTTGCAAGTTAACCTGTACAATCAGCCGGAACAACAGTCATTGCTCCAGTCCAAAGCTTCCCCCAGCCCAGGCCGTGTGCCAAGCATCTAGGCTGAGGAACCGTGATGTGTACTTGGCTGTGAAGAGACCCGTGCACAGCCTGGTTTCTGCGATGCACGAAAAGTAGGGCAATGGCTGAGGTTTTCCTATGGGATCGAAGTATTAACCTAAATCTTCAATTATTCAGTAGGCAGGAAACTATCAAGCAATTTCCTTTTCCAAGTTGACAGTGAATGCATTGAAGTGAAAGGAGAGCAGGAGTCGGTATCACCGATGCTGGCCCAGCACCCACGAGAAGCGGGAAGGGTGCTGGCGACGTCAATGTAGAACGAACGTAGGAAACATTGCCTGTGGGTCATGGCATAGCTACTGCCCATGAAGTCATAGCCCTCTGACCCGACTACAAAACTGAAGGAAATCAAGCAGAGCGCTGGGGACCGGACAGAGAGGACTTTTTGAGCCACACTGCACACCACGTGGAGATGTCTCCAGTGAAGGGTGGGTCAGTGCTTTGAATAGCATACACTCTGCTCCAGTAGAGTTTTGTTTCTGTGGGTGCTAACCCAGAAGCTCATGTACGCTAAGCTCCTGCATTGCTACCCTTGCCATGGCTGCCAAGGCTTCTTATTAGAGGTTCCAGTGAGTTTGCTCCTCTGCCACAATAATGTGTTTGTGAAATAAACTGAGTTTCTTGCCTGCAAATGCCAGACTCCTGACCTACTCATGCAGGGTGAAGCAGGTATGCAGAGCTCCTTAAGGAACAAAGGAAAAGGGAAAAATAACGTGCCGAGCTGACATATTCTGATGTTTTCTCTTGACACGGGGTAGGAACCTACACTATGTTCAAGCCAGGGTCTCCCTGCAGCTGCTCACCAGAGTAGAAGGTAAAGAACTGGGTTCTTCAGGGCTTTAGCCATCACATTGTTTTTAAAGTTTTCCTATTGAAAATGCTCCTTTCTCATCATAGGTCTTATCTGAGTATGCTCCCGATAGTCTCCACAGCTCAAAAGAACAGAAAACAGCTATGATCTCTGCTGTCTCTTGTAAAAGTAAACAAGGCTTTCTCATTTGGGGTATAGGTGGAGACTATCCATTGAGACTGCAGTGTGCTTCTGACATTCCTTCTCTGTATACCCCTTTCACTGTTTCCTGCACCCTCGCAACCAGTAATTCATGCCACACACTTCTGGCTTACTTCAGTACCTATCTCATGACAGCAGGAATAACTGCGTGGACACGCTAAACACCATCCTTTCTTGCACATACCCAGCCTATCCTTTACACGACAATAACATCTTACGCCATTACGTCTTTGAAAACTGGCTGGCCCTGAATAAGGGTGATTTCTCTACCTTCACCCTGCTTCACGCTTCATTTGACTGTGTGGGTCCTGCCCTCTGATATACACAAAGGAGCCATTTGCAAGCAACATACACTTTGAGGTGCTTTGTCCCATTTATGGGAAAAGTCCTGGGAAGTCTTCAGCCCATGGCATGTTAATGGCACAGCTCTTAGGAGGACTTGGCGACGGCTTCTTCATCATCTTTCCTGATGGCTGGTGATCAGACTGTGAATCCATCTTATGCTTGGAAGTGTAATACTGGCGTCATTCTGTTCCAAGGAGCAGAGCCAACAATTTCTCTTTTTTTTTTTTTTTTTTCCCTGAGCAAATCATTTGCTTGTGCCCCCCAGGGCTTCTTTTGGCAAATGTGCTGGTCAATGGTTTTGCATCGCTGATGTTCTCCACTGGAGTCACAGACTTCAGCTGTAGCTGGTCCACAGAACTGTAACACTGCAGAAATGGTGTTGACTTGGAACTGCCTTTAATCTTACAGAAGCTGCTCCTTTGGTCTTCCCCACTCATTATGTGGTGACTGTATTAATAGCTCTTGGCCTTCTGACACGATGTGCTCATCCATGGATGGCAAACCTTTTAGATATTGGCAGCAAATTTAGCTTAAAAAGCACCCCAACTCTCTCATTACTGATGGTGCCAAGACTAATCTCTGTCAGTGTCAAATTTGGTAACAGGGCCAAGGACTTATCATTGCTTCCCTAATTTGAATTTTAGATCTATTCTCTTCCTTTCAATCAAATCTTGTCTATTTAGTCCTTTTCCCTTGGTACTTAACCATATGCTGAAGAATCCAATTCTTTTTACGGCTCTGAATCAAGACAGAGAGACCTATTGTCTCTTTAAATCCTGACCTTAGGTTGGTTAAATTTCTTCTTTTCAAGCTGAACCTGATGATGTGAACTTCTCTGCTCTCTATTCCCTGCTGAGAGCAAACAGAATGTGCATTAGCTTACTCGCTGTCAAGATGCATGGCTTCTGCTACTCTACAGTGGGTCCACACGCATGTGCAGGAAACTATATAGACTTCCAGGGGAATGAGCCTGTGGGCAACACATGCTCATGAACTCCTTTTATTGTAGAAAAGTGACTTTCTTTTCACTCCATGCTACAGGTTTTCTCACTGTTATTTCCTGCCTACCTTGCAATAATTGTGTGAAAATTAATTGGTAAATGTTTACAAAATACTCCAGACATAAAACTGCTAGATAAGTACTAAGTATTATTTTAATTAGAATTAATAACAATAATAGAACTAGACTGAAAGCCTTTCCATGACTGTAATACTCGTTTTCAGAGGGAGACCTTAAACTGACCTGAATATTTAGCAAGTTACAGCTACATAGTGTAGATAATTAAAAATAAATTACTATCAGGGTTCTAAAAGTAATTGAAAATCATGTTAATAAATTTAGAAGGGAAAAAAAAAAGAGCCCAGTGCAAAAACCAAACCAGCTCAGCTAGCCATCCCAGGGGTTTCTGAACAAGTGCAAAGGATTGAAGCCTACAGGATATAGAACAAACTTGTAAATCTCTGAACACCACTGGCAATTCTTATTGCTTGCCTAAAGACCTGACCTCTTAAGAAATGGAGCAGAATCAAACGTGGCCAGGTGTGTCTAGCAGGAAGCAAGATGTAACCAACCCTTGAGACAAAATAGAGAGCAAAATATGATGACAGCAGTTTGCAGGTAGATCAGGTCATGCTCTGTTTGGATTAAGTGCTGTTGGAAGCTGAAAAGGGCCTTTACTGTCTTCTTTATCACAGAATCAGGTGGTTGATTGTAACAAATTAGGTGGTTGATTGTAACAACTCCCCCGCGCTATACACGCAGCCAATGGCTTAAATTTGCCCCTTCTCCAGCTCAAGACAGGACCCTCCATCCGGAAACTCCAGTTTTTACCACTTGGGCTTAAAATAGACATAGCTGATGAAGTAGGGGTCAGATAAGTGGACAGTGAGGTGGTCTGAAAACTGGCCGGGTGGACGGGCCCAGAGGGCTGTGATCAGCGGCACAAAGTCCTGCTGGAGGCCGGTCACTAGTGGTGTGTCCAAGGGGTCGACACAAGGGCCGGTACTGTCCAACATCTTCATTAATGCCCAGGATGATGGCAGAGAGTGCACCCTCAGCAAGTTCACAGATGGTACAAATCTGGGAGAAGTGGTTGATACACCAGAGGTTCGTGCTTCCATCCAGAGGGTCCTTGACAGGCTGGAAAAATGGCCTGACAGGAACCTCATTGTGTTCAATAACGAGAAATGCCAAGTCTGTCCCTGGGGAGAAAGAACCCCAGTCACCAGTACACACTGGTGACCAACTGGCTGGAAAGCAGCTCTGCAGAGAAGGGATTCCAGGTCTTGGTGGACAGCAAACTGACTATGAGCCAGCAATGTGCCCTCACAGCAAAAAAGGCCAACAGCCTCCTTGCACGAGGAAAAGCGTTGCCAGCACGTCAAGGGAGGTGACCCTTCCCCTCAGCTTAGCGCTGGTGAGGCCACACACGTGCTACTGGGTCCAGTCCTGGGCTCTTCAGTACAAGAGAGACATGGACATGCTGGAGAGAATCTAGCGAAGGTCCACGAAGATGGTTAAACAACTGGAGCATCTTTGACACGAGGAGAGGCTGAGAGAGCTGGGACTTCAGCCCCTGGAGAAGAGAAGGCTGAGGAGGATCTTATCCATGTGGATAAATGCCTGACGGGGCGAGTAAAGAAGATGGAGCCAGGCTTTTTTTTTTTTTTGAGCAATGGGCACAGAGGCTGTCACACTGCAGCTCCTTTCCCAAGATCTGCTCTACACACGCTGTTAGAGGTACGTGCTTAGGTAGAGGAGTAGAGCTGCCTCTGAAGAGCTCAGATTCAGGCCACAATCTGCAAGTAAGAGGACAGCAAATTTTCAGGATTAGCATGACATAGCATTTTGTAATCCAGAAGCCTGTTGGTGCTACCAGCTGCCCTTAGGGAAATCTCTCAAAGTCAGCAGGAACCATATCAATCATGTTCAGGAACTAGGAGCACAGATGAATAAGAATTCTAGCCCTATGCACAGTCTTTGGATATTCAATGGCTTACTTGAGCCAAACAAATTTCCCCGTTCACAAGATAGAATAGGAAGTAGGAAAAACTGAGCAATAACTCCGTTAACAGCCTAAGCACTATTTGCCATGCAGAAACAGGTGGTCACTACATTGTCACTGGGTTAAGACCCTGAGAAAAGTGTCCAGATTTTATTAGAAGAGCAGCTTGAAGAAAGAGAAAATCCTGTACTGAAAGAAAAGGTTGGGTATCATACCCAAGAGAAGGCTGGGGTCAAGAAGAAGATTAAAAAGGAGACAGAACTTAGAGCTCCCCCCCATCCCCTGTCCCCCCAAAAAAACCCAACTGTGTCAGAAAGAAGAAGAAGCCAACATGGTAGGAAAAAAAATCTGTTACTTTGGACTAGGTGCTAGGGGAGAGAAAGAAAATCAAAGCATCACTCTCTGATGAGGCAGAGCTACCCGTACTTCTGTAAATGTGCATCAGCTACTACATGGATGAGAAAGAGAGAGTCTCAGTAAGAAGAAGTGAAACATGTTGCAGATAGCGGTACTCAGGAGATCAGTTATTCACTAACAAGGAATTTGTGCCAGCCCCACACTTGTGCAGCTGTGCTGCCACCGGTACTGTTAAAGATTTCTTTCCTCACCTCTGATTTTAGTATCTGTGCCAATGGCCTGAGCAGTGCATGAATTATTATTAATAACAATGGTATGATTGCTCTTCAGCTGTATAGAGTCTGTTATCCAACTCTTTTCTAATTCTTGCTAGGCTGCTCACTCCCTAAGCTTGGCAGCCAAGAGCTGCTGCACTAAACGTCAGTGAAATGAGAGTCTTGACTGTTCATGGTTTAATCAATAATAGATTTAGGAGATGAAGTCGCCCGTGCTCTTCATTTTTGAATCTCAAGCCCCATCTGCTGCTCACTCACTGATTTGGTCTCTCTCCTGTGAATGCCTCTCTGATGATCTTCTTGTTTACTGTGAGTAAAATACTTGCCACTCAAGAGTTCAGTCAAGTACATACTTTTGCGGTCTTCCCAATTACAGAAAACATTGGTATTGCCAAAATACACTCTCTTTTGCATCATAAATGCTGCCTGATACCACATGAATGTTTATTTTTGAGCATTTTTCACCTGAAAAAATGTATAGGGAGACTGCAAAATCAGACAGAGGAGATCTGGATGAGAAAATCCTTCCTCCATCTAGTATTTAACTTTCTGCTGATGAATAAGGTATAAGCTAATCTGCACTTCTAGAAAGTACATTTGCATAAGAGTTACTCACGCAGTCCACTGCACAGAAGGTCTACAGAACTGGGCCAGAAATGAGGGCAGAAGCCCACATACATTTCATTTGCTGCCTTTTGCTACTCCAGTGCCACAGCTGCACGTAGAGAGCAGGCATGAATATGTGAGGCAACTCTTGTGGCTTTTCTTAGGAACAGTTGGCAGCAGATTATTAATACAGATGCTCCAGTGCTGACAATTAGCAATAGGGAAGGACACACATAGGTTGCACTAAGCACCCCATCAGCAGAGCATGCGACTGCTGCTGCTCTCCATAGTAGGCTAAAACTGGTCCAGCTGCACCAATTGCTCTCCGCTGACTGCTGCATCAGGAAGGTGTAAATAAGCCTCAAACCTTCTGCATGCAAACACACACAACGATAATGTAGGAACCGTGCAAGTAAAAGTGTGGGCAGTCTGTTCTTCGGTACCGCTTTCTGTTGTCCACTGAACTGTGATTTCTGCTCAAGTGATGCGACCCCTGATTCATCCAGGCAGATCCTAACAACAACATAAACTGCTACGGGCAAGGCAGGAAGATTTGAGGAGCTCGGTCCCAGGAGTTTTACAACAACCTTCCAATATGCTTCCGTGTGTTATTATCTCCAGGACATAGCGGACAGAATCTGCAAAATCTATAGTGTTGTTGGATCAACAAACGCTCCCCCCAAAACAGACCAGTAAACAAAGAAAATCTCCTACCAGATTTGAACTCAGAGAACAGCTTTGATTCAGCCATAATGTAAATGGGTGCAAGTCCCTCAAGGGGGATGAAATCCCACCCTTTTACACCAAGATTAGTGTTTCTCAGAACAACCAACTCTTGCTTACAACAAGGCCACTCAATGCTATCACAGAGGAGTTCACACTGAAATACTGAAAATCTTCGTGGGAAACGGAGGTGGGACACCTACAGTCTACGGACTTAGCACGCACCGTCACTTCATTTCATGCCAGCTATGGGTGCATCATTCGTTTTTTAATGGCATTGATGTGAGATAACAGGAAGGTGCATGTTGATTTGTGGCTCACCAATGATAGAAGAAAACAGTATTTCAAACATCTGAGGAAGACTGAAACCCAGTTCCGTGTGTAACTATAGAGGATGTACTCACAGAGTAACTACAGAGTGATATTTTAAAAGCAGTTATACTAATCCAGCTTCTAATACAGAGGACAATCTATTACCTCAAAAGCTGCTCACTGCAGCTGTGTTCATCCTGGAGAAGGTTTATATTGCTTTAACAATATCGGTCCTGTTAAGGGAAAACCACTTCTGCCTGCGGACTTGAAAACTGAACTCAGTGTCCTAAGTGAAATTGATGGACCCACCAGAAGACCTTCTTGCTGCAATTGTGAAGAGAAGCTTTTTTAGCTGTCTGTAGCTTTTCCTCCCTTGCATACTGGGTATTGCTACTTAGTCATCTCTCTAATTGGAGCATATTGGCATGAATATTGGATGATGATTTGGAGATGCTTAGCACCTCGGGAAAAATAATTGCAGCATGACCTCAGGTTTAAACCGTCACCTTATTCTTATGCATGGCAGCTCCTTTACTCTGTATTAATAGGGCTAACACCTTATTTCCTCTCTCTCATTTATTGGAGACTGCTATGTGAATGAGATTTGGGCATTTTTTTCCTAAGCCCTGTAGATTGCTGGTCCATCACTTTAATGTGCATGTCCTCCTTTTATAGCATTTTAGATTCTACCAAACTTGATTACCTGGGGAAAGTGAAAGGAAGCCTTGCTCCTGTTAACAGGTTTAGTTGCCCATGACAAGACAGACAATGGCTTAACTCTCCATTCTACTGCATCTGAATTTTATGAAGCTGGTGTAAGAGAAGAGCTGGAGTCAGGCCCTTTACTTTACATTCCCAGGTCACCTTTTTCCCCCTTGCAGAATCATAGATACAGCAGCTGCTGTGTTTGTGCGGAATTACAGGTTTAACCGTCCGGTCATACTGTATCGCATCCCCGTAACACCACATGTATTTAAAAAATAAAGCAACAGAACTGCAATACAACACAGTACAGCAATGGCACAATAACAGGCAAGTCCAGAGCATGGAAAACATAAACAGTTAATTGCTATTTGCTGGTACGTGCCCCCACTGCACACAGGTGAAGCAGAGGCATCCGAACTAAATTTGAGTATAATATGAGCTTCTAATATCATTTGCTGTGAGAGGTCTGCCTTTATTTCTTTATGTGTTCAGATCCATTGTTAATAGAAAGCAAACACAATTTTTTTTCTAACACATACCTGAATGGAAAGATGTGATTAGAATCAGACGTATTTTTACATACGCATCATTTATTCACTAAAGAAAAACATGCTTTGGACTGCCAATAGCTGAATTCTTGCCAAAATGCACAAGTATTTACAGATGAAATCAAATGGATTTTTTTTTTTTTTTTTTTTGTGGGGGATGCAATTCTAGTAATTTCTTTTTTAATACTGAAACAATCAAAATATTTCAAAATTTGGAAATATATATAGTATGCTATATATAGTATAGGTAGTATTCTTCTAGTGGTATTTCAAGACTAACTCCAGCTAAATTTTATTTTTTAAAGTACGAGAAAAATGCATAAAACAAAAACAAAATATCTTGGTTGGCATTGAATGAAAAGGATTTCTGTCAGTTGAAATGCATTTTCTTCATCATATTTTTGTTTTAGCCACCAAGCTAAAAAAATAAAGATAGTGTTATTAGCCAGGCCATAGATCAAACCGTATTCTATCCACAGCATTATTGGAATGGGCTGGGAGAGAGAGAGAGGGTGCTTTATAATTCCCTTTGTCAAAGACAAGTGAAACACTGGGGAGAGGACAGGTACACCGCTGGGAACAAGAACCTTGTGTCACTCTTGAAATCTACTCTTCCCTACTAGGAAGCAGCAATATGTGCATGCTCTGTAATTCACCCTTCTGGAGAAAAACTACCTGATCCTGCGATCAGCCGAGTTGGTGAGAAGAGAAGGGAGTAGACAGAAGAGTCTGATAACAATCCCTGTGCTGGCACACAGGGGAGAGACAGATTAAATACCTGCTGGGTCCCAGGACCACCAAGACACCCACCAGGAATTTGACACAAAATAAGAAGAGTCCCCAGATCCCTGAAGTCTAGCTCTGGTGGCTGGGAGATAAGATGGAAGCTGCCGAAGGTGGCAGCGGTGACGAAATGGAGAAGTCTTACAGATGCTTGCAGATGCTGCTGGAGTTTTAGCCAGCCGTCCCCTCGGTGGGATAACAGCTCTGGCGGTGGCAGGAGCCCGTAGCAGAATATTGTCCTGCTTCAGACTGCGAGTCCTTATTACAGCAGTTCCAGGAAAGCGCGAGGGTGCCCTGACGATTGATCTACGGATATGATTTTGGATAATATCCATAATAATAATATCCATCTATGGATGGATGTTATTTTGTGGGAGACTATTGGGGCCCGCAGGAGTTTTTCTGAGCGAGGGCTGCAATGGCTGCTGCTGCTGTTACGATACAGGGAGAAGAAATGGAGGAAATTATCGAAAACCTGGGCACAAGCCAAAGGATTTACACTGCAGAAAGATACAG